>NC_064626.1:1051118037-1052318037 GCF_023864275.1 Schistocerca cancellata | reverse complement strand
TTATTGAGCATGAATGGGATGCCTTGCAACGTGCTGTTCAGAAGAGATCTCCACCCCCTCGTATTCTTACGGATTTATGGACAAACCTGCAGCATTCGTGGTGTCTGAGGCACTTGTGCGTGCTCGCGGGGGCCCTACACGATATTGGGCAGGTGTATAAGTTTCTTTGGAACGTTAAGATATTATTTTATTTGTTTTCAATTCTAGAATATATATGTTCGTACATGTACATCCAAGTGATTAAAATATACTACCTCATACACTGACACCGTTTTGGCTATAGTTACTGTTGATGTTATTCTATTCGTTGTACGTAATGATATTCACTACGTTTTTCCGAAATTAACGAGGATTCCATTTCCAGAGAACCATTTATCAATTTTTTTGAAAAACATCAGCAGAAATTAGACACAATTCTCACTTGCAAGCCAGTAGATGTTCATGATAGATCCTATGCAGTGGATTTACCCCATAAATGTGTTCCTACACCGTACTCTGGTCAGTCCCAGAAATACGTATCACAGCAATCTGAAATCGTGATAGAATTTCTGATTTAGCCTTGTGCTTAACATAGCCTCTCTCGTGTAACAGCGCTTTAATGTGTCACTAATAAGGCATCATTAGCATAACTATTCTCAATGTTTGGAGGCACAATATGGACAAGTAAACATTCTTTAGGTAATTATTAGTCTGAGTCTCCACTGCTCATATCAGCACTGAAAAGGATTCGTTCGAAATTTGCCATAGTACTCTATCCAACAACAGCCAGTACGATCTGTGTCACATAAACGGTTCTATGCTGATAGCACCAAGTTGTTCGATACCAACTTCTCCTGAGTCGTGAGCACTCTCCGATGACCGTTAGTGGCACTGGGTGTTTGTGCATTCTCTGTGGAGTTCCTGCCTCCGGCATGGATGTGTGTGATGTCCCTAGGTTAGTTAGGTTTAATTAGTTCTAAGTTCCAGGCGACTGATGACCTCAGAAGTTAAGTCGCATAGTGCTCAGAGCCATTTGAACCATTTGAAGAGCTACCAGAAAATTTAGTCGCAACACATCTGCTTTGTAGACGGCAGTCTGGATATGTAAGTTAATATGACATACGGGCCTTATGAGATGCAGATCCTGACCGACAATGAGATTGCCATGAATAACAGTTCCCTGAAGAATGTTAATTCTGAGCATGGGACAGAGGCGCGAATGTTGCTCGCATATAACTAGTACGTAAATCGGAAGGGTTCGCAGAGGTCTGTGTACATAGTGTGTTTTATCTTTTGCGGCACAAAGTGTCTATTTGTCACTGAAAATGATGCGTCAGATGTACCACACTGTTTCTGTTTAGTCTTCAAGATGAATGCCCTTTGAAGAAACTCCGTACTGCAAACCAAACTGTTTCAGATGACTTCAGACACTGTTAAAGGATCCAGTGTAAAGGATATAATTTCATATCCGCACAAATGAACTACATCCATTACGTTACCTGTTGCGGCACCCAAATATGTCTTGTTAGATTCGCGCTCCACTTCAGTTGTTATCTAGAACCTTTAAACTGTACCAAACACATGCGTTGAGTTCTCATTAATTCATTCTGGCCTGTTGTAATTTCATCGTAAAAACAGCATTGTTCCATTGTATTACTTCTCCGTGGGTCTATTACTTGATAGATCACCATAAATGTTCAGCACATATATTGCTGCAAAAAATAATGTAGATTCCAAATGTCAAACATTCACCATTTTTGCCGTAACTTGTGTACACTGTTCAAAAAAGGTTCAAATGGCTCTGAGCACTATGGGACTTAACGTCTATGGTCATCAGTCTCCTAGAACTTAGAACTACTTAAACATAACTAACCTAAGGACATCACACAACAACCAGTCATCACGAGGCAGAGAAAATCCCTGACCCCGCCGGGAATCGAACCCGGGATCCCGGGTGTGGGAAGCGAGAACGCTACCGCACGACCACGAGCTGCGGACTGTGTACACTGTACATTGTAAAATTTTCATTGTTAGTTACTTGCACATCGCTGGTACCCGTATATCGTAGGGAATATTTTCCGAAATCCCACTACTTTGCAGCTTGAAATTGCAGTGGACTTCTAGCAAATTTTTAAATAAAACTTGGAAATCTTCCTATTAGTCACTTTCCTTCTGTTTTATACGGGAGTACTTCGCAATGTTTTAGAGCCTTCCGCTGTAATATGGTATTTCTTCGTATACGTGCAGTTATGAATAGTTTCCTTCTTATTTTTTTTTTTATTTTATTGAATGAAGATTCTGACAGTTTTGTATGTGAGTCGCTTCATGGCTGCTTAGCTTTGTATGAGAGGGTACCAGGGAATCTCTAAAAAGAAACATACGTGAAAATCAACATAGTTTCTTCTGGCAGTCGGGGATGGAACGTAGAAAATATGCTTCCAGCCATTTCTTTTTATGGGCTGCCCTTATCGTTTCTGCGTTATCACTACGGAAATGATAGTTTTCCACTTTGTCCGACGGCGATTTCATGTATCCTTGTTAGATATAAAGTACGATTTCATTTGGAGGACGTTAGTATTGAACGAAATTCATACCGTCCACGGTTATATGCGTACAGCATGTTGTCATTATCAGACACTGAGGAAGCTCAAACAACTTCTATTGTACTTCCCTTACGCTGAAACCTTAGGAAACAACAGGCATTCTAGCAGCTTTAAAGTATTTTGGACGTAAGGACCTCATTCTTACTGGGGCGTAATAAAACAATCTCTCGTTTACGCCAAGACACGTTGCCGTATTACCGTATGAAGATCTCACAACGGCTATGGTGTGATGAGTACCTAGGCACCAGAGCAGTCGTAAGATCGGTTGTTTTATAGGTTTTATGAGCACTGCAAACCCTGTGGTGATGTCATAAGACTGACGTATAGGGGAACGACAGTAGGAAAGTCCAGTGGGCCAGCAGGCAAAGCAACCAGGAAACTTCGCTGCTGCTTATCTCTCACTGTGCTGCAACAGCAGGGAGCCAGAGATATGACTAATTGCCATTACCTACCATTACATCCTAGTTTATTCCCGGAAATGAAAGGGAAAATAAGTACCTACCAGCTACGAATTCATTATACATCATTTGTTCGCTCAACGGAACAATCAAGTCCTCCACCACTGCTGAGCGCTCAAGTGCACGACGTACGTTTGAAAAACGATCCGGATAAATTCTAGTGAGCGATTCCACTCGTCGGCTTTGAGCAATGACGTCACACCAAGGCAAATCGCCACTTATAGGCAATCTATGAAAGGAACTGATCGTACTAATACAATTACATTTCACGCCGTTATTTACTTAGTCATGAATTATGTCGAAACGAATTGAAGATAACGAAAACAATTAAGAACAAAAATTAAAAACAAATTTTCATGTCTGATAAAAATTATTCTCGTAATTTATGTGAGATGAAAATCGCAGAGAGCCTCTAAATTGCATTACAGTAAAGCGATGATGAAGTCATACTATTATAGAATATTTTTATTTTACTATTAATTATTGAATCTAACGGGAGAAGCGCAGGAAAGTTGGGGTTCTTGGCTGCAATCTAATGGGACCGATGACCTCGCTGTTTGTTCCCCATCCCCAAATCAATCAACTAAACTAAAATGTCACAGAAAAACAGGAAAATGAAATGAATGACAACAAATACGATACAGTAGCATGAAATATGGAAAAACCGACACATTAAATTCTTAAAGAAAAGCCAGTACACAACTAATGAAAATTCGCAAAAAATAATGAATGTTGGAATCGATAACTGGAATCAATCCAGATAGGTCAATTCCAGCTACCGATTCCAACCGTTCCATGATTCATATGTAAATTATTTTTGGAGGGGTTGTATGCACTGAAACGTAACAGCATTTCTACATTTGTAATTTCTCCCTAAGACTATAGCGGTGAAGTAACAAAAATTGGAATCGGGAACTACAGTTGACCTTAGAAGTCAATTTAGTTACCGATTCCAATATTAGTAATTTTTTCGCAGAAGTTCAGAGAGCAATTACTAATGCAAAAATCATATTATATCTAATGCGCACACCAGCTGGAGAAACGAGACGAATTATGTACCACGGAATGGATGGAATCGGTAACTAGAATTGACCTATAAAGCTTAATTCTAATTACCGATTCCAGTATTTGTTAGATCCCACTTTTGTAAATTTTCTTTACTTGTGTACTACTGCCGTTAGATTCAATTACTATTATTATTAAAAATTAACACTATTTCATAATATTATGACTTCATCATGCACTATACTGTAATTGATTTAAAGGTTCTCTCTGCTTTTCTTCTCACACGAATTACGAGAAGAATTCTTATCAGACATGAAAATTTGTTTTTAATGCTTGTTCTTGATTATTTTCGTTATCTTCAATTCGTTTCGATATAATTCGTGACTAAGTAAATAAAGATTTGAAATATGATTTTATAGCATGCTACATTCGTTTGTTTACGAATATGACCAGTTGCTTTCAAAGATTACCTAAACATAGAGTCTCTGCCTTAGGTATGACGTCTTTGCTCAAAACCGAATGGGCCATGGAATTGACCCAGAGATCCTAAGCACCACCAAGAGTTTTTCCTTCGTGGTACGAACAGATTCAGATTCTACGAGAGCGTGGTGATAAGTAATGCTTCCGGACTCCTATATGAAAATTTTTAAAGCTTTTTAAATAAAAAAAACTTTATTAACACTGCATATCTTCATTCTTAATGTCTACATATTTATTTCTCGACATAATCGCCCTGGAGACAAACTCATTTCTCCCAAGGAGAGACCAGTTTGTCGATGCCGTCGCTGTAGAATGCTTTTCGTTGACGAAGGGACGACCTCATCTCTACTTGCATCGGTTGATGACTATCAAACTGAAGTCCTCGTAGATGTTCTTAAAGATTTCGAAAAAGATGAAAATCGGATTGGGCCAAATCAGGACTGTATGGAGGATGATCGATGACAGTGAACCCAAGGCGTCGGTTGTTACTGGTGACGCAGCGCTCGTGTGTGGTCGGGCACTGCCATGCTGGAGGACAGGGTACTCCATGTGTGGACGAACTCTCCGAATTCGAAACTTGAATTTACCAAGCTGTTTTTTTTACGCACCGACATAGTTATATTACATACCGCCTTGTTACACGCTACAACTCAGAGCCCTCTAGTGGCAGACTGCTACTGATATGTAGACATGAAAAATAAAGGTGTAGAATGTTACTAAATTTTGTTTGACCGCTTGGTTAGCACTGCTTTCCGGGCGGGAAGGCGTGCCGGTCCCCGGCACGAATCCGTCCGGCGGATTAGTGTCGAGGTCCAGTGTGCCGGCCAGTCTGTGGACGGTTTTTAAGGCGGTTTTCAATGTGCCTCGGCGAATGCGGTCTGGTTCCCCTTATTCCGCCTCAATTACACTTTGTCGGCGATTGCTGCGCAAACACTATCTCCACGTACGCGTACGCAATAATTCACTCTACCGCGCAAACATTGGTGTTACACTTGTCTGATGTGGGACGTTTCCAGAGAGGAGGGGGAAGGGGGGAGGGGGGCCCTAAACGCGGCCAAAACGCACAAAATAAAGAAATCTGAGGCATTACTTTTCAGCACACCCTCGTACTAAGCCAAGCGAGTAACCATTTGAAGGAAAAGCAGCAGCTCAGATTTCGAAAGCTGATATTACCCGTCGGGAGAGCTCAGTGCTGATAATTAGACTTTCCAATAGAAACGCTCAGAGATGCGATAGAGGAAAACAGTGTAGCAGCAATCTGTTGAGAGGAAACTGCCCCGCCAGGAATACAGTGCCCAGTTTAGCTTAGTTTAATAAATATGAAATATGACGCAGTTGGAATGTTCAGTAGATGTCTTTTTAGAGTCTGGTAGGTAGTTCCAAGTTACATGGATCACTCGCACGATATAACAACAAGTAAAGAGCCACTTTACAGGTATTAATCTGTCTTGGAATGTGACTGGCTATTGAACGTTTACAGATAAATTAACTTTTTCTTTTCTTTTCTTGAGTCATCAGTCTTCGGACTGATTTGATGCGACCCCCCCCCACTAATTCCTCTTCCTTGTCAACCTAGTCATCTCAGAGTAGCAATTGCAATCTACGCCCTCAATTATTTGCTGGACATATTTCAATTTCTGTATTCCCCTGTAGTTTTTACTCTCTACAGCTCCCTCTAGTACCGTACAAATCATTCCCTGACGTCTAAGCATATGTTCTAGTACCTCGTCTCTTCTTCTTGTCAGTGTTTTCCTCCTATTGCTTTCCTCGACAATTCTGCGGAGAACCTCTTCCTTCTTATCTTACCATTTAAATTAATTTTCAACATTCTTCTGCAACACCACACTCTAGTGTTTCGATGCTGTTCTGTTCCGGTCTTCCCGCAGCCCACGTTTTACTATAATGCAATGCTGTGCTTTCACCTTGAATTTTAAGTCAACTCTTGAACTTTTCTTTCATGTTAGTCGTTGTTTCTTCGATATATAGACTGAACAGTAGGGACGGAAGACTACATTACTGTCTTACACCCTTTTTCATCAGAGCATTTGTTCTTGGTTTTCGAGACTTAATATTCCCTCTTGTACCTCATACACATAATACCCGACTTTTCCTGCCGCTTACCCCTCCTGTTCTCAGAATTTCGAACATCTTCCACCATTTGACACTGTAGGACGCTTTTTCCAGGCTGACAAATCCTATGAACCTGTCCTGATTTTTCTTCAGTCTTGCTTTCATTATTAACCGCAATATCAGAACTGAGTTTCCGGTACCTTTACACAGCAGCACATAATTTACTTTTTAGATGAAGCAGTTATATTGTACTTTTGCACTAAATAAGCTACACGTTTCTGAATAAACTTTTTCTACGACAGGGAATGAGCTTCCCAAAAGAAACTGTATATATTCACTTCTAAATATAGGTTTTTGGTCTATCATTTGTTAAGTGACAAAATGTCCATTTTCGTAACGACCAGTCAGCGTGTCTCTCATGTAAATGGCCTGTGTTCAATTCCCGGTGCCACCAGGGATATTTCTTACGTAGGAGGACTGGAACGGGATGCACTAAGCCTCGTAATGCCAATTGGGGAGCTACTTAAATGAGAAGTACCGATTCAATCGGTTGGGTCGTTCAAAGCGACCGCGATAGCTCTGCATCAAAAAATAGTTCAAATGGCTCTGAGCACTATGGGACTTCACTTTTGAGGTCATCAGTCCGCTAGAACTTAGAACTACTTAAACCTAACTAACCTAAGGACATCACACACATCCATGCCCGAGGCAGGATTCGAACCTGCGACCGTAGCGGTCGTGCGGTTCCAGACTGTAGCGCCTAGAACCGCTCGACCTCCTCGGCCGGCAGCTCTGCATCCAAATGACGTCATATGGTAAGGGATAAGACGGCAGTCGGTCTGCATCGCTTGATCTTCGGGGTCTGGTTGTGGAACAACGACACTCACACAACGAGCAAAACATTTGTAGCAGTGACTTTCACTCCTTTCTGAAATGAAGTTTTCGCCAGTCCATACACGGCAAATTTCTGTGAAATCCCTGGTAGAGGGTACTACTTTGTTCATCACATCTTCCCATTTCATTTCGTAAGGTTTCCATATTATTAAAAGTAGCAATAGCAGTTTTTTTGTAATACTTGCCATAGAGCGTATTTCCTTATAACAGGTATAGAAGAGGCTCTTTGGAAACCAAAATTTACGTTGTTGACATTGTTTTTCGTAAGGTTTCCATATTATGAAAAGTAACAATAGCAGTTTTTTTGGTAATACTTGCTATAGAGCGTATTTCTTTATAACAGGTATAGAAGAGGCTCTTTGGAAACCAAAATTTACGTTGTTGACATTGTTTTTCGTAAGGTTTCCATATTATGAAAAGTAGCAATAGCAGTTTTTTTGGTAATACTTGCTATAGAGCGTATTTCTTTATAACAGGTATAGAAGAGGCTCTTTGGAAACCAAAATTTACGTTGTTGACATTGTTTTTCGTAAGGTTTCCATATTATGAAAAGTAGCAATAGCAGTTTTTTTGGTAATACTTGCCATAGAGCGTATTTCCTTATAACAGGTATAGAAGAGGCTCTTTGGAAACCAAATTTTACGTTGTTGACATTGTTTTTCGTAAGGTTTCCATATTATGAAAAGTAGCAATAGCAGTTTTTTTGGTAATACTTGCCATAGAGCGTATTTCCTTATAACAGGTATAGAAGAGGCTCTTTGGAAACCAAAATTTACGTTGTTGACATTGTTTTTCGTAAGGTTTCCATATTATGAAAAGTAGCAATAGCAGTTTTTTTGGTAATACTTGCCATAGAGCGTATTTCCTTATAACAGGTATAGAAGAGGCTCTTTGGAAACCAAAATTTACGTTGTTGACATTGTTGTCGTGTAGTAAGTCGGCACTGATTAGCATTGCTGTGTTGAGTGTTGGTAGAACTGCATGCGTTTTTCTTGGCCGTGGTGGTATGGAGCCTTGATTTCGGAATGCAGCTGCTGCAGCTTGGAACGTATCGAGTGGTGTAGTATCTGTGTAAGCATTCGTGTGCGCTAATGTTGCAGAAACCGGTACGTCGTGTTTAGGGAGCGTTTCCAATCTAAACTTTTTCAATACTGTAACTTGTGTTTTGACTATTAAAACATTGTCGCTGTAGGCACTTCATAATGTGCATGAACTCCGGAAAGCATCACGTCCCCTTTTATCCCCTTCTTTTCAAAGTAATGAATTCCAAGAAGTAGTTTTGTCATAATTGTTCATTAAATGAACTTTCTATTTTATATCCAAATTACAACAGTTGCTAATAACAATGATAATCTATGTAAAAATTTTCATATCTTCTAATTCTGTTCACGTTAGTCGTACATGTTTAATGCACACACAAATCCAATTATTCTTTACTGAGCATTCACATTCCACTTGCCTATTCAAAAGTTTCAAAAGACCGATAATCTGCACACGCATTGCAGCTCGGAAGATCCGATTATTAGTGAACGGTTTAATGGAGCTTGCTTTTCTCACATTGAGCCTAGAGAGATTTATTTATGTAATATCAAAAGCAGCGGGATTTCTTCCAACTCATCTTGTTGCAGGTGATTATAATCAACGTAGGCAGACACAGAGGAACAGAACTACGTTTCCGTTGTTGCACAGGTAAGCCATATCCTTCTTAGGCCCAGGTTCAGACATTGTTTAGTGTGTTTGAGGAATAGTGAGTGTTTACTCACTTTGCACAGATCCATATTACCTTCAGCTACAGCACATTTTTATCTAGTAAGTCTATTAATTACACTGGTTAGGCCAAACGTAGTATTGTATTCAGAGTACTTGTGATAAAAAAATAAAAATACAAAAATTGTTGTCTTTACTCACAGCAATGGACAGGTCCACGTTATATTCAACGATTATTTCAGTCATGATGCAAGAGTATTGCACAGCTACCTATGTAAACATTGATTTGATGAACACACATATTGAATTTGTACAGTTGAAAAATTGTATAAATGTTCTGTATCAGTTGAAATAAAATAAAAATTATGCATAAAGACAACGTAGCTGCACAGCAATCGCATCTAGAAGGTTAGATTCGTAGGTTTCATGAATATGTATAAAGCATACACAACTATACACATTGGAAATCCAGATTCGGTAGTTTCACATAGTCTCGCATGTTGGTTTCGTATAGGCAGCTGGAAGTACGTACAAAGAGACGTCTGCACTTTTTCCGTCACTTGGGACTTTATGCTAGGCGAAAGATCCGAGATCAATGCAAGCTAAGTAAGAAGCCAATGCCACGCTCTCTGTTAAACGAAATTGCCATTCCGTCCCGACTTGCTTACTTACTTGCTTTCAACTCCTTCAGTTGTTCCTCTACGCCAAGGATACCTATTACTATGTCCTCCATACGGGAGTCTGTGCGACGGTCAAACGATGATATGTCTGTACGATCTTAGTGCATAAATGAGTTCTTAAACTCGGTATTTAAAACTTCAGCCTTCCCTTTGTTATCTTCTTTTACCACACCAGAGTGGGCTGAACGATTCGAACAGTCGGCCAATTGGAGACCCACAACGAGGTCCCTTTGAAACTCTGTTAGGTGCTGATAACTCTGTCTCACATGTGTGTGCGCCATCTCTGTGTGATTAATGAACATCTAACGCTTTTTATGCCCCTTTATAAACCTTATCAGGTCTAGCCATATAACTGTTCGAGTTGACACAGAGAATGGCAGCTCTAACCATTTACATACCATTTAGTTAGTATGATTTACGTTGGAATGATATGGAAACATTTAGTCTGTGGGCCATGCATGCATAATTTGTTTCCATACAGGATAATAAATAATGCAGTAATTTATTTAACAGAAAAATGAACGCATTAATCTTTGTCGCTACTCACGTTACAGCTTAATCTCAGATTTAACAGCAAAGGATACCTCATTAAATATTCGCTTATGGAATAGGCATAATGCAGCAGAAATTATTTGCAATTAGACTCAAAGTTTGTGCCGTACATAACCAAATATTTTTATAGCTTCACAAGCAACTTCTTCCTGGACACTGACAGTATTAGTAATGAGTATCGAAGGTAATTTCTTCTTATCGAGTTATAGCCTTGCGCGTTGCTATTATTTTAAAACCATATGGGCTATGTGTGTTGTGAATATGTCAGTGAAGTGCAGTTAAAATGAGTAACTCCTTAAACATCACTTCTAACATGTTTCCACCACAATTCTGATAATGTCTATTCGATAGTTCTTTAATTATAGTCATTACCGTATTCTATAATTCTACGGGTTTTCCCTTGAACTGTCAGTTACTTCTCAAATTGTTCTGTAAACGTATGTTCCTAAATGTTCCTTATAGAATTCTATGGCTTGTAGATAATAAACAGTAACTCTGCAAGCAAACAAACCACATGCTACAGTAGTAGACATCTACAAGAACATGTTCCACTCTCACTCGTTTTTTGAACGAAAGAGCGGGATAAATAACTGTGACACAGATAGTTAGTACACTAATAATACATTAAATAATATAGTGACTTTGTCCAGCTTTAAGACAGTATCATAAAGTGTTCTCGTACCACGTTACACAATCAGTGTCTCTTCCACTAACGGTTCCCACTCAGATCCACTCCAGTAGCAGCGGCTAGCATTTCACACTGTTACTAAACTGGTTATTTGATTGAATATGTAGTGATTACGTCAGTCACCACAAATTCCTGTCATAGACATTACTCTCCAAGCCTGTTCGTGTGACACATATACCAAAATGAAGTGCAAAACGATACGTACTTGGCCTCACTAGAATACCCAAACTGAGCAACGCCACAATTGAAGCTTTATTAAAATGCCCCTTGCTTGCGGACACACAGCTCGATATGTGACTGTTCTGTTCAGAGGTACTTGTTAAAAGAATAGAAGAAAACACTACACTTCACCTCTTGCTTGAGAACATACTAAAACCCAACATATGGCAGCTCTTTTCGAAGGTTCTTGTTAAAAGATTAGAATAGAAGGAGAGTGCCGTGCGTTCCTCTTACCAGATATACTCGGTGCCGCATGCTGTGTTTTACAAGGGCCACTCGCTCTCCCTGAGCAGTGAGCCGGTATGCAACCAGCAGCACTCGACACTTGTCTCAGCCGCGAATCTCGTCGGGGATGCCGCTCAAACTTTAGATTTTTAGTGTGTAGCGTTCTGCGAAGTTGAAGGTCGACTATACAACTAATAATACATAACAACAGATATAGGTTGACGATACAACTAATAATATCTAACAACAAATATAAAATTTTTCATCTCAGTTATTTGTGTACCGCAAACACTACGTAAGAAGTAAGGGACTGTCCTGATGGGCGAATTGTTTGTCGCGGGCAGAAAGTACTGTTTGTTGGTGTCGTAGCAGTGGACGTTGACAGTATATAGGAATTGAGTTGAAATGGAACGTGCAACATCCAGTGGCTATAATACGCACAAAAAAAGTAAACCTGTGGTAGCTGTGTGCGCAGGCATACATGCAGAATATCAAATGTTGGAGAAGAGACTGTTCAAGAGATGGAGGGATTTTGCTACTTCTGGAGTACATAGTGCAAGATGAAAGCGGCCTCGAGTCGACAATATGCACATTCAGTCATAGACACAATTTTATTTGAAATCACAAAAAACTTTTAGAAATTCCTACAGTTAAACAATTTAAAAATTACGACATGTATTGACTGTAATCACCCTTCATCTCGGTGCATTTTTGTGCTCGTGAAATGGCATTTAGGCTCATTTTACGCAGAACCGTAATACCAATAATTTCAGTGTCGCGGTATATGTTTTTCTTCAGTTGGTTTAGAGTGATTTTCCAACACTTTTCCTTTGAAATTATCCACAAAGATGAAAATCACAACCAGAAAAGTACTGCCAACTAGGCTTATTTTGCGTTCATAAATATGAGACGCGATTCTTGTGATGTGCAACACGTAGCTCTATCTTACAGGAAAAAACAGTGGTCTCTTCCTTATTCCCTTAAATGAGAGTAGAAATTCTCGAAAATTTGTCTCTATTGACAGAAGTTTCCAAAAACACCGGCCCGTTAATTTGCAGGAGACACAGCGCACCTATCTCTGAGTATTTTTTTTTTTTAACTTGAAGAGGAGTTTCATGTTCATTGTGAGGGTTTACGACGGACAAGTAGCGATTTATCTTTCTGTTCACATGACCATTTCTCATAAAGCACAATATCGGGTGAAGTTCTACATCGACAACCATTTTAAGCAACCACTAGCAATACTTAACACCCCTTGGAAGATGTGCCGCAATGCATGAAACGCGATAAAGTTTCAGGTGTAAGGACTAGAGTACAGAATAACAAGATGTTTTTCACCTGTGTGCTGAGAAAGCCGCTTGACAAGGCTTTTTTTTTCGGGCTACCAGAAATTTTATGTAAAGTTCTTCGAAGCGATTCCGGAGTCCGAACTGAAGGCTTGTGATTCCGCACAGAATTACAGCCATCACATCTGAACAGCCAATGTTTTGGTTACTTAGCAAATGGCTTGGTAAAAATCACTTAATGTTTTGTTTGAAGGGGAAATTTTGCAGAGTGAGTTATTTGGTATTGTAGAGTTGGGCGCATCTGATACATTACGGTATTCGTATTTCTCGTAAATAGTTCAGTGTGCTCACTGCCGCTAAAATTTTGGGGGTTAGTGTTGCGAAAAAAGTCTACAAACACACACGAAAATATTACGCCACTGTTACTTTTTGATAAAAAATTCTTTAGCATCAGGAAACACAACTAAACGCAAGAACAATTCTAAATGTGTCTTACGAGCCGCACTGGCAGAAATCTACTTCAGCCAGCCACAAACGAACGCTGGCCAGTCTGTCGGTGGGAACTTCTATTTCTAAGCGTTATGCTATTTGTACCAGCATGATAATCCACCATGTTGTAAATGAGCACCTATGAGTCAGTAGTCTGCGAACAGAAGCATTCCTGAAATGGACTGGCCTTCATGGAGTCCAGACCTGAACCCAATAGAACACGTTCGGGATGAGTTATGACGTCAACTTAGTTCAGACCCCAGCGTCAGTCTACCTTCCCTGGTATAGGCCCTTGATAAGGAAATGGCTGTCGCTCTTCCACAGAGACTGAGACAGCTCATTGAAAGTATTCCCAGCTGAGTTCCAGCCATTTTAAAGGCGAAGATTGGACACACATCAATGTCGACTGACACCTATCATACTTTCTATCAGATAGTGTGTATCTCATGTACGAATCATGAGAAGAATTCTTGGATGACTAGAGTGCTAATCGCTAATACTTGTATGAAGTACCCCTCACCTTGCACTCGTGAGTTTTTATTCCCTCTGTCACATACCAAAGGTGTATGCGGGAAAACAGACACTAGCCATAGCGGTTGACATCATTTTCATTCTATTTATGACGGTTGACTACTGAAGTTTTGACAGCACCTTGAAAATGTCCTAAGGTCGAATTGCAGTAGTGATTTTTGAAATAAGTAGTACAGTCGATGGAGAAAATTATATCGTTTTAAACTTTTTGAAAGGTGTCTTGTCTTCTACAAACCAGATGATACTCTACTGGGCATCTTACTGGTATACATAATAAGACATATCTTCATAACGTTATTCTTTTAACCTAAAACCTCCAGGCCATCAGTTCGAACTCAGGAATCGCTTCGAAGAAATATACATAAAATTTCCGCTAGCCCGAACAAAAGAAAGAAATAAACTCGTCAGGCGGCTTTTGCAACAGTGTTAAACGTTCATCTTGTCAATCTGTAATTAAGTCCTTATATAGTATTCAGGGCACAACATGTAACTAACAAACAATGAGGGTAGAGCGAACGTCCTTCTCTGCTACCATAAAGACGTCTCATACAATCAGAGAACACCGATCACCATCAGAATTTCATCGCATCTATAATTTCTACACAATTATAACACTATTTTCTCCCCCAGATACCAGATACATGAGTCTGAACACTAGGTTCTACCAAAGCGCTTTTTGAATTATATACTTATTTACTTATTATTACATAGTAATGAAAAATCGTCAGTCTTCTTGTGATAGGAAATTCCTTATTACGTTCTTGCCGGATCTGAGTAACGACATTTAAAACAAATGTATGCCGGTAGCAGAGAAGGAATTTAAATATGACGAAGAAGTTGGCTGTTCAGAGAAAGTGCAAGAATTAATAAGGTAAGACCAGTGGATGAGCTGGAAAGGAGAAAACAGAAATGGTCGGCGATGTGAAAATCACGAATAGTTTACAATTTAACAGAGATACGGATTCACTTTTGGACAGAAAGAAAGCAGTTGAGATTCTGCAAGGGAGAGGCTACGCCGATGATAAGAGACAGAGCTTTATTCTCGTCTTGAATGTAGAGTGGTTCTGGATAAGACGTTTACAGGATAATTTGTTCGAGAGTCATACGGCTGAAATAAGGAAATATATGGCGAAAGATTTAATGTTATGGGAAGTTTCAGCGAAGATGCTGTACGACTTCGATCCAGAATTGCAGTTATGAAGTGATGATTGGTATTTACATGTGAGGAGTTATGGACGACTCCAGTGACCAGGGAGCGGATGAAGAAAACTGAGCGCGTGATAATCATATTTCACATCACATTCGTCATCATTATCATCATCAGTGTTCTGCTCTTGTTCATGTAGCTCTCCATGCAGTCCTGTCACTTGCTACCCTCTTATTTTTCTCATACTTTTTTCCTGTCCTTATACTGTCCACCATCTGGTAGCTCCTGCATCCTCTTCTTATTTATCCGTTCACCGTTCCTTCCGTAGCATCTATTAGTAAACGATCTTTTCTCATTCAACGTCCAAGCCAGTTGTGTCTCTTCTTCCTGATTGCCTTTAAAATTTCTCTCTCTTCCCCCACTCTTCTCAACACCTTCTCATTCTCACTTTCTCTACCCATTTCATTCCTTCCATCCTCCTTCAAATCCACATCTCAAATGCTTCTATTCTTGAGACCTTAGTTTCATCCGGCGTACACAATGTTCAAATAACTTACGGAAATGTAGCTGAGTGACGTTGTCGACAACCGCGGTTTTACCAGTACTTTCTATTGTTTGTATAGATTCTTAACCGGCCTTCTATCCCTCCGGTCGCTACCATTCTTCCTCAGAATGTCCATTAATTTATTCCACTGCACTCTGTCAACGGCTTTCCTCAAGTCAATGAAAACAATATAAACTTCTCTTCCTCTTTCAAGGTATCTCTCACCTATAACTCTCAGTAGTCCAATTGCATCTCCTGTACATTTCGCTCTTCTAAATCCTTACTGTTCCTCTGCAATACTTTTTCCAGTCTTTCGTGAAGTCTTCTATTTGTCACCCTTAACAGAAGTTTTGCTGCATCAGACATTAGACTTATGGTTCTAAAATCTTAACATTTCTTGGCGTTGCTTTTCTTCTCAATCTGTTTCACTACTGCCGAGGGAAAGTCATAGGACCATTCGCCTTTTTCGTACATCTTAAAACATAGATAAATTAACTCTTTCACACCACTACTCCCAAGGCTGTTAAATGACTCTGCTTGTAATTCATCAATTCCACTTGGTCTAAAATTCTTCTTTTTCTTCGTCCATTAGTGACACTCATAGAAATTTCGTTTCTGATTCGTCGCTTGGCGTATGAGTAACATTTAGAGCTCCTCCATCTTTGTGTCAGAGGTTCGGTAATTGACGTACCCGGCTGTTTGACCACCAATGCTGACCTCTACAAACGACCGTACTTGCAGTTTCACTGATCACCCGTCGCCAGCAAAAAGAAAATACTTTACTGGGCATTACACCTCACCAAACCAGCCCGTAAAAAGAAACGCTTCAGTATACGTATTGCTATAAAATGCTCTTACACGAGGAAATAAATCTTACACTGTCACCTTACTTTACACTGCTAATAAATATCTTTATATAACAGTTCCTTACGTCTCGGAATGGCCAACGAGACTATAGTCGTCCATGTCGTAAATGATCGCAATGAGCTTGTAACAGGATCCATAAAATGGCTCTAGTATGTCTGTACTGAAAAGTTTACTTTTTTTCTTGTCCTTTTTAAGCGGTTACGTTGTTTATCAAATGGAACTCTTAAATTCGTTCGTAATCAGCTCTCCAGTGTACACTATCTGATTAAAAGAATGCGGACATCTATTAGTGGACTTTGGTATGGGGTGTGCCCACCCTTCTGACAGCTTGAGCTCTACTGGAAACACAATGTGGATCCTGAATGTCTGTGCACATACTATAAGTATACGGTAACCTTTCTACTATCATATGCGGGATATGCGACATTGGGTATATAAAATCTTTTCGTCGTTCCCAGCAGTCCTTGACGGTGTATTTCTCTTTATTTCGATGTGCATATTTACACTATAGTTTTTCATATTGCCGTTATCTTTGGTATTTAATCGATATGTAGCATATTTCGGTACCGCAGTCATATTCCATTTTCTTTCCAAGCACAACGTAAAAAAAATTCAATTAATGTATTTGTTCTTCACGTTCGAACTTCAACTAACGTACATATTTCCTACCGAAAACATGCAAACTCTGTTGAATGAAATGATTTTGTGCGTGATTACTGTATTATTTTACTTTACAGCATAAACTGGAAGTAGTAGTACACTGTGTCAATAATGTTTTGCATCTTTTTCCGTTGCCTCTTGGAATGAATTTGATGGCGCATTTCGTATAGTTTTTCGTCATTAGTAATTTCATGTACATGGGCATGTTGAAGCACATCTATTGATGGATGAGATATAAAGTATTCAACGTATGTACCTTGGATTTCAATGAAGTCGTGTATTTGTTTTGCGTATGAGATCACACTTCTTTTGTTGCAATGTAGATCAATAAGAGAAAAGTAGTGCTACATAACCTTACATTCTCTAGAATATTATGAGTTAACATGAAACACTGCCTTTTACGACTGCTTTTAATTTCTAACTCAGACGCTGATAATAACCTTGTAAGAGGTCCATGATTAAGGAATTTGTTGCTAGTGCACTCGAGCAGATGTAATTTCGATGGATTGCTCACGCGCTGCATGCGATATGTAAGCTATAAGAGAATCTCAGACCAGAGAGCAGTGTTGTATGCAGTAGGAACTGTGTAGCAGTTGTAGTAGTAGTAGGTATGGAGTTGGCCGGGCCGGTCGTGGGGAGCGATGGCAGAGCCTGAGCGATATAGTATAAGGTAAAAGCAGCCTCGCGCATATGTAGTATTGTTATATCGAGTCCCATGTAAATGTTTTAAAAAATCTCTTAATAATAATCTTTTTTATAAAAATTAACTTTTGACAATCATTCAATTTAAAGAACTTACTAATTTCTCCAATCCATGGTCATCCCGATTATTGTAAAGAAAAATCAGTTGTTTCGTTCTATACATGACAAATCTATCAGCCTGCATTGCACTGGGCTGTGCCAGAAAAATTTATTATAAGAGCAGATATATACGCGTTATCCGGCAACTTCATTGAGGTAAGAATTTTCAGTTTATTCAGTATGATCTTTCAGGGCCATGACGCAGCACTGCTGACGTCCAAAATTTACCAGTTTAAATTCACAGTCAATTATTGAAAGGTTATCTATGAGTCACATTTTTTATTAGGAGATTAG
The DNA here is from genome assembly GCF_023864275.1 of Schistocerca cancellata. NCBI lineage: Eukaryota > Metazoa > Arthropoda > Insecta > Orthoptera > Acrididae > Schistocerca > Schistocerca cancellata. The sequence continues at coordinate 1,052,299,858 of NC_064626.1, read as the reverse complement.
TCACATTTTATTGTTCCAAGGTTACGGAATTTATCTGTGGGAGGTTACGCTGAATGTGAATTTATACTTATATTTTTTACTGTTGGGAGGTTATTATAAATATTATTTATCTGTTGGGAGGATACAAACCTCGTTGGTCTACATTTCTGCACAAAGTAGGAAAAAATGTCGCTACAGTTATTTGGCTGCTGGCTCTGCCTATTCAGTCGTAGAACGTAGTTTTCGTCAAAATCTTTACTGGTTACTGAACAGAACTGGCAGTATGTATCAGCCCCCTCAAACTGCCCAAGACCCACGCTATAAATGCTGGTGTCCAGTCCAGTACGTAAGGACTATCAGACGTAGAATAGTGTTTCGGAAAGAGGACATGTGCACCGTTTGGCGCTAGTGCTGCGCGCGTCGCAGCAGTTAAGGAGCAGCGGCAGGTTGACGGCTCCGCCGACAGGGCGCAGCACTGTACTGCGCACACAGCGTCGCCCCGTTGCTCCAGTAACGCGAGGTCGACTTGTGTCGCTGTTTTTGCGGACCTGGCGGCTTCACCCTGTGTCACTCGGCTCGTTCATGGCACTAATCCAGTTTGGTCGTTATTCTATTAGACGCAATGAGGCCTATTGCGACCTCCCAGTGACTCACCGAAGCTGGAAACACGATACTCCGGAGGGCCTCTTGCACGGGGCAGCGACCGTGCACTCTACTCGCAATATTCCACGCTAGAGAGCTGCGAATTACCGCCGATTATAAAAGGCCCCAAACCCGGACTTGAGCGCCGCAAGCTGTAATGATTGCTCGTTAGCTCTGCGTACAGCGGAGAGCAGGACTACCCGGCTATCCGTTCCGCAGCTGTCTGTCTCTGCCGGTGCCACAGTCGACTAACTGCTGGTGAGTCCTGACTCGGCAGTCGTAAGATGCCAGATCAGATGTAAATTCGGCACAAATGGCCGGTCGCCCAGGGCGCCATACGCTCGGATACATGGTCAGAGACAGGTTCCGCCTCCAATTATCGTGTCCCTGATCGCCATCTGTAATTCGAGTTCAGAACTCCTCCCTAAACCAGTTATCGTATCGGGTGGCCAACGGTAACCTATCGAATGTCGTAATTAGCTCTGCTCTGCGAGTAACAGAGCATCATGTTTATTTTATGGAGCCTGCAAAAGGGAAAAAAATATTACCTCAAACGGCCACTGAATTTATTAACTTATTTACTTACAATGATGTCTTTTCCGTCACACATATTTCAAGCGTTCTACCACCCTTTTCTTCCCTCTCTACGTTTCGGTTTTCTTTTTTTATCTTATGGGACTTAAGGTCATCAGTCCCTAAGCTTACACACTACTTAACCAAAATTATCCTAAGGACAAATACACACACCCATGCCCGAGGGAGGATTCGAACATCCGCCGGGGTCAGCCGCACACTCCATGACTGTGGGGCCCTAGACCGCTCGGCTCATCCCGCGCGGCTCGGTTTTCTTAATAGAATCTTTCCGATATGGCTACTTCAAGTAGCTAAAATTCTCTTCAACTGGAACGTTGCTTTGAACATCATAGTGGTCGTGTTAGAAGTGATATACTCTTGCTTCCCTCCTACCTTTGAAAAGATTCACTGGATCATTTATTTAAAGACTCGATATTTAATGTGGACTCCGAATTACTGTGCAAGTTCTCATATTTCACACACACACACACACATACACACACACACACACATATATATACATATAAATATATATATGGAAATGTCTGAAACGCTTGTAGGGATGTTGCAGGGCAGGTTGTACTGAGATATTAATGTTACAAAAAAAAAAAAAAAAAAAAAAAAAAAAAAAAAGTTCGATACGTTGCGCCGTTTCCGAGTTATTTAGCATTGAAGTTAGCCAATCAGATCGTCGCGCGCGTAAATTCAAGTTTCAGCTAACGAGACAAAGCACTCGTCGGGCAACACCGCACCTGGCAGGCCGCTTGAATGCGAGCGCGCGACGCCCCGATTGGCTAAATTCTATGCTAAATAACTCGGAAACGGAGCAACGTATCGAATTTCTTTCTTAACATTTTTGTCTCAGTACAATCTGCCCTGTAACACCCCTACAAGCATTTCACACGTTTTCTCACCACCTAACTCTGCCACCTCAAATATGTCTGGAACAACAGATATTCAAAAACGGTTTTCACCAGCATGAACGTATGGCAGGGGCTTAGGGACCAAATACTGTGCAAAATTCTAAAACGTAAACAAATACTATTTCAACAAAAACTTGTGCATTTTCAAATGGACGCCCCCTATTATTTTGTATGCAATAAATAGCATGAAAAATCACAAACATAATGGCATTGGTTGCATCGCAGTACGTCAATTACATCCCGAGAAATTGCGAAGTGAATTTGACGCGCCAGCCGCTGTGGCCGAGCCGTTCCGTCCGGAACCACGCTGCTGCTACGGTTCCAGGTTCGAATCCTGCCTCGGGCATGCAAGTGTGTGATGTCCTTAGGTTAGTTAGTTTTAAGTAGTTCTAAGTCTAGGAGACTCATGACCACAGATCTTAAGTCCCATAGTGCTTGAAGCCATTTTTTTTTTTAAGTTGACGCCTGAAATAAATGAAGCGCACGGGTAGCGCACGTCCTGAGACTGAAGCGTGCACCTCACGCAGCTGGTAATCGTGATCTGATTGACGTATTACGTCAGTGAAGTGTTAATGTATGGTGTGGTATTGTGTGCCAACACATCATTGACCCATATTTCATTGATGGCACTCCTAAAGGTGGATAGTTTAGCCCCTTCATGAGCTGTACCTTACTTGAACAGGTCCACCTCTTATAATGTGTCAAATAATGCGGTATCAGAATGGTGGATGTCCTGGGCATAGTGTTTATAGTAACGAAATGACAACTAGAGGTACAATTAGTGGTAACACACTTGGTTTCACGTTTCTAAACATACATTCTCAAATATGTGGCTTGTAAAGGATAGCAACGGCGTCACAGTTTCTGACGTAACGAATCGCATGTAGTACTGTGCTCAGAGCAGGGGTTGCCTGAACTGGCGCCTGTATCCTGCCGCAAACATACCAATATCACCACGGCACGCTCTACCTTCAGTGTACAAGTGTTTCCTAATCTGGTCTGCTGAACTGCTCTCATACTGTAACGTAATTCACATACGTTGCCACAGTAAAACCTGTTTTCTTGTGGCTTGTTACATTTTCCGTCATCTAGTCGATATGCGGGCCTTCAGTAATGAAGAAAAACTAGACATTATTTTAATTTATGGCGAATGTCACAGAAATGAAACCGCAGCTGTGACACTGTATGCTGAACGCTACCAAGATCGGTGGTGTCCGTCACGTCGAACCACTGGCAACATCTGCGAGACAGTCCAATTTTTATGAAATTGTTCAAATGGTTCAAATGGCTCTAAGCACTATGGGACTTAACATCTGAGGTCATCAGTCCCCTAGAACTTAGAACTACTTAAACCTAACTAAACTAAGGACATCACACACATCCATGCCCGAGGCAGGATTCGAACCTGCGACTGTAGCAGCAGCGCGGTTCCGGACTGAAGCGCCTAGAACCGCTCGACCACACTGGCCGGCATGAAATTGTAAACATTTGTTTGTCTTTACACGTACTGGTTTTCACCCCATTCGGTAATTCCTTTGTGGTACGTCTATTTTTCTTTTGTCTTAGATTGTAGATGGCGTTACTCCTTTGTGCGGTTGTACTGAAGTGCTAATCATTTGCGATGTCATGCTTGTAGTACATTTCATGGCAATTTGATTTTCATTACATTGCGCCTTCTTGGTGCTGCAGTTCTAAAGGTCATAAGTGTAGTTACTGTCTACATTCGTGGTTCACTACAGGTATTAGTATTTTCGCTATACGCATTAAAAGACGTTTCGGTCTTGACTACTAGTTTACGAACCACTACAGTTTTCCATCAAAAGGCTCCAAAGATTCCCTCTATAGTCAAGAATGTAATATAAATAATTATAACGGCTTAAATCAGACATTTAGCTACAAGAACATGGAATACGTTACTTCGGCGCTATTTTATGGTAAAATATATATTCCACAAATGAAAGAATAAACTTCCAAATAAATGTGCGAAAAGCGACTTAAGGGGACATGCTCGTGAAAATTACCAAACATTTGAAAAAGGATTCTGGGTCTATAGAAAAGAGCATTTCATGCTGATTTCAAAAATGTATAGCTTATGGGCATTTTCATTTTCCGTTTGTTCTAAAATTGAAGTTGAACATAATGTTGCACAGGGGCCACGCCCATCTGTCAGATTGAAGTGCGTCAGAATACGTGACGCTTTATTCTGTTCTTCCGCTTTTTCCGTCGTTATCTACGGATAGTTAACACAGGTGTATTCTAGAAGGCACTGAAGTCCGGAACCAAACTACAGGCATGTCTTGAAGGCTATGTTTCTACTGTAAACAAAGATCTGAGAATGTATGATTTCGGAATTTCATACGCGTGTGGTTTTGTAGCTATTGTGTGCTTTTTGTTTCTGTGTGTGTGTTTCCTGTGCTAAAAATGCCGAGAGTAAATAAATTTAACCCCAAATGAAAGTTTCGGGGCAACCAGTTCCAAACACAACCGAATAATACACATTAGTTGATTCAAAAGTCGCCCCGCGGAAACTGTGTCTACAGGCAATGCTTCTAGACGTAAACTTTCGCTTTCTGAATGTAATAAGAACAAGCCTAGTAGTATTGTGAGCAGCAATAACGATGGAAATGTTATTGTGAACCTAAATATGCTGTCAAGACTTTTGAAGGGTGCTATGAAATGTAAGTACTGCAATTGTGAAGATAGTATTGACGTTTCTTTCAAATCAGTTAGTGACTGCCTGTAACTCGTGTAAGATACACAGTGATTCTATGACATAGCCAGTAACTGATAGTCGACATTACAGTGTAAATATTCAGCTTGCTCATGCAATGCGATGTATTTGAAATTGAAGGAAAGCTGCCCAGACTTTTTGTGCGGTGATGGCTTTGCCTCCACCTCCACAGACGTCTGACTGATTCAATAAATTAATACATAATGCTTTATGTGGTGTAAGTGAACATTCAATGAAAAGAGCAGCAGAAGAAGCAGTAGCCTTGTCTGAGAATACAGACACTGCAGCAGCATATGATGGATCTTGGCAGAAGAGAGGTCATACTTCCCTGAATGGGTTTGTAAGGTTGTAACTGCCACATTTATTGAAACTGGTAAGATAGTAGATTATGAATGTCAAACAAAGCACTGCCAGGGATGTTCAAGTAAATTTATTGGCACCCATGTTTGTGTAAAGAACTTTGATGGCCCAAGTGGAAACGAAAGTGGTTCTAAACATTTTTAGAAGATGAGAGGTCAGGCGTGGTGTGAGGTATGTAGGCTATCTTGGGGATGAAGACTGTAAAGGACACGCTACTGTTGTTAATGACAGACCATATGGGGACACTGTGACAGAAAAGCTTTAATGTGTTGGGCTTGTACAAAAAAGAATGGGAGCTCGGCTGAGAAAATTATGTAAAGACTTCAGTGGAAGAAAACTGTCAGACGGAGGACAAATAGGTGGTCCAGGTCGTCTTACAAAAAGTGAAATTGATTCTTTGACTAAATATTATGCATTAGCAATAAGGAGAAATGTAGGAGATTTGGAGAATATGAGACGAGCAGTTTGGGCAACATGGTTTCACAGAGTGTTGACAGATAGAACCCCACAGCATGGTTTGTGTCCAAAAGGACACAAGTAACTCCTTGAGTGAGCAGTCTTTAGTGAGGCTCACTGAAAATTTTGTGTAAACAGTTATCACAGGAAAAATATTAACTGCTAATGACACACCATATGCAGCAGCAGGACAATAGAAAATAAGTTTCCGGGGGGGGGGGGGGGGGTGCAGAGATCAATGTTCAAAACAAACCTTTAACTTACACCATGAAAACCGAATGAGAAACAGCGCGCCACAATGATCACAAGGTTACGCACCACCAGGATCGAAGGCGAACTCCTTGGGAGTTCCAAATCGTGCAGGACTTTCAGCTAGGTACCCACTCTTAAGGAATGCATATATAGAATGCTATTGGTGTAAGTGTCTGATGAGAACTAGTGGAATGTGATTTCATGCAACCAAATGGGAAACATTCTGTCGTGGAGCTCTGCTTGAAGCTGGCTATCCTTTAAGGCATAGTTGCAGATAGTGCGATAATATGTTGTACAGGGAAAGAAAAAAACAAACATCCAGAGGCTGGATTTGTCCAATGGTTCCAGGTGGTACGAATTGCAATGTCATACACTTTTCAGGAGAGACAGTTTGCTCTAAAAGAGTACGATTTTTATACGCAGACCAGGAATCAAGCAAAAGCAAGTTTTTTGACCAGCTACTGGCCAAAAGCAGTGCTTATACCATAACTGTAGATCTCTTACGCTCTTTTCCCACTCTCACTTGCTGTGACATAAATATTGTCTACGCACACGAGAAAGAATCGTAGACGGCAGGGCAGAGCACCTCCAACTTCTGGAAGCAATGTTAGTTGACCTCGATACAACTCTGATGGCACTTCTAAATTCCAGGGTTCCTCTTCAAATCCTGAAAGACCGGAGTTGAAAACAAATTCTTTACTGAACGATGGGATAAGTTCGTTCATCTCATCTATAAATTTTCGGGCCGATTCCGCGGTTTCTGTGCATCATCAAGTTGATGCATTGTTTGAAATTTCGTTACCTTACATCTTCCAATTCTGTAGTACTGTTTGAAGTTATGTGACCACCCATTGATTGCCTTGAATCCACTATAATCTGTGTCGTGCGCAATTTTTTGTGAGTAACGTAGTAGGTCACTGTCACTCAGATTCTGTAAATTTTCGAGAGCATCCTTAAGATACGCGAACACCAGTTTTTGGACAAGTTCGCCTTGTCCTTTCATGAACATCCCTGGTTTTTTTATGCACTACAGGGTCATATAGCTGCGTACTTATTCGAAATCTGTTCATAATTTTTTTTTACTATGTCGCAGATGATCTTCCGTGTACGTAATAATGTTTAGTGCCCGCTTCTTGGACAAAGATTGTCGTTTACTACGTTCCACTGAAGACGGGATTTATGGTTACCTGTTCCACAAGGACGACGAACGACACGGCTCGACACCTCTTAATCACGTATCGTCATCATTATACTCCTCATGTACATTGTCTGCACAGTCGAACGTACACAACGCCACACGTTCAACTGACTCATCTTGCAGAAACACTAATATTTCTGGTCCCGGCGGAGGTTCGAGTCCTCCCTCGGGCATGGGTGTGTGTGTTTGTCCTTAGCATAATTTAGTTTAAGTAGTGTGTAAGCTTAGGGACTGATGACCTTAGCAGTTAAGTCCCATAAGATTTCACACACATTTGAACATTTTTGAACTAATATTTCATGTGCCACTTCTTTCTCACTCTACGAAAATCCTTGGGTTCGTTTCTGATGAACTGTCAACTGCTATTCTAGATATAACGCAATGTTTGCTTTGTTTGTCGTTGCCAATACTCTGTTTTATATCAACACCACTAGCACTGTAGCGCTGTTGTTACTTATTCGTCGAATAAGCAATTGAAATACGCACCGTAGCTTCATTCTATGCTCACCACTGGACACCCCGAACCCCGCCGCCTGTTGCCATTATCAAGCATAATAGTAGCTTCATGGCAGACAACATGTGGGGCGTCGTATCCCGTAAAAATCTTTGGCCTTTTGCGACCTCTCACCCAGGGGATCCTTGTCAGACAGAGAGATAACATATTATATATCCGACCGCATTGGACCTCCCGATACCTGGTCTTTAAGCTACGAAGGGTGGTCACTCCTGAGTGCTTAACGGGACTTCGGTTCTCTGTGGAAAACAAGATTCCCAGGCGGTATCTTCGTCTGGGGTGCTCTGTTCATGATAACTGCAGAAAATTTTGTATGCACTATATATGTACTTGGAGAGAAGTAAGATGTTTATTGACATTCTAATTTCCGCAGTCACTGAATGCTGCTTCCAAAGCTGACACCAACTAGCTTCAATTGAACTAGAGCCAAATGAATAAAGTACATTATGCCAACAAAACATGAAATACGTCAGTCTAGAAACTTATCTCAGCCGTTCAGCTTTTTACCAGGAGGTTGCGCTATCTTGTTTCGGCTTCTCTACCGGCGTGTTACCTTACTTGGCGAGGGTGTTTTATTGTGTATCAGGGCCACGGACATGTAATCGCAAACAAACAAAAAATTAATCCCTTAATTTTATTTTATTGGAGGTCATTATTAAAATTTTGTGAGTATGTCTGGTACGTAATTGGCTACCCTTCAACTACATGTACATCTACATGGCTACTCAGCAAATCTCACGTAAGTGCTTGGCAGAGGATTCATCGAACCACCCTTGCGAGCTCTGATTTCTCTTATTTTATTATGATGACCGTTTGTCCCTATGTAGTTGGGCATGAACAAAATATTTTTGCGTTTGGAGGACAATTGGTTTTGCTCTTCTGATGACTTTACTAGAAAATAAACAATAGCATCATCTGTGAACAAGCTAAGACAGCTGCTCAGATTGTCCCCTAAATCGTTTATATCAGGGTGTTTACGTGGACAAGGAAAAAAAATTCCCGGATATTTCCCGGATTTCCCGATTAAAAATGCACTTTCTCACAGGTGAAAATACACTTTTTTAGTGTTAAGTGACGCTGTATTCTTACTCGGCACTATAAAACTCATCAATCCTTTGAATGTTTATGGTTTTATATACCAGAGTAGAATTTCCCGGCACTTTAGAAAACGAAACTCAGGGGGAAAAAAACATTTTGAAACACCTTTGATGTGCAGCAACATGTACGCTGCATGTTTTCGTATTATGAAGGTATAAATTCGAATTCCACCAAACACTGCATGTCACTTTTCGAAGCATTGAAATCGAGATTGCGATGCGCTTTTGTAAGCCAGTAATAGCTCGTATCATGTTATCTCGCCAGTTGATGAAAGCATAGGACACGTGATGTAGTCAGCCAATAGCAAGATCACTCTTAAGTAGCGTGAACACAGAAATAAGAAAAGTTAATAGTTTAAATTAATATACATAGTATTCACATATAACATTGGTATCTAAGATTAATAAGCTGGAAGAGAAGCTAAGCTTCCACATATAATGTTGATTTTTTTTGGGCTTGTTACACTTTAAGGTACATCACACAAATGTGCCATTAAACTTTTTAACAACGACGTAAATGTCTGATCTTCTGGGCTCGAAATTCTTCTAAATGGTCGTCCTCAAAGAGTCGATTTTTAAATGAGAGTCAAACACTTTGTGATTTAAGAAATTCATCGTACATTCTCGCACATAGCTCATCTTATGTAAAAGGAAATCTGCTTTGAATATAATGCTTTTCAAACCACCATTAGCAATGTTTTCCCACGACCTGTTAGAAATAGGTTTGTCTCAACAGTTGCAAGAGAGCGCCAGATAAGAGGTGTCACTGCACTTGCGCAACTACGATGATGCAGGAAGCCCATATCTTTGTACGTGTAAAACGTTAAAAGATCTTACATTATGTCATAAAAGAAACAAGACATCAGAGGATACTTCAAGAGCGTCGGAATTTCGTGAACCATACTAAAACGCATAATTCGGCTTAAAATGCACATTCGTATGACAATTTTCTTGGAGTACCAGTACTGTATTATCTCATGTTTGGTTTTTTATTATGGCATAATTCCATATGTGCATTTGAAATGCGGCGAACAGTGTAAACTAGCCAATAGTGTGAAACTAAACACTTCGTTTCAAATAAATTGACTGCCTCAACAGAAAAGATTAATAAAAGCCAAATCTCTTCAGCAAACCGGCAAAAGTAGCTTCGTTGTTCTGTAAGGCGATTAATGTTTGACTGTCAGAAAGGTGGAAACAAATTCTAAAACTAATAACATATTTTAGCCTTTTGTAATTTTGTTGTTGTATACGGCGCATTTTGCTCTGCAACTTAAGTTTTATTTTCGTTTTTTTTTTCTCGTTCACGTTTTGTTGCTGCAGTATTATTCTGCAGTAGCGGGATACAGTAATATCCTTTGTTAGAGTATTGGTTTTTACCAGTCAAAATCACAAAAATTTGATTGAAAACTAAAACAATGAAAACTTTCCGGAATTCTACACAGTTCCCGGGTTTTTCTCGGTTTTCTCCCGGATGAAAAAATTGCCGGGTTTTTCCCGGATCTCTCGGTTGTCCCGGGTCGTATACACCCTGTATATGGATAAGGAACAGCAGAGAGCCTATAATGCTACCCTGGAGAACGCCAGAAATCACTTCTGTTTTACTCGATGACTTTCCATCAGTTACTACGAACTGTGATCTCTCTGATAGAAAGTCACGAATCCGGTCGCACATCTGAGGCGACATTCCATGAGCACGCAATTTGATCACAAACGGTTTGTGAGATACGGTGTCAAAAGGTTTCTGGAACTCTAAAAGTACGGAATCGATTTTAAATCCTTTCTCTTGCACTCAGCACTTCAGTGAATTAAGGCAGCCAAGGAAGATTGCAAGCAATTTTTTTCGAAACCGATACAGTTAAGTGGCTACCTATCTAAACGCATACCACTGAATGCTGCAGGCGTGATTACCATTACAGAGCGTAATAGACTACGCTAAAATTCCTGCTTCGCAGGCGACATGTAAACAGTGGACGCGGCGATACCTTACGCAGGACAGGAGAGAGAAAAATAAACTGGCCGTCATTTACGTGGATCGACTTCAGCCGTGCCCGGGTCGAAGTGAGGTACGCCCGGACCTCTAAATGGAACTTCACGAGTGATAGCCGCAGCGGGAGCGTCGCTTAACTTATCTCCTCTCATTTAAACAGACAAAATTCCGGACACGGTACACGCTGGAAGGAGGCGGACTCCCGAGGCCCGGACTAATTAATAAGACGTAGAGCGCGGCCCGGGCCCCGCTTAATGGACGACAAAGGCGACGTTAACGAACGGCGCGCAGCCGCCCGCACGGACAACGCCCGCGCCACAGCTGATCGCTAACGAGTAGCCGCGTCGTGTCCGTCCGCTTCGACGCGCCCGGACGTAAATATGGATGTAATTTGATTACACGGACAACCGCGTGTTTCTCTTGGCCGTCTGGCCCGAGTGACACGTCGCCGCGTGAGACATGGCACGCCGCATTTCTAGTCGAAGCACACACGCCGGTACAGGTGGAATTCCCGAGCCTCTAATTATACGGAGCAGGCTGGAATTACGGATCGCCGTCCCACGTTCGCTACTGTCTTACACGGATCGGTTGCCAGCCGAGAATCCACGACCAGCTTACACGATGAGACCCAGCCGGAGTCACTTCATAGAGCTGTTATTTGTCTTACACTGCTGCCGGACCTTTCATTTTACTGTATGAATGCAGTCATTTGGCCACACGGACGCGAGAAACTAGACGAGTTTTTGGAACACCACAATGTCATCAACAGTAATATCCAGATCACCATGGACGTGGAAAAAGATAATGCATTGCACTTCCTCGACGTCCTTGTCCACCGTAAACGAAATGGGTGCCTTGGCCACAGCGTCTACAGAAAACCCACCCACCCAGACCTGTACCTGTACGCCACCAGCCATCATCATCCGGCACAGAAATAGTTCAAATGGCTCTGAGCACTATGGGACTTAACTCCTAGGGTTTCAGTTCCCTAGAGCTTAGAACTACTTAAACCTAACTAACCTAAGGACATCACACACATCCATGCCCGAGGCAGGATTCGAACATGAGACCGTAGCGGTCGCGCGGTTCCAGACTTTAGCTCCTAGAACGGCTCGGCCTTTCGGCTGGCTCTAGCACAGAAGCGCACAGTATTACAAACACTGGTGCATCGTGCAAGAGTAATATCAGACGACGATAACCTGCCCCATGAACTGAGCCACCTACGCAAGGTTCTCAGGAATAACGGCTACAGCGCCCCTCAAGTGAAAGAAGTGATTTCTGGGCAATATCAGAATAAGACCACCGACGAAGAGCAGGAAAAGAAACTTGCTTTACTGCCATTCTGTGGCTCTCTGTCGGACAAAATAAGCCGCCTGTTGAAAAGACACAAGATCAAATCAGTCTTCAGGCCTCCAAGGGAAATCCGTCGATTACTGAGACCAGTTAAAGACGCAGTAGGTCTCAGAACACCTGGAGTCTACGAAATACCTTGCGAGAGTGTAGCCAGAAGTACATCGGACAAACAGTGCGCACTGTGGAACAACGCAGGAAAGAACATGAGAGGTATTATCGCCTACGCTGTCCAGAGAAATCTGCGTTAGCTGAGCATGCGTTAGAAAACGGTCACCACATAAAATTAGACGATACTCTGTCGTGGCTGGCACTAACGGCTTCTGGGACAGTTTAATAAAGGAAGCTATTGAAATAAAAAATTTCGCAAACACCCTGAATAGAGACGGTGGCTTGCAGCTCAGCGCTGCGAAGGATCCAGCGATCGCGCGGTTGAAGAGGGCACATCGAACGCCGACTCAAAACATGCCCATATATGGCAATGCCACGGGCACCAGTGACGTCACAGTCGGCAGCTATCGTATATAAGGGCGCACCAACAGCCCACTGGCAGTCATAACACTTGGCAATGGCCAAGGAGTACTTGGCCGAAAGCTGGAGTAGTTTTAAGCAATTGACGCGGTTAGAAACCCGGGAACATTTTGTTCTTTCATTTTACGTTTACATTCTGTTTAAAATAACATTGTGAAGCGTTTCGAACAAATATTGCTTATCTTCAGGAATGTCTCCTTACAGAACAAATGCTTCTTTATCTAAAATTTACATATTTATTTCATACTGACTAGTTGTGCAGCTTACGGACATTCTGCTGTTCAGACGGATGGCTAGAAAAACTGACAGGTCCGATTATATCAACTTTCGTTGGAATGACGTAGACCCAGAAGGCTACGTCTTGTTACTTGTACAGTTGAACAACACACCCTACGTCGTTTACTAAACTGCAAGATCCATGTGATACATTCTTATTATGTCAGTTGTTTGACTTTCTATTTTGGTGCACCTAACCTTCATTCATCTCGCATTTCTAGCTATAATCGCTAGATTATATGAATGCGTAGTATCTGTTCTTTCAGACATGTCCGAAAGAACAGACACCACGCATTCAGATAATTGATTCGCCTAGATAGGCAATGAACCCACCTTCTTCAGTGCGGATGCCCACGTATGTCCGACTTCCAGCGACAAATTCATAAGGGGACCCTCCATACTGTAAATCACGCATTTTGATACGCTTCAAATATGTTGTAGAGGCACTTACTCTGAGTATCTGGATACCTGAATTTTTAGCGACGCGCCTTGGTTTTTGAGAAAATCGATTTTGAAATTCATTGCGCCCTTTATATATCCGTAACATTAGATGTATTTCGAGCAAGTTAGTCTGCCGACACGGTAACTCAGCGTGTTCGGTCAAAGGGTTAGCCACAACGAACTTAAACGGAAGTCTTACGACGTCCGCCCGGAGCAGATTCAACGAACAAAAGGGAACAAAATGAGATTAAAAAAAAAAAAAAGCGTAGCGCAGCGGTAGAGGTTCTCGGCTACCACGCTGGAGGTATCGTGTTCGAATCCTGCTCGTGTGCTTTTTTTTCAAAACCTACCGAATTTTTCAATTTTATTTCAAAGAATAGCAACAAACAGCGTAAGGTGTGCGAGATTATAAAGATATATTCAGTTATTAATTTTTCAAATATTCATTCCGTTTGTGATTCGCAGTTGGAGTTCCAAATGTTCGTACGATGGTCGCTCCTTGTATTACCTGAACTCGATCTCTCGTCCCCTCTCCCGTGAATACCGTTAGCCGTAACGGGAACCCCAGCTCCTAGTTGCAACCAATGAGGATGCGAGTTGCATTCCTTTACGTTCGCATCCAATTACTGCGTCAGTTGGTCGCAAAGCGTCTCTAGTGCCGTGCGTTAGAAAAATTCTATTAAATGGAGGAACCAAGTGTTTCTGCAGCAGTGCAGCTGGAAGAAGATCCACAAGTAGAGGAGTTGAACGAATAATCAAAAGGCGAAATCACAAATGCCATTAAATACGCCGAAAATCTACTCCGCAAACAGGACTCGAACACGGTACCCCCAGCGCGGTAGTCGTCAACCTTTACCGCTACGCTACGCTGACTTGCTCCGAATATGCGTAATGTTACGGATATACAAAGCGCACAGTGAACTTCAACGCAAACAGGATTCGAACACGGTACCTCCAGCGCGGTAGCCGTCAACCTTTACCGCTACGCTACGCTGACTTACTCCGAATATGCGTAATGTTACGGATATACAAAGCGCACAGTGAACTTCAAACTCTATTTTCTCAAAAACCAAGGCGCGTCCCTAAAAAACAGGATAGCCATGTGCTCAGGGCAAGTTCCTGTGCATTATATTTGAAGCGCATCAAAACCAGTGGTTTACAGTATGGGGGTCCCCTTGTCAGAGTAGCGAGCATGGAGGACTGTGGATAGGTGGCGCTCGATGACAACAATGTGGGTCGGCCGTGAGGCGCGCAGAGGTAGTCCGTGCGGTTGCGATGAACACCGTGTGCAACGGTTAACGCACCTGCTTACTAAGCGGGAGATCCCGGATTCGAATCCGGGACAGCCACACAATTTCACTCGTTACCGCTGATTCCGCGTAATGTCCCGATGCAGCTGACGTAAGTAATCCCTTTCCTTTCTGCCCCTCCACCTTCAGTTTACATTTAAGTAATCACTATAGCTTGGCGCTGAATTTTATGAATTTCGCTGCATGACACAATTATTTAATTTGTAGCTGGTTGTATTCTTTCATTTACTGGTTGTATACAATACGGCAGACACGCAGTTTGCGACAGGATACCGACTATCAATTCTGTCGTCATCGATACCGACAGTATCACAGCAGTGTCTTCATCTGAGGAGAAATCGACATTTCTAAAAAGGTTGGTCACAGAACTTGGAGGGAAAAATCTAGGTGTTAGAAAGGTAACTGCGTAGAAATTGTAACAGAGGAAATACGTCACATAATCAACGAAAGAAGGAAAGGCAAAAATGTTCTGAAAAACAAGGAAATGAAGCAAGATATTGCACTTACGAATGAAATCAATAGGAAAAGCAAGAAATCTAAAGTGGAATAGCTGCACGAGTGCTGTAAAGTCATTGGAAAGAAAATAGGCATAGCAAGAACATATTCACCATAAGGAACGTAATTTAAAAGCAAACGTCAACGTTAAGAAAGCAAAATACATCTTGATGATGTTGAAGAGAGAGTGAGTATGTTAAAAATACTCGATTCGAGGAACATATGGGATTTAGTACCGGAGTTTGACAGAACTTTGGAAATAGCTGAAATCATAGAGGAAAGTGACAGCCAAACGATTGCTGAAATCTGTCTCTAGAATTTATGAGACGGCAGACAAATCATTAGGGTTTCGAAAGAATGTGATTCTGACATCCCAAAGATAGCAAGAGCAGACAGATGTGGAAATTATGGCATAATTTTCGATTGGTCATTTATCTGAGTTGCTGACCAGTACAATATACAGAAGAACGGAGAAGACAGTTAATCGTTTGTTAGGTTGCCGTTATTTTCGTTTTAGGCAGGATCGGTTCGTGAAAATCTTACGGTGGAATTAACAGATCATTTGCCCCTCCCCTTCTCCCCCTCCCCTTGTCCCCCTATGCCGCCATCTTTCCACACAAGTGACTTATCTTTTGTTGGTGCCCCCTTCTTTCTCTTCCTCCCTCATACTGATCATTAGTTGCCATTTCTTGGGCTTCTAGTAAATAAAAAGACAGCTAAACCTAGTAAGGGCCGAAATTGACTGTTTCAATAATAATTGTTATGTTACGTGTGTACAAATTGACTATTGCGAGCGCTCCTGGAACCCCAAACGACCGCTTGTGTCACTTGGGCGTAGACCGTCCCAGATGTTAAAAAAGTTAAAGGCACGAAAGATGTTGTCCTGACATTGCTATTGATGAAGGAAGCAACACTTGAGAAAAAATCAAGATATTTATAATATTCGTCGACCCAGAAAAAAATTTACGAATATAAAATAAGACAAAAAAAAACTACGCAACACAAATGAATTACGTGAATGGGACGGAAATCAGTAGATGTGATGTTCATGTACACATAAAAAAATGATTACAATGTAAAAGACTGGATTTCTTCAAGAGAAAGAGGTTCTGTTCAGCAAGACAATAGCGCGTTACTCTACCTCCGGCCCTTAAGTAAGCAGTTATTCGATCCAGCATTGACTCATAGAGTTGTTGGATGTCCTCTTGACGGATATCGTGACAAATTCTGTCCAAGTGGCGCGTTAGGTCGTCAAAATCCCGAGCTGACTGGAACGCCCTACCCATAATGCTCAAAACGTTCTCAATTAGGGAGATAACTGATGAACTTGCTGACCAACGTAGGGTTTGGCAAGCACGAAGACAAGCGGTACACTCTCGCTGTGTGCGGACGTGCCTCACCTTTCTGAAATATAATAAACAAAACTCATTGTATATGTTTATTAGTTTCAGAAATACAGACGTGCCAAATCGGATGATTCTCTTTGATACACCCTGTATATTAATGTAACTGAGACGGACGAAATAAAAAAAAAATCCAATTTCCTCAATCTGAAATGCTTAATGAGACAGGATAGTTACAGATACATTCTGCAGCAGTTTGGCCTCTGTCCACTTTGTGTGTGTGTGTCTGCGTGTGAATATGTGTTGTATTAGTGCGTGCGTGTATGATCCTGTGAGAACACGTACGTGCACATTCTTTCTGTCAGTATAGCTAAGCCAGATTACATCGACCACAGTTTACGACTTCATTAACTGTAAACGTAATTAATAATAAAGAAGGAGCGCCTTACGCATGGCTAGGGCTTCGCGTGTCACGCGGTTTCGATTTGCTGGCTCGGAAAACGGCCCCTCAGCCGGTGGCTGCAGCAGAGGAGGACGATATGTATGCAAATGCGCGGCCCCGCGCCTCGGGCAGCGTTTCTTATTCCGCGTAACGACCCGCCTAGAAATGCGTACGCACCGCCTGATGCGAATCTCCGGCATACTTACAACGCGAATCAGACAGCCCCTTATGCGTAAGTCTCTTTCTAGGAAATCTGACTCCCACTTCGTTTGAATGTTCATCGATCACTTCACAATTAGAGGTTTCCTCCATTAGAGCCTGCGCAATTTCATTGTCATCTTTTAATCTGAAAATAACGGCTATTCGTAGAATGTTGTTACTTAAGCACTTGTTTAGCGATCGATTTATACAGGGTGATTCAAAAAGAATACCACAACTTTAAAAATGTCTATTTAATGAAAGAAACATAATATAACCTTCTGTTATACATCATTACAAAGAGTATTTAAAAAGGTTTTTTTTTCACTCAAAAAACAAGTTCAGAGATGTTCAATATGGCCCCCTCCAGACACTCGAGCAATATCAACCCGATACTCCAACTCGTTCCACACTCTCTGTAGCATATCAGGCGTAACAGTTTGGATAGCTGCTGTTATTTCTCGTTTCAAATCATCAATGGTGGCTGGGAGAGGTGGCCGAAACACCATATCCTTAACATACCCCCATAAGAAAAAATCGCAGGGGGTAAGATCAGGGCTTCTTGGAGGCCAGGCTACATTTTCATCACTCGTTCTCGGCCGTCCAGAACTTTTCCCTTTGCACAAACACCCATTCTCTGTAAACTGTTTATACCAATGTTTAATACACCACCTATCAGGAGGTTTAACACCATACTTCGTTCGAAATGCACGCTAAACAACTGTCGTCGATTCACTTCTGCCGTACTCAATAACACAAAAAGCTTTCTGTTGAGCGGTCGCCATCTTAGCATCAACTGACGCTGACGCCTAGTCAACAGCGCCTCAAGCGAACAAATGTACAACTAAATGAAACTTTATAGCTCCCTTAATTCGCCGACAGATAGTGCTTAGCTCTGCCTTTTGTCGTTGCAGAGTTTTAAATTCCTAAAGTTGTGGTATTCTTTTTGAATCACCCTGTACTTCGTTGACTAACAACTTGATACGTCCGTTAGACACCGTGCAGGGGGCACATCCCACAGGCTATTTTTATAGAATTAACTGAACTTACGTACTCTTACTGATGCCTGCATTCGGAATGTGTGATATATTATTTGTGCTATATCTGTGAAGTGCTCAAAGTTGCCATCAAATAACCTCCAGTTCCAGAAATATTTTACAGTTCACTAAGACAGCAACATAGACCATAGTGTGATCTTTTGGTGCTGTAAAGTTTAGACAAAAACTTAATGCCCTTTCACATGCGCACATGCGTTATGAAAGCTGAAAAGTACTTCTTGAAGTATCATAAAATTTTAATAAGTAGGTAATCAATAACATTTGCGTGATCATTATGAATTACGGCGTTCAACTAACTCCAGTGGCAAACGCTGAAAGAGAGGCATTGGGCATCACAAAAACGTTTGTTTACTGTTGAAATTCCGATAACGTGCGATGGAAGAAGAGTCACACAACATATGACTTCCTCCCAGCTATGTCTGGCAAAATGACCACGAGAGAAACTCAGATAAATTAGAGCTCACGCAATGGTGTCCCGAATGTCGATCTTGCCAAGCAACATTCGCGAATGGAAGAGGCATGGAGAGAAGAGTGTGGTGATGCCAGAAGTACCCTCCGCGATACACCATAACTTAGCATGCTGAGTAGAGATGTAGATGTAGACAGATTAAAACTGAGAATGGCGCTACTTGTTTGGCGATATACGTTCTAATGTGTTCTGAGTGATCTGCTACTGAGCACTTTGAACTAAAATAATTAAAGAGTCAGCTTGAATCTGGAACCGTTGCTTATAAGGAGTGAGGAATAACAGACAATCCAAAAATCGTGCAGGAATGAAATAATCGATGTACTCTTAACGGATTCTACTATCGGAAGATAACTGCAACGCACTCTTAAAACAGAGCAATGAACAACTCAAAATCAGAAGAAACGTAGACTGAAGCTATTAAAAACGTAAATTTTTCAAGAGCTCCCCGTATTAAACTGTGAAAGGAATCTCTGTCGCTCCCGAATAGTATCGTATGGGTAGTACCATATGGCTACTACAGCACGAAGTAAATACGAGTACGCGGTTTTGCGTCTAAACCTCCCGACCCACACATGTGGTCCTGTTTACAGAACGCATCTCATCCTCATGTGAATTTCCGAAGCAGTCACAAACCTCACGGCACTCTTTGTTCTATAAAGAGAGTCATCAATGGTCGTACAGTACATTTCGGAAATAATTATTACACAAAGTTAACTTGAACTTTGTACATGTTTACCATCATGCTTACTAAGTTCTGCCCTTGTTAATTTCATAACTAATTCTTATTTTACACATAAACAAGAATAAGTCTGTGTGTGTGTGTGAAATCTTATGGGACTTAGCTGCTAAGGTCATCAGTCCCTAAGCTTACACACTACTTAACCTAAATTATCCTAAGGACAAACACACACACCCATGCCCGAGGGAGGATTCGAACCTCCGGCGGGACCAGAAGAAAAAGTCTGTAAACTATGCTAATTCAAATTTAATATTAGGTAACGAAAGTGAAGATCCTCATATTGCAAGGGAAATGGACTCAGAAGAAATTGGTTTCAGCAAGAGAGACAAGTCTCCGTTTTGAACTGCATAAATGAAGCCAATAACGATCAGCCGTTACTCTTTTGGGACCACGCACGTTTCTATGGTGGTACAAATGTCACGGAGAGCGTACCTATAAGAGCGTCTACGCTGCTATTGATGTTGTTGTTGTGGTCTTCAGTCCTGAGATTGGTTTGATGCAGCTCTCCATGCTACTCTATCCTGTGCAAGCTTCTTCATCTCCCAGTATCTACTGCAACCTACATCCTTCTGAATCTGCTTAGTGTATTCATCTCTTGGTCTCCCTCTACGATTTTTACCCTCCACACTGCCCTCCAATGCTAAATTTGTGATCCCTTGATGCCTCAAAACATGTCCTACCAACCGATCCCTTCTTCTAGTCAAGTTGTGCCACAAACTTCTCTTCTCCCCAATCCTATTCAATACCTCCTCATTAGTTACGTGATCTACCCACCTTATCTTCAGCATTCTTCTGTAGCACCACATTTCAAAAGCTTCTATTCTCTTCTTGTCCAAATTATTTACCGTCCACGTTTCACTTCCATAGATGGCTACACTCCATACAAATACTTTCAGAAATTTTTTCCTGACACTTAAATCTATACTCGATGTTAACAAATTTCTCTTCTTCAGAAACGCTTTCCTTGCCATTGCCAGTCTACATTTTATATCCTCTCTACTTCGACCATCATCAGTGATTTTGCTCCCCAAATAGCAAAACTCCTTTACTACTTTAAGTGTCTCATTTCCTAATCTAATTCCCTCAGCATCACCTGACTTAATTCGACTACATTCCATTATCCTCGTTTTGCTTTTTTTGATGTTCATCTTATATCCTCCCTTCAAGACACCATCCATTCCGTTCAACTGCTCTTCCAAGTCCTTTGCTGTCTCTGACAGAATTACAATGTCATCGGCGAACCTCAAAGTTTTTATTTCTTCTCCATGGATTTTAATACCTACTCCGAATTTTTCTTTTGTTTCCTTTACTGCTTGCTCAATATACAGATTGAATAACATTGGGGAGAGATTGCAACCCTGTCTCACTCCCTTCCCAACCGCTGCTTCCCTCTCATGCCCCTCGACTCTTATAACTGCCATCTGGTTTCTGTACAAATTGTAAATAGCCTTTCGCTCCCTGTATTTTACCCCTGCCACCTTTAGAATTTGAAAGAGAGTATTCCAGTCAACATTGTCAAAAGCTTTCTCTAAGTCTACAAATGCTAGAAACGTAGGTTTGCCTTTCCTTAATCTTTCTTCTAAGATAAGTCGTAAGGTCAGTATTGCCTCACGTGTTCCAGTATTTCTACGGAATCCAAACTGATCTTCCCCGAGGTCGGCTTCTACTTCTTCTATTGATGTATACGACACAAATAATATAGTTAAACGTGCAGATAGTGAGTTAATGTAAGATGCGCGCCCCTTCTTCGTTAGTTGACTAAAGGAGTGAATTCTCTGTAAGCACTAATGGAGTAGTTACGTTACCTCGGAGCCGGCTTAACCCAACGGAAATCGACGTGGAGAGAGAACAGAGTTCTGTTCCCATGCTGTGTATGCGTTCGAGCTTGCCAATCCGAGGTCTACCGTCTTCGGTGATTTTACCTTCAATTCCTACATCATTATTGCACTATTGCACATATTATGAATGCCTGAATTGCCATGCTCCACACTCCATAAAATTTTTCCGCACATCTTCCTAGCGGCATGAAATAATGATTAACGAAGAGTGAATCTGCATATCTCTCTATCAGCGTAACGTTTTCCTATAGTAGAAGACGTTGTTTGCTTAGAAAAGACCGCTCTAATGTAGCCTTCAGCTAGCATCTAGATCAGAAAACTTCAATACTCTCTCCTGAACGTACGTGGATGTCGAAGATTAAGTAACTTCTACTTTCTAAAAGCTCATTCGGTTGTTCATCGTGCACTTCAAACCTTTCTGTATACAGAGAGTACGAGTTGGTGTACTTTAGCGTATGCAGCAAGTTTTCACCACTAGTACAATAAGCACTTGAAATAAAAAAGGCCTACGTAAGTGTGAGGCGGGGATCGGGAAACACCCTTCCCCATGCTCCCTTCCGCACTACACTTGCCAGTGGTCTGTGTTATTGGCCGCTGAAAAAAATATTACGTCACTAGAATATTTCACTGGTACATTGTTCTCCGTTTAAGGTATCCCAGTTTCCTCTTCTTGTTTGTGAACAGGGCCAGTGAGAAAGAGGAAAATTCTAGTGAAACGTGAGTCCCGACTTCACGTCCACATTGCAAGTAAGAAACCTACCATTGGAGCTATTTTAACTGAATAAAACGAAACATGTATAGTGACGAATAGGCAACGTCTCATTAGTTGCACACAGAAGTTGGTACGTCAGCCAATTACTACACACATATGGGGAACTTAACCAAGATTTATTCGGAAGTATAGGCACAGTAAAAGAATGGGTCGATTTAATATCCATTGACAGAGATATAAAATGTTACACCATCAAGAGTAGCCAACGATCTTTGTGAACTGTCACAAGATGCGTTTCCAGAACGGCAAGAGATTCCTCAAGATGACATTCGCAGTTTGTTTGTTTCCATGCAACAATTACAAGAGTAGAATATTACAGTTGTAACGACGTAATTAAAATAGAATAAACAATTACAATGGAACTGTAGTATAAGATCTTCAAGAATATACTAACGATGGCCTTAAACTGCGGGGTTTTCGCGTTTATTTCTTACAGTTGTATTATATCTTATATATTTTGACGGTGCCTATCTTATCTACAGTGTATGTTTTATGTAACATTCTAGGATGAAAGCTACATGTGATGTCGATCGTATGGATGGAAACCGGAAATAAAAGAAAAAAGACTTGATGATATTCTACACGTACTGCACAACAAGCCGCTGTATCCTTTATTATGCTAACACCACATATCGTGAACAACGCAAGAGTGTACATCATCCGTCCAAAAAATCCCGAGTCTGATCTTATTTCTGACGTGTAAGTGATATCAGTGCGGTAGCTACGTTGTCAGCTTGAACTAACCCCTGTAGACAGCATACACTCATTAAAACAGTCTGTTGTGAGCAGCTGGTGTTAAGCAGTGGGCGTCTGGCCGCAGTGTGGCAACGTTGTTGTGTCACAAAACGCAGTGAAGCAACGAACCGAACCTCTCTGAACCATGTATTCACAGCATTGTCCAGAACGTCTGAAGAACGGAAAGGGCAAAATTTGACCCGTGCATCTGGAATCCCGACAAAAACAACAAAGCACTGCCGCCTGTCGTGACTTGATTGAAATGCAAAACGCAGACAGTTTTTTTTCTGAAAAAATCGCCTCTGGGGACGAGACTTAATGTTACCAATACAAACAGACCACAAAACAACAAAGTACTGAAACTCACTCAAATGGTCAACGCTTTGACGACATAACCGACATTCGAGAAAACGTGACGCGAGAGTAGAACAAGATTCAAAAGAAGGACTTTTCTGACAGTTTCACTTATTGTGTGAACGTTCTGTGCGTTGTACTCGAGTCGGGCGAGACTGCGTTGAACAACGGCAGCATTGAAATCAACATCTTAATTTCTCTGTATTCTCTCACTAATCCAGTCTAGACACTATTTGGACTTTTCGAGCCCATGTGGTGTCGCACCACATACGAGGTTGGTTATAAACATCAGTTCCGACGTACAGTTCTACAGTTGAAGCCTACGCACAAATAAGTACACTACTGGCCATTAAAATTGCTACACCACGAAAATGAGGCGCTACAGACCCGAAATTTAACCGACAGGAAGAAGATGCTGTGATATGCAAATGATTAGTTTTTCAGAGCATTCACACAAGCTTGGCGCCGGTGGCGACACCTACAACGTGCTGACATGAGGAAAGTTTCCAACCGATTTGTCATACACAAACAGAAGTTGACCGGCGTTGCCTGGTGAAATGTTGTTGTGATGTGTAAGGAGGAGAAATGCGTACCTTCACGTTTCCTACGTTGATAAAGGTCGGATTGTAGCCTAACGCGATTGCGGTTTACGTTATCGCGACATTGCTGCTCGCGTTGGTCGAGATCCAGTGACTGTTAGCAGAATATGGAATCGGTGGGTTCAGGAGGGTAATACGGAACGCCGTGCCGGATCCCAACGGCATCGTATCACTAGCAGTCGAGATGACAGGCATCTTATCCACATGGCCGTAACGGATCGTGAAGCCTCGTCTCGATCCCTGAGTCAACAGATGGAGACGTTTGCAAGACAACAACCATCTGCACGAACAGTTCGACGACGTTTGCAGCAGCATGGACTATCAGCTCGGAGACCATGGCTGCGGTTACCCTTGACGCTGCATCACAGACAGGAGGCGCCTACGATGGTGTAGTCAACGACGAACCTGGGTGCACGAATGGCAAAACGTCATTTTTTTGGTTGAATCCGGGTTCTGTTTACACCATCATGATGGTCGCATTCGTGTTTGGTGACATCGCGGTGAACGCACACTGGAAGCGTGTATTCGTCATCGCCATACTGGTGTATCACCTTGCATAATGGTATGGCGTGCCATTGGTTACACGTCTCTGTCACCTCTTGTTCGCATTGACGGCACATTGAACAGTGGTCGTTACATTTCAGATGTGTTACGACCCGTGGCTCTACCCTTCATTCGATCCCTGCGAAACCCTACATTTCAGCAGGATAATGCACGACCGCATGTTGCAGGTCCTGTATGGGCCTTTCTGGATACAGAAAATATTCCACTGCTGCCTCGGCCAGCACACTCTCCAGATCTCTCACCAATTGAAAACGTCTGGTCAATAGTGGCCAAGCAACTGGTTCGTCACAATACGCCAGTCACTACTCTTGATGATCCGTGGTATCGTGTTGAAACTGCATGGGCAGCTGTACCTGTACACGCCATTCAAGCACTATTTGACTCAATGCCCAGGCGTATCAAGGCCTTTATTACGGCCAGAGGTGGTTGTTCCGGATACTGATTTCTCAGTATCTATGCACTCAAATTGCGTGGAAATGTAATGACGTGTCAGTTCTAGTGTAATATATTTGTCTAAATTAATACCCGTTTATCATCTGCATTTCTTCTTGGTGTAGCAACTTTAATGGCCAGTAGTGTTGAACATTTCCAGAAAGTGTTGCTTCATAGTGTAACACATTCAGTTTTCGGCAGTATTTGCACATCTCTCGAATGTCATGGAGTACGTCACAGTTGAAATGGTTGATGTAATTGCACCAGTGAAAATGTTTTTTAGAATGGCGCGTACTATTCAGTCTAAGCACGTCGCGAAACACACTACTCGCATACCGAATTCCTGTCTATTGTCAGCTGATGACGGTAGAGAGATAGAATGATTTCGTTTGCTATCAGTCCTCAGACGCACAGAGAGTATTGTCCCGGTAGCTGCGGCTACCACTGCTGTAGCGTTAAAGCGCAGCACTAGCTGCGCCCATCGCCTTTTTTTTGCGATCCGCAACCGCCCTACTGTTTGTCACGTGGCCTGTCCCGCTGATCTCTGTATCGAGTCTTTTGTTTACGATCGAGTCGGCCGTTTTTACGCTGCTGGCGGCGTCTCGTCGAGCGTCCACAGAGCCGCTGGACGTGACGTGTGGGCTGCGTGGGCCGAGCGGAGGCCGCCGCGAGTGTGGTCCGGGCTGCGGACCGCTTGGTATTCTGCAGGCGACGCCTCGGCTCGTTTTTGTCGCCCGGCCGCCGCTGACAGACGGAGCGAGCGCTCAATCAAGAAGCGCGCCACGGCCAGATCGGCGCACACCTGCGCAGCCCCGCCACGTGCGCCGACTGCCGACAGCGCCTCCTGCACGCTCACCGTTTAATTTAGGCTGCGCGCAAAGACTGGGTGAGAAGTCGCACGACTAAAGCGTACAACCAGAGTCGCATTGCCCACCTGGTCGGCGGACCGTGCTTTGTAAAGTAATAACAGATAAACAAACCACAGAGTGTTTAAAAAAGAATGACCCGATTTCAGACCTCCATGTTTATTTGCAAAAACATACTAAAACAGGCAATGAATTGCAAAATACTCAGAAAATCACGATGTTTTAGCTGTTCTGTTTCAATTGCTCTGCGTGCCCGTTAGCAGCTGCACGAACATATAGACGATAGCTTCGTCATAAATTTTACACACCGTATCTGCTTTTTCAAAAGTTACGACGGCTGTTATTCTGTTCTTCACTTATTCTGCGTCACGAGACAAAGGAAAAATGAACACATTTTCTTTCATATATAGTCATAAGAAAAAAGTACAGGGGGTAATGTCTGACGATTTTGGAGGGCTAGAATGCAGGGCAGTATCTCGGGGTTCCGTGTGTCCTGTTCAGCGGTGAGGTAGATAACCGACGTACGTTGTCTTGCCAATGTCGTGTACCTTCATCCTGTTGAAAAATGAAGTTATCGGAGTCGTCCTGACGCTGTGGAAAAAGCCAATTATTCAGTACTTGTAGACAGCTCAGTCCAGGCACTGTGTTTTCCTCCAAAAAGAAATGACACAAAAAACGTTAGTGAGTTTCTTTCGTGCTCAATAATGTGATGAGGGTTCTGGAGCCCCATATGCGCACATTATGTCGGTTATACATGATGTGTTGCTTTATCACTGAAAATTAACCATGGTAAAAATGTATACTCTTCCACGTCCTCCAGCAGAGCATTGCTCAAGTGACCCCATTTCCTTCTAACACAACCGGAAGAACTTGTACTAATTGCAGTCTGTATGGTTTATAGACGAAACGATTCCTTACCACTCGCCCAACAGTCGTATGAGGCATTGCCAGTTTTTGGCTGCGTGGCGATTAGACTTACGTTTACTCTGCTCAAACGTTTGCCGAATTCTTTCCACCATCTCATCAGAAGTGCGAGGTGGACAGTTACCTTTGTATAAGCATCCTGCCTCTTCAAAGTGGCGATACCAACAACTAAAGCCGTCGGCACACGGACCGTGCATCCGAACGTTGAGCGTTGAGCGTGCCGAGTTCCTGGCGTCATAGGGTGGTATAGCACGCTCGGGAGTCTTTCCGAACGTGCAGAGCAATATCCGGCATGTCAGATATTCTCAGCGTGCGTCTGAGCGTTGACCAATCAGATAGCACAACGCCACCTACGTCACAAGCACGTCGTCTCCCTTCAGTACAGACTTGAGAGGCGCCATATTGGCATTCATTTCAAGCCTGTACGTATATATGCCATCTCTGAGCACCAGCAAATTGAGAATCACTGGAAAACCCGTTGTTAACTGTGTGATTCGTTCCAATAAAATAATGAGAAACATCATATTCGTGGCAAAAGAATTATTGTAAATTGCGTATTTTGAGAGTAGACTATTTGAAGGCAGCGACACACTGAAGATCCACCCAAAACGTACAATCTTGTTATAATTAAATTTCAATTCGTAACATATCTACGATTACGGTTTTCACCAAGGGGTAACATAATATGATTTAATACAAAATATGTGATGTTGATTTAGCGTAATGAGTAGTTGTCCGCAGCTCGTGGTCGTAGCGTTCTCGCTTCCCGCGCCCGGGTTCGATTCCCGGCGGGGTCAGGGATTTTCTCTGCCTCGTGATGACTGGGTGTTGTGTGATGTCCTTAGGTTAGTTAGATGTAATTAGTTCTAAGTTCTAGGGGACTGATGACCATAGATGTTAAGTCCCATAGTGCTCAGAGCCATTTGAACCATTTACCGTATGCACAAGCCGGCACGGTAGCTCCGCGTGTTCGGTCAGAGGGTTAGCTGCCCTCTGTAATAAAAAAAAACTGAGTTCACCGATCAACAACGAACTAAAACGGGTGTCTTATGACGTCCGCCCCGAGCAGATGCAACGAACGAAACCGAACAAAAAAAAAAAAAAGTTGCGTCAATGCCCAATATTGCTGTAGTAGTTGGGTGATGGTTCCCGTCGTCATACTCCCGAATTTTTTTCCATAACTTTCGCGTTTTTATTAGGTTCTGATACTTTATTATTAGTTTAATATAAATATATACTATAATATTTGATGTTATGTAAATATAAATTCAACTTTTTTGAGAGGTGACTTTATTCGATTGGCTTAATCTACAGACCAGCTTGCGCTACTAGTATAAAGACGTTTTGTTCCTTTTTCTTTTACGCTTCATAATTCACATGTTGCAAAGATTCTGCTACTCCGTAGGAACAGTGATCAAGTAAGACTAACCTTGGGGTTCAACTAAAATGTGAGAATAATGAAATAATGTTTATCTTATGCAGAGAAGTATTCCAAATTTGTAACGCGCTGTTTGTAACGGAACTTTTATAAGACTGTGTCCTTATTGATTGGACATGGTACTTTCCTTTTCGTGGGCGATGGTGGAAATGGGCGTTTTAATAGAACTAATATTGGAATTTTACGCGCGCCCGTTGAGTAAACAGTCTGATTTACGAACTAGAAATATCCCTCAACTGCCGCTGGAGTGCGTTGCGATCGCGTATACCACGTTGGGGCGCACGTACCGTATGCACAAGACGCATCGTTCCTAAGCGTTCAGTAGCACGTTGAACTTCGCACGCTCAACGTTACCGTTCGACAGCACGGTCCGGTCCTCCAAATCCTTGAACGCCATGCTCTTTGCCTTGCCTATCGCATCCGTCTCCCCTCCCCCATGCGGATCCTGTATGATCTCATCCCCTTCCCCCACCTCCTCCTTTTCCTTAAAAGGATATGGATCCTGTACACCTCCCGTAAACTTGATCCTCCTCGCCCACTCATATCCCCAATCCTCTCCCATCCCCGCCCGCTGCCGCGCCTGTATTCCCACGTCCCACCCTCCTTACCCTCTCCCAAGGTGGCTTCCGCCAGCTCCCCCTCCCTGATGATGTCCTCGTCCCCTCCATCTACCCCTCCTATCAACTTTGACCCTGCCCCACCCCCCACTTCCGGTGTCCTTTCCTTTCGGCACCCTCCCTCCCTTCTCTTCTCTTCCCTTCTCTTTCCTTTTCCCCCATCCCCTCCCTCCACCCCTCTTCCCCCGGGCTTCCCCTCCCCCTTCCTCCCTCCCCCCTATCTCCCCTGCCCGTGGCATCTCTGCTCTCCCCTCTCGCTCTCCCACTCCCCTTCCTCCTCCTCCTCTCTTGGCAGGTCCCAGGACTCGCACACGCATAGTGAACATTCGTGCGCCGGAGATCATCGCCTTCTGTGTCTCGTGTGTGTGACGTCGTTTAGTGTTTTTAGTGTCCGCCATCCTGCTACTACGTTCACTTGTGCCGTCAGATTCATCAGTGTTCTGTGCGCTGTGTCAACGTGTTTTCAGTGTTGTTATCGTCGCGTGTGAACGACTCCGTGTTTTTTGTGTCTCTGTGACTTCTCTCTTTTGCCCATCACTATGTTCATCGTCATTCTCCGTTCTTATACTATTGTCACCACTATGGCTGAAGAGCGGCGTAGTGTGCTGCTGACAGCCTACCTGATTTGTACAGGTATTAAAATAACAATAAAGTAAAAAAAAAAACTGCCGGGCCGGGCAGAGCCGAGCCTGGCCGGACCGCCGCCCGCTTTGATATCAAACACATGGTTTTGAACTGCGGTGTTCACACTGGCGGCCGGGCCGCGCCGACACGGCGTGAGCCTCCCGGAGCCGAGCTGGCGACATCCCGAGTGTTTAATGTTGGCAGCGCAAGCCGAGCGCAGGCGCGAGCCTGTGGAGCAGCACTACAGCTCCTGCAGTACACGCATCACTCGTCTCCCTTCTGCTTTCATCACAAGTGCGACTGCACACGTCTTTTATTTTAAGATGGTACCTCACATTTCACAATCAGTGCGGAAAAATTACGTTTATTATAATGATACATGCGAAATTACTTTCATTTCATATATTTAATCTACCGTATTTACATGCATTTACAACAATAGCTTGCCAGCGATCTCGGCTTTGCCGCCACTGATTAGTTCGCATTTACTTGTAAACGGAGGTAGATATGAGTGCCACTGAGGGACGGAAATGTGTCCCTACGAGATGACAATGCATGTAGTCATGCTGTGGCACGCTACTATAAGCTGTTGTCTGTGACATCTTTTTGCGATGTTCTTACTTTAATGAACGCAGAATAACATATACATGACATTAACTAGTGTCCATCAATTTGGTATCAGAAATTCGGATAGTATGACAGTAATGATGCAGTTTCCAGATTATGGAACGGAGTAACCGAGGAGTGTGTTTCAGATAGTATGCACAAATATAAATTATTTTCCTTTATAATTTTATTTGTTTTATTTACAGTGAAATGAGATACACAAAAATACAGTAAATAGCTAAGTACTTTCAATTCCAAAATTTATTTTTGAAAGGTTTTTTAATTATTTTAAGTTGCATTTTTAACGAAATATTTAACAAAAGTGTTCCTGACAGTTTTCGAACGTAATGTGGAATTTCTGTTGAATGTGGCACCAGCTGTCTGCATATCAGCATTGTTACAAAACTTTTCATCTTCAACATTGCATCCTTCTCTGTCAATGACAATATTATGAAGTAGACAAATGCACTTGACTACGTGATCAGCTATGTCAATGGATGTTTCCTCAGTAGTCTCCATTTATTGGTCATTATACCAAACGCACATTCAACAACTTTTCTTGCTCTAGAATGCATATCATTGTATAGAATCTTCTCGTTGTCCAAATTTCTGCGAGGAAAAGGTCTCATCAAATTCTCTAATAAGGGGTAAGCTTCATCTCCCAAAATGACGTACGGTAGTTCCTGACACATTCCTTCAAGTCTTGTTGGTGGCGGTAATAAGAGCTCCCCATTTATAAGTTTCTTATATAACATACTTTCTTTAAACACGCCTGCACCAGACTGTTTACCGTATGCACCAACATCTACAGCTATAAATTTGTAATTTGTATCAGCAACTGCTTGGAGTACAATCGAATAATACTGTTTGTAATTGTAAAACATGCTGCCAGAAAGTTGAGGACATTGGACACGTATGTGCTTCCCGTCTATACGTCCAACACAGTTTGGAAATCCCCATCTCGTATGCATTTCACTGGCAATTTCTTTAAATCGAGAAACAGTTGGCGTTGGTAAATGAATGGGAGCAAGTGACTCCCATATGGCCGTACAAACGTCTTTCACCACCACCTATACGGTGGACACTCCTAATTGGAATTACGATGCTAGTGCATGAAAGGAGATGCCAGTGAACAGATACCTGATAAAAAAAATCGTAAAATGTGTTACTCAAGTGTGGTGTTCGGCGAAATTTTTACAGTTTTGTTTGCACAGTAAATATTTACTTAGTCCATGTCATTTCACAGTTATACAAAGAGACTTTTCTTGCACCCTTCTATATTCTTTCAGTTAAAATAATGAAATCGAAATGCAAAGACCTGAGAGACAGTTACAGAGAATAACTTGTATAACTTGGCAAAATAAGGTCTTGTGATCCAGGGAATAATATATTAAAATGCAATTCCACTCGGGCTTTGTTCTGTCATATGATTTTCCTAAGTTCCAAGAGCTATGCACAGTTTCCTATCAGTGGAAATAGAACCACTGAGTGAAAGGGCATTATCTCAAAACTATTCGCCTATCAATCTGTCTATCTTACAAGGTAATGAAAAGAATTCTGTGAGGTGATCAGTGGCTCCACATGATGAAGCATCACCACTGCCAAGCGCTGCATCATGAAGAAAAAAGAAGAAAAAAGCTGGAAAATTCTGAAGGAGTGTTTTTGCGATTCTTCGTTGAAGGCACAGCAAGACATTACCCAAAATGACGAAGCTAATTACTTACTACTGATTCTCAGGAGTCCCATAAACTCTCTTCCCCTCAGAGGTAAGCGTTTGTGAAATTTAAAATACAAAAGCATGATTACAATTAATTGGAGGTAGTGAATGCTGCACAAAGTTCTACTGCAAACCAAAAAGTGTGTACTAACGAATCTTACCTTATCGTTATACACAATTTTTCTTCTGCTGTTATACTTCTGCGAAAATTTGTGTTCTATTTCGAAATTTTGTCTTGAATGTTCTGCAGCAGATACTGAAATGTATTATGATTCATTCTGTAATATGAATAAAATTTTTCAGTATAGTTTTTAAGTTCTTCCTTCAAAGAAAAAAACTCTCCTAAATGTCTGTCGCTATTTATAGGATGAATCCATAACCTCCTGGTTCTGTACTTCAAAACTCGACGAGTTAATGCAGAGTCAAAACAATACCAATAAAAGAGCGAAGACATTGTTCTACACGACAGCACACACTAGCTAAAGGCGAGCAACTGTTGACTGCCGCTGCGTTTTCCACAGACTTGCTTGTCAGCTATCGAAGGGTGGGGATTTTTCTTTTTAATTTATTTATTTGGCCTCCAGCAACTAACAGCCATTTAGCCAAAGAGCGGAGGTTACCTTGACAGTGCAGCGCAGACCGCAAAAAAAAAAAAAAAAAAAAAAAAAAAAAAAAAAAAAAAAATCGAGAACAATGAAACGCACATCTGTGTTGATCTACCGTAATTTCATTAACTCTCCATTATTTTTTCTGTCAAAGTAGACAACGAGAATACAGAATTGCGCTTCGGTTTCTGCAGTAAATGTATCACAAATCTCCAGTTTGTTTTTGTGATTAGTTTTACACCAAATTTTATCAGACCTATGTCATTGACACTTCTACCTGTACATGTACTAAACCAAGCTGTAACCGCGCGGTCGTGCGGTAGCGTTCTCGCTTCCCGCGCCCGGGTTCCCGGGTTCGATTCCCGGCGGGGTTAGGGATTTCCTCTGCCTCGTGATGACTGGGTGTTGTGTGATGTCCTTAGGTTAGTTAGGTTTAAGTAGTTCTAAGTTCTAGGGGACTGATGACCATAGATGTTAAGTCCCATAGTGCTCAGAGCCATTTGAACCATTTTTGTAACCGCGCGAACTCCGTCGCTTGCGTACGCGGCCCTGACGCCACTGAATAGCTCGCATTACTTGTGACCAGAGACAGATATCAGTATCATTATCATTTCAAAAACTTTTTGGTATTTTTAGCTACATTTCACTCGCAACAATGCATGGTCTAAAACGGATCTAACAGTAAGCTACCCGCTACATAACTTTTTCACTACAAGATTTGTAAATAAAGTGCACAACGTTGACAAATAGCATCATTTCACAATGACTGTTAAGAAATATGGAAAGTTAAATAATTCAATACGAAGCAAAGTCGTTACACTACCACGTGTACAAAAATCAGATTTTTTAGCCGCGTACTTTCTGCAAAATCGGTTGGGAAGCGTTACGAAACTAAGAAATCACGCGAAACGAAAAGTAGACTTTTTCTTTTTTCACGACGTAAGTAATGCTTTTAAGGAAAAAATAAGTTCATAAAACGATGTGGCGAAGTCTTATATACCGCTAAGAATTTTTAAAACATGAAAATCGGAGAAGTGGATTTTCCCCCATTTCGCCGTCCCGGCGCGGCGCGCAATGTGAATGCACTACACGTCGGCCTGAGCTGGCTAGGCACGAGCCGAACCAGTACGCGTCATCCCCGCCCGGCCCGGCCGGCAGTGTGAACGCAGCCTGTTTTTTGGTGCAGGCGGATCAGTGCCAAAACGCCAACGAAAAGCATGCTGAACCGAAATCACTCACTCATTCTTTGATAAAGTGAAACACGCAAAACGCCTTCTGTTGAGCAGATGCCTTCTTACTTCTAACTGGGAACTGAGATGACGAACTGAATGACATCTAAGGGCGATTTTCTGAAACTCTAGGCCACTCCATTCAAACAACACACATTTCCTTGCTGACATGTCCCACGTTTCATAATTTTTACCGTTCAAAATCAGGTCATTCTTTTTTAAATCCCTATAATGAGCGCAACCATACAACAACATAAACCGCTACTGTCGGAAGACCGAGCAATCTAGGAGAAACTGAGGAGTATGGGGAGCATGTCATTCGATTTGTATATGGAGTGTTTCGGTGGGAATAGCCAATATTTTAAGACATATCTAATTCGAATAAAATATTCCATAGAGGGATTTCCAGAAGAAATGGTCAATATTCAAGGATATGATATGAACGATCATTCGAAGCAATAACATCATATGAACGTACGCCCTATTCCGAATGGTTTCCAAACTAGAACAAATTTCATGTAGATTTGTTTTGGTCAAGAAGTGCACACGTACACTCAGGCGACGAAAGCCATGGGATAGCGATATATGGACATATACAGACGGCGTTAGTATCGCGGACATGAGGTATAAAAGGGCAGTGTATTGGTAGACCTGTTACTTGTTATCATGCGATTCATGTGAATAGGTTTCCGACGTAATTATGGTCGCATGAGGGAATTAACAGACCTTGAATGCGAAATGATAGTTAGAGCTAGATGCATGGGACATTACATTATGGAAATCCTTAGGGAATTTAGTATTCCGAGATCCACAGAATCATGACTGTGCCGGGAATATCACATTTCAGGCATTACCTCTCACAACGGACAACGCAGTGGTCGACGGCCTCACTTGACGACCGAGAGCTACAGAACTGCTTGAAATAGCCGCAGAAATACATGTGGGGCGAACGTGTCCATTACGGCAGTACGGTGAAACTTGATGTCAGTGAGCTATGGCAGCAGACGACCGACGCAAGTGCCTTTGTTAACAGCACGGATTCGTCTGCAGCGCCTCCGGGCTTGTGACCATGTCGGTTGGACCCTAGACATACGAGAAACCGTGATCTAGTCAGATGAATTCCGAAATCATTTGGTCAGACTCGATATAACCGTGGTCTATGGGCAGCGTCTTTGATTAGTAATGATAACTTCCTCGGTTATGCTTCGAAATCCGCCATCACTTAAAGTTTGATTAATAATCAGCATTGGCGGCCGAAGACTTCCGGCATAAGATGTCACCTTCATTCTGTCACCGGACTTTTCAAAGAGGGTGGAGGAGCCAACAGAGGTTCAGGGCATTCTCTTGTCCTTGGAGTGGGAAACTGCCCCTAAAGGCAGAAGAATCAGCAATGGCTCAAGGGGTTCAAATGGCTCTGAGCACTATGGGACTTAACATCAGAGGTCATCAGTCCCCTAGAACTTAGAACTACTTAAACCTAACTAACCTAAGGACATCACACACATCCATGCCCGAGGCAGGATTCGAACCTGCGACCGTAGCGCTCGCGCGGTTTCAGACTGTAGCGCCTAGAACCACTCGGCCACTCCGGCCGGCTTTCAGCAATGATCACTGGCATGACGATGCAGAAGGCAATGGAAGTCACTGCATGAAAGAGACATAACGTGTATCCACGGGACATCTGGCCTGTAACTGAAAAAAATTGTCATGATGATCTCTCTATTGGCAAAAGATTCCGGAATAGTCCCCCATTCGGATCTCTGGGAGGGAACTGCAAAGGGCGAGTTGACCATGAGAAAAAGATTCAATAACCGAGGAAAGGATAACGTTCTACGACACGGGACGTGGAATGTCAGAATCTTGAACGTAGTAGGGAAGCCATAAAATCTGAAAAGGAAAATGCAAAGGCTCAATCTAGATTTAGTAGGGGTCAGTGAAACGAAATGGAAAGAAGACAAGAATTTCTGGTCAGATGAGTATAGGACAATATCAACAGCAGCAGAAAATGGTATAAGGGGAGTAGGATGCGTTATGAATAGGAAGGTAGGGCAGAGTGTGTGTTATACAGTGAACAGTTCAGTGGTAGGGTTGTTGCTATCAGAATTGACAACACCGACAACAATAGTTCAGGTATACATGTCGACGTCGCAAGCTGAAGATTAAGAGCTAAAGAAAACATATGAGGACATTGAAAGGGTTACATAGTACGTAAAGGGATATGAAAATTTAATAGTCATGGGGGACTGGAATGCAGTGGTAGGAGAAGGAATGGACGACAAGGTTACAAGAGAATACGGACTTGGGACAAGGAATGAGAGAGGAGAAAGACTAATTGGGTTATGTAATAAATTTCAATTAGTAATAACGATTACTCTATTCAAGAATCACAAGATGGGGAGGTACAATTGAAAAAGGCCGGGTTACATGGAAAGATTACATCATAATGAGACACAGATTCTAAATCACATACTGAACTGTAAGGCCTACTCAGGAGCAGATGTAGACTTAAATGACAATGTTGTAGTGACAAAGAGTGGGGCGCAACTCAAGAGATTAGTCAGGAAGCATCAGTACGCAAAGAAGTGTGATACGGAAGTATTAAGGAATGACGAGACATGCTTGAAGTTCTCTCAGGCCATAGATACACCAATGAGGAATAGCTCAGTAGACAATACAGTTCAAAGGGAATGGACATATCTAAAAAGGGTAATCACAGAAGTAGGAAAGAAAAACATAGGTACGAAGAAGCTAACTGCGAAGAAACCATGGGTAACAGAAGAAATACTTCAGTTGATCGACGAAAGAAGGAAGTACAAAAATGTTCACGGATATTCAGGAATACAGAAATGCAAGTCACTGAGGTATGAAATAAATAGGAAGTGCAGGGAAGAAAAGACGAAATGGTTGCATGAAAAATGTGAAAAAATGAAAAAAGAAATGATTGTCGGAAGGAAGGACTCAGCATACAGGAAAGTTGAAATAAACTTCCGTGAAATTAAAAGCAAGGGTTATGATATTAAGAGAGTAATGGTAATTCCACTGTTAAATCCAGGGGAGAAAGTTGATAGGTGGAAAGAGTACACTGAAGACCCATATGAGGGGGAAGATTTGTCTGATGTGATAGAAGAAGAAACAGGTTTCGATCTAGAAGAGATGGGGAATCCAGTATTAGAATCGGAATTCAAGAGAGCTTTGGAGACTTAAGATCAAATAAGGTGGAAGGCATAGATAACATCCCATCAAAATCTCTAAAAGCGTTGGAGGAACTGGCAATAAAACGGCTATTCACGTTGGTGTGTAGAATAAATGAGTCTGGCGACATACTATCTGACTTTCGAAAAAATATCATCCACACAATTCCGAAGACAGCAAGAACTGATAAGTGCGAGAATTATTGCACAATCAGCTTAACAGCTCATGAATCCAAGTTACTGACAAGAATCATATACAGAAGAAATCAAAAGAAAATTGAGAATGTGTTAGATAACGATCAATTTGGCTTTAGGAGAGGTAAAGGCACTAGAGAGGCAATGCTGACGTTGGGTTTATAATGGAAGCAAGACTAAAGAAAAGTGAAGACTCTTTCATAGGATCTGCCGACCTTGAAAAAGCGTTCGACAATGTAAAATGGTGCAAGTTGTTCGAAATGTTTGAAAAATGGGGATAAGCTGTAGATGGAGAAGGGTAATGTACAATATGTACAAGAGTCAAGACGGAATAATAAGAATGAACAGCCAATAAAAAAGTGCTCTGGTTAAAAAGGGCGTGGGCGGGCATCTGTGGCCAAGCGGTTCTAGGCGCTTCAGTCCTGGATCGCGCTGCTGCTGTGGTCGTAGGTTAAAAACCTGTGGCGGGCATGGATGTGTGTGATGTCCTTAGGTTAGTTAGGTTTAAGTAGTTCCAAGTCTAGGGTACTGATGACCTCAGATGTTAAGTCCCATATTGCTTAGAGCCATAAAAAGGGTGTGAGGCAGGGATGTAGTCCTTCGCCCTACTGTTCAATCTGTACTTCGAAGAAGCAATGATGGAAATAAAAGAAACGTTCAGGAGTGGGCTAAAAATTCAGGGGAAAAGGATATCACTTATATGATTCGCTGATGACATTGCTACCCTGACTGAAAGTGAGGAAGAGTTACATGATGTGCCGAATGGAATGAGCAGTCTAATGAGTACAAAATACAGATTGAGATTATATTGGAGAAAGCCGAATATAATGAGAAGTAGCAGAAATGAGAACAGCGAGAAACTTAACGTCGCGATTGATAATCACGAAGTAGATGAAGTTAAGGAATTCTGCTAGCTAGGCAGCAAAATAATCAATGACGGACAGAGCAAGGACATCAAAAGAAGGCTGGCACTGGCAAAAAGGGCATTCCTAGCCAAGAGAAGTCTACTAGCATCAAACGTAGATCTTAATTTCAGGAAGAAATTTCTGATAATGTACGTTTGGAGCACAGAGTTGTATGGTAGTAATCATGGAGTGTGGAAAAACCGGAACAGACGAGAATCGAAACATTTGAGATATATATAGTACTACTTACATGAATGTTGAAAATTAGGTGGACTGATAAGGTGAGGAATGAGAAGGTTCTCCGCAGAATCGGAGAGGAAAGGAGTCTGTGGAAAACACTGACAAGGAGAAGGGACAGGATGATGGGGCATCTGTTAAGGCATCAGGAAATGACTTCCATGATACCAGAGGAAGCTGTAGAGGTCAAAAACAGTAGAGGAAGACAGAGGTTGCAATACATCCAGTAAATAATTGAGGACGTAGTTTGGAAGTGCTTCTCTGAGATAAAGAGTTTGGCATAGGAGAGGAATTTGTGGCTGGCCGCATGAAGCCATTCAGGAGACTGATGACTCAACTGATGGTAAGGTGCGAATGTATCGCAGACCGCACGAAGTCATGGACCAATGTTGTCAACAAGTCACTGTGCGAGCTGCTGATGGGTCCATAATTCTCAAAAATTTTAGAAAAAGTAATGTACAGGCAGCTTCTCAACCATCTGACCACAAATAACATATTATCAAGAACACAGTTTGGATTTCTGAAAGGTTCTGATATCGAAAAGGCTATTTACACCTACAGTGAAAATGTACTTAATTCATTAAATAACAAATTACAAGCTGCAGGTATTTTCTGTGATTTGTCAAAGGCATTTGGTTGTGTGAACCACAACATTCTTTTAAATAAATTAGAATTCTATGGTGTCACGGGCAGTGCTGCACAATGGTTCAAGTCATACTTCGCTAACAGGAAACAAAGGGTGTCAGTGCAAGGGACTAGTGAATGAAGTCATCAGTCCTCATTAGAATGGGAAGAAATTACATGTGGTGTCCCACAAGGATCCATCTTAGAGCCATTGCTTTTTCTTGTGTACGTTAATGATCTCTCATCAGTTACACTGCCAGAAGCAGAGTTCGTTTTGTTTGCAGATGACACAAGTATTGCAATAAATAGTATTTCGAGTGTAGTTCTAGAAAGATCTGCTAATGATATTTTCATGGATATTAATAAATGGTTTAAAGCCAACTCACTGACATTAAACTTCTAAAAGACTCACTATATGCAATTCAGAACCTGTAAGAAGTTTCCACCCAGCATATGCATAAAGTATGAAGAAGAGTAGATAGAAGAGGTTGACAGTATTAAATTCCTGGAATTACAACTTGATAATAAATTCAGTTGGGAGGAACACACCACAGAATTGCAGAAACGCCTTAACAAATCTGTATTTGCAATTCGAATAGTAGCTGACATAGGCGACATAAAAATGAAGAAGCATGCATACTTTGCCTACTTTCATTCCATAATGTCATATGGTATAATATTTTGGGGTAACTCTTCAAGTCAAGCAAAAGTTTTCAGAGTCCAAAAGCGTGTAATACGTATTACTTGTGGAGTAAATTCACGGACGTCACGTAGAAACCTCTTCAAAGAACTGGGTATAGTAACTACTGCCTCTCAATATATTTACTCCTTGTTGAAATTTGTCCTAAATAATATATCTCTTTTTTCAACAAACAGCTCAGTTCATACATACAATACCAGGAACAAAAATGATCTGCACAAGGACTTAAAAGGACTTACTTTAGTTCAAAAAGGGGTCCACTACTCAGGAACACTCATCTTCAATAATTTGCCAGCAAACATAAAAAAATTAGTTACAAATAAAGATCAGTTTAAAAGGAGCCTGAAAGACTTACTAGTGGCCAACTCCTTCTACTCCATTGACGAATTTTTTAATAGAGACAAATGATGTATTGTATATATTCATACTATTAGTATCGTTATTTCAACTTTAAAAAAAAATTGACATGTTCCACATCCACGAGGATCTCCTCAGCACGGATCTATGGAACGAAAAACTAATCTAATCTAATCTAATCTGGCGTGGGCTGTGTTTACGTGGGGTAGTGTGCGTCCCCTACTCCAGCTGAACCAATCATTGACTGGAAATGGTTATGTTCGGCTACTTGAAGACCATTCGCAGCCATTCAAGGACCTCATGTTCCAGAACAATGATGTAATTTTTATGGATGACAATGCGCCATGTCACCTGGCCACAACGGTCAGCGACTCGTTTGAAGAGCATTTAGGACAGCGAATGATCTGGTCACTGAGACTCCCCACATGAGTCCCATCGAACATTTATGAGACATAATGGAGAGGTCTGTTCGTGCTCAGAGTCTTGCTCCGGCAACACTTTCGCATTTTTGACAGCTGTAAAGGCAGCAAGGCCCAATGTTTCTTCAGGCGACTTCCAACGAGTAGTGGAGTCCGTGCTACGTCGAGTTGCTACAGTACGCCGCGCAGGAGGTGGCCCGACACTGTGCTATGACTTTTGTGACTACAGTGCAGACGCAGTATTTACTGTGAAGGTGTGTACTTCTTGGTTATCACATTTCGCGACCGCAGAGGAATGCAGCTAATGAGGGACGGCCGGCTGAGAGGACAGATTGACTATCTCTTTACTGGGCTGGCGCGGCGCGGCGCGACGGCGTATTAATGGCGCTGGCGGCTGTGGACACAGTGGCAAACCGCGCTACCGCAAGGCTCATTACTCACGACGCGCTTCAGTCCGCTGCCAAACGCATTAGGAACAGCGGGGCAGAAATTCGTGGCGGTGGTCCCACGGTTCTTTTGAACAAGACGACACACTGACCGATTGTACATTCCCCAAAAAAACCCTGCAAATCTACACTACTGGCCATTAAAATGGCTACACCACGAAGATAATGTGCTACAGACGCGAAAATTAACCGACGGGAAGAAGATACTGTGATATGTAAATGATTAGCTTTTCACAGCATTCACACAAGGTTGGCGCCGGTGGCGACACCTACAGAGTGCTGACATGAGGAAAGTTTCCAACCGATTTCTCATACACAAACAGCAGATGACCGGCGTTGCCTGGCGAAACGTTGTTGTGATGCCTCGTGTAAGGAGGAGAAATGCGTACCATCACGTTTCCGACTTTGATAAAGCTCGGATTGTAGCCTAAAGCGATTGCGGTTTATCGTATCGCGACATTGCTGCTCGCGTTGGTCGAGATCCAAGGACTGTTAGCAGAATATGGAATCGGTGGGTTCAGGAGGTGTAGTGTCCCTTTTTCAATATTCACCATTATCGAGGTGAAAAATAAATAAAAATGACTGTATGTGACTCAAAATGAATTGCAAACATTGATTTATCATTGATTTAACTGTAAAAATATACAATATATATCGATAAATGCAGAAAAGACATTATTTTTAGTGTATGAGATTATAATGTGTAAGTAATTAAAAGAAGTATTATCATCTCTGTAAGAGTATAAAACACAATGCAATGTTCATTCTTCGGTCTAGTCTGTTTTGTTCTGTTCGTTCTGGTGTTAGCTGGATTAAGGTACGCAAGCTCTTGTGCTGCGCTAGCATTTGTTTCTGTCGTAGCGTAATTGCAAATATTTAATGGTGTAAACTGTGTCCTAGTAAGAATATATTAGTATAAAGTGATCTCCGTGTGTTATTTCAAGAACCTACGCCACATTTATCTTATGAAAAGAATATTTAACGAAAATTATTTAGCATGTTTCCAGCTGCTGCGGAGCGAGTAACAGTAATCTCTGACTGTTAACAATTAGCCGCCATTACGCGGTACATTTAAAAACATTTTTTCACAGCACTATGTCTAATAGCCGGAGCGGAAGAAATTAAGTAAACATATTCTGTGAGATTAATTGAAGTAATCCAGTGAAATAATATTATTAAAACTTGTCTATTTTCTGTGATAGTAATAATTTCAGAGCTGAGTACTACTACGCTATTGCATTTACAGTAATTTGTAGGGAGCCTGGCGCTCGATAAAACCAGATATAATACGTAATTGGCAACCTACGAAATTCATTATTTTGCTTATTATATCTCTTTTGTATTTTTTTAAAGCTACAACTAAAAACTAACTCCACTAAAAATCAGTAACAGATCACGATAAATCAAAGGACAAACGAATTTACTAGGAGAGTGTTTCCTCAAAAGAAACAGTTACATTACTTTTTTTAAGAGATATAATAGAGGGTAATACGGAACGCCGTGCTGGATCCCAACGGCCTCGTATCACTAGCAGTCGAGATGACTGGCATCTTATCCGCATGGCTGTAACGGATCGTGCAGCCACGTCTTGATCCCTGAGGCAACAGATTGGGACGTTCGCAAGACAACAGCCATCTGCACGAAAAGTTCGACGACGTTAGCAGAAGCATTGACTATCAGCTCGGAGACCATTGCTGCGGTTATCTTTCACGCTGCATCACAGATAGGAGCACCTACGATGGTGTACTCAACGACGACCCTGGGTGCACGAATGGCAAAACGTCATTTTTTTGGATGAATCCACGTTCTGTTTACAGCATCATGATGGTCGCATCCGTGTTTGGCGACATCGCGGTGAACGCAGATTGGAAGCGTGTATTCATCATCGCCATACTGGCGTATCACCCGGCCCCATGGTATAGGGTGCCATTGGTTACACGTCTCGGTCACCTCTTGTTCGCATTGACGGCACTTTGAAAAGTGGACGTTACATTTCAGATGTGCTACGACCCATGGCTCTACCCTTCATTCGATCCCTGCGAAACCCTACATTTCAGCAGGATAATGCACGACAGCATGTTGTAGGTCCTGTACGGGCCTTTCTGGATACAGAAAATGTTCGACTGCTGCCCTAACGAGCACATTCTCCAGATCTCTCACCAATTGAAAACGTCTGGTCAATGGTGGCCGAGCAACTGGCTCGTCACAATACGCCAGTCACTACTCTTGATGAACTGTGGTATCGTGTTGAAGCTGCATGGGCAGCTGTACCTGTCCAAGCCATCCAAGCTCTATTTGACTCAATGCCCAGGCGTGTCAAGGCCGTTATTACGGCTAGAGGTGGTTGTTCTGGGTACTGATTTCTCAGGATCTATGCACCCAAATTGTGTGAAAATGTAATCACACGTTAGCCGGCCGATGTGGCCGAGCGGTTCTAGGCGCTGCAGTCTGGAACCACGCGATCGCTACGGTCGCAGGTTCGAATCCTGCCTCGGGCATGGATGTGTGTGATGTCCTTAGTTAGTTAGATCTAAGTAGTTCTAAGTTCTAGGGAACTGATGACTTCAGATGTTCCCATAGTGCTCAGAGCGATTTGAACCATTTTTTTTAATCACATGTC
Organism: Schistocerca cancellata; assembly: GCF_023864275.1. Lineage (NCBI taxonomy): Eukaryota > Metazoa > Arthropoda > Insecta > Orthoptera > Acrididae > Schistocerca > Schistocerca cancellata. The sequence continues at coordinate 1,052,256,880 of NC_064626.1, read as the reverse complement.
AGTTATAGTATAATATATTTGTCCAATGAATACCCGTTTATCATCTCCATTTCTTCTTGATGTAGCAATTTTAATGGACAGTAGTGTTGTATTGTTTGTTTATACACTCCTGGAAATGGAAAAAAGAACACATTGACACCGGTGTGTCAGACCCACCATACTTGCTCCGGACACTGCGAGAAGGCTGTACAAGCAATGATCACACGCACGGCACAGCGGACACACCAGGAACCGCGGTGTTGGCCGTCGAATGGCGCTAGCTGCGCAGCATTTGTGCACCGCCGCCGTCAGTGTCAGCCAGTTTGCCGTGGCATACGGAGCTCCATCGCAGTCTTTAACACTGGTAGCATGCCGCGACAGCGTGGACGTGAACCGTATGTGCAGTTGACGGACTTTGAGCGAGGGCGTATAGTGGGCATGCGGGAGGCTGGGTGGACGTACCGGCGAATTGCTCAACACGTGGGGCGTGAGGTCTCCACAGTACATCGATGCTGTCGCCAGTGGTCGGCGGAAGGTGCACGTGCCCGTCGACCAGGGACCGGACCGCAGCGACGCACGGATGCACGCCAAGACCGTAGGATCCTACGCAGTGCCGTGGAGGACCGCACCGCCACTTCCCAGCAAATTAGGGACACTGTTGCTCCTGGGGTATCGGCGAGGACCATTCGCAACCGTCTCCATGAAGCTGGGCTACGGTCCCGCACACCGTTAGGCCGTCTTCCGCTCACGCCCCAACATCGTGCAGCCCGCCTCCAGTGGTGTCGCGACAGGCGTGAATGGAGGGACGAATGGAGACGTGTCGTCTTCAGCGCTGAGAGTCGCTTCTGCCTTGGTGCCAATGATGGTCGTATGCGTGTTTGGCGCCGTGCAGGTGAGCGCCACAATCAGGACTGCATACGACCGAGGCACACAGGGCCAACACCCGGCATCATGGTGTGGGGAGCGATCTCCTACACTGGCCGTACACCACTGGTGATCGTCGAGGGGACACTGAATAGTGCACGGTACATCCAAACCGTCATCGAACCCATCGTTCTACAATTCCTAGACCGGCAAGGGAACTTGCTGTTCCAACAGGACAATGCACGTCCGCATGTATCCCGTGCCACCCAACGTGCTCTAGAAGGTGTAAGACAACTACCCTGGCCAACAAGATCTCCGGATCTGTCTCCCATTGAGCATGTTTGGGACTGGATGAAGCGTCGTCTCACGCGGTCTGCACGTCCAGCACGAACGCTGGTCCAACTGAGGCGCCAGGTGGAAATGGCATGGCAAGCCGTTCCACAGGACTACATCCAGCATCTCTACGATCGTCTCCATGGGAGAATAGCAGCCTGCATTGCTGCGAAAGGTGGATATACACTGTACTAGTGCCGACATTGTGCATGCTCTGTTGCCTGTGTCTATGTGCCTGTGGTTCTGTCAGTGTGATCATGTGATGTATCTGACCCCAGGAATGTGTCAGTAAAGTTTCCCCTTCCTGGGACAATGAATTCACGGTGTTCTTATTTCAATTTCCAGGAGTGTATATACCGACGGATAAAAATCGCAAAACCAAGAAAGAGTTGTGCGACATAAACGAAAGTTGGTAGACGTGTTTCTACTTGTGACAGAGGATGTCTATACTGGTTCTACGCCACTATGAGGTCGCACATCAGGTTTGCGTGTAAATACACGCTGTAACGGTCGTGAGCATTAGTTTCCTTTGAGATTCGAGGTAGTGAGTTGATGTTAGTCAAGAATACCTGTAAGCCGGCAAAGACACCACTTCAGCACCTCACTAAGTTTGAACGAGAACCTGGGTGTTCCTTCTACGATACAGCAGAAAACTCGGCCGGAATGTAGCCACTGTACATGAGTGCTGTCAGTGTTGGTTACGAGAATGTACGGTCGCAATAAGACCGGGCTCCGGGCGGCCACACGGCATTACCGATGGGGAAGACCATCGTATTCAGCGTTCCTCTGGTGAATCGTTCTGCATCTACAGCAGCAATCTGGCGGCAGTTGGCACCTCAGTGACAGTACGAACTGTTACAAATCTGTTATTTAATTACAATTCCGAGGTAGACGCTCTGTAGCGTGCATTCCACCGATTCCAGACCACAGCCATTTGCGACTTCAGTGGTGCTAAAATGTAGACTTTCACGGCCGGAAATATCATGTCCATTACAATTATCCGGGCTGTTATGCCGTGGTCGGTTGATGAATTTTGTCTCAATTCCCAACGTTTCGTCTCCGACTGCGGGAGACATCTTCAAGGGGGTCCGTAGGTCGATGGAAGGTCCAACACCCAACCTGGCCGGGATTCGAACCCGGGACCCTGTGAACCAGTGCTGGAGAATGTTATCTACCATTATGTGTAGCACTCAGCACTGGTAGCGAAGTACGGAAGGGGTGTTATACGGCATTGGGGTGTTTTTCATGGTTAGGGAGTGGTTATGTTAATGTGCTTAAGAAAATGTTAAATACGGAAGGATATGATCACATTTTTCAGTATTGTGTAGTGCGAACTGTAGAGAAAGAGTTCGGAGACGGTGATCGTATGGGCATGAAAGTGCATCCAGCGAAAAAGGAACATCTGTGACGCAATAGTTTGTGGAGAAAAATATTGCTGAAATGAACTGTCTTGGCCATAGTCCGACATGAATACAACGAAACACCTTAAGGATGAGTTAACGCTGTCAACATCACAAGAGGAAGAATGGGCTGCCATTCCTCCCCAGACTGTCTGTCACGTCATTGAAAGTATCCCCATCAGTATTCAAGACATCATAAAGGCGAAGGGTAGCCACACCGCATAGTAATGTCCACATACAGGTGTTCGGATGCTTTTGATAAAGTAATATAGACGAAGCACAAGAGGTAACGTATTTTTTAGTTTACAGGTTGTGACATAATCAGAAAAAGTTCTTAGCGATGCAGAAATAATTACAGTCTTAGATCGCAATGTTTATTTGTAATCACATTATTAATTTTGGTCGGTAATGATCATCTTCAGATCTAGGAAAATAAAAGTATATTACATACACACTATTAATTATACTAATGCGAAGTAGAAAGCACTATAAAAAACTGTACAACATATTGATGAGAAGGAACATGTTGCATTTATACATATCTAGGCATTGTATGTGATGGTGCGGTCAAAACAATTAGACTTCGCCAAACAAACACAATTGTGGTATGTAAAGAACACCAATGAAGTGTAACATACTGCACATGGAGAGAGACACAGCTATACTGCCGTGCAGCGGCAAAAAACGTGCCGCCATCAAAGCCCAGTAGATGTCATCGCTGCACATCAGTTTACCTGATTTCAAAGTAGTGCGTTCCTTATATTCAAGTATACAAAAACTTAGTTCACGTTTTTTAAAGGAAATGTAGAAGAAAAATGGAAATGGTTTTGCTTACACGTCACAGAATAAATTTTATGGGAAAGGAAGCTTTATTGAGACAAACACATATGTCAGAAGACTATATAGTCTTGTGACACAGTCGAAACAATTTAATTACGGAATTAATTTCAGCACCGTAGTGAAAACATTATTAAATGTTGACAATGCACCCACACAACACGCCCACCAGATGGGAGCTCTCAATAAACCACAGGCACAATAGTTGAATGGAATGAAAATGCCTTTGGACGCCACCCGTCACCCACACAACAACCATAATTATAAAGTATCAGTATGTTAAAATAGGTGTTACAAGGCTACGGTCATGTGTTCCACTTACTAATCAAGATTGGATGAAAAAACATTACTGCGAACTAAGTTAAACAATGCACGATATCTTTGTGCGAGGCAACCAGTATTAGAATACACACAGAGAAGAAAGAGAGGAAAAGGGAGCGGAAAAAGAGAAAAACTCTCCAGTTTGATGAATAAAAAATCAAGAAAATTTACCGAACTTACACATTATGCCGCACAGTCCTTTCGACACACCGGAATCCTCTAGAAGGGATTTGCCAGAAACGATAAAATATTTGAGTGTGATAGGACACATGTGACTCATCATAACTTTTCTATTTCTAAAACAACAAGTGTACCTAGAAAATTTTTATTAAAATGTTTTCAGATGTCTGAAGATGGCCATTACCGACCGAAATTAACAACGTAATTGGAAATAAACATTGTGATCCGAGACTGGAATTACAATAAAGCAAAGATTTTGTAGTTATTTGTTTGCATCTCACGAGAGTCTCTAGTTACGGGCGGCGTCTGATTGTCGATATAAACGAAAGAGCGGGTCATTTAAGTATGAAAGGCCCATAACACGGAGGCGACGACAAAGTGAGGAGTGTGTAATTTTCGGCGGCGAGATCAGAAGGGAGCCTCTTCGGATATCTTCCCTCGGAACGGCCAGCGATAAACAAGCAAGGCGCTCTTCCAGTGCGGCTGATTAATAAGGCAGGGGTGTCGGGTTACAGGGCAATTTATCGCAGCGGCCGACTGAGGACACCGACAAACGAGGTGTGTGAGGCTTTCGGCAAGTAACGGCGAGGCCCCTAAAGCCGATTAATCGTTTAATCGCCCGGCGCCTCGCGACTGCTGTCGGGTGGGGTCCGAGAGCGCTTCGAATGGTGGGGAGGGGGGGGGGCCTTAGGGAGTGGGGGAGGAGGGGCAAAAAATAAGAGTGACCACTTTGGGCCGGCCGGATGTGGTGATTTGCCGTCATAATTACCGGCATTAGCATTTAGATGAAGCGCGTGCGCGCCGAGCCCAACTGAACCACCTGAGCAGTGCCGCTCCCCACTGCCTCGCTGTGGAGGCGATGATCGAGGCCCGTCCTCTCTGGACCCCAGTGCGTAAGGCGAGATATCGCGGCGGTGGAGGCAATAGACCCGGTATACGGAAGACGGTGATTCATACAATATTCAATATTCAGCTTGTACGAGGGTAATCCCAAAAGTAAGGTTCAAAAAAAAAAAAAAAAAAGTTCAAATGGCTCTGAGCACTATGGGACTTAACATCTATGGTCATCAGTCCCCTAGAACTTAGAACTACTTAAACCTAACTAACCTAAGGACAGCACACAACACTCAGCCATCACGAGGCAGAGAAAATACCTGACCCCGCCGGGAATCGAACCCGGGAACCCGGCCGTGGGAAGCGAGAACGCTACCGCACGACCAAAAGTAAGGTCTCCTACTTTTTTATAAGTACATAAACCTGTTTATTTCTACAATGGTTTACATCAGTTTACAGCGTGAATATTTAGCTATTTTTTCGACATTATCACCATTTCTGTCGACGCATTTTTGTAGACGCTGTGGCAGTTTTTGTATGCCCATGTCATACCAGCTCGCCGCCATGCTGTTCAGAAAGTGATGAACCTCTTCTTTCACGTCACCGTCGGAGCTAAATCGCTTTCCGGCCAAATGTTCTTTTAACCTAGGGAACAGGTGACAGTGACTGGGCCCCAAGTCAGGAATATAGTGTGGTTGGGTGATTATGATCCACTGAAACTGTTGCAGGAGAGCAACGGTTTGCCGAGCGATGTTTAGGCGAGGGTTGTCATGCAGAATGTGTACGCCCTTGCTCAACATTCCTCCTCTCCGGTTCTCAATAGCCCGTTTTAGTTTTTTCAGAGTCTCGCAGTACCTCTCAGCGTTTATTGTGGTCCCAATGGGCATTAAGTCAACCGACAATACCCCTTACCGATCACAAAAAGCGGTTGTCATGACTTTACTGGCAGACTGTGTTTGTTTGAATTTCCGCGGCTTTGGCGTGATTGTTGCTTGGTCTCGGGTGTAAAATGGTATGCCTAGGTTTCGTCGCCCGTGATAACTGATTCCAGAAAGTTGTTTTGTTCGGCTGCAAGGCGATGAGGAAATGCGCGGGAAGCATCAACTCGTTGTCGCATGTGGTCCTCAGTCAGCATGCGTGGCACCCGTCTTGCGCACACCTTCCGGTAGTCCAATGTTTCCGTTAAAATTTTGTGTGCAGTGCTTCGGGAAACCTCAGGAACCGACGTGCAGAGATCATCCAGGGTGATCCGCAGATCTTTACGCATGCTTTGCTCAACCTTCAACACTGTCTCCTCAGAAATTGACCGTCTCCCGGCCGGCCGGAGTGGCCGAGCGGTTCTAGGCGCTACAGTCTGGAACCACGCGACCGCTACGTCGCAGATTCGAACCTGCCTCGGGCTTGGATGTGTGTGATGTCCTTAGGTTAGTTATTTTTAAGTAGTTCTAAGTTCTAGTGGACTGATGACTGAGATGTTAAGTCCCCTAGTGCTCAGAACCATTTGAACGGTCTCCCGCTCCTTTGTTCGTTGCGAATTTCGGTCCTACCAGCTGCAAACTCTCTACACCACCTATGAACATTTTTGACATCCATGCACGACTCGCCATACACTTCCGTCAATTGGCGATGGATTTCAATCAGCGCGGTGCTCTTTGCGTTCAAAAACCGAATAACTGCGCGCAATTCGCACTTGACGGTAACATCCAGCGGGAGCTCCATTCTCAAAGGCTGCCAAGCCAGGGTTCAAATGGCTCTGAGCACTATGGGACTTAACATCTGAGGTCATCAGTCCCCTAGAACTTAGAACTACTTAAACCTAACTAATCTACAGACATCACACACATCCATGCCCGAGGCAGGATTCGAACCTGCGACCGTAGCGGTCTCGCGGTTCCAGACTGACGCGCCTAGAACCGCTTGGCCACACCGGCCGGCGCCAAGCCAAGGCTGAGCGCCTCAGTGCGGCGTGCGCATGTTTACACATAGCCGTGAAGCACTCTTCATAACAGTGTGACGAACTGCCACACAAGCAGAGTTCTGTACTTATAAAAAAAATAGGAGACCTTACTTTTGGGATTACCCTCGTGGACTGGGGACCCAGAAACGACGAAGAGGCTTCGTCTCTGCCGTAGCCATCAGTGGTACACAACCCTACAACAGACTACAGCAGTCCACTCACCCCACCGCCGCCCCACACCGAATCCAGGGTTCGGCCCCCAACGGACCCCGCAGGGAACGTCTCACGCCAGACGAGTGTAGCCCCAATGTTTGCGTGGTAGAGTAATTATTGTGTACACGTACGTGGGGACAGTGTTTGTGCAGCAATCGCCGACATAGTGTAACTGAGGCGGAATAAGGGGAACCAGCCCGCATTCGCCGAGGCAGATGGAAAACCGCCTTAAAAACCATCCACAGGCTGGCCGGCATACCGAACCTCGACACTAATTTGCCGGGCGGATTCGTGCCGGGGCCCGGCACGCCTTCCCGCTCGGGCAGCAGTGCGAGTATATTCAGCTTTATTTATACAATATAGGCTTTCACGGCCGATGTTTACAGCAATCAGAACTCTCGCGCTTCGAGGGATTGTCGATGTACACTATCCAGTCACGTTAGTGCGACCACCTGTTAAGTGCCTGCACCTTTTGCAGTGCGGACCGTTGCCAGATGTACAGGCAGAGAGTCAGTGAGGTTCTGGAAGGAACCGACAGGGATGTGGAGCCTTGCTGACTCCAGTGCTGTGGTCAGCTGCGCTAGGTTTCTCGATTGAGGATCTATGGCGTGTACAGCCCGACCGAGGTGGTCCCACAGGTTCACGATTGGGTGTTATTCCTGAGAGTTTGGTGTCCAGGAGTACGGTAAACTCCTCCTGGTGCTCTTCGAACCACGCACACTGCGAGCTGAGTGACACTTTACATTGTTCTGCTGGTAGAAGCCATTGTGCAGAGAAAAGAACAGACTGCATATAGGGGTGGACTTGGTCCATAGGGATAGGTACATACTTCCATAAAGATGAGAGCATAGCTCTCCATTTTCTGGCCTGGAACCTTCCAACGATTGTTGCAGTGTGTTTGCTTTCAGGCTTTTCGCATCTTACGCGCCAACGGCCGTCTGTCCGATGGAGCATAAAATATGATTCATCTGAAAAAGTCTACTGTCACCGATCAGTGGACGAGCGTGCAGCATGGATTCATGAACAGGTACCTGCTTTGGAACGCAGCCCGGAAGTTTTGACTGTAGCAAATACTGGCCACGAAAGCCTAGATTATATGAATAACTCTGAACATCAATAAGTGACCATCATCTTTCCGCTATCATCGTGCGTGGACGATGTTAATGGGAACGAAAAGGGGCTTCTGATACGTTTCCCACCGGATTTCAATCAGTAAATAAGGAAGGTATCTACTGTTTGAGCATAAGAATCCGTTTGTTCAACAACATCAATTAGAACGCCATTACTAGCGAGAGAATTCACTCATTCGTCGACCTGAATGTTGTCAAAATATTTTGAAAGCCCAACTTACATGAGCTTGCTCGTGTAGTTGTCAACGTCACATGTGCTCTATTTTTCCGGGTTCCCGGGTTCGATTCCCGGCGGGGTCAGGGATTTTCTCTGCCTCGTGATGGCTGGGTGTTGTGTGCTGTCCTTAGGTTAGTTAGGTTTAAGTAGTTCTAAGTTCTCGGGGACTGATGACCATAAGATGTTAAGTCCCATAGTGCTCAGAGCCATTGCTCTATTTTAACTGGCACATTTTGGTTAGAGTTAGTCGAGTCCTCCGCGCCCCCCCCCCCCCCTTACCCTCGCCGGCGGCGATGGTTGGACAGTAATGGATGAAGATCGTTTCACAACTCTTTCTTTGATTCATAGAGTAACTGCCGAGACGCGTTTCTACTATCTTCAGAATGCTACAGGTCGCTAGGTAAGTGCAGGTAATTCAGTTGATTTTAGATGATTTCACTCTTTTACTTGCCTACTTCACTCACACTGTACTGGATCGAGTGATGCGCCTTGCAGGTACTCTATTTGGTGGCGTTGTTGGGCAGCAGTACCAGTTTACGACGTCACACAGCTGCCAGTGAATCAGTGCCAAGTCGTCACCTTTTCCTGCAGGACGCATGTTGAACGGAAATTCTTTGAACGCTGTTTACGTGTTCGTCGTCATCCTTGCCAGAGACGCAGAAGATTAACGACCGTGACGCCTAGTTTCGAAAGTCACACAATAGTAGAGCGAATCCGGTTGTGATCTATTCGTTACAACGATTGTCTAATATGGTAAGATGTTGGGATCACTTCTCTTATGTTAAATACATGGCTATAGGTTACAGTAGAGAGTAAAGCGAAATCATCCACAACCAGTAGCGGACTATGATCAATGATATACTTCATAGTGGGCACACAACAGACGATTTTCTGTTGTTTTTCAAGTTGACCTACCAAAGTCGATGCGGGAGGCAATTTTTTGTTATGAAGGTTGAGCAATTTAAAGAAAAGGATCTCACAGACATTACTGATAAACCTTTCTTTCTTTCATTTAGTGTTTATCTCGTTCTAATTACGGGCCCCGCTTTGCTGAAATTTTGACCAAGGTCTTTTGTTTACGAGGGCGTGCTGAGAAGTACACTACTGGCCATTAAAATTGCTACACCAGGAAGATGACGTGCTACAGACGCGAAATTTAACCTACAGGAAGAAGATGCTGTGATATGCAAAAGATGAGCTTTTCAGAGCATTCACACAAGGTTGGCGCCGGTGGCGACACCCACAATGTGCTGACATGAAGAAAGTTTCCAACCGATTTCTCATACACAAACAGCAGTTGACCGGCGTTGCCTGGTGAAACGTTGTTGTGATGCCCCGTGTAAAGGGGAGAAATGCGTACCATCACATTTCCGACTTTGATAAAGGTCGGATTGTAGCCTATCGCGATTGCGGTTTATCGTATCGCGACATTGCTGCTCGCGTTGGTCACGATCCAATGACTGTTAGCAGAATATAGAATCGGTGGGTTCATGAGGGTGATGCGGAACGCCATACTGGATCCCAACGGCCTCGTATCACTAGCAGTCGAGATGACAGGCATCTTATCCGCATGGCCGTAACGCATCGTGCAGCCACGTCTAGATCTCTGAGTCAACAGATGAAGACGTTTGCAAGACAACAACCATCTGCACGAAAAGTTCGGCGACGTTAGCAGCAGCATGGACTATCAGCTCGTAGACCATGGCTGTGGTAACCCTTGACGCTGCATCACAGACAGGAGCGCCAGCGGTGGTGTACTCAACGACGAACCTGGGTGCACGAATGGCAAAACGTCATTTTTTCGGATGAATCCAGGTTCTGTTTACAGCATCATGATGGTCGCATCCGTGTTTGGCGACATCGCCGTGAACGCACATTGGAAGCGTGTAATCGTCATCGCCATACTGGCGTATCACCCAGCGTGATAGTATGGGGTGTCATTGGTTACACGTTTCGGTCACCTCTTGTTCGCATTGACGGCACTTTGAACAGCGGACGTTACATTTCAGATGCGTTACGACCCGTGGCTCTACCCTTCATTCGATCACTGCGAAACCCTACGGTTCAGCAGGATAATGCACGACAGCATGTTGCAGGTCCTGTACAGGCCTTTCTGGATGCAGAAAATGTTCGACTGCTGCCCTGGCCAGCACATTCTCCAGATCTCTCACCAACTGAAAACGTCTGGTCAATGGTGGCCGTGCAACTGGCTCGTCACAATACGCCAGTCACTACTCTTGATGAACTGTGGTATCGTGTTGAAGCTGCATGTGCAGCTGTACCTGTACATGCCATCCAAGCTCTGTTTGACTCAATGCCCAGGCGTATCAAGGCCGTTATTACGGCCAGAGGTGGTTATTCTGTGTACTGATTTCTCAGGATCTATGCACCCAAACTGCGTGAAAATAAAATCACATGTCAGTTCTAGTATAATATATTTGTCCAATGAATATCCGTTTATCATCTGAATTTCGTCTTGGTGTAGCAGTTTTAATGGCCAGTAGTGTAGTTATTCGGAGAATTACTTTTCAAGCCGATACACTACAGATGCCCTTCTACTATTTTTCAATCAGTGCTAGCAAAATTTGTGCGCGAGGCAGTTGTTCGTTAGGAAGCTTGTGCAATCAACAAACACAAACCTCACAGACATTGCTAATTCCGCTTCCTTTCTTTCCTTTAGCGTTTACCTTGTGTTAATTGCCGGTACCGCTGCAGTTAAACTTTGACAAATTTATTTTACAAACTTTGGGGCAGGATGTCCCTCCTGCTGCCGCTGTTGTCACTTATCAAAGGGAGGGAAGTCGTGAACGACACCTATAAGTGAATTTTGTAAACTTTGTTCTGTGTGTAATCGTATTGCAACTGTTTGCACATCGAATTTTCTGAAGCGAAAAATGGGGAACAGATCGCCAATTGCCTAAACTAGAGTAGAAACCGCCTTATAAGCACACTCAAGTCAACCACTGCACCAACCATTATCGTGGAAGCATTGCGTGGGTTCGATGGTCGACTGACTAACCTCCGCGTCTCAGAAGTTAGCACGCTGCAGATTACGCTGTATAGCATTGCTGATTCATAGAGCTTGAAGTATTCGTTCCCTCCCTTAAGCGTCGCACCACAAAATAATTTATGATCCTTTACTGTCTCTATAACTTTTACCGTTTGCATGCTACATCACGTACAAGGGGAGCCGAAAAATTCATCGGCAGAATTTCAGAAGTCGTTTTGGGTTTTTTTCTGAGTATCTCGGTAAACGGATACGTGTTCGGTAGGTAGCATGTTACAGCGTAATCACATTTGATTTCGTACCCCCATCTATCTTCGTATCTGTGTTAGTCTGAAAAAAATCTGCAAAACAGTGCAGATGTGACGATGTGCGCTATCTGCCTTGTATGGAAAAAGCTTGCACCATTTACTCACGATACTTTCTGTTGACAAGTGTAATGTCCAGTTTATTTCATTCCATGGCACTGTCTGGTTCTGTCTTGGATTTGTTTTTCCAGCACTGTAAGTTTTACGTTAAGAGAGATAAACAGCAGTGCGGGTAGGTTTACTGATGAAGATTCGCGCGACGTATGTTTAGTCTAAGGTTTCATTAATTAGTGTAAGAGGAGCACAAGAGGGAAGCTATGTTGAAGTCCCGTAGTGACATTAGTGATAGTACTTAGGTCTGGAAGGATTGTTGCATTGCTCTGTGTTTCGTGTTGCATGTTTTGTTGATTGCATAGTTCAGGCTCTTTTGAAGTGTGAAGGTATTTTCACAGGAACATAGGTAACTGGTATAACAAAATAAATAAATCATAATTATATTGTTACTCCTTAACAAGCCATTGAGTCCCACCGGTCCCTTACATTAAACTAATAAAAAATATCCTTAAACAACCTCCGATATTTTGTCGGGTTCACCCTGTCTACAAACGTGTCGCCATCTTGTAAAGTCTTGCCTGCAATATTCGATCTAAATGAACCAAATTACTGCCAGTTAAACTCGGAACAACACCTGACCCAAAGACCCCAACGCATTAAATACTGTTACTTTTGTAAGAGAGGGCATTAGTCCACACTAACTATTTTAAATTTTTTATTTATCATCAGTCATGAAGGACAGTTTTTATATTTGGAGTGTATACCTGGCATCAGGCACGAACGAGATTATTTACTGACTGATTTATTTCAAATGGTTCAAATGGCTCTGAGCACTATGGGACTGAACATCTGAGGCCATAAGTCCCTTAGACTTAGAACTATGAAACCTAACTAACCTAAGGACATCACACACATCCATGCCCGAGGCAGGATTCGAAACTGCGACCGTAGCAGCAGCGCGGTTCCTGACTGAAGCGCCTAGAACCGATCGGCCACAACGGCCGGCTGATTTATTTGTCCAGACATGATTAGTGCTATTGGGATCTCTCTGACATATAACCAGACATTCTACACAAATTGCATTACTTCAGTTACGACCAGCTCTTGTAAGAGACCTTACATCTAGTACAGAATCCAATATACTCTTCACGTAAAAGATGGAAACAATAGTATCAATAGCAAGAAAAACGTTTATATGTTTTCATGAAATGTAAAACAACAAAGATAAGTTACCAGCAGATAGATTTATACTATAACTGTCTTTTACCTGTGGCTGCGCTCACATATCAGTACTTTTGTTATGATGAGTGGTTGTTAGAAAGCAAGATATTGTACTTGCAACAACATCAGCCTCTGCCTGTCTGGGTAAGCACAGTCCATGGTGTGGCAGTCCAACCGAACGACGCAGCGGCTCACGCAGCGTCGCTGCCGAGAAGTGCGAGCAGCGTGCACGGGCGGCAGGTGAGGGGGTGGGGGTGGGGGAGCAGCACGCATTTGTGCAGTGTGCTATTCAAGTACCTATACATTACACAACGTATGCAGCATGTCACAGTTTTAATAATTTTAGGCGTGGTTTGTGTTCACTGACGTAAAAAAAAAAAAAATTCTTAATTTCCTAATTCACGATCCGAGGGCTAGATATTTATTTAACAGCGAACCCGGTAATGCTTCACAATTGGTAAATATGTATGGGAATTGCAAATACATCTCTATCTCATTCTCCTTCGCCACTCTCTCTATCCCTCTCCTCCTTCCCCATCCCTCCACCTCTTCCTTCTTCCCCCCTATCTCTGTCCATTACCTCCCCCCTGCTCCCTGAACATCTCTTATCCCTCTCTCTCTCAGTCCATCTTCTTCTCCCTCACGTCTCTGTCCAAATCCTCCTTCTCCTTCTTTATATCCATTTCCTACCCCTCCCCCCCCCCTCTATCGATTGCCGATGTGCAAAATTGTTATGTTCGTAAGTTCCAAGTGAGCGATTAGAACTCGCCTGTATCCGTTGGTCCAGTGTCACAATGGATCGCGCTTAAGTAATTATTCTATTTGCCTCCAAACGCTATCTACGGTCTTCATCAGTCTCATTGACTCGACCATCATGTAGTTGGCTTGCTTTGCACGAACGCCAACCGATCTTTCGACGCCTCACTGGTGGTATTTTTTTTTTCATAAATAATGCACGAAGTGAAATAAATTGAATGTTCTAAACACACCAAAGTACCACGAACTGACGTCAAATCAATCTTACATTTGCAACGCACCAAAGGTATGATGTCCACCGAAAACACAATAAAATATCGCTTTCAATTATATTCTTTTTCTCAAAATATCAATACTCAATGCGGAATTCGTTATTGTTATGAAAACATATAACAGCAGAACTGTCAAACTCAATGTCACATTTTTTTCTTTCATTGAGATTTTCGTACAAAAATACCATCCAAATTTCCGACTTTTCAGGCGGATTTTCCAAAATTTTTCCTTTCATACAATGTCCCTACATTATTGGATATGAGTTCCGCCCTTTATGCAAAACACTGTTTTTTGTTGTTACCCAAACGTGTTTCGGCACCTCTGTACCACAGTCAGTTGGTTTCGTTTACTAAAAAACAGTAAAAAGTGAATCTATTTTAGGTTTAACTGTTCTAACAAAATGAGACCTAAAAACAGTTTTTGTTTGTTTTTGTTCTTACCTTGATTTTACATTATATGGTTTTGTAGAACCATCTGTTTGGTGTCCTGCACTGAAAGCCTGTCATCTGCAGACCAAACGGTGTAAATCTGAATTTTCTCAGCGAGTTAATACAATCTTTGATTTTTAAAAAGGTGACTTCGGTGTGACAATATGTTTTGCGTATGTATTTGTTATTTCTCACGTTTTGTTGTGACTGATGCTTCTTCTTTCACATTCTGAGGCAGAACCCATATCCAATAATTGTAACTATAAACACGGAAAAGTACAAGAGCTGCAAATCTAAAAGATGAATACTCGTCCTGACAACTGCGAACACAACAAAAAATATCAGCCAAATCGGTCGAGCCTTTCTCAAGTGATGATCTTCCATACATGCAGCAATGGATTTTTACTCATATAGGTTTATTTATTTTACTTGTTTTTTACCTCGCGGTTCACCCTATTTGTATATCAAATTTCACAGAAATCCGTTCACTAGTTTAGTCGCGGAAGTGTAGCAGAATTACTTTCAGATTTTCATAATATTGGTATGAAAATATGGATTAAACATTTTCAGGACTGTATAAGCGTTGTATCATTTTCGTTGAATCGTAGGTATTATGTAGAGCAAGTCAAGAAATAAAATCATTTTCACAAATATTCAAAAGTCAAAGAGTAAATATTTTTTCAGAGAGTAAATATTCTTCCCTAGTTTGCGAAATATTCTTCAAATCGTTAAATATGTAGTACTGCACACTTTCTAAACAAGCCTATGTTCTCTCTCAGGGTTCAAGCTACCTCTGCAACAGATTTCATCGAAATGGGTTCATCGGTTTAGTCATGAAAACGTAACAAGCAGCGTTACTTTCACATTTAGAATATTAAAATGTGGATTGCTGTCAGCAGTGGATAGGAAAGAGAGTTTGGAAGAGGGAGAAATAGGGCAGCATAACAGAACCCAGATGATGAAGACAGGGGAAAAGAAAACGCCGTGCGTGAAAGAAAGAAACATTAAGTGCCAAGTCATCATTACTTCTCCTATTACGCGACGTATGATACATCAAACTCGCATAACCGGTGGTAAATAACATTATACTGTCTTCTGTAGGGGCGACTCATACCGTGAACATCACGTCACACGTTCTAAACAGTACTCTGTCTCTCTATGTTGTCCTATCTATCGTATCATCGTCCGTGCAGTTATCACGTTTTGTTAATTTTCCAGTTTCTACAGTTAAAAAATACTCAATCCGTAGTTCTATAGCTTGTGAAATGTTTAATCTGTTTGGTTTGCTAAGTGTTTTAAAAAGTACTTGTGTGATTTACTATACAGGGTGATTCTTAGTAACATTTAAAAAACCCCGAAGCGATATAGATGTCGCTGAGGCAAGTAAAGTAATATAACACACATGGCGCCGCAATTGTTGAGAAATACCCCAAAGTGGATGACAAATGTTGAACAT
The DNA here is from genome assembly GCF_023864275.1 of Schistocerca cancellata. Classification (NCBI taxonomy): domain Eukaryota; kingdom Metazoa; phylum Arthropoda; class Insecta; order Orthoptera; family Acrididae; genus Schistocerca; species Schistocerca cancellata. Next base: position 1,052,241,115 of record NC_064626.1, on the reverse strand, counting down.
GTGACGTCACCAGATGGCCAGCGCACGTGCAGCGGTGGAGCCAGTCGGTCTCCCACACCGAATCATCCCAATCCAACCCAAGTATTCATGTTGGTGTGGCTCCGGGCTTACGTGCGTGACTTTTGCACGTGGTTCTCACGGTTCGAGTTTGCGTCTGGCAGAAAGTATTTTTTTCATTGAATTAAACAATTATGAGTTTATATTGAAGTAATATTCATTATTTTATTTACTGGCTAAGCAGTCTCCGCTGGTTAATATTTAAAGTCGCTGGTCGGTTGACTAGGGGCAGAGGACCAAACAGCGAGGTCATCGGTTCCATCCTATTAGGGAAGGATGGAGAAGGAAGTCAGCCGTGCCCTTTCAAAGGAACCATCCCGGTATTTGCCTGAAGCGATTTAGTAGAAACATAAATCAGGATGGCCGGACGCGGGTTTGAACAGTTTAATTGTAAAGTACAGAACAACAAAAGCCTACGACATCGCGTCGAGGTGTAAATATAAGGTGTACTCTAGTAAATAAAGACTGTAAACAAAAAAGGACCAAAAGGAAACAAACACAAAATAAGAACAGTTTTTTATTGGTTACAGTGATGAAAATAATTTCATAAATTTTACATTCACAACAGATCAGATTTATCGAGAGCAGAGGAGCCTATGAGAGCGACGTGCAGCACTGCCCCCTGTCGGCGAGGGTAGGATGGACAAACCCAGTCGCTCCACGTACGGCAAAGAGCGTCATCTGTTGATGTCGCATGTTCGACATTCGTGCTCCACTCTTGGGGTATTTCGAAACATTTGCGGGCACATGTGTCTCACATTAAATTACTTGTCTCAGGGTCATTTATGTCGCTTCGGAGTTTTTAAACACTAATAAGTATCACCATGAATAACCGAATAAATGTAACTGAAAGAATTAAAAGATTTCTCATCAATGAATGCCTCTACCTAGGAAGGAGATTCGCCGCAGATTGCAGAAGCACTGAACATTTTTGAGAAGCCTGCAGTGGCCGGCAGGAGAAGTAAGTGGACGTGGCGTGGCACTTCGCCCAGCGGTTCCAATTATTCCTTGCCAAGCCGTATGTTCACAGCTCGCTGGCCATGGATCCGCGCCCAGTTTCTCTCGCGGCTGGTAATTTGTCTTTGTTGCAGATCTGCTCGCGCTATATTAGTCTGGTGCAACGCTGATAGACATCGAACTTTTGTTTGCCCTATTGACGTAAGCTCTATTTGTGACGATGCATCGGCTGCTGGTACTGCTAGGTTGCGGAGGAGGACACCGACCTTGTGAACTTCTTCAGTATACGTTTGACAGCAAAGGAAGGAAGGAACGTAAAGTTTGGAGAGTTCCGCCAACAACCGCGTCGTCAATGGCGGGGCATTAGCTCGTACTGGAAAGGACGAAGAAGGAATTCGAGCATGTCCAACGCTCAATCTACATCCACTTATACACAATATCATCAAAACAATCCTGTCATCTATTAGTGGACGGTAAGATGGAGTATGTTCGCCCTTCACCTTTATGATAACTTGAATTCTGCTGAGGATACCTTCAAAGACGTATCTGAACGTTTGTAGAGGGACTTCAGCCCACTTTTGCTACTTGTCGGAAACACAGAAAATAGTGACGTTGGACTGGAGCGAAGGCGACATTCTAACTAACCCAAAAAGTTTTCCAGTCGGTTCATCTCAGGAATCTGCGATGGGCAGTCCATTTCCGGAAGTGTCCACGAACCATTGCTTCACATTTGCTGCTTTACGACAGAATGCATTGTCACGCTGATACAAAAATCATCATATCCTGTGCGCAGTACACAATGCACCTTGCGATTTTAAGCACAGAAAATGAACCACACCTTAGCCACGAAAAACATCTCCATACCGTGACAACACCTCCGCATTTCAGTGTTGGTACTACACGTTATGGCGAGGAACTTGTCCAGGGCTTCGCCAAATCCAAACCATTTTATCGGACTATTATAGTGTGTTGCATGATTCATCACTCCAGATCTCTTGTTTCCAGTCGTCCAACCTCTACTGGCACCGTCGTTAACCTCACCTGAGGCGTCGCTTAGCATTGAGTACAGGACTGTGTGTACCAAGGAAAATCACTAAACAGCCGTATGTTTCGGCATCTCAATAATGCCATCGTCAGGTTCCTATGCACTCCGTGTACAGACAATCAATGTCCATATGAGCATACTGGAACCATCAATATCTGTATTCCGTGAATTCGTCTTTGGAGTGTATGCTTCGACAGCTTAACAACAAATGAACCAAAAAGAATTCACTGAATCCAACTACTGATGACTCCCAATATTGCGACTGTAGATATATCTGATTGCCTGTACATGGGTTACAAACGGCATGAAGACGGTATTATTGAGATTCCGAAACTGGTTGCATAAATAAAATAACTTCCCAAAATATACGGTTCTTTGGCCATTTCCACAATGGATGAAAAGAGACGGAAATGTGTGGCTTACGAGCTGCAGTTCGACAATTTTAGCCATTTTTTAATTCCCCACGCACACTTATTGTGATACCTGGAAAACAGCACTTTGGAACGCATGAGTGATGGCTTCCGCTCATTCCACGCGATTTTCTTACAACCACCCTTTGAAATACTCGACGGTCCCTGTCAGTCAGTACATGGGGATTGCCTGGTCTTGGTTCAGTTGTGGTTGTTCCTTCCTATTTCCATTTCTCAGACACATCACCTGATGGATTTGTTACAGCCCACGCTCGAAGCTACTGATCTCTCCTGACAGACCCATTCTGCTGTTATTGCTTCCCTACTGACAACAAACTATTCCTCGCCTCCTTTTATATTGGCGTGTCCGCCTCGCGTGATATCTAAAGATCAATTTCTCATTACATTTTGATATGAAAGCGTATGGGCTACACCGTCCAAATGCGGATCTCCTGTCTCAATTACTGCGCCATCTCGCTCTGTTAGCAAACACGCACTAAAGAAACGCAGTCACAATACACTGTGTGCTAGAGCGACATCCAGAAACCTTAGTTTATTTGCTCCATCGTACGTTTAGAGTCATACAATCTGTTTCGAGCCCGTCTGGAACCTCTCCAGATGGAAATGCTTATTCAGAATGGTTTTGTGTTTTCTGGCTTTTCCTACAGTAAGATGAGAAATCTGCGAGCAATTGCATTCTTTGAACAACTTAAAGTAGTTCAATAAAAATACAATATTTGTGTTATGACGACAAACCGATGTGACTGGCAGCATGAAATAGCACTTACTGACTGTGCTACAGATGTTGGGGTCTGAGAACTACGATGTTCGTTATAATGAAAGATACACAGCAGAGATAGTACGGACGATTAAAGTTACACTGGTTCCATTTTACGTGACACTAATAAGTCAACGTGATAATGTGCTCAGAAAGCGTGTCATGTCTAACAACCGTAAACGAAACATGTTACTTAAAGCATCATCTCGTAGATCTAAGTTAAGTTGACTAATATAGAATATGAGATGTAGTTACACGTACGAGCTTTCGAAGATTACTGTATAAACGATAATCTTCTTTCTATAACTGGTAAAGAAGAGATTTTTGACCGTTGGTACTGTATCTGTGTTGTGCGTAAGACTTTTACTTGATTATTTAAATTCATTCTCGGTCAAGAATACCATCATAACGACCGGGATGGCTGTGTGCTGACCCCACGCCCCTCCTATCCACATCCTCTTCTGAGGATGACACGGCGGTCGGATGGTCCCGGTAGGCCACTCGTGGCCTGAAGACGGAGTGCTAAATTTAAATTCATTCGATGTACAATGGTAGTTACCAAGAAAAAAGCTGTAAGTTTTTATCAAGACATGTTACGCGTTTCATAAACTTGATATGTTAACAGGAAGTTTTCATAATAGTGCCGGTATTACATTTTTGCGTGCAAACATGAGTGTCATTTCTTAGAGCTTACGGCTGTAGAGTAGTACAGTTTGTAAAATTGTGTACCTCCTGTTCACTTAGCGTTGTCAGATAATTACCAACACCGGTGCAGCTTTGACCGAATGTCTGTATGCTGTTATTAAGTATTGGTGACAGATTTGCTTCTCCTTTGACTGATCCATTGTATGTCGGATTATGTAAGCGAAACAATGATTAATAGTGTGTAGAATGTCTATACGTGTCGTACTTTGTAAATCACAGCGCGCAGCGTGGGTAGTTATTGTACCTGCGTTAAGTATTCTCGTTGTCCCCCTCTCGGACCGAACGTGAGAAGAAAGACACATTAAATAGCTTCGTGCGTGGTTTGATTAATATCGTCTTATCACCGTGATCACTACGTGAGCAGGTTCTGGATAACTAGAAAATGTTCCAAAGATTCCCTTTGAAAACTGCAGCCAAGATCTCTGAACCGCCCGCATCTCGTGGTCGTGCGGTAACGTTCTCGCTTCCCACGCCCGGGTTCCCGGGTTCGATTCCCGGCGGGGTCAGGGATTTTCTCTGCCTCGTGATGGCTGGGTGTTGTGTGCTGTCCTTAGGTTAGTTAGGTTTAAGTAGTTCTAAGTTCTAGGGGACTTATGACCACAGCAGTTGAGTCCCATAGTGCTCAGAGCCATTTGAACCATTCTCTGAACCGCGCAGATATTTTACAGTGGTGTAGAGTCTATGTGCACGTTCTTAACTGAGCATGCCATTAATACTAGGTCAGGTCGCTATATAACGAGAATTCTGTGGGGTCACCGCCAGTCACCACACTTGCTAGGTGGTAGCCTTTAAATCGGCCGCGGTCCGTTAGTGTACGTCGGACCCGTGTGTCGCCACTATCAGTGATTGCAGACCGAGCGCCGCCACACGGCAGGTCTAGTCTAGAGAGACTCCCTAGCACTCGCCCCAGTTGTACAACCGACTTTGCTAGTGATGGTTCACTGTCTACATACGCTCTCATTTGCAGAGACGACAATTTAGCATAGCCTTCAGCTACGTCATTTGCTACGACCTAGCAAGGCGCCATATTCAGTTACTATAATTACTTAAAGAATGTATTCTGAACAGATGATATTGTGAATCATATACCGTCAAGAGCCGGCTGTAGTGGCCGAGCGGTTCTAGGCGCTTCAGTCTCGAGCCGCGCGACCGCTACGGTCGCAGGTTCGAATCCTGTCTCGGGCATGGATGTGTGTGATGTTGTAGGTTAGTTAGGTTTAAGTAGTTCTAAGTTCTAGGGGACTAATGACCTCAGATGTTAAGTCCCATAGTGCTCAGAGCCATTTGAACCATTTTTGTACCGTCAAGATCGACGTTCATCATTAATGGATTAAAGTTAAGTATCAAACTAATTACGTCCGCTTTCTGAATTCTCATTCCTTGTCATGTTCCAGACCTCACGTCAGTACAGTTCTTCCTCCTCACGCCAGCTTGCGTGAGCTAAAACGCGTGCATTTCGGCCTCCACTCGTAAAACGGTGTTGGCTCTTCCGCTAACACAAAAAATTCATCTTTAGCTGATTCGTTTTGGACATGGCCCATCATTGGAATTATGATGGTGATGAGGTCCCATACTCCGAAGAGCGTAGGGGATGATGCGGGAGACCCGCACCGCCAGCTAGGCAAGGTCTTAGCGGAGGTGATTTTCCCTTGCCTTCCTCCGACCGTAATGGGGATGAATGATGATGATGAAGGCGAGACACAACAACACCCAGTCATCTTGAGGCAGGGAAAATCCCCGACCCCGTCGGGAATCGAACCCGGGACCCCGTGCGCGGAAAGCGAGAACACTACCGCACGACCATAAGCTGCGGACCCATCGTTGGAATATCAGTCAGATATTAAAGTTGTCACAGAGGTTACAGAGTAAGTTCAAGTCAACTCAGATTCTTAGGCAACCTAAATTACACACCGGAAGCAATCTTGATGGAAAGTATCATGTCAAGGGGCAACTCTACTGACATCGTTACTCAATTGCCAACGACCCACCTTAACAAGAAAAGTTATTACAACTTACGACTGTGTGCCGTTGTAGCGCAGCTGCAACCACGCACGAAATGTTGAAACACAAAATATTAACAAGCTCGACCATTAAAACAAGTGCAGTGACGTAACAGCGTCCATTACTAGGGTGAAAAGCGTACTTTATAAGGAAAATTTGAAAATCAGAAGTACAGGCACATTCTCTGACTCCTTCCCTTGCCCACATCTATTTACTCTCCCTATTACTCATACGCAATTCCCCTATTCATTATCCTTCTCCTTTCCCCCCCCCCCCTCTCCCGGCCCCGGCCTGTTTCTACGTTTCCCACCATCAACGACATACATTGTTTTGGACTATCACTCGGTTGACAGAATAGACTGTCTCTCATAAGACCTGAAAAAATATCATTATTCCCTCGTTGCTACTTTATGGTCTTGATAAATGACTAATATTTTTTTGTATTTAACTGATGATGTCCACCACCGCAGCTGAGAGGATACGGTCCATAATGTGTACTATATTGGAGCTGAAACATTGTGGTACGGTAATTAATGTGGAGTATTTCGTAGCTAAAAGTGGTAAGTGTAGATGGCTGCTTTGCGAAGGAACCGGGATCGATTCCCGGTACTACCATGGATTTTTCCTTTGTGGGAGGGCTGGAATGGTGTCCATTCAGCCTCGTGATGTCAAATGAGGAGCTACGTGATTGAGAAATAGCGGCTCCATGGCGTGGAATGTGGGCAAAACGGCAGGAAGAGCGGTGTGCTGATTTTCCTTCACACCGCATCCACCTGACGCTGCAAAATTTAGGTCTTTTAGGTCTTTCAGGCCTTCAAGACCTGGACGAGGAAGAAGAAGGGTTTTTCTTTTCTTTTTTTTTTTTTGCAGCTTCGTGGTTTTTCCAGATATACGGTAGTTTAATGTGCTATGACTTCATTAATTAGGTGGCATTAAAAGTTAATATTTATCTCTTTACCCCCTACCCCCTTCCCCCTCCTACCTCCTGGCCACTACGTGCTCACTTATATTATTGCACTTTAATATTGAGTTTATGCACTGCAAAATTTTTTTTTATAATTATGTAGTTTTGCAACACTCAGTTAATTTCTAACTGTTTCTGCTCGTTATTTTAAATATTATGCTGTCCAAATCGCTACATCAATGACTCTCGAATGTGGAATCGAAAATTATTTCGTAAACCCACAATGACCCCATAGTCCTCACGTCCCCTTTCCAAGATAGTTTGCCCATAAATACTGAAATGGTGTCATTCTGGCTTCGAGAGCAGTCATTATTTATTTCCCACTATTGGCCAATTTCAGCTGTTGTGCTGTTTTCAAGAGGTAGGTGGCGAGCATGAGCACACGCCACCAGGCTGTCCCAGCCACCAACGTACTGTGGGCAAACATGAAATTTTGACAAGCAGTCACGCGTACAATTTGTAACAAATAAATAGTTTAAGAACAGTAACAGAAATGACAGCACTGCCCAGCCAACTTCCTTAAAGTTACCACGCGTTCCACGAATAAACGTTACAGCTTCCATAACGGGATCACTAGCTCACCAGATTCACATTTCTAGGAAAAAGAAGTCATAATCGTTTGTTAAATGTAGCATAGCGACACAGGTAATGGACTGCCCTTACGAAATCAAAGAGTGAGGGAAATATCATACAAATGATCCCTAAGTTCAACTCTGTAGGGAGAACGTAATGCTGGAAATCAGTGGTTCTATAGTCGCCAGTGGGAAATTCTTCAATAACTCCCACCAGTTGACCAGCAAAATAATTTTCTCTACTGAACGTGTAAGGCGGAAGGTAAAGCCAACAATTCGGACACAAATAAAATCCGTTAACAAGAGTAAATATTGTATCTGTCAACTTTTAATCGCAAAAAATGTCCGTTTTGTACATATCCTATTAATTCCTAAAAGTCGTAAACTTATTTTTTGACACTGTCTGTAAGAGAACGAGGAAAAAAAAAACGCGAATGAGCTACCCATTTCAGCAAAAACAAGTTATGCAAACACCAGTAAAAGGTTTATCACTGCCAAGAAGTAAACATTAAATCTGGATTACAAAAAGTGATATTTCAAGCGGAAATCTGAGACCGCCATCAAGTAGTCCAAATCTGCACTAAACGATTTAAAAAATACCTTCGATATTACAAACATTAGAAAACATCAAAGAGTACAAGGAACCACAGACTGACAGGTGAGTATCTAGCAAAGATAGCTTCTGGTTATTGACTGGGCAATAAAACTATTGTGAGGATGAAAGGAGACGTACTGGAACAACCACAAGGCGTCAAAGGTAAGGCGGATAATGATGATGACCTGTTGGAAACGAAAAGCTGCTGTTCATGAATATGTAGATGTGCAAAACCTGAACGCTAAATAAGAATCCAACAAACATAAAAAAGATAAGGATTATAATGTGGAATTCCTTTCACTTCGAGTAGAAGCAGCTTCCAGATATTTCGTTTTATCCTGGGGTGCCAAAATGCCTCAGTGGACGACCTGCCGCTGATCACCTTCCGTCAGACTTGGAAAATCATACTGTTTCACTTTTCCTATTCAATGATCGACACTTTTTTGTTCAGGTATTGAGTACACTACACCAGTCAGTAATTTTCATTAGATGTACATTTACACCAATACTCCAGAAGATACTTTACAGTGTGTGGCATATGATACCTTGAACACTACAATCATTTTCCCCCTTTTATTGTACGATTGGTGAACGAATAACGGGAAGAAATACACTACTGGCCATTAAAATTGCTACACCACGAAGATGACGTGCTACAGACGCGAAATTTAACCGACAGGAAGAAGATACTGTGATATGCAAATAATTAGCTTCACATAGCATTCACACAAGGTTGGCGCCGGTGGCGACACCTACAGCATGCTGACATGAGGAAAGTTTCCAACCGATTTCTCATACACAAACAGCAGTTGACTGGCGTTGCCTGGTGAAACGTTGTTGTGATGCCTCGTGTAAGGAGAAGAAATGCGTACCATCACGTTCCCGACTTTGATAAAGGTCGGATTGTAGCCTATCGCGATTGCGGTTTATCGTATCGCGATGTTGCTGCTCGCGTTGGTCGATATCCAATGACTGGTAGCAGAATATGGAATCGGTGGGTTCAGGAGGGTAATACGGAACGCCGTGCCGGATCCCATCGGACTCGTATCACTAGCAGTCGAGATGACAGGCATCTTACCCGCATGGTTGTAACGGATCGTGGAGCCACGTCTCTATCCCTGAGTCAACAGATGGGGACGTTTTAAATACAACATGCATCTGCATGAACAGTTCGACGACGTTTGCAGCAGCATGGACTATCAGCTCGGAGACCATGGCTGCGGTTATCCTTGACATTGCATCACAGACAGGAGCGCCTGCGATGGTGTACTCAACGACGAACCTGGGTGCACGAATGACAAAACGTCATTTTTTCGGAGAATCCAGGTCCTGTTTACAGCATCATGACGATCGCATTCGTGTTTGGCGACATCGCGGTGAACGCACATTGGAAGCGTGTATTCGTCATCGCCATACTGGCGTATCACCCGGCGTGATGGTATGGGGTGTCATTGGTTACACGTTTCGGTCACCTCTTGTTAGCATTGACGGCACTTCGACAGTGGACGTTACATTTCAGATGTGTTACGACCCGTGGCTCTATCCTTGATTTGATCCCAGTGAAACCCTACACTTCAGCAGGATAATGCACGACCGCATGTTGCAGGTCCTGTACGGGCCTTTCTGGATGCAGAAAATGTTCGACTGCTGCCCTGGCCAGCACATTCTCCATATCTCTCACTAACTGAAAACGTCTGGTCAATGGTGGCCGAGCAACTGGCTCGTCACAATACGCCAGTCACTACTCTTGATGATCCGTGGTATCGTGTTGAAGCTGCATTGGCAGCTGTACCTGTACACGCCATCCAAGCTCTGTCTGACTCAATGCCCAGGCGTATCACGACCATTATTACTGACGGAGGTGGTTGTTCGGGTACTGATTGCTCAGGACCTATGCACCCAAATTGCGAGAAAATGTAATCACATGTCAGTTCTAGTATAATATATTTGTCCAATGAATACCCGTTTATCATCTGCATTTCTCCTTGGTGTAGCAATTTTAATGGCCAGTAGTGTACTTTAGGTAAATCTCCAAATGAGCTCGGATTTATGTGATTTTATCGTCGTGATATATTTGAAGGAAGTGATACCTTGTTTGAAACTTCTTGGTATGTATGCCTTCATAATTGTAAGAATATACCTGTTCGTGTTACACGACGCATCTCTTGCAACGTTTGCTTTTTAAACTGGATAAGCATATAAATGTCACTCTCGCTTATTACGTGAAACGGTACGAAAATCGTTGTTCAATCTTCGTTTCAAGACTGATGACCATAACTGAAGTATCGGTAGAACGGATGTTTCGTAAGCTACCTCTTTTACAAGTGGATAGAACGTACTCGGGATTCTTTCAATGAATTTGTCTTCTACTATTTACCTAACCTTGAATTAGTGTCATACAGTCAGTACACTACAAATCGCTCCAAACGAATAATCCCAGGTAATTAACGATTGTCATTGTTTTCACTTCCAGTTTTAACTATTTTTTCTATTGCATAGTTCCTTCCAGCTCTAGGTACGTTGTTCTTGGATGCTGTACCTGGTATCCCACCAGCCAGTCCCATCTTATGATAAGGGCTACCTATAATTTCTTTCTTCACCTATTACGAAACTAAATAAACTTGATTGTTACATGTACTCGTGTTTAATTGGTTAGCATACAATCATATGAAGACACAAATTAATTCCATAGCCTGTGGAGTGACTCGGTCCACGCTGCTACCAAAAATCATGAAAGTTACCAGTGGATCTCTAGAAGCCAAATAACTATCTGCGACAGAATGTCAATCCGTAGGACCCGGGTTCATTTACCGGCTGTGTCGGAGATTTTGTCCGCTCAGGGAGTGGGTGTTGTGTTGTCCAATCATCATCATTTCATCCCCATCGACTCGCAAGTCGCCAAAGTAGTGTCAAATCGAAAGACTTGCACCCGGCGAACGGTCTACCCGACGGGAGGCCTTAGTCACACGACATTTACATTTTAGTGAAAAGACAGGCGTTATCCATCGAACGTGACATGTGAATACTTTAAAAGTCTTCTCTCTCTTAGAACTGGGCTTCATTACCAGATTCGTCAGTTGGGTGCAAAAGTAATAATGTCCAAAGCAACAGCAAATTTCTATTGCTTTTTGATCCAGCAGATGCGAGAGAATGAGGTGCACTATTTTGCGTGTTTGTTTCCTTGACAGAAATATGTGTCTGTATTTACTTCAAATTGTCAATAAGAATAATGAGTTTCTGGAAATATTCCTTATTCCAGGTAGACTTGACCCACAGTGTTCAAAACTGGGCTCGCATTGGGATGGACGAAATGGATGGCGATTGGGGTTTAGCGTGCCGTTTGCGATGAGGTCATTAAAGAAGAAGCACCACCTCCGTAAGTTGTTTAGGATATAATGTTCCGTCGACGTTGAGATCATTAGAAAAGGAATATAAACTCGAACCGTAGAATGATGAGAACAGAATTAGGCCGTGTCCTTGGCAAAAGAACCATCCAAACATTCGCCTTAATCGATGGGAAAACACGGAGAAATTAAATCTGAATGGCTGGGTGAAGATTTGAACCAATGTTGTCTAGGACACGAGCCCATATATTTTACCACTGCACCATCTGTCTCGATCTCGCGTTCGGGAGGAGTCGGGTTCAGATTCCCGTCTGACCATTCAAATTTAGCTTTTAACCTTTAAAGGGTTTCAGAAATGACTTCGTCCAATTGCCTTTCGAGATGGTAGAATTTTTTCCAATTGTTGGTTCAAAGCCATCCAGCGACTTATCCTCAGATACTACAGTTCTTGGTAATACTTTTTAGCACTGTAAGTTTCTTTTTTTTCACGCCACGAATTTTTCGCCAGTTATCTGAAAACTCTAAACTGTTCATACATATTCAATAATCCTAACTGTGTAAGGTTATCGCGTATCAAGAAAGGAAAAGACCGAATCACGCACTGAATATGACGAGATATTAGGAATTACTTGCATCGTAAAATCATGAGAGTGACTTGATGGCATAAACTACAGCTACTTGATGTCATAGGTTTACACCAAGTACACGAATCATTTTAGAAAACCTAGCTTATGTTCGTCGCTTATGTTAATTAAATAACACACTACACACACTTTGCAACACGTAACAAGTGGCACAAGCTTTACAGCGGTTTAAGCAAATATTTGGCCTCGAAGCAGTTTTTCTTTGGTCTGTACTCGTATTTTCGAAAGTTGCTCATTGATCTTGAATGATATATATAAGCAGTTTACAAAGTCTATAAAACTAGTGTCCAAAATGGCACTGGATACTGTTTCTAGCTTTCTTCGTACTGAAATTACGTTTAGCATGCTTGTTGGTGGTTATCAGAACTGATTGTATACTAGCTTCGTAAGTTGAAGGTTCACTTAATGAAAATTCTAAGTTATGTGGGCATTGAGAGGGTGGTGTTTGACATGCGGGGCAGGGGGGGGGGGAGATTGTTGTCAAACAGAGAGAGAGAGAGAGAGAGAGAGAGAGAGAGAATGATAAGTAGGTGGGCAACTGACGGTATTGACGTGTGGTCACTGGGCTTTCATGTTTCTGTGTATGTGTGTGTGTGTGTGGGGGGGGGGGGGGAGGTGTTCCCCTAAATCGATTTAGACGAATACCAGAGGAATTCTTTTAAAAGGCGTACGTTGGGTATCTTCCTAGTCCTTATCCCCTGCCTCTAATCATATTTCCATCAGGAGTTAAGTCAGGTCGAATACTGTGGATTTACTCCTCTGTCAGTGGCTTTCGGTTCAACCAGGGCGAAAATTTCACGTTCCGCATTTCTGGTGGCCGCTGGCCTTTCATTCCGACACTTGGCAGTGGTGGGAGCTGTACAGCGGTGAAACTGAGACGCGTGGCCTGTCACGAGGCACCTGTTTGCTACCGGTGAAATAGAGCGCGCACTGTTTTCGTTGAGATGCGTCCAACAGGCGCTGCCTGCCTGGCACCATAATAAAACACGTCGCGCCGGCACACCTAGCTTCCCTGCAGTTTTTACTCTCAGTATATGTCCGTCGGTACATATAAACCACCACAGAAGTTGTGTCAGTACTACAATACGACGATCTTCGTGCCGTGGAAAGTAGGAAGTTTTATTTATTAGTGTCAACTCTAAAAAGAGAAGCTTTGGCGAAGCTGTCATTTGTATTCAGGTGATTCGTGTGAAAAGGTGTCCGACGTGATTGTGGTCTCACGATGGGAATTAACAGACTTTGTACACGGAATGGTAATTGTAGCTAGACGCATGGGAAATTTTATTTTGGAAATCATTACAGAATTCAGTATCCTGCGATCCACAGTGTCAAGAGTGTGCCGAGAATACAACATTTCAGACATTACCTCTCACCACGGACGACTCATTTGCTCACGCCTTCACTTAACGAACTAGAGCAATGGCGCCTGCCTAGAGGTGTCAGTGCTACCAGACAAGCAGCACTGCGTGAAATAACCGCCGAAATCAATCTGGAACAAGAATATCGCAAATGTGTATAAAACGAGAGCAAACTTCTGTACCTAATATGGCCTCAAATGATTTTCTTGTGAACTCTATGAAGACAATATAACACAGCATCGGCTACAAACGAGCTTAAACTAGTTTTTTCTGTATGATGTAAGATAAGCCTGATCGGACGCTTTTTTTATTACAAAGCTATATGGTTCAATATTTCATCACGACGGCGCAACGGTGTAGTGTTCATCATGTAAGATCTGCGTCAGTTATTTCCATGTCACTTAGTTGAAAGTTACGCAGGCGTCCCAAGCTTAACACGTACCCTCTTTGAGTGTACCACCTGTTTCTTCCTCCTCCGATTACTGAAGCGGAGAAGGGTTCATCTGACGCTAAGAATTCATACAGCGGCGTCCACGGAGTAATAAACAAGTGTTGAACGACGGCAGATCTCGTAACACTTGATGATAGTCCCTGCTGCTCTATACAACGGCATTTTTCGTTAGGTACAAATAAAGGATATATATTCAAATAGCGACCATGCGTTTAAACTGTTCCTTGCACTCCCTTGATCATAGCACTCTTCATCGGGAACTCTTTTTTTTAATTTGTTGACACATCCCTTGCTTCAGCGAGAGCTTGTAGCATAGAGGTCACTTGTGTGAGCGGTGTTCAATAAGTAACGCACACTTTCTTTCTGAAAGCAAGTTGATTTTATTCACGATTCCAGTACACCATATTATTCTCCACTGTTTTGGTTACAAAATCCTAATTTTCAACATAATCTCCGTTCAATGCGACGGCCTTACGTTACGTTACATGGAGGGCCTGTATGCACTCTACTCGTCGACGTCGGAGCCAGCGTCTTACTGCATCAGTAACCTCCCCATCACCCACCTACTACTTACCACAGATTGTTTCTTCATTGGGCCAAACAGGTGGAAGTCAGAAGTTGCGAGATCCGGGCTGTAGGGTGGATGAGAAAAAACAGCCCTGTGAAGTTTTGTGAGCTCCTGCCGGTTGTGTAGAGTTGTGTGAGTCCTTGTTACGTCAGGGGAAGAGATAAGTTCGTTTGCATATTTTGTGGCTATGAACACGCTGAAGTCGTTTCTTCAATTTCCTGAGGGTAGCACAAAACAATTCGAGGTTATTAATGCTTCGTGAGGGAGGACATCCAACAGAATAACCTTCCAGACGCTTTTGTTCTTTGCCACGTCTCAGTAGATATTCTGCAAGCAACTATGAATATCTGCGAAGCTCTGGTTTTCGGCAGAAAGAAACTCATTAACAGCCTTTAGCATGGAGCAGAACTTCATTACAGATGCCATTTTGCAGGTTACGTGTAGCGCTGCTACAAATCCCGCATTTTTTCAACAGAAAATGACAGAGGAAAAAAATGTGATGCATTACTTACAGGCCGCCCCGCGTAATTATTGTCTGGCCTGATACACTGGTACCATCTCTTCCGCCAGGAGGTGGACTTGATGGGATCTAGTTGATGGGATCAATGAGATATGTGGAGGATGAGCTGGGTGGTGATCAAGGAGGTGTCGTCAGCATAATGGAGTCGAAACGTGGCAGAAAAAGTAGCTTTTGGGTCGTTGACTGTGTACGACAGATGCTTGAGGCAGTGAGCAAAAATGAAACTACCTGGGTTTAATGGTATTGAAACGCGTACAAAAAAAGTTTGTACAGGGAGGCGAAACTCGTTTCGTGGCCGTAGACTTCTTCATTCCCCAGGAGAAAAAAAGGCCGAAGGTGGCGTTTATTGACGAAAATTAGGAGTAAAATCTGATAGTCGGTAGATGAATTAAGACGAAGTGCGCACTAGGTGAAAGATAGAGATATGTTTTACTTTGAGGGGTTTGTGGATGAGTTTAGATAGAATGGATTTATGAACTTTGTTGAAGACCTGAGGAAAGGCTGATTAGTCCACAGGAAGAGATTTCACATTAAGATTTGATAAGTTTCAGAGACAATAGATTATCTGCAGTCTTCCATCGCACAGAGTAGAAACCGGTGTAAATGTTCATGATCTACCGTTTTGTTTTAGGATTTCTATTACGTAGAAATTGCAGTCTTTAAGGTGATAGTACGTGATGTAATAATTAATAGAAATTATATTGCATCTTTCCGCGATGGAGGATTTTACGTCAAACGTTGTAGTTTGTGCGTTTGAATGTGTTTCTGGTGCAAAAATTTTGCAGGTGGGAGCTAGGTGGGAGTGTGATGCCTCTAAGATATGACTGGAATTGTTTAAAATGATAAATATATTTTGAGGAAAGTAAGTTTTAAGAACTAACAGAGATATAAGTGATACAGTTCTGGAATTGAGGTAACGTTGTAATTATGTTTATGTGAGGCGCCTCCACATTAGACTGTGTACTGAAAATAAATTCGTTACATTGATATGAAGATGTTGAAAAATTCATAAACACTGAAATATAAGGCTAGAAACGAAATTAAAATGGATATTTGCGAGATAATAGCAACTTCAGACTGAATAAACGACAGAGTGACATAGATATTTTCAAAGAAGGGTAGAAGAAAACCACAGCTCTAATATTTACGGACGAGCAGACGGAACAAGGAAGTGCCATATAAGTCAATAAGTATGAACATTTTATTTGGAAATAAAGTTAAAAATCATTAAAATGTTTGCTGGAGCCATCTAGAAGGAAACTAACAGCTTTGTCACCCTCGAATAGCCATGTATTACAAGACCGGAGATCATCGCAGTGTTAGGCGACATAAAAAAAATGGTTTCCTTCACAGTCTGTGAAGTGTAGTTCTTGAAATTAAAATGATGATAAGGGCTTAGCGTACATTTCGCATAGGATTCTTGAAGTGATCCACAGAAATTTATCCTTTCTGTTGACAGAAACAATGGGACGGTTTAGAACACAAAATCTTTGTCTCCCTTGCGCAATCTTCTTCAACCCTGGAAGCTCGTAGTATAAGAACCCACCCGGCCTACATAACTATAGAACATATTTGAATTGCATGACGGCTTCTTTGTGTCAGTAGATAAAAATAAGTAGAAATTAGTCGTCTGTGCTTTCCCAAAGCACTTGTGTCCCAAGGGGACTCGAGCCAGACAGTGCAAAATGTTATTTACATTCCTCTGAACGCAGTACGTTGCACAGCGGTGTGTTCCAACTAACGAAATGAAAGGAGGGACGCTAAGAAAAGACAATGCAGACCCTCAAATTTCAAAGTGTACATTGTTGTGACATTATAATCCAAAAAGAGATCGTAGGTCTTAAGCGCGAAGATTTACTTTGTAGAGGAAATGAATTCCTATCCAGAAGTTTTATCCCTTGCTTGGCATTTCATCGCACATGACGTAAACTCTGCAGACATTCTGCTGCTGCATTTTTCTAAGCAGATCAAGGGTGAAGATAAAAAAGCAATGTGTTTCACAGAATACAGGAAAAATGCTATTTTTTTTCTAAACGCTTGACCATCTGGTGCTCCCACTTCCGTCAGATTGATTTCTGGCCAATCCCTGCATATACCACCAATCTGGACGCAGTCGATGGTGACGAGTAGGTGGGTACCATAGATTGCGGGTACTGTAACGGAACAGGCCGCACATTGTATACCACAATACAGATTTGCCCTCTCGAAGGTCGCCAAATAATACCTGTAGGTGAAAAAATGCATATCAGATTATTATCTTTGATATTTACGCTCACAGAATTATACTTCATTCATTTCAAAGTCTCCTTTGCTGACAAAAGAAAGAATGTTTCTGAAACGGAGTAAATACAACCATATTTACGAACGCGTACATATTTGAAGACAGTATTTTGAGGAGCAATTTATATATTACAACACTTTTACTCTGACAGTGGCCACGTCTTGTATAAAAAATAGAAAATTCAATGCAATTAATAAGGAATATAAATCGATACATAATCTGTTGGAACATTTAGCTTCAAAATGTACGTATTTGTAAAAAGTTATTATCATTCGATAATTCAGATCTCAGTCAGGAGCTTAGAGGGCGGAGCAAACACAACTCATTTTACATGATTACATTTGAAAAATCGTTTCGGAAAATAGACAACATTAATTTGTATTGTTATCTTTAAGGCTATTAACAAAACCCACCCTCATCAAATTTCTTGGGCTATCGAAAAATGGGATACTAAAATTTATGTAGAATGTGATCATGTGGAGATGTTTCTTCAAAGTTACCAATATCTGTTTGATATTTAATGTCCTGGAAAAACCTCGCAGCAATGAAAAATGGCTTTGTTTTAATGAATGATTGTCACCCAAACTCATTTTTCATATTCTTCGCAGTCTCTTACTTGTTCTGTGATCGTACGAAAAAGCTGCTCCTCTTTGGACTTTTTCGATATCCTACGTCGATTCTATCTGTTAAGGATCGCATACAACGCAGCAGTACTCCAGAAGAAAGCGGAGAAGTGTGGCGTAGCCCATCTCTTAAGCAGATCTGTGGCACCGTCTAAGTGCACTCCCAGTAAAAGGCAGTCTTCAGTTCGTGATCCCCACAACATTTT
The DNA here is from genome assembly GCF_023864275.1 of Schistocerca cancellata. Taxonomy (NCBI): domain Eukaryota; kingdom Metazoa; phylum Arthropoda; class Insecta; order Orthoptera; family Acrididae; genus Schistocerca; species Schistocerca cancellata. The sequence goes on along the minus strand of NC_064626.1, from coordinate 1,052,223,036 downwards.
CTGTGTGATTGTTCCAATTTAAATTCTTCGTATTTAGTTGACACTACAATCTTTAAATTTGTGAGATTTTTCGTCTAACCGTCCCAATTTTCGTTTTTCAGTGTCAATTGTAACTTTTCGCACAATTCAGGTATCTCGTCTTTATCATTTTCTGTTTTGGTCATCTCATAATCAGACGTTTAACGACAGTGTTGTCTTCAAAACACATAATGGTACTAAAATTTTCCCATAAATCGTTTGTACAGATTTAAAAAAAAATAAAGAAATGCGGAATCGTCTTGAGATCATATGTCAATAGTACTCATTATGTACCTGACAGTTAAAAAAAATGGTTCAAATGGCTCTAACCGCTATGGGACTTAACCTCTCAGGTTATCAGTCCCCTAGACTTAGAACTACTTAAACCTAACCAACCTAAGTACATCACACACACCCATGCCCGAGGCAGGATTCGAACCTGCGACCGTAGCAGTCGCGCGGTTCCGGACTGAAGTGCCTAGAACCCCTCGGCCACCGCGGCCGGCGACAGTTAAGAGAGAGCTTTGTTTCGCAAGAGCGACATTTTCTGAATCTGTGCTGGTTATGTATTGATAGAGCATTTTCTTCGAGGTGTATCGTAATGTTGGAACAAAGTACGTATCACTGGTGCGCCCGGTAACTTATCGAATTATTTTCATTTCCTTCCTTGTTTACTGATGTGACCTCTATCAGCAGATTCCTAAAGAAACCTAATTAACAGACGAATTTGCTTCGAAGACTTTCTTTTATAAAGTGACTTAAGTTGGTTCACTACGAGAAGAGTATCTACTACTGATGTGCTCATGTTGTCAGCTGCTCTAGATTCGAACTGTGGAATATTTAATCGATCTTCTTTAGTGGAAGTATTTCGGAAGACAGTGTGTACTAATGCTGCGTTTGTGGTGCTGGCATTGGCAGCATTACCTGCCACTGCTGCCACTGCTGTGAAGGTACTGATATTGTCTTGCCACTGATATATCCTACACATGACCGGAACATCTTTGCATTTTCTGCCAGATTTCGAGATTACTCACTTCCTGCTGCGAAATTTGGGCCTTATTAGAGTTGCACTCTAACAAAACTACGTTTCGGCAGTGTGGCTTCACTGCATAAATGACGTAGTAAATTGTAGCTTTACTGGTGATATTGCCAGCATTGGTAGGGAAAGGAGAATAAATAAATGTGTAACAGAAAAACTGGAAACAAATGACTTCCCTTCGTTTTTTTTCTTGTTCGTTTGCTTGTTTATTTTGCTCTTATTAGAACCGCACAATATTCAGTGTTAGTCCATTGTGTACTTTATAACCTTATGGAATACTATTAGTTATAAAAATTAATTGATCGCGTAACATTTGCGCTTTTATGTAACCAAAGCAATTGCTTTTGATGCAAGCACAGCTTACTTCCACAAACATAAAAATACATATATATAATTCTTGTTGCTACTTTGTAATTAAAAGAACGATCTTCATCGTAATCGAAGCAAGAGCCTCCTACTGTTATTGTTAAATGTGGAAGTTGTTTATGAAAAACAGAAACATATTTTATATCAATTCGATGAAGTATTGAAGCGATGTTTGATATATTTTGTTTTTTGGTATTTTAGTTTTATCTTATTTTCTTTATTTTTAATACAGCATCCCTCTGGTTCAAGTTAGAACTCAACAATTTTCGAATAAAATCTGAATTAGTGCTGACAGTTTCAGTTCTGCTATAAATGCTGTTTACTTTTATGTAAGAGATAGGAGGATAACTATGCAGAACAAAAATGTTCTGTAGATTACCCAGTACTTTATACATCCTCATTGGGTTTCTAGATTGTTAACAGCTTTTGGCTTTGAGAGGAATCTACTAAGACACTGGTCATAGACATAGAGAAAACAATCGTTATTACGCAACGCCCGAAAGGTATGCAATACACCTAATGTAGAGATAGTGCACGTCCGACCTTAACTGACCAAAGCTACTAGGATAACTACCTACATTTCCTTACGAGAGTCTATAGGGGCCTACGGTAGTTTTACAACTCTAAGCCTTATCATCGCGACGACTTGTACAGGGTGGACAAAAATAAAAATGTTTTAGAAATTAATATCCTCATCTTAAGTTAGACAACTCAAATTACATCCTCTGTTCCAAAAGGAAGATAGGTTGCCTATCTTAAGTCGCATGAAATACACTGCCAGCAAAAAATTAATACACCCTTTTGATCCCATGACGGCGTATGCAACCTGGGGGGATAGTAGATGTACTGAGAATGGTTTCAACGTCGTCCGCCAACAGATAGCGTAAGGGTATAGTTGCAAGAGCGCCATCTGTGTCTACCCTCTAATGAGGAATGCTCACAGCCAGAAGACTAAAATGGTTCAAATGGCTCTGAGCACTATGGGACTTAACTGCTGAGGTCATCAGTCGCCTAGAACTTAGAACTACTTAAACCTAACTAACCTAAGGACATCTCACACATTCATGCCCGAGGCAGGATTCGAACCTGCGACCGTAGCGGTCGCGCGGTTCCAGACCGTAGCACCTAGAACCGCTTTTTTTTCTTTTTCTTTTTTTTCGTTTGTTTTACTTTTTTTTAAAGAAAAAAGCCCGACCGAGACTCGAACTCGGGACCCTTGCCCCTCGCGGACAACTGCTCTTCCAACTTTTTTTATCTTTTTTGCCTTAACCACTTTTTTCCATCTTTTTTGTTTTTTTCTCTATCCACTTTTTTATCCATCCTTTTTTTCAGCAATCCAATTTTTATTAACCACTTTTATTTTCTTTTTATTATTTCTTTTTTTAATTTTTTTTTTTGTATTTTTAGGATGGTCAGGGCGTGGTACACGCCGCACTAGCAGTGGGGTGTCTTCACGGCACTGCCAGTGCGTCGAGGCCCAAACCCCTCCCACCCCTTTTTCATGTTCCCTGTTGGATCATAGCACTAAGTGTGCAGAAATAAGTTGGCTTTTATTTTTTTGATATCATTCAGACGAATTACGTCACCATGGGCCTGTTGATATAAGTCTCTTAAAACTTTATAATAAAACTCCATTGTATTCCTCAACTCCCTGTGCCTCTCTGCACTATACTGCATGACAACTTTCTGCAGCCTTGGTTTAGCCCTCCTAGTCCACCAGTCAATGACTGTTGGGTGCTTGTCTACTGTGCGGAGGCACATAGTCCACGCTACTCTTATTTCCTGTTCCAGTTCTTCGTCAGTTAAAACAGAGATATTTAAATTCCATTGGCCTCTGAATCGACGGGTTGGCTGTACACTTACATTAAAACATGTTAAAAGTGTACTGTGATCGCTAAAATACACGGGAATAGTTTCAACGTTTAATAAATAATTTTGCAAATTTGGTGACACGTAAATTCTATCTAGTCTGCTGCGGGAGTGGCTGGTGATATACGTGAACCCGACTGACGTCGGGTGCTGAAGTTCCCACACATCCTTAAGGTGTAGATCACATTCTAACTTTTTTAACTGTGGCGAGTAGTTGAAGTTTGGTTGTTGATCTTTCTGGTTTAAAACACAGTTAAAATCTCCACCTAGTATAAGAGAACACGGATTTTTCCTCAATAAATAAATCAGTTCATCTTGAAAAAAACTTCGCACGATCCAATTTGTGGGAATTTCCTGATGGGGCGTAAAGGTTAAGCACTGTCACATCGAAAAATTTTATGCCTATGGCTCTTCCTGATTCTAGTCGTTCGACTTCAGTCACGGGAATGCCTTCCCTTATAAGAATGGCTGTACCGATATTGGCTTCCGTAGAAACATTAACAATTTCAAAAAAGCCTGGGATCCGAAATTCCGTTATCGCAACTTCTTGTAGCAACGCGATATCTGTCCCGGACTGGTACAAGAATTCTTTTAGTGCTGCCAATTTCAAGGGTGACTGTATTTTATTAATGTTAATAGTAGTAATGCTATAAGCTTGCATCACAGACATACCAGAAGAAGATATTTGGGATGAGGATCGGTATGATTATAGCAGCAACGTGCTTCCCTACAAGGCACGATCTTTACAAGCTGTGTGCCCATTACATGTACTAATTTCCTAGAAAAATTTGCACTGCTTTTAAACAAAGAGCTTGAGAAGAAAAATATCCTGAAATCCTGACAATGCCTTGCTATAAGTCACTGTGGCCCTTCTCTTTCTCCTCTTCAGTGTTGGCCCTGATGACTTCATATTCAATATTCTTTTTCTTGATATCTTTCTTCTCTGGTGTGGCTTTCGATTGATGACGCGTGACAGCAAGACCCGGTGTCGGTCGCAGCCGCCGGCGGTGGCTGTCTGGGGCAACGGCCGTGGCTTGCGAGTCGTCAATATTTGGTTCCGGCGTGGTGTCTGTTGTGTTGTCTTGCTGGCGAGGCGGTGATGCTTGTTTATTTCCTCCTTCGGCGCGGCGTTGCGCTTCGGAGTCAGCAGGTTGTTTACTTGGTACTTCCTCGTACTGTTCGCACTGTACGGGCTGTGCACTTCATGCGGTTATTGCAGCTGTGACCTCAGACGCAGGGTCACATTTCCGTGAAAGGTCACTACCAGCTGCGTCACTATCTGTTCGTGGCGGTATAAGTCCTTGTGCGGAAGTGGCAGCCACATCGACCTGCATTCCATCTCCTTTTTCCACTTCCAACAGATCTTCAGGACTGGGCTTCGGCCTCCTGGCAACGGGTGTTTCACAGGAAGAGTCCTCATCAACATTTTTTTCAGTGTCCTCTAGAGGACGCTTTTTAGTGGGAATCTCGCTGTCACGGGACGGAATTTCAGCAGTTAATGCAGGTTTTAAAGACGGAAAGTCATTAACATTAAGTGGAACATTTTCAGAGGTAGTAACAGGATCCACGACAGCCGCCGGCTCTGTTGTGTTACTGGCTGGCAACAAATTGTTGAGTGTTAATTTCCGGCGTTGCGTTATTTGTTAGCACAAAAACACGGCGAGGGCAATCCTGACGGAGGTGACCAGACTCGTTACATACATGACATGTAGGGGTTTGCCCTGAGTACATAACATGCGCCTTGTGCCCGTCAACAAAGATGTGGGAGGGAATGTTTGCCTTCACTTCCATCTCTACGGAGCGAATGCCGTTAAAGCACTACAGCTTGAAATGCGAAGCCCACCTTTCGTTGACTATTTGCCTGACAACCCCATACTTTGAAAGGACATCTTTAATTATCGAGTTGTTTACTTCTATGGGAATATTAAAAACCCTAACATTCCTAATTACAGACTCGGAATTCCGGAGTTTGACAGTACTTTTAGTACCATCACGGTGTATAAATTCCGTTTCATAACCAAATTTTGCCAGAAAGCGGTCTACACTCACGGAATCGTTAAACTTTACAAAAATGCAGTATTCATCAGAGTCTAGCTGCAGAGTATGAACAGATTCAGAATGAAGGCCAATTACCTCGGTAATCCAGTCGTGTATTCCAAGTGCAGAGGGCTGTACTCGACGGGTGTACTTGTCGAAGGTGAAAATCACGGTGTTTTTTCTCACTGAGTTTGCCAAGGTATTCTGCAGCGAAGAAATCTCGGACAACGCCGAAATCCCAACGGCACTACGTAGAAAGACGACACGAACGAAGACCAAACGTTCAATTGATAACGCTTAATTCACGTGCAAAACGTCAATAAACGATCACGAAACACGAAAACACTGGTGTAAACACTGAACGTTCACGAAGCAAACTTGAGGAGCGTTGCGACCGCTGCGACAGCTAAAGCCAGACCACTCGGACCGGCCCAGAAGACTAAGTGTAGTGCAGATGTGTGAAGCAGGCAGGTAACAATGCCACGGAGATGCACTCGTGTTCCTACGTCCAACTGAGCGAGTTTGAAAGAGGTCAGATTGTGGCCTTCCGAGTGGCGGAATGCGCCTTTCGGAGAATTGCCACACAAGCTGGACGTGCTGCGTCCGTTGTGCAACGATGGTGATGTCAGTGGTCACTGAACATTCTCGAACTCGTTCACGAGGTTCTAGGCGCCCACACAGTACAGATACCCGTATCGTTGTACTTTAAGGAAAGCAATGGCAAATCGTATAGCTGCCACAACACAGAGGGCTCGTGAGCCCAGACGTGTCAACACGAACTGTTGCCCACCGGTAATTAGTAGTGGGATGACGGGCACACACAAACCTCTAGCCCGTCTTCCACTCACTCCTTGTCATTGACGTGCACGGATCGACTGGTGCCTTCACAGGATCACTTGGAAGATGGAAGTGCACGGCAAAGTTTATAGCGATGAAGGCAGATTCATTCTGCACGAAACTGATGGTCGTTTGTAGACCTGCTGAGCGCTGTCTCGTAGAGTGCATTCGTCCAAGACATGCTGGCCCACTCCAGGCCTTACAGTGCGACAAGATACAACTCTTGTTGACTTCTGGTGTTTATGCAGGGGATGCTAAACAGCGCTCGGTACGTGCAGGCATGTTGTTAAACCCTTCTTTTGTCAAAAAAATGGTTCAAATGGCTCTGAGCACTATGGGACTTAACATCTGTGGTCATCAGTCCCCTAGAACTTAGAACTACTTAAACCTAACTAACCTAAGGACATCACACACATCCATGCCCGAAGCAGGATTCGAACCTGCGACCGTAGCGGTCACGCGGTTCCGGACTGAGCGCCTAGAACCGCGAGACCACCGCGGCCGGCCCTTCTTTTGTCGTCCTTACATCAGGAAGTTGATGTGTTATTGCAGCAGGATAATGCTAGTCCGCACACTGACAGTGAAACTCGGCGTGGTCTGCATGATGTGCAGCACCATCCCTGATCAGCACGATCTCCGGACTCGTCTCCAATCGAGCACATGTGGCACATGATGGAACGAGAAGTGACTCGTGCGATTTGTCAACCAACAAATCTCACAGTACTACATCTACATCTGCATCTAAATCTACATGGATGCTCCGCAAATCACATTTAAGTGCCTGGCAGAGGGTTCATCGAACCACCTTCACAATTTTCTATTTTCTATTATTCCAATCTCGTATAGCGCGCGGAAATAGTGAACACCTATATCTTATATATACGAGCTCTGATTTCCCTTATTTTATCGTGGTGATCGTTCCTCCCTATGTAGGTCGGTGTTAACAAAATATTTTCGCATTTAGAGAAGGAAGTTGGTGATTGGAATTTCGTGAGAAGATCCCGTCACAACGAAAAACGCCTTTATTTAACGATTTCCAGCCCAAATCCTGTATCATTTCTGTGACACTCTCTCCCATATTTTGCGATAATACAAAACGTTCTGCCTTTCTTTGAACATTTTCGATGTACTCCGTCAGTCCTATCTGGTAAGGATCCCACACCGCGCAGCAGTATTCTAAAAGAGGACGGACAAGCGTAGTGTAGGCAGTCTCCTTAGTAGGTTTGTTACATTTTCTAAGTGTCCTGCCAATAAAACGCAGCCTTTGGTTAGCTTTCCCCACAGCATTTTCTATGTGTTCTTTCCAATTTACGTTGTTCGTAATTGCAATACCTAGGTATTTAGTTGAATTTACAGCTTTTAAATTAGACTGATTTATCGCGTAACCGAAGTTTAACGAGTTCCTTTTAGCCCTCATGTGCATGACCTCACACTTTTCGTTATTTAGGGTCAACTGACACTTTTCGCACCATGCATAAATCTTTTCTAAATCGTTTTGCAGTTTGTTTTGATCTTCTCATCACTTTATTAGTCCATAACCGACAGTGTCATCAGCAAACAACCGACGACGGCTGCTCAGTTTGTCTCCCAAATCGTTTATATAGATAAGGAACAGCAAAGGGCCTATAACACTACCTTGGGGAACGCCTGAAATCACTTCTGTTTTACTCGATGACTTTCCGTCAATTACTACGAATTGTGACCGCTATGACAGGAAATCGCAAATCCAGTCACATAACTGAGACGATATTCCATAAGCACGCAATTTCACTACGAGCCGTTTGTGTGGTACAGTGTCAAAAGCCTTCCGGAAATCCAGGAATACGGAATCTATCTGAAATCCCTTGTTAATAGCACTCAGCACTTCATGTGAATAAAGAGGTAGTTGTGTTTCACAGGAACGATGTTTTCTAAATCCATGTTGACTGTGTGTCAGTAGACCGTTTCCTTCGAGGTAATTCATAATGTTCGAACACAATATATGTTCTAAAATACTGGTGCGTATCGACTTTAACGATATGGGCCTGTAATTTAGTGGATTTCTCCTACTACCTTTCTTGAATACTGGTGTGACCTGTGCAACTTTCCAATCTTGGACAACGGATCTTTCGACGAGTGAACGGTCGTATATGATTGTTAAGTATGGAGCTAATGCATCAGCATACTCGGAAAGAAATCTAATTGGTATACAGTCTGGACCAGAAGACTTGCTTTTATTAAGTGATTTCAGTTGGTTCTCTACTCCGAGGATATTTACTTCTACGTTACTCATGTTGGCTTCTTGATTCGAATTCTGGATTATTTACTTCGTCTTCCTTCGTGAAGGCATTTCGGAAGGCTGCTTTGAGAGCACTGACTTCCATAGTATTTCCATTGCCATCACGCAGAGAAGGCATTGATTGTTTCTTACCGCTAACATACTTCACATACGACCAGAATCTCTTGGGATTTTCTGCCACGTTTCGAGACAAAGTTTCGTCGTGGAAACTGTTATATCGCATTGATGTCCGCGCTAAATTTCGAGCTTCTGTAAAAGACCGCCACTCTTGGGAATTTTGCGTGTGTTTAAATTTGGCAAGTTTGTTTACTTTGTTTCTGCAACAGTGTTCCAACCCGCTTTGTGTACCAAGGAGGATCAGCTCCGTCGTTTGTTAGTTTATTTGGTATAAATCTCTCAATTGCTGCCGGCCGATACTATTTCTTTGAATTTAAAACACATCTGGTCTACACTTATATCATTAATTTGGAATGAGTGGAGGTTGTCTCTCAGGAAGGCGTCAAGTGAATTTTTATCTTTGAATAGGTATATTTTTCGCTTGTTTTTTGAGGATTTGGGGATTACAATATTCAGTCTCGCTACGACAACCCTGTGTTCACTATTCCCTACATCGGTTTTGATGGTCGTAATTAAGTCAGGATTATTTGTTGCTAAGAGGTCAAGTGTGTTTTCACAACCGTTTACTATTCGCGTGGGCTCATTAACTAACTGCTCGAAATAATTTTCGAGAATGCGTTTAGCACAATTTCGGACGATATTTTATGCGTACCTCCGGAATTAAACATGTATTTTCGCCAACGTATCAAGGGTAAGTTAAAGTCACCACCAACTATTATCGTATGAGTCGGGTACATGTTTGAAATCAGACTCAAGTTTTGTCTGAACATTTCAGCAACTGTATCCTCTGAAATGGGAGGTCGGTAAAAGGATCCAATTATTATTTTATTCCGGTTACCAACAATGACCTCTGCCCATAGTAACTCACAGGAAGTATCTAATTAAATTTCGCGACAAGTTAAACTACTTCTGACAGCAACAAACACGCCACCACCAACCGTGTTTAGCCTATCTTTTCGGAACACCGTTAGGTTAAAAAAAATGGTTCAAATGGCTCTGAGCACTATGGGACTCAACTGCTGTGGTCATAAGTCCCCTAGAACTTAGAACTACTTAAACCTAACTAACCTAAGGATACAAGGATGTGTGTGATACACATCCATGCCCGAGGCAGGATTCGAACCTGCGACCGTAGCGCTCGTGTGGTTCCAGACTGTAGCGCCTTTAACCGCTCGGCCCCATGCCGGCCGTTAGGTTCTTCGCAAAAATTTCAGCTGAGGTTATATCCGGCTTTAGCCTACTTTGAGTGCCTATAACGATTTTAGCATCAGTGCTTACTATTAGCGCTTGGAGCTCTGGTACTTTCCCAACACAGCTACGACAATTTATATACCAATGGTTCCTTTATCTGCGTTCTTCCTGTGTTCAGCCTGCACCCTTTGTGACTTTTGGCCCTGCTTGTGTATTCCCGAGAACGTCTAACCTAAAAAAACTACGTGAAGAGGTCGAGCACGTGTGGAATAACATACCCCCGGATAGTATTTGCCATCTGCACCGTGGACTGGGTGCCAGAGTCAGAGACTGCACTGCAGACCGTGGATGTGGACGTTACACCACGTACTAATATGGGTGTTTCAGCATGGATCCATACCAGGTGCCTTAGAACCGACTGTGCTATTGCTCTGTAAATGCAATCATTTCATGATATCCACATGCGCCGTTGAGTGAATGGGAAGCCTCTAAAGGAGTGTACTAATATTTTTCCCTATAGGGCAGGGGCGGGCAAACGTTGCACGCGGCTCGTGAGCGCACAGCGCTGCACGTGTGCTGCTCGCGTGCAATCGCCGAATGGGGCAGTGGCGACAGCCGGCAGGTTGCGGCAGTGTAGTACAAGGCTAAGCCGCGGACGTTGATGCGAAGCGACCACTACGTAGTGAACGTTGTATTTCAAGAACCGGAAAATGCAGAGTGAATCAAGGAAACGGAGGTGTGGAGATTTGCTTTCTTTTAAAAAGTAATGGGGGAATCATTTCTTCTTTATGCAAAAACGTGGAAATTCGAAATATTTAATATGTGGCAGTACTCTCGCTGATCAGCGGAAGTTTAATATTGAAGGCCATTATAATAAATTTCACAAGGACGAGTAGAATTTATTGTCGGATTCTGAGCGGATGGGGAAATTGACCGAGCTCAAGAAGGGCGACCTGACGATATTAGATGCATCTGTCCTAGTTGCCGTTGTCATGAGAGATCTGCGATTTTCTTTCGTCATGTCTCCCATCTAACAGATTTAACATTTTATGGAGCACTGTTTTCAATTTTTCAGGACGCCAACAATAATAGCCCAGCGGTACGTGCAAGCTATAAAATTGCGCTTAATATTGTGAGAGCTGGAAAACCAATCGCTGAATTAATAAGTCTCGGCTTAAGAGCAAACATAAGTGATGAAAATTTACGTAACTGTTTGCGTTCGTCTGCATGTAGAAATTTTGTTCCAGATATTAAACGTATTGTAAACTCCACCTGTGGTAATTAAATAAAACGTATCGTAGTTAATAGGTACTCTTTCAAACCATGATTTATTTCAAGCACTCCTGCTAACCTTAATCCATCATTCAATAAAGCAGGCTAGAAAAACAAAACGCATTACGGAGGAAGGAGTGGACATAAGGTATGGTGGGGAGGGGAAATAAGCGGGTGGCCAGCTTGCCCCTGTGTGCACGCAGAACACCTGTTACCTGCACGCGTGCAAGTGCACCGCACACGTGCAGGATTCCTGCCCGCCCCTGGTATAGGGTATTTTCGGGGCCAGTTTCCATTAGCCAGCCTACCTCGGCGCGCGCCCAGAGGCCACCTGGAGCAGAGGGCAGCGGCTGCTGGCTGCTGGCTCGGCCTGGGTGTCCGCGACAGGTGCGGCGCGTGTGCGAGTGTAAATATAGCGGCCAGCTGCGAGGCGACGCCGAATTGTCCGGCGCTGTGCATTCCGCAGGCCGGCCGCGACGCGCCTCGCCGCGTCTGATTTAGGAGCCAACAGAAACCGGGACGACTTCATAACAGCCCGCGTGAGAGATTGTCCTGCCGCGAAAATATAACCCTCGCCTAAATTTTCGTGTTAAATTTAAACGCCTCCTCTTTGTTTTTTGAGGACTGAAATACCTGCACCTTGACTTCAGGTGAATGGTTGTTCTCCAGCCTGCTCGCTTCTTGGACAGACACAACTTTTCAATGTGGCTCGTATCCAAGTTCGCCTTTGAATCGCGCCTGTGGTTGGTTCTAAAGCAGGCGGTCAGTATCAGCTGGCATTTTCTGTGTGAATGTTAGTAGATGTTTATTTCATTCATCTACGTCTACATTTGCAAAACCTGCCGTCATTGGCTGAAGGAAACACAGCAGCTTGTACTATCTATGCATATTTATACATACTATAAAATAAAGTGTCCATCTCTGTCTGTATGTTATGGTTAAATTGAGGAACTACTGCAGGGATTTTGATGTGGTTATTTCTAGACAGACGAATTCACGAAGAAATTTTGTGCGTAAAATTTATTGGTTCTATCAATGTTAAGTGTGTAATGCATGTAGCGGTAAACATGCGACAGAATGCTTACTTGATATGTTCTAAAACACCGCGCATGAAAACGGGATTTTCTGTTGCTCATACCTCGGTGATAAAAAGGTAACATCAAGCGTTTTAGACAACCTTTGGGCTAGGGACCATTTACATACCCAACAATAGGAGCGTCTTAGTGTCGCTACCCTCCAGTACAGGTCAAAGTATGAATCTACATCTACATCTACGTGATTACTCTGCTAATCACAATAAAGTGCCTGGCAGATGGTTCAATGAATCACCTTCAAGCTGTCTCTCTACCGTTCCACTCGCGAACGGCACGCGGGAAAAACGAGCACTTAAATTTCTCTGTATGAGCCCTGATTTCTCTTATTTTATCGTGATGATCATTTCTCCTTGTGTAGGTGGGTGCCAACAGAATGTTTTCGCAATCGGAGGGGAAAACTGATGATTGAAATTTCATGAGAAGATCCCGTTGCAACAAAAAACGCCTTTGTTTTAATGGTTGCCACTCCAATTCACGTATCATGTCTGTGACACTATCTCCCCTATTTCGCGATAATACAAAACGAGCTGCCCTTCTTTGTACTTTTTCGATGTTATCCGTCAGTCCCACCTGATGTGGATCTCACACCGCACAGCATTACTCCAGAATAGGGCGGACAAGCGTGGTGTACGCAGTCTCTTTAGTAGACCTGTTGCACCTTCTAAGTGTTCTGCCAATGAATCGCAGTCTTTGGTTTCCTCTACCCACAATATTATCTATGCGATCGTTCCAATTTAGGTTATTTGTAATTATAATCCCTAAGTATTTAGTTGAATTTACAGCCCTCCTGGTTAGGCAAAGGGAGCAAATCAATTGGTTCTTTTTGCATCTGATTGAATCTACCGTGGGCTTGATATGACTTATGGCGGCACCATTAATTCAAGGACTGATCCTCGGAAAACCTCACAAAAAATTTTAACTGTATTTTCATCGTCACCAGCGGACCAAAACTCAGCCGAAGATACCAAGACGGCTATGAGTAGCAAATGGCTGAAATTTTTACGATATATTCCTAAGATCATGCTCTCGAAAAAACTCGAAAATGTTCTTCATATCTTCATCCGTATCCGAGACACAGTGGTTCAAATTTACCCTTCCTGTACGCAAATAAAATCCAGTGTGACCCAAAAACATAGTTCATAAAGTGATGCAACACGTAAAAATGTGCTGTAAAGAGTCTCCGTTATCATCTCGAAACACCGTGTTGTAGTACTGAAGCACATGTAAATATTTTTCACACTTAAAGTCTGGTCGGAGGTGTAAAATTAGTTTTGCTTTATTTCCGTTTCACAGAAGTTAACTACCTAAATTTTACCAACCGATACAGTTATCTTCATGGGGAACCAACAGAAAAAACGATCCTATCGTAACAGAAAATCTGCGAATACGTTTCTGTTAATTTAAATGAATCTAACTGAAAAGTGGGGTACCAGCTACCTCATTCTACCTTTCATAGCATCTTTAAAAATTTTTCCAAAAGTTTGGCACGCTAACATATTCGCGCTTTCTTATGCTGAGAGAGAAGAAGACAGTGGCAGTGGCTAAGAGACAGAAAATTAATAAATACTGGAAGGCAACAGACAGAAGTTGTGTTATAGAAACAGCGTAGGAGATAACGGCAGAGTGAGAGAAAGATATGGGCACAGCGTCGGTGGAACATAACTGACAGTGACGGAGCACTGCTAGGAAAAGAGTGAAGGAGATTTGGGGGGGGGGAGGAGGAATAAAGAAAAAGAACCAGTGATAATGAGAGACAGAGGATATGACAATGACAAGGAGGAAGAGAGAGACAGTGACTGTCAGAAGAGACGGCAGAAGTAAGAAAGAAGGGATAAGATATTAGCAGTAAGAGAGAGAAAGATGGAGACAGTGAAACTGGAAGGATACTGTAGTAGTAGGACAGAACGAAGGGGACTGTGACTGTGCCAGAGAAAACAGCGTCAAAGAGATAATGACAATGAGCTGGGCTGAAAGAGTGAAAGATAAAGAACAACTGGGAGTGAATGAGCAGGAGCGACTTTCGGCGATAGACTAGTGGGTGTGAGTGAGTTACAGTTAGGGAAGCCTGTGCAAGTTTGAAGTGAGTTGCACGTTAAAAACAGTCCGAATATGTTCGCATGCCAAAATTTTTGGAAACAATTTTAATGGTGCTGAGGAAGGCAGAACAAGGCAGCTCGTACCCTATTTTTCTGTCATAGGCGTTTAAATAATCAGGAATATGCAGTATTGCATTTTTTTGTGCTCAGTTAGGAACATTTTTCCACTGGTTGTTATTTACTCCACAGTTAAATGGCATCTGAGTGGCAATGATGGACGCTACGAGCTGTCAGCTAGAGAGCCAGCGATGTCTGACGGGAATAGCAGTAAACAGCCGCCACAACTGCAGACCGCAGAGAAGCTCGACCAGGATCTGTACATATTATAAATTAAAGTTCACCGCCGCGTTTTTCTGTTTATAGGTGAAGGCTAACCCCAGAAACTACTCTAGCGCTTTTGATACGGTTTTCTGTAACAAACAGGATGATTCATAAGGAAGATTTATTTATACACTATGTGATCAAAAATATCCGGACACCTGTCTGAAAATGACCTACAAGTTCGTGTCGCACTCCATCGGTAATGCTGGAATTCAGTATGGTGTTGGCCCACTCTTAGCCTTGATGACAGCTTCCACTCTCGCAGGCATACGTTCAATCAGATGCTGGAAGGTTTCTTGGGGAACGGCAGCAAATTCTTTACGGAGTGCTGCACTGAGGAGAGGTATCGATATCGGTCGGTGAGGTCTGGCACGAAGTCGGCGTTCCAAAACATCCCAAAGTTGTTCTATAGGACTCATATCAGGACTCTGTGCAGGCCAGTTCATTGCATGGATGTTATTGTTGTGTAACCACTCCGCCACAGGCCGTGCATTATGAACAGGTGCTCCATCGTGTTGCAAGATGCAATCGCCATCCCCGAATTGTTCTTCAGCAATGAGAAGCAAGAAGATGCTTAAAACATCAATGTAGGCCTATGCTGTGATAGTGCCACGCAAAACAACAAGGGGTGCAAGCCCCTCCATGAAAAACACAACCTCACAATAACACCATCGCCTCCGAATTTTGCTGTTGGCACTACACACGCTGGCAGATGACGTTCACCAGTCATTCGCCATACCCACACCCAGCCATCGGATCGTTACATTGTGTGCCGTGATTCGTCACTCCACACAACGTTTTTTGACTTTTCAATCGTTCAATGTTCACGCTCCTTACACCAAACGAGGCGTCGTTTGGCATTTACCGGTGTGATGTATGGCTTATGGGCAGCCGCTCGACCATGAAATCCCAGTTTCCTCACCTCCCGTCTAACTGTCAAAGTACTTGCAGTGGATCCTGATGTAGTTTGGAATTCCCTTGTGATGGTCTGAATAGATGTCAGCGGTCGGTGGTCTCCGTCAGTCAACAGACTTTTGTGCTGTACGTGTCCCTTCACATTTCCGCTTCACTATCACATCGGAAACAGTGGACCTAGGGATGTTTAGGAGTGTAGAAATCTCTCATAAAGACTTATGATACGGTTGACACCCAGTCACCTGACCACGTTCCAAGTCCGTGAGTTCCGCGGAGCTCCCCATTCTGCTCTCTCACGATGTCTAATGACTACTGAGGTCGCTGGTATGGAGTACCTGTCAGAAGGTGGCAGCACAATGCACCTAATATGAAAAACGTATGTTTTGGGGGCTGTCCGGATTCTTTTCATCACATAGCGTAGAATTTATACCGCTACGCCTGACATTTCGTCCGATCATAAGATACTCAGTGCTGCCAGTGCAAAACCGGAGCAGACTGCTACTTCATAATAAATTTTAAAGGTCTTGACGGAATAAAATGTTATAACAATTAGATGATAACCGGTTTCGGGTAACTAACAACCGTCCACATGTCTATGGAAATAAAAACAACAATTGCTCTTCAGCTACTGTGAAAATCTCGTTACAGTATTTCAAAAACATAATTTTATAAAAGGATTAAAACATTAATATTTTTTAAATATCTTACCAAGCTTACGCTATAATTGGTACACACATATAGCGTCAATCACAAGAACATCGTAAGTAATCGTGACTTATCAATATCCAAAGCCTCGTCAAACATGACTGTTGGCTTACAAAAACAGTAGGAGACTAAAATTTGCCCCCGACCACCGTGATCTGCCAGTTATAACTGATAAGTAGCGCGTGAGGATACGCAGTAACAATTTTGAGAATCAAAGAGAAAAATGTAGTAACATTATAACGATGCTCATGGAGACAAGTACGAAAACGTACATCAAATTGACAGTCCCAGCCAAATATAAAATGCACAAAAACTGTGTCTAGATTACCTTAGTTTCCATATTCTGGATAAACGACAACCGATAAAGACAGTGCCTGAATCTAATATCACAGCTGTTGTTATTCACCAGAGGTTGTCCACTGTGGCTGAGTCGCCATCTTTTTCAATTTGGCCGTAAAGCAGACTCGGTGCCAAAGCACGAACACAATAGGCTATAGGGAAGACAGCGAGTCGGTGTTGGCAGTTTTTCCGTGTGGAACGAATTCAGGATTTGGACTTTTTTTTCCTGTCGGCACATTAATGACGTTAAAAGACTAAATTTTTTATGTTTAAAGTTGATCCTGAAAAATATACTTCTGTGGTTACATCAGTACCCACGCTGTGTTTTGGAGGCTTGTAGTCATTTCACGAGACGTATGTGAGAGAAAGTAACTTGTTGCCCGACTTCTTAGACGGTACTCTCTCGAAATTTCAACAGTAAATCGCTGTGTGATACGCAGTGCCACTCTTGTAGTGTCTGCCACTGGGGTTTGTTGAGCGTCCCTGTAACACACTCTGTCGAGCAAACGATCCCGTGACGAAACGTACTGCTCTCGTTGAATCTTCCCAATTTATTCCAATAGTTCTACTTGATAAAGATCCCAGAGTGATGAACAGTACCTAATAACTGGTCGAACGGGCATTTTTCAAGACAATATTTTCATGTATGAATTACATTTTCTTAATATTCTCCCAATGAATCTCAGCCTATCGTCTGTTTTTCTTTGCGTTTAATTTACGAGAACATATCACTTTCGATCGCTCCGACGGTTACTCACAGGTATTTTACGATTATGTTTCCTTCTACACTGAAGCGCCAAAGAGACTGCTATAGGCATGCGTAAATACAGAGATATGTAAACAGGCAGAATGTGACACTGCGGTCGGCAACAAGTGTCTGGCGCAGTTAGATCGGTTACTGCAGCTGCAATGGAAGGTTATCAAGATTTAAGTAAGTTCGAACGTGGTGTTATGTCGCCGCACGAGCGATAGGACATTGCATCTCTGAGGTAGCGATGAAGTGGGGATTTTTCCGGACGACCATTTCACGAGTGTACCGTGAATATCAGGAATCTGGTAAAACATTAAATCTCCGACAGCTCTTAGGCCGGAAATGGATCCTGCAAGAACGGAACCAACGACGACTGAAGAGAATCGTTCAATGTGACAGAAGTGCAACCCTTCCGCAACCAGCTGCAGATTTCTATGCTGGGCCATCAACAAACCTCAGCGTGTGAACCATTCGACAGAACATCATCGATATAGGCTTTCGGAGCCGAAGGTCCACTCGTATACCCTTGATGACCGCACGACACAAAGCTTTACGCCTCGCCTGGGCCCGTCAGCACCGACATTGGACTGTTGATGACTGGACAGATGTTGCTTGATCGGACAAGTCTCGTTTCAAATTGCATCGAGTGGATGCACGTATAAGGATATGGAGACAACGTCATGAATCCAAGGACCGTGCATGTCAGCAGGGGACTGTTTAAGCTGGTGGAGGCTCTGTAATGGTGTGGGGCATGCGCAGTTGGAGTGATATGTGACCCCTGATACGTCTAGATACGATTGTGACAGGTGACACGTACGCAAGCATCCTGCCTGATCACCTGGATCCATTCATGTCCATTGTGCATTCCGACGGACTTGGGCACTTCAGAATGACAATGCGACACCCTATACGTCCAAAGTTGTTACAGAATGGCTCCAGGAACACTCTTCTGAGTTTAAACACCTCATTGGCCACCAAACTCCTCTGAAATGAACATTTTTGAGCATATCTGGTATGCTTGCAACGCGTTGTTCAGAAGATATCTCCAACCCGTCGTACTATTACAGATTTATGGACAACCCTGCAGGATTCACGGTGTCAATTCCCTCCAGCATAAAGTCAGATGTTAGTCGAGTCCATGCCACGTCGTGTTGCGGCACTTCTGCGTCCTCGTGGGGGCCCTACACGATATTATGCAGGTGTACCAGTTTCTTTGGCTCCTCAGTGTATTTGTTTTACATGGTGATTCCACTTTAGACCGCTGCGACTGGTTATTACTAACAGTTTTACCACTGTTACTGTTTCCAGCGATTTTTACATTTATTGATGTTCAGAATCACCTGGCAGTTGCTACACCAGTCGGCGATCACCTTCCAGGCCCTTCAGTATTTCACTACAGTAAGGGCGCTGCAAGCTCCCTATAGTGGCCGAGCGGTTCTAGGCGCTTCAGTCTCGAACTGCGCAACCGCTATAGTCGCAGGTTCGAATCCTGCCTCGGGCATGGATGTGTGTGATGTCCTTAGGTTATTTAGGTTTAAGTAGTTCTAAGTTCTAGGGGACTGATGACCTCAGATGTTAAGTCCCATAGTGCTCAGAGGCATTTGAACCATTTGATGTACTGCACGATCAGAGCGAGCTGAGTTACGCAAGATCTGTGCTATCGATCCACTCATCGTTTTCACTGAAAGGAAAACATGAAACATAAAAACTATTTCCGTTTACTTTTAAGTATCAGCTCCTATAACTAACAAAGTATAGTTGAAACATACACTAATACAAATGTTTGAGCACATATGTATATTCTTGCTTGCAGCTTGCAAAGAATCGTCGCGTCATAACTGCTAGTATGAAATGTTTCTTTCGTCTCGGCCACGGAGTTTGCGCACCTTCACGCGAAGTCTCAATCGCTGTGTGGCTATATTAAGTTGCGTTGAAAATTGTTTTGTAAAGCAGTTGGTGTGCCATTTATTCACATTGGAAATCTTGTTATTCCATTCATACCGCCAACCCTCAGTGCAGCCGGACTATATATACTTGCTTCAGTCAAAGAGAATGACTGGACGTAATGAAAAGTCAAAAGGTAGTGAGACTCCTTCACACAGTGAAATTAAAATTGTGTTCTGCTGCAATTGAAAAGAACAACGTCAAATATTTAACGAAAATTATGAAAAAATAAATTATGACACAAAATATCGGCATTTAATATTGCCATTTTGATATCGATATAACGCTATAACTGGTAAAAAATATCTCCAATACACATAGATATTTGTTGAGAAAAATATCGATATCTAAGAACCAGAGGTCGTACAGAGTTCCAGAGGCAGCATTAAGGAACGATTGAAAAGAACAGTGGAAACGAATACCGTAGATGAAGAATGGGTAGCTTTGAGAGACGAAGGCAGCAGAGGATCAAGTAGTTAAAAATACGAGGGCTAGTAGAAATCCTGGGATAACACAAGAGATATTAAATTTAATTGATGAAAGGAGGAAACATAAAAATGCGATAAATGAATCAGGCAAAATGGAATAAAAACGTAAAAAAAATCGATAGGAAGTGCAAAATGGCTAAGGGCTAAGCAGGAATGGCTAGAGGGCAAATGTAAGGATGTAGAAGGATATATCACTAGGGTTAAGACAGATGCTGCAGGCAGGAATATTAAAGAGACCTTTGGAGGAAAGAGAATCACCTGTATGAATATCAAGAGCTCTAATGGAAAATCAGTTCTTTTTTTGGTGGTAAGTTCCGATGGGACCAAATTACTGAGGTCATCGGTCTCTAGGCTTACAAACTACTTAATCTATCTTAAACTAATTTGCGCTAAGGATACACACACACACACACCCATGCCAGAGGGGAGGACTCGAACCTCCGTCGGGCGGTCCCCACGGACCGTGGCAGGGCGCCTGTGACAGCGCGGCTATCCAGCGCGACTAAAACCAGTGCTGAGCAAAGAAGGGAAAGCAGAAAGGTGGAAGGAATATGTAGAGAGTCTATACAAGGGAGATATAATTGAGGACAATATTATGGAAATGGATGAGGTCGTAGATGAAGATGAGAAGGAAGGTATGATACTGCGCGAAGAATTTGACAAAGCACTGAAAGACTTAAGTCGAAACAAGGTCCCGGGAGTAGACAACGTTCCGTTAGAGCTACTGATAGCCTTGTAAGAGCCAGCCATGACAAAACTCTTCCATCTGGTGAGCAAGATGTATGAGACAGGCAAAATACCCTCAGACTTCAAGAAGAACATAATAACTTCAACTCCAAAGAAAGCGGATGTGAAAATTATCGGACAATCAGTATAATAAGTCACAGCAGCAAAATACTAACGCGCATCTCTTACAGAAGAATGGAGAAACTGGTAGAAGCCGACCTCGAGGCAGATCAGTTTATATAGAGGAGAAATGTAGGAACACGCGAGGCAATACTGGCCCTACGACTTCTCATAGAAGACCGGTTAAGGAGAGACAAATCCACATATATACCATTTATAGACTTAGAGAAAGCTTTTGATAATGTTGAGTGGAATACTCTCTTTCAAATTCTAATGGTGACAGGAGTAAAATACAGGGAGCAAAAGGCTATTTACAATTTTTACAGAAACCAGATGGCAGTTATAAGGGTCGAGGGAAGGGAGTGTGAGTGAGTTGTAGCCTATCCACGATGCTATTCAATCTGTATATTGAACAAGCACTAACGAAAACAAAAGAAAAATTAGAAGTAGGAATTAAAACCTAGGGAGAAGAAATAAAAACCATGAGGTTTGCCAATGACATTGTAATTCTGTCAGAGACAGCAAAGGACTTTGAAAAACAGTTGAATAAAATGGACAGTGTCTTGAAAGGAGGATATAAGATAAACATAAACAGAAGCAATATGAGGATAATGGAGTCTAGTATAATTACATCAGATGATGGTGATGAAATTAGATTAGGATGGCTCAAATGGCTCTGAGCACTATAGGACTTAACTTCTGAGGTCATCAGTCCGCTATAACTTTGAACTAAACTAAGGCCATGTAAGATGGCAAGAACTATGCCCCTTACATGAAGTCATTAAAGATCACCGAACTCATGTTGAGCAAACAGTAGGGCAGAACAAAAATGACTGACAAGGCACAATGCATGTTGTAGAGGGTATAGCATGGACGTATTGGAATAATTAATGTTGGGTGATGGTTTTAAAGTAATTCATGCGACATGAAAACTTTGTGGAAACGTGTCGATTTACTGGAGGCTAGCTTATCCCAGGGAAGTATTCAGAGTTGACCTGGGTGGCGGTGCGCAGCTGGGAAGCGGCGAAGGGAAGCGACAGTAGGCAGCTTACGACGGCTCAAACTCTGAGAAAGCGGTAATGGGGTGCGGCCTCCAGATGCCTTAAGATGAGTGACAGTGAGGGGGGGGGGGGGTTGACCCCATGCTGGTGTACCGGGGAACAGACAGAGAACTTGTACACCTGTCCGTCATTCCGTTTTCAGTGAAACATGCCAGAAAGCCACGCAAAGCTACGGTGTAGCGGTCAACAGAGGTCGAAATATGCGTGTTCGTGACTAAAGCAACTTCATGCTGAATTCACGGTCTGCAGAGTCTGAAATAAATCAGGTGAAGAGCGACAGAATGAAATACGCCGGCCTCCGATGGGAACTTAGGACCGAGGAATTTGAAGTACTCTCCTGGGAGTCAGAATTCCGGAAAAATTAGCGGTTTGTGCAGACGCTAACCTTGATGGGTGGCCTGGGAGGAACTAAATAACAGAAGTTGAAAGGAAGGGAAATTTTGTGGGAATTTGTTCACTTCCCAGAGCAGGCATTGGTTGGCACTGGGAAGCGACACATAATTAACGCGACTTGCGCTGCAATTGGCGTAAGTGATTTTGCTGGAGGGTAAACCGAGGCGAAGAACGGACTGGCAGAAGTCACTGTAGAGGTCTTCCGTTCCCAGCTTGTGCAGACGTGGTGTTCTTTACTCAGCTTGCCTGAGAGAGAGTGAGCATACCTGCAGTTTATGACTTAGCAAACGAAACGATTGAGCTTGGTGATAGAAAGTTTTCGTTCATTTATGTACTGAGCAAGACAGCTAGGAGTGAACAGACGAGCGCAGCCTTGCAGTACCACTTGCAGCTGACGTCCGAACAACGACGCCGCCCCGCCACGCTGAATTCGGTCATATTGCGCCCGCTCCGGCTTGAGTTAGGCCACTGATTAATTTGTTGGATCACGCCGGCAAAGTTTCCACGAAGGTTTCATGGGCCGTGTATTGTAGCATTCTTCTCGCACTTCGCATTACGCCTGGGACAGTCGATAGGAATTAATTTTGATTTATCGCGTTTTACTCCACGTAAACGCAATTTATTCCCACTGCCTGTTAGGAGAGTCGTGTAATGTGATGATTGAAGGTCGTGAGTTAAAATAAATTCGTGCTAATTATCTGCATCTGTTTTCAATCAAGTAGTTGAAATCCCAAGTCACTTTCTTAATTAATTTTATGTTCAACATTTGCATTTGGTGTTCAATACCTGAATATAACATCAATGTGCACCCCTTTTTAGTTAAAAGGGATCAATTCTGAATCAATTAATGTAAACACTGCCACCGCAGCTCAATCAGGAGTTACAGAGCCTTATTACTTATCCGATATTGCGGCAGTTTTGCACTCTCTGTTGATCTCTTAGTCAATTAGCTGGGGTGAACACACGCCAGAACCAGATAAGTGACGGGTGGGGTGTTACAGACATCACACACATCCATGCCCGAGGCAGGATTCGAACCTGCTACCGTAGTGGTCGCGCGGTTCCAGACTGTAGGGGCCTAGAACCGCTCGTCCGCTCCGGCCGGCTTATATTAGGAAATGAGACACTTAAAGTAGTAGATGAGTTCTGCTATTTGGACAGCATAGTAATTGTTAATAGTCAAAGTAGAGAGGGTATGAAATGTAGACTGGCAATGGCAAGGGAAGCATTTCTGAAGAGAAATTTGTTAATATCGAGTATAGATTAAGTGTCAGGAAGTCTTATCTGAAAGTGTTTGTGTGGAGTGTAGACATGTGTGGAAGCGAAACATGGATGACAAACAGCATACATAAGAAGAGAATAGAAGCTTTTGAAATGTGGTGCTACAGAAGAATGCTGAAGATTAGATGGGTAGAACACATAACTAATAAGGCGGTACTGAATAGAAATGGGGAGAATAGAAATTTGTGGTACAACCTGACTAAAAGAAGAGACCGGTTGGTGGGACTCATTCTGAGGCGCAAGGAATCACCAGTTTAGTTTTGGAGGGAAACGTGAGGGTGTAAAAATCGTAGAGGGAGACCGAGAGACGAAGACAGTAAGCAAATTCAGAAGAATATAGGCTGCAGTAGTTCCTCGGAGATGGAGGTGTCTGCTCAGGGTAGAGTAACATGGAGAGCTGCTCAAACCAGTGTTGGGACCGAAGACCACAACAACAGTCTCGCGGCTCTAGGCGCTCAGTCCGGAATCGCGCGACTGCTACAGTCGCCAGTTCGAATCCTGCCACGGGCATGGATGTGTGTGATGTCCTTAGATTAGTTAGGTTTAAGTAGATCTAAGTTCTAGGGGACTGATGACCACAGATGTTAAGTCCCATAGTGCTCAGAGCCATTTGAACCACAACAACAACAGCCAACAGACCTGGTGCGTGCCACGCAGGGTCGAGGTGCTTGGCTGCATGACGCAGCACTAGGTCACATCAGACTACTGCCCCTGCTGGTTTGGTCACTACAGTACAGCACGAGCCCGGCGCTGGGTCAGTTAAGTGTGCAACACCTGTCTGTGGCAGAGCGTCAGCGACCACCCCGCTCGGCACGCCGGTGCGCGCCCGTTTAATTGCAAATCGTCCGCCCTAAGTGGACGCAGCGTGGCACGGAACGCTCGCGTCCTGTTGGCACGGCGTCAACTCGCCGTCATTAATATGTAACACGCCCCTTAGAGCGTTTACATGCCACGGAATCGCCCGCGGTAATAATTTGCAATCAGCGCTTAAGCTAAGTGCTCGCTCGTTCCGTAGCCCGTCGTTTCCTTTTTTACATTCACTCGATAGCGTTCGCTTCGGGGACAAGTCAGAAAAGCAGTTCAGTTCTCGCTTTTCTAAACGGTTTTTTGTTTAACACCGTACGCGCTATACTACTTGTTAAATGGGTATTGCTATAACAGGTGGATTTTAATGTGGCAGATTTTATCTCGTTTCGTATCCTCTTACACGGCTCTGTACAACTCAGAAATTACTGCAATTGTGGTTGGATTAGCACATGAATAGGAAAATAAGATACTTATATGGTCGCAGTAGTTTCTCGAGCGTCATGAAGTGGTAGCCATCCTTAAACAGTGTGAGAAAAGCTAAAAAAAGAAAAGAAGTTTCGAATGAGTCAGCCGCCAGCAGCAGCCTGTTGCCGTCTTGGTCTTAAAACAGTTTCAAAAGATAAAGATTATTTTTCTATTAGAGTAGATCTTACCTCAACGACTAGGGCATTTTGCATCACCCCGGTTCCCTGAACACCTGAAGGTAGACGTTGACTGTGGATGTTGTATCAGAGACACAGTCCCTTTGACTGTTCAGAGAGTGTGGCCGAGCGGTTCTAGGCGCTTCGGTCTGGAACCGCGCGACTGCTATGGTCGCAGGTTCGAATCCTACCTCGGGCATGGATGTGTGTGATGTCCTTAGGTTAGTTAGGTTTAAGTAGTTCTAAGTTCTAGGGGACTGATGACCTCAGATGTTAAGTCACATAGTACTCAGAACCATTTTTGAACTGTTCAGAGATGTCACTAAACCCGCCAAAAGATGTAAACTACCAAGCATGAACAGCGCCTATTAGACGGAAGGGGTCCGACAGCCGATCAGTTCCAGTCATTCCACCAGGAAGGAGGTACACGGTTCGTGTTGTCTGTAGTTCAACCATGCCTAGACGGTCAAAACCGCTGTTCGATTGCGCCCGCATTGTTACTTTGTGCCAGGAAGGGCTCTCAACAAGGGAAGTGTCCAGGCGTCTCAGAGTGAACCAAAGCGATGTTGTTCGGACATGGAGGAGATACAGAGAGACAGGAACTGTCTATGATATCCCTCTCTCAGACCACCCAAGGGCTACTACTGCAATGGATGATCGCTACCTACGGATTATGGCTCGGAGGGATCCTGACAGGAACGCCATCATGTTGAATAATGATTTTCGTGCAGCCACCACAGAACGTCGTGTTACGACTCAAACTTTGCGCAATAGGCTGCATGATGCGCAACTTCACTTCCGATGTCCATGGCGAGGCCCATCTTTCCAACCCCGACACCGTGCAGTGCGGTACAGATGGGCCCAACAACGTGCCGAATGGACCGCTCAGGATTGGCATGAAATTCTCTTAACCGATAAGTGTCGCATGTGCCTCCAACCGGACAATCGTCGGAGACGTCTTTGGAGTGAACCAGGTCAGACTGAACGTCTTAGACACACTGTCCAGCGAGTGCAGGAAGATGGAGGTTCCCTGCTGTTTTGTGGTGGCATTATGTGGGGCCGACCAACGCCGCTGGCGGTCATCGAAGGCACCGTAACGGCTGTACGATACGTGAATGCCATCCTGCGACCGATAGTGCAACCATATCGGCAGCAAATTGGCGAAGCAATCGTCTTCATGGACGACAATTCGCGTCCCCATCGTGCACATCTTGTGAATGACTTCCTTCAGGATAACGACATCGCTGGACTAGAGACACGAACTCTATCGAACATGCTTGGGATAGATTGAAAAGGGCTGTTTATGGACGACGTGACCCACCAACCACTCTGAGGGATCTACGCCGAATCGCCGTTGAGGAGTAGGACAATCTGGACCAACAGTTCCTTGATGAACTTGTAGATAGTATGCCACGACAAATACAGACATGCATCAACGCAAGAGGACGTGCTACTGGGTATCAGAGGTACCGGTGTGTACAGCAATCTGGACAACCACGGTCTGAAGGTCTCGCGGTATGTTGGTACAACATCCAGTGTGTGGTTTTCATGAGCAATGAAAAGGGGTGGAAATGATGTCTTTGTTGATTTCTATTCCAATTTTCTGTACAGGTTTCGGGACTCTCGGAACTGAGGTGATGAAAAACTTTTTTTGATGTGTGTGTTTGCCGTATCTTTCATCAGAGAACTTTAAAATATTACGAGTGTTTCTTCTACTTCTGTAGGTCTATGTATATAACTAGGTGTTATATTAAAAATTGTGAATTTAGTGTAATAGCGTAGTCAGACCGATACACTTCTCGACTTCATTATCTCACATAATTGTTTGCTGTTTTTTGGATTTTATTTCTGTAATACAATATATTATATATTGTGTAGATGAGACCTAAAATGTCCCGTTTGCACTATTACGTCAAAAAAATGTGTCTGATCATCGCCTTGCAGAGAAAATTTCCTGCTTGTATCATTATGTCACACACTGGTGTGTAAGTTATATCATAAGTAGTCTATTCAAAAACATAAGTATGTGGTTTTTATGGCTGGGGGTCAGGAGAGGGGGGGGGGCAGGTGGTTAGAGGTTGTATGATTAAAGACGAATGCACCTCTTCAACCGTATGACCCCCAGCTCGTGTACCCCCACCACCACATCTCTAGCCATGAAAGTCACTACAGCAAGATCTAAAATTGTGGTTCATCTGCCGCTAGGTATAGTTTTCATGCAACCCACAACACCGTCAAAAATCTTGGCCTTACTGGAAAGAATGATCTTTTCTGCAGGAAATTTAATGCAGTTAATTTTTTTACTGTGATACATTGTGTCTGTAGACTTCGATTTTCGAGTTATTCCAAAAAAACATACAAATGTAACCTTGAAATGCGTTTTTCTTGAATAACTCGAAAGTCATGTCTTCCAACGAAAAAGTATCACAGTACAAAACTGTTGTTGTTGTTGTGGTCTTGAGTCCTGAGACTGGTTTGATGCAGCTCTCCATGCTACCCTACCCTGTGCAAGCTTCTTCATCTCCCAGTACTTACTGCAACCTACATCCTTTTGAATCTGCTTAGTGTATTCATCTCTTGGACTCCCTCTACGATTTTTACCCTCCACGCTGCCCTCCAATGCTAAATTTGTGATCCCTTGATGCCTCAGAAAATGTCCTACTAACCGGTCCCTTCTTTTTGACAAGTTGTGCCACAAACTCCTCTTCTCCCCAATTCTATTCAATTCTTCATAATTGGTTACGTGATCTATCCATCTAATCTTCAGCATTCTTCTGTAGCACCACATTTCGAAAGCTTCTATTCTCTTCTTGTCCAAACTATTTATCGTCTATACAAATACTTTCAGAAACGACTTCCTGACACTTAAATTTATACTCGATGTCAACAAATTTCTCTTCTTCAGAAACGTTTTCCTTGCCATTGCCAGTCTACATTTACTATAACAAATTTCCTAGAAAAACGTCCTGTTAATTTTTTTTTCTGTATGACTAAATTTTGCGCGTGGCTAGCAAGACAATATGGATCTTTTTAGTGGTATCTGAAGACATTATGGGTTGCTTAAAACCCTAGGTAGAGATAGTTGAATCACAGTGTACACACACACACACACACACACACACACACACACACACACACACACACACACATACACGCACGCATAACATACGGTGACCCAAAGATCATCGACAAGCAACACTTGTTCACCTTCACTAATGAAGGTCTTAAGGTATGAATTTTAGAGCCCCTGTTTACTGGACTTTTTTTTCTTGTTTGGTCCATACTAGCCCCCCCCCCCCCCCCGAAAATATGAAAAAAAATGAGATTTCAGTAGTGTGTTTGATACACTACTGGCCATTAAAATTGCTACACCACGAAGATGACGTGCTACAGGTCGACAGGAAGATGATGCGGTGATATGCAAATGATTAGCTTTTCAGAGCATTTCCCCAAGTTGGCGCCGGTGGCGACACCTACAACGTGCTGACATGAGGAAAGTTTCCAACCGATTTCTCATACACAGACAGCAGTTGACCGGCGTTGCCTGGTGAAACGTTGTGATGGCTCGTGTAAGGAGGATAAATGCGTACCATCACGTTTTCGACTTTGACAAAGGCAGTTGCGGTGTATCGTATCGCAACATTACTGATCGCGTTGGTCGAGATCCAATGACTGTTGGCAGAATATGGAATCGGTGGGTTCAGGAGGGTAATACGGAACGCCGTGCTGGATCCCAACGGCCTCGTATCACTAGCAATCGAGATGATAGGCATCTTATCCGCATGGCTCTAACGCATCGTGCAGGCACGTCTCGATCCCTGAGTCAACAGATGGGGACGTTTGCAAGACAACAACCATCTGCACTAACAGTTCGACGACGTTTGCAGCAGGGTGGACTATCAACTCGAAGACCATGGCTGCGGTTACCCTTGATGCTGCATCACAGACAGGAGCGCCTATGATGGTGTACTCAACGACGAACCTGGGTGCACGAGAGGCAAAACGCCATGTTTTCGGATGTATCCAGGTTCTGTTTATAGTGTCATGATGGTCATATCCGTGTTTGGCGACATCGCGGTGAACGCACACTGCAAGCGTGTATTCGTCATCGCCATACTGTCGTATCACCCGGCGTGATGGTATGGGGTGCCACTGGTTACACGTCTCGGTCACCTCTTGTTCGCATTGACGGCACTTTTAACAGTGGACTTTACATTTCAGATGTGTTGCGACCCGTGGCTCTACCCTTCATTCGATCCCAGTGAAACCCTACATTTCATCAGGATAATGCACGACCGCATTTTTCAGGTCGTGCACGGGCCTTTCTGAATACAGAAAATGTTCGACTGCTGCCCTGGCCAGCACATTCTCCAGATCTCTCACCAACTGAAAACGTCTGGTCAATGGTGGCCGAGCAACTGGCTCGTCACAATACGCCAGTCACTACTCTTGATGAACTGTGGTATCGTGTTGAAGCTGCATGGGCAGCTGTACCTGTACACGCCATCCAAGCTCTATTTGACTCAATGCTCAGGCGTATCAAGACCGTTATTACGGCCAGAGGTGGTTGTTCTGGGTACTGATTTCTCAGGATCTATGCACCCAAATTGCGTGAAAATGTAATCACATGTCAGTTCTAGTATATTTGTCCAATGAATACCCGTTTATCATCTACATATCTTATTGGTGTAGCAATTTTTATGGCCAGTAGTGTAGTATCGAAGATGAGCAAGTGCTCGTAGCTCTTGAGGAATGGATTTTAGAGCCTTTGTTTAGTAGACACCCCCTAAGGGTTGTCAGAGTTTCTTCGGGACACCATATATGCTCTAACGACTCACGGAGACCAGATTCGTACACGATTGTGTGCAATAGAAATATTCCCACGAAATATTTCATTTTGAAAACAACGAGCCTTGGGGGGGGGGGGGGGGGGGAGTGAATGTGCCGGATGGATGCCCCGGTATAATGTCCGCACCTGCTACTCGGCAAGTGCTCTCGCGCCGAATGAAATACGGGTGATTGCTGCCTAATGCGATAAGCGGCAGTTCCAGCGGCGGCGCGTTAATGACAGTGACTGGGAGGGAGCGATCCGGCGGTTTTGGGGCTCGGCTGGAGTCCGCGGCTGGCGAGAACAATGGCCGGCGTGCCCCTGGCGCGGCCCTCTGGGAGACAGCCCGTGCTGCGCCGCGCCGCACGCCACGCCCGCATTAATGAGGCGAGCCGCCGCGGCGCAGCAAACCTGTTCCCGCTTTGTCCCGACACCTCGCTCTGCGCCGAGACGAGCCGCGCCGGGCAGCGCTGCGTGTGTGGTGCGCCGGCTCCCGGCATACGTGCGCTCTGGGCAGGCCGCACAAAATCTCGCCGAAATCTGTTCGCCGATAGTTCCGGAGATCGCACACCCGTAATTTAAGTTTGGAAAGTTGCGCAGTTCATCCCACTACTCCAGAAAGGAAAAATCGCAGTAAATCGATCACTTACAGAGTCTTATCAAATGGTTCAAATGTCTCTAACAAGGGAACGTCCCCATCGCACCCCTCTCAGATATAGGTATAAGTTGGCACAGTGGATAGGCCTTGAAAAACTGAACACAGATCAATCGAGAAAACAGGAAGAAGTTGTGTGGAACTATGAAAAAAATAAGCAAAATGTACAAACTGAGTAGTGCATGCGCAAGATAGGCAACATCAAGGATAGTGTGAGCTCAGGAGTGCCGTGGTCGCGTGGCTTCGTGTGTCGGTCCGGCACGCAGTTTAAAATATGTCCGATGAGGATGGCTGCTTTTAACTGGACGGAAACTAGGAGGAAAGTTCATGGTGGTGTAATGGAGATCATCCATCGAACTATGGACCAGGTGCAAAAAGTCAGATTCATCAACTCCTGCATTTTGTCTAAAGCGTATTTCACTGCACAGGTATTTCCAATCCCCAAACTAGTAGTGAAAGGGATCATGTTCACTGTTGCCAATTATTTATGGCGAGGAGACATATTCAGGGTTGGTGCGACTACTGTTATACTGGATGTCAGAAACGGGGGCCTCGGTTTGGTGGACATTCGAAATAAAGCGTCTGCTCTGATCCACAAACGGATTTTCCATATACTCAGAGAACTTCCACAATGTATAGCCGCAAAGCTCTTTGAGGCTGTGACACCCCAAAGTCTGCAAGGACCGATTGATGTGCGAAGGATTAATGCCCGTCTGCAGTATGTGAGGAACTTTTTCCTCGAAGCAAGTCATCTTAGTGACGAAATCAGAAGCAACACATGTATCACAGCGCGCCACATCATACTTGAAAGGAAGTTAAATGAGGGCAGAAACAAAACTGAAAAGAAATTCCTTAATTGTGACTGGAAAGCTGTATGGCGGAACATCAACTATGCCGGGCTCGCTACAGACGATATTTCCGCATGGTACAAAACATCAGCACCAACGAGAGACTATATGGGAGCGGTTTAAACCAGACACACCTTTGTGGAAAATGCAATCTGGTGGATACACTCATCCACAGATTCACCTGTGGCGGCAATGTGAATAACTGGAATTGGATCAGGCAACAAATCGCCTTTCTCACCAGATCCTCGACGGAATATATAACGCCATCGCTCCTCCTGAGACCAGACATGACATACTTTCCGAAACTAAAAATCAACGCCATTAGCTGGTTACTGGGAAAATATGTTAATTATGTCATCAACAAACTTGGGTCGGACAGCGAAATAGAATTCCGCGTTTACATGAAGGGTGAATACGCGAAAATAAGCACGTATCGCAACCACAAGAAGCACTACGGCAACATGCTGAAGATCATTTTTGAAAGAATGGGTGTCGGTTAAACATGTGGAACCACTACAACACCTTGAACGAGAACGAACAGAAGAAAATTAAAAGTCACTTGCGTTCTTGTTATTATTTACTATTACCTTGCTTCCGAAACTTCTATGTTACACGAAGAGTTTTTATTTCAAAACATTTTGTTCAGAATTACTCGCGTTCGACTTCCAAAGTATTTGTGTGATTCAAGAACAATTGTTAAGTTTTTATCAGTGTATCAGTGTTCAGTTTCTACTCAGAGAAGAGGTTTCTTTGAAAAAAAAAAAAAAAAAAAAGGTGGATAGAGCGTCTGCCATGTAAGCAGGAGATACCGGGTTCGAGTAAAAATAAAAAAGGAAAAAAGAAGTGGTTAGCTTGAGCAGCTGCGGAACGAGTGGTCTTTGGTTCAAGTCGTCCCTCGAGTGAAAAGTTTACTTTCTTTACTTTCGCAAAGTTATGATCTGTTCGTTCGTTCATTTACGTCTCTGTTCACTGTAATAAGTTTAGTGTCTGTGTTTTGCGACCGCACCGCAAAACCTTGCGATTAGTAGACGAAAGGACGTGCCTCTCCAATGGGAACCGAAAACATTTGACCGCAAGGTCATATGTCAACCGATTCCTCCACAGGAAAATATTCATTGACCTTGTTATTGAAGTCGCGAGCTATATTTGCTGGATTCATATTGCCCACGGAATACATCTCACGTATTTAATGCACTCTCGTCCAAAGTAGCGAACAGTCAATTGCCAGCCATGCCGCTCGTGGTCTCGCGGTAGCGTTCTCGCTTCCCGAGCACGGGGTCCCGGGTTCGATTCCCGGCGGGGTCAGGGATTTTCACCTGCCTCGAGATGACTGGGTGTTTGTGTTGCCCTCATCATTTCATCATCATCCAGGAAAGTTTCGAAATTGGACTGAGCAAAGGTTGGGAAATTGTACGGGCGCTGATAACCACGCAGTTGAGCGCCCCACAAAACCAAACATCATCATCCCAATTGCCAGCCAGGGAGCCTCGTTAGCAGGAATACTCTCTCTTCCGTGCGCTGTAGTCGACTGCGTCGTGTGTTTCGATGTTTGTTTAGGTTGATGGTTCAAATGGCTCTGAGCACTATGGGACTTTATATCTGAGGTCATCAGTCGCCTAGAACTTAGAACTAATTAAACCTAACTAACCTAAGGACATCACACACATCCATGCCCGAGGTAGGATTCGAACCTGCGACCGTAGCGGTCGCTCGGCTCCAGACTGTAGTGCCTAGAACCGCACGGCCACTCCGGGCGGCTTTGTTTAGGTGAAGCGTCCCCATACTGCAACGCAGTTACCTCTCATCGGACGGACGGACGGAGAGATAATAATTGTCTGAAAATAAAAAATTAAACTTGTCACTCGAGGGAAGACTTCAACCAAGGACCTCTCGTTCCGCAGGTGCTCACGCTAACCACGGGACCATGGCGTTCCTGAGCTCACACTACGTTTGATGTTGCCTACCTTGCGCATTGACTACTCAGTTTGTATATTTTGCTTTTTTTTCATAGTTCCACACAACTTCTTCCTGTTTTCTCGATTGATCTGTGTTCAGTTTTTCAAGGCCTATCCACTGCGCCAACTTATAACTAAATCTGAGGGGGTTTCCCTTGTAAGCACTGTGGGACTTAGCTTCTGAGGTCATCTTGTAACAATACGAGTTAAGATAGATGTAACGGAACTTGAATAGCGCTTTTGCCTATATTGGTTACGGTAGAGAGATCGATCTTTCGGTCCTGTCTGTATATTTATATATAATATTGCGCGAATAAAGGCTGGGCGAGAGTAAAGCTATTGTTAAAAACGCACGCCGCGCGATTTGTTATGATTTGGTCGGTCATAATAATAATAACATGCTTTTGAATACAATCAAAATATAACGGCGATACCTGTTTAGTGTTACTGGAAATAATCTGTAGTAAATTTATGAGTAAGGTAGCCGATCCTATAAGAAGAGGTAAAA
Organism: Schistocerca cancellata; assembly: GCF_023864275.1. NCBI lineage: Eukaryota > Metazoa > Arthropoda > Insecta > Orthoptera > Acrididae > Schistocerca > Schistocerca cancellata. The sequence continues at coordinate 1,052,189,536 of NC_064626.1, read as the reverse complement.
TTAGGCATATTGAGGTGTTCTGCTTTATATCGACGAAGCAGATGATACGGCGTCATTTTTTCGTTTACTCTTAGAAATAAACAAGTAAAGAAGTGCTAATTGTGCGTTGTGAAAAAATATAGGGGCGAGTTTTAAATAACTGTGGTATACGATCAGAGTAACAAAAAGGACATTTAGTTACACGAAATCGCGGATAGCGACGTGTGGTCATTAAATTGAGTACACCTACAGGGCGGTCAGTTCCGGGATAAATCTATACGCATCTCACGAGGGACGCGGTATAGAGACCGTTTTTTTTAATTATATAGCGGAGAGCGGGCTCCAATTTATGAAAAGGAGAAAAACGTTAACTTTTACGCGAACTCTTAATAATAGCGGATCGGAGAGAAAAGTGTATAATTGTCTTACGACTAACAAACATTCGTGTAGGGCGGTGGCTAAGCTAGAAGAGTCAATTACAAAATACTGTGTCATTATCATTGACTGTTGGTGTCGAGCTACCGAAACTGTTCATCAAAGGGTTTCGATGGAACTTCGGAGTTAGGGTTCAAGCTCTCGCATATACTCCACATCAGAATGCGAAATAAAAGTGTGAACGAAGTTATGTTAAATAAAACAGAAGAAATAAGACAGTTTGGTCGTATCTGTTATTATTCCATAAACTGTAACATATCTTATTGTTCTACTAAGCATTTATAGACGATCTTTATGACAATTTGCTTCGAAGGGATCTCGTTAGGAGTTAAGTTTTGGGGACCTGGTCAAGAGGGGGTAGTTCGTAGATCCTAACTACTGCAGCTATTCTGGAATCAGGTGCTACCGTGACCGTTGTGTGTTGTCAATGACTTAAGGTTACCATATCTCATGCTCTAAGATCGACGCGCCTTTCCGCTCCTCACGGCAACAACGACAACACCGACGACGAAGGAAGATACGGTAGAATCAGTCCCCTAGAACGTAGAACTACTTAAACCTAACTAACCTAAGGACATCATACACATCCTTGCCCGAGGCAGGATTCGAACCTGCGACCGTAGCGGTCGCGCGGTTTCAGACTGCAGCGCATAGAACCGCTCGGCCACTCCGGCCGGCGACTCTTATCACCTTGACATCGATTTGAGGTAGGATTTTGGAACATTTACCGTATTCGAACGTTCTGATTTACCTCGAAGAAAACGATCTGTTCGGATATAGTTACTACGGATTCAGAAAACATTGTTCTTGTGAAATATAAGTGGCTCTTTATTCGCACGAAGTAATAACAAAGCCTATCGAGAGTGGATCTCAAACTGATACCACATTTCTAGATTTCCGGAAGGTTTTTTGATTCCGTTCCTCACAATCTACTTCCAATAAAATTGTGTACCTGTTGGAGCATCGCCTCAGTTGAGCACTGGATTCGTGATTTCCTGTCAGAAAGGCCACAGTTCGTACCAATCAACATAAAGTCACCGAGAAAAACAAAAGGTATATCTCGATTTCTTCGGGGAGATGTTATAGGCCCTCTCCTGCTCCTAATCTACATACATGATTTAGAGGACTATCTGAGCAGACGCCTTAAATTGTTTTAAAATGATTCTGTCGTTTACCACCTAGTAAAATCATTATAAGATCAAAAACAATTGCAAAATGAATATTAGGGTAACCCAAAAAGTAAGGTCTCGTATTTTTTTTATAAGTGCATAGACCTGCTTATTTCTACAATGGTTTACAGCAGTTTACAGCTTGACCGTTTAGCTATTTTTCGAAATTATCACCATTTCTGTCTATGCATTTTTGTAGACGCTGTGGCAGTTATTTGTATGCCCATGTCATACCAGCTCACAGCCACGCAGTTCAGAAAGTTATGAACCTCTTCTTTCACCTCGTCGTCGGAGCTGAATCGCTTTCCAGCCAAATGTTCCTTTAACCTAGGGAACAGGCGATAGTCACTGGGCGGCAAGTCAGGACTATAGGGTGGGTAGGTGATTATGTTCCACTGAAACTGTTGCAAGAGAACAACGGTTTGCCGAGCGGTGTGTGCGCGAGCTTTGTAATGGGGAATGTGTACGCCCTTGCTCAACATTCCTCTTCTCCGTCCTGAATTGCCCGTTTGAGTCTTTTCAGAGCACCTGTCAGCGTTAATTGTGGTCCCAGAGGGCATAAAGTCGACCAACAATACCTCTTTCCGATCCCAAAAGCGGTTGTCATGAACATTGAACATCTATTGGCCTGACATGTCGGGACACACTCTATTCCACTCCGTGATTGAAAACGGAAACCACGTGTGTACGTGTACCTCACCCCTCATGGTAATGTACATGTGCGTCAGTGAAAAAGACCAATAAAAAGGTGTTAGCATGGGGACGTAATGTGCTGTTCCAGTCTCTTCTGTACCTAAGGTCCATCACCGTTCCCTTTGGATCCCTACGTAATTCGGTGCTCTCCGATACACACGATCGAACAGCGGAGGAGTGGTACTGAAGCGTCAACTTTAGGTTACAATATTTCCGTATGTAATTAACATTTTACAATGCAACAAACGGCACTGATTACGTATTTGTTTATATGTTCAGATGTGCTAACAAAACTAACGTGGTTCCATTTAAAAAAACGTAGGTTTATGTTAAAAGACGTACTTCCGTGCATTTTTGTATGCTTTGTATTAAACAATTACACTAGCCCCTCTCCTCACGTTCGGTCTGTGGAATTGGTTCGTCAGTATTTGATGTGATTTACGAAATATATCCAGCGGTAACGTTAGGTGACTCACCCTATATACATCATAGATGTTAACAGTTTCATTTGCTATAAGAAAAGACCATCGAGGATATCAGAAGAAACGTCCTGGTTCACGTTCACGGTAACTTGAATGAATGGACCCAAGTCATGGTACGAAATCACCCCCAAAACGGCAAAGTAGCACCTCTAGTCTGAAAGCAAGCTTAAACGCCTCGTTGGATGACGGTGTTGTCGGTGCCTTGCACTGTTTGTAATGAGGAAAAATCTTGCCTTTTCGGGCCACAGCACACACAACTTGTCAGCCGTCAGCAGCTCGTGGTCTAGTGGCTAGCGTTGCTGCTTCTGGATGACGGGGTCCCACGTTCGATTCCCGACAATGGTATACAGTTCCTTGCAGACACTTTGGACAGTTCGGTATAAAACACCAAACAAATGCGCAACTTTATTCACAGTGTGGTCTTGAGAACATTCAAACAGAATAGTTCCTTTTCGCCATTCGGTCACGTTTCCATGTCGACCCAACTCATTGCATTGATTCCATGCAACCGATTGACACGTTTGCACCTCTTCACTGCGATGATTTATGTCAACGGTGAAAGGTCACAAAAACCACACGGGACCACATCTGCACTATCTTCAGCGTTCCAATGCGACCATTGTGCGCTTTCAAGCGGGTGATTAACATTTTGCCTTGCGAGCTTGTGTTCTCGTCAACATGTTTCCCTCATTCTTATCAATTTCGGCGTTTAAAAAAATAAAACTCCTTGTAAACGAATAGGTAACTGTGTACTTTCGTAACTACCAAATCTCATCCTCCATAGAAATTTATGTTATTCATATTCTCCCAACAACTGACTGGGAAAGGTGACACGCATCTGATAAGTCTAAGCAAACAGTACCTATATTACAACTACGCATAGTAATGGACCTTAGTGTGCGAATGAACCATCTGGGGAATCTCAGTATGCAAGCTGAGCAAAATTCGTATATGAAACTATACCTTCTATTTTCTTGTTAACCTTGCAGACTCCATTAATCTCACTTCGATGAGATTGAAACGACACGTAGCAAACAGGAAACTTCGTAAACTCGTTATGCGGATACTGGAAACAGATTAGCAAAGTCTGGAAGGTGACTCAACTTTTTACTTTCTTCTAAAACTCTTCTATTCAGTTTCATGTATTTATTTTTAACTTTCGTCGCTTTAATGGATTCGTATAAGAAGTAATGTCATATGTGTACCAGGAAATCAAGGGTCATGTTTGTACTAGTACATCGCGAAATACACTCTACAGGCTGGGCGGAACGTATTTCCTGTAATATAAGCAGAATTGTATTCGAATATTGAGCTAGGAAAAAATATATTCTTCCCTGTTGCGCATTGTAATTTCTGTTACCTTTCTCCCTATACGAGATATACGATGGAGGCAGGAGCGCTGTCTAAAAATTTACTCAATAGTGTTCCGTAGAACAACAGTGATGTTCTTCCGAAGATCACAAGTTCCTCATGCATCTCTGTTGCTTTCGTATCGGCTGTATCAACCTGTCATATATCCAGCAGAGCGGTGTACCACATATAGAGGGTGGAGCAGGCCACACCAACTATATGCAGAATGAATACATATATCGAAGTGCGGTTTTCACCAAGCTGTAGCTGATGATGTGGCGAATTTCCTGACATTTGCAAAAATATTTAACTTCTGTTGTCGCCAAATTACGACATAGACTTTGTTTTTTTTCTAATAGAACTGTATACTTTTTTATGTGGCGTTTGAAAGAAGATTCTAACAGATCTTAGTTATATACATATACGGTACTCGATCAAATAGTATCAAATTAACAAAGCCGCAAACCACTGACCCTCCGTTAGGAAAGGCGACTTCTTGCTTTAATTTCCGCCACAAACAAAAGTATAGAAGTGGTAAGTTTGGTGAGTGTACGGATCATTTTTCGTTTCCTGAACGATCGTTCCAGGGCTCTGCAAATGTTCTGTTGGGAAGGTCTGTTATTACGAGAGCGGAATGGGAGGCACATCCGTCGTGATTGCTTTATTTCCAGTGGGATGCCTTCCAATAACTTCGGCAGCAGCATCTCTCAGGAACCCGAGATACTTGAGTGTATTTAGATTCCCTTCAATAAACCAGGGACCAATAATGTAAATCTTGAAAAATACGCACGAAAAGTTGGTAGACAAAGAGCGTTGTTCGTGCCCAGTTCTTTGAGTCAGCGTGGATTTTCAGCTGACTGTTAGAGCATATCGCGGAGATTGGTTTGCCCATGGTTTGCAAGCGATTCTTCTTCAACAAACAAAACTTTGCATAGATGTGCTGCATTACTTTGCCGTTTTCGTAGATAATTTTCGGAGAAAAGTAACCAATTTTGTAGGTCTTTGCCACGAAGCTGTGGATGCAGCGAAACGTTAAGAGGGCGAAATGCGATGGAATGTAGTGTTCGCAGAACAATCGTTTGGTTGATCCCTCTCGTAGTTCCGAGATGCCTCTTCGTGACATTTCACATTTGCGTTGTTTGCTACTGCTGCAAAAATATTAGTTTAATTTCTTTTATCAGTTGCTCTAACTTTTTCCTTGGTATAGTTCATTCACCACGCTTTCGAAAACTTTCTTTTAATGTTTGTAAAGACAGAACGCGAATGCTTGGCATGATCGAGACACTCTTCACCACACACCCGTACCACTCAAAAAATGGGTTCAAATGGCTCTGAGCACTATGGGACTCAACATCTTAGGTCATAAGTCCCCTAGAACTTAGAACTACTTAAACCTAACCAACCTAAGGACATCACACACACCCATGCCCGAGGCAGGATTCGAACCTGCGACCGTAGCAGTCCCGCGGTTCCGGACTGCAGCGCCAGAACCGCTAGACCACCGCGGCCGGCCCGTACCACTCCTCCAATAGTTTGGTGACATTCGTTATAAACGATATTCACTTTTTCGATTGACGTGTTCGTTGCGAATGTCTCAATAGCATTATGAGCAAGTCATCTGATTACTGCAACAGTAGAACACAGATTAATGAGCTTCAAACGCGTAGGTAAACAGAAGAACCATACATAAGTTACATGTTTGCTTACATTTTGTGTGAGAGTGCAGACGTTTGTGGAACCTCGTCTCATGGCTGCGTGACAGTGGCTTGCTGCGCTGCTACCTTGACAGTATTTGATCAAGTCCCATACATGTCATATCGTTGAAGTTATCTTAGAAACTTCTTTCTAATGCCTCAAAAGAAAGTACAAAGCTGGGAAACTAAACGTAGCCCTTAACAGTAGACACGGAGTGAATGAACCGTATGCACACAATCACACCCCGTGACGCGCACATCAAGCGTACACCCGCCATGTGATCCACAACCGTTCAGGGAGTAGTGCGGGCTGTGTCATTGTGAGTGGAGCTATGCAAAGAGGACGATGGTACTCACAGTGGAGCAGCGGGTGTTCGTTGTAGAAATTTACGTGACAAAGAAGTAGTGGAAACGGTGTTCTGGCCGCGGTGGTCTCGCGGTTCTAGGCGCGCAGTCCGGAGCCGCGCGACTGCTACGGTCGCAGGTTCGAATCCTGCCTCGGGCATGGATGTGTGTGATGTCCTTAGGTTAGTTAGGTTTAAGTAGTTCTAAGTTCTAGGGGACTGATGACCACAGCTGTTAAGTCCCATAGTGCTCAGAGCCATTTGAAACGGTGTTCTAACTTGTAAGCTGAGTAGTTAAATGGAGGCAAAGAGCCAGTAAAGAGTGCTGTGCAACGCTTAATCCTAAAATAACGTCAGGCAGGATCTGTTTGACCAAGTCAAGAAACGTTCCAAAGCGTGACCGAACAGCAGAAAATGTAGCTGCAGTTCACCAGAAAATGATTCCAGATTCTACGAAATCAATCCGACGCCTGTCGCAAGAGACCGGCATAACACGTCGATCATATGGACAAATACTCCACGTGGACCTGCACATGCATCCTTATCGAGTGTCTGTTGTTCACGCATTAAAACCAGCAGATGCTCCTCAACGCATCCAGTTTCGTGAGTGGCTGTTCAATGAGATAACGATGAATGGCCTGGACACGGGTCTGTTTCTTACGTCTGATGAAGCCTGATTTCACATGAGTGATTGTGGTGAAACGTACCCTTAGAAAAATTATGAATTTCTGTCGTGGTAAACTTCTTACGTTATTTGATTTTCAAACAGCTAAGCAAAACTGAACGTACTCAGACATTTCTCTCTTTACTTATTCTGATCAACGCTAAACTGACACACACTATTTTTAGCGCAACGCAATCTGTCTCTCAATAATCCCTACAAAAGAAGGGCCCTGACTAACAATAACCTATACCTTTCATGAATCACTTACCTCACAAAAATCTTCGTTACTCGAACTACTGCAATACAGCGATGGCCAATACTGCCAGCCAAATAAAATATTCTAACTACTGAAGGGACTAACTACTGATAGGCATATAGTTAGCAAATGAAAGATTTTGACAGAGAACAAACAATGTATTTACCTTAATAGTGTTCAAAAGTCATAATATATATGTATAATTTGTGACATCCAGTCTTACAAATTTTCTTTTTCTGACGGACACACGTCCAGGTCGTCCTATCATCAAAACTCTGCCATCTCTCTCTCCACATCCACCACTGCTGGCGGCTCACCTCCAACTGCACAACGCTACGCGCTGTTCACATCCAACTGCCCAACACTACAATAGAGAATATTCCAACAATGCCAACCAGTCACAGACTGCACACAACACAGTCAGTGATTTTCATACAGAGCGGTACGTGGCGTTACCAACATAAAAACCTAAACAGCCTACTTACAATGTCATTTCACAGAATCACAGTTTCTGGGCGGCGGAGAATCAGTACAACTCCCACGAAACACCATTGCATGATCAGAAGGTTGGTATTTGGTATGCAGCGTCAGCACGCCGCATTATTGGTCCCATCTCGTTTCATCAGCCACTGACTTCGGTGCCTTACATTGCCAACATTTTGAAACCATTTATGGCAGCATTAACGGAGGAGGCAAACACCTACAGTTATTTCCAGTAGGATTGAGCAACTGCCCATACAGCCGGTCGAATCTTGGAGCACATTTACACAATCTTCACCTCTGACAGATTTGTTAGGAGAGGTCAGTCTTGACGCGGCCCTAGTTGGTCATCCAGATCACCTCATCTGGCAGCGTGCGATTACTTCGTATGGGTAGCCCTCAGGTCTAAGGTATATCGCAACAACCCTCATAGTGTTCAAGAACTGCAGCGTTCCGCCAATCCAGCTTCGATCCGCCTTCAGCAACTTACTGACCAGCGCCCAAAAGTGCCGAGAGATGAACGGCGGTCACTTTCAACAGCTCCTATAGTACTGTATTTCCTTTCCTCTGTTGTGTTTCTTTATATTCTGGAAATCTGGTCTCCGGGTCACTTTTATTTGCCCTACCTTATACAGAGTTCCATTAGAAAAGAACGAAGTAGTAAAAAAAAATTTTAAAAGATGAAATGACTGCGTAGCATCGACGGCCGGGAGGCCCCATCCACGGAAGTTCGGCCGCTGGGTTGCAAGTCTTATTTTAGGTAACGCCACACTGGGCGACTTGCATGTCGGTGATGATAAGGACAACACAACACCCAGTCAACGAGCGGAGAAAACCCCCAACCCAGCCGGGAATCGAACCCGGGGCCGCTACATGGTAGGCAAACACGTTACCACCTTTTTTTGTTGATCTCATTTTTGTTCGTTGCGCTTCTTCGGAGCGGACGTGCCATGCTTCAGGTTCAAGTTAACTATGGTTCCATTCGCTCAGTTTCTTAGTACAGAGGGCAGAGAACCCTCTGACCGAACAAGATGAGCTACCGTACCGGGTACTCAGCTAAGCAGGTGATTCGGCGACTATAAAAGATGAAAATTGAAACTTCCTGGAAGATTAAAACAGTTTTAATCTGCCAGGAAGTTTGGCATCAGCGCACACTCCGCTGCAGAGTGAAAATCTCATTCTGGAAACATCCCCCATGCTATGGCTAAGTCATGTCTCCGCAGTATCCTTTCTTTCAGGAGTACTAGTCCTGCAAGGTTCGCAGGAGAGCTTCTGTAAAGTTTGGAAGGTAGGAGACGAGGTTCTGGCGGAAGTGAAGCTGTGAGGACGGGGCGTGAGTCGTGCTTGGGTAGCTCAGAAGATGAGCATGGCACGTTGGAAGATGAAACGTTACCCAAATTTCACGACGATGTTTGGTAACATTTTAGACATAATTTTTGAAAAAATTATCGACGCCGGTAAGGACACAAATCACATGCACGACGATGTAGCGGACAAGATATACAACGAATAAGGGGTTACACCAGTTCCCACGACTGCTTCCGACGTCTCAACGGTGTTGTTAACTTCATTTGACGTTTTCCTTCATTTGTGTGGCCTGTGCATGTTTTTCTTATTCGTTTGTATGCCCCAAGTGAGTTTCTGTGCCGGTCGGTGTGGCCAAGCGGTTCTAGGCGCTTCAGACCGGAACCGCGCTGCTGCTGCGGTCGCAGGTTCGAATCCTGCCTCGGGCATGGATATGTGTGATGTCCTTATGTAAGTTCGGTCTAAGTAGTTCTAAGCTCTAGGGGACTGATGACCTCAGATGTTAAGTCCCATAGTATTCAGAGCCATTTTTTGACTTTCTGTGAAGAGTTTGGACTCTTGCGAATCAATTGACAGAGGTGCACTTCTAGTTAAGACAGTCAATTTCTCTTTAATATGTTTGTGTTTTGGTTCTATGTCTCTGCATGGACTGAAAATGTTATTGTCAGTTCAAAATTTTTGTTATGTTTTGTAAGCTTAAAAATGGCACTATATGGCATTATATTGAAATGTGTTCTTCAGTTTATTGTAGGGTACAATTCGTGTTGAAACAGTTCCAGTACTTCATTATTTTGTTTTTGTGCTTATGTGCTTCTATGATTGTTTAATACAGCAACAAAAAAAAAAAAGATGGTAGAGGACTTGCCCGCGAAAGGCAAAGGTCCCGAGTTCGAGTCTCGGTCCGGCACATAGTTTTAATCTGCAAGGAAGTTCCATATCAGCGCACACTCCGCTGCAGAGTAAAAATCTCATTCTGGAAAGATAAAAATTACTTGCGGAAGTCAGGGAATTCGCCATATTGCTCGCTATAGCTTGCGAAAACCGCAGCTCGAGACAGTTATTAATTATGGATGTATTTGGGGTGGCCTGACTTACGTACCTCACAGTGTGTATGAAACAAATCTTGCATGTAAAGGAATGTGATTGACAATTTCGTTGGAAACACGTAGTGCTTCATTTGCCCAAAATGCCGCTAGACGCACTGAAGACAAATCTAGACGACGTAAAAGGCTGTGTCCGCATCCAACTTCAAAGCCAGCGACTAATTTGCGACTGCGGTGAACTGACTGTGATGTTATGTATGCGCAGGATACCCCGCTCACAATATCAGCACGCTTGTATTTGTCCGATTCGCCCATTAACGGAACTCATAAGAAACCGCCTATAGTCGCGAACCAGATGCCTGCACGAGAAAACTGGAACACGCGGCATTTATTATGCAGATTTACAACTGGCGATGGGTTTATTAGTTGTACGACGAGAGCATTAGGAGGCGGTGGGGAGTCGTTTTATTTCTAGTGGGGAGAGCGACCGGCCGCACGCTGTACACGGGTATTAAAGCACGGTAGCATATTGATCAGGAATCCAGGCGCGCGGCGGCTGGGCTCGTTATGTCACCGGGGAATGCCGCGAGCGGTCCTTGGGAGCGGTTAAACGGTCCCGGCGCAGCGGCCAAAACCGCGGGCCATTGTTCGCGAGCCGCGCGCGTAGCTGGCGCGTGTTCTGCAAGTGTCGCGAGTTGCGAGCGCGCGGCACTGCAAAAAGAAGCACCGGTGGACTCAGCTGCCGCGTATAAGGCTGCGGCCAGCCGGCGGTCGGCAGATCGCTCCACATGCCGCGCACACTTCGCCACTAGCTTACACGACGAGACTGTTTCATCAGTGCTACGGGACTTCGTTACTTCGCCTCTTTCGATGGAAAAACGCTGGCAGAAGGTCATAGAAGAGTTGCACATCTCCACCGTAGGATTCCGAACGCGACAAGGGAAACTTCAGAAACTCAGCTCGCTCTGTTCGACCGTGAGATCAAGAGCTCTGTAGGCAAAGGGAGTCAAGTTCATTACGCGTTCCGCCGGCCGGAGTGGCCGAGCGGTTCTAGGCGCTACAGTCTGGAACCGCACGACCGCTACAGTCGCAGGTTCGAATCCTGCCTCGGGCATGGGTGTGTGTGATGTCCTTAGGTTAGTTAGGTTTAACTTGTTCTAAGTTCTAGGGGACTGATGACTTCAGAAGTTAAGTCCCATAGTGCTCAGAGCCATTTGAACCGTTACACGTTCCCTGACTTCCGCAACGCATTCGACAGATACGACATTGCAGTGCCTGTGTTGTTCCGTAGTTACCATGCAGTATTCTTTTGGACATGCTGTGCCATCTCCTGACGTATTTACCTGTGAATATACTTGAAAAAAACAAAAACAAGAACAACATGAAGTAAAATTTTCCTGTAATAAGTGAAAAGTATTGATAACTTATAATGTGAAGTGCATCGATTGAAAAGAACGAAGGCAATCAGTACGATTTATTATCTATGTAGACATTGGTTAAAGGAAACAATATATTTTCTTTTAAGTAATTTTCATTTGTCTGATTGAAGAGAAGAAGTTGTTCTTTTTCCAGCAGTACTTCTGACCTAGCAAGACGCACTCTTCCTATGCTGCATATTAAGAGTTCTGTAATAAGTGTAATAATAGTTTATCTAAATTGTTTTCAGAATACAAAATATTGTTTGTTACTATTAAAATAATCTTTTATTTATAGAAAAATTATGTCCTTTCCTACAGTTACTGTAAGTTTTATTAGTTACTATCTTACCCTATTGTTGTCCGCCATTACGGTGGGTACACCAATTTTGGTAATTACGGCTCTTCTGTCCCAGATATTATTGAGATAACTTGTTTGGTTGATGCATCTATGAAAGTATTAAAGTATCTCAGTAATTATTTTCATTTTCTGATACAGATTTTGCCCTACTGGTCCACAAATATCGAGTACGTTATTTTTCACTTAGGCGCCATCACAGAGGATGCTATAACTAAGTATGCTTCATGCAATCAGAATTAACAAACCACTGTGCTACTAATAAATATACATACATACGAACCCCGAAGTTTCAACCCCTGAGACCAAAAGAGATCATGTTAATACCTTGTTTTTGATTCGTTCTGCAATAACGAGTCTAAACGATAACGTAACTTTGTATTTAGCACACCGAAGTGTTGGGTTAATAAATCTGTGTTAACATTGTTACAGAATGAGATTTTCACTCTGCAGCGGAGTGTGCGCTGATATGAAACTTCCTGGCAGATTAAAACTGTGTGCCCGACCGAGACTCGAACTCGGGACCTTTGCCTTTCGCGGGCAAGTGCTCTACCAACTGAGCTACCGAAGCACGACTCACGCCCGGTCTCACAGCTTTACTTCTGGCAGTATCTCGTCTCCTACCTTCCAAACTTTACAGAAGCTCTCCTGCGAACCTTGCAGAACTAGCACTCCTGAAAGAAAGGATATTGCGGAGACATGGCTTAGCCACAGCCTGGGGGATGTTTCCAGAATGAGATTTTCACTCTGCAGCGGAGTGTGCGCTGATATGAAACTTCCTGGCAGATTAAAACTGTGTGCCCGACCGAGACTCGAACTCGGGACCTTTGCCTTTCGCGGGCAAGTGCTCTACCACCTGAGCTACCGAAGCACGACTCACGCCCGGTCTCACAGCTTTACTTCTGCCAGTATCTCGTCTCCTACCTTCCAAACTTTACAGAAGCTCTCCTGCGAACCTTGCAGAACTAGCACTCCTGAAAGAAAGGATATTGCGGAGACATGGCTTAGCCACAGCCTGGGGGATGTTTCCAGAATGAGATTTTCACTCTGCATTGTTACAGTTTAAAAGATTGTACGAAAATCTTTGGCAAAAATAATTAGCTATTGCCATTAACATTTACACACTCACAGACAAATGTCCGAAGGAATATCGCATAGTACTTCGAAATAACACAGCACTGCAACATCGTATTTATTCACCGACACCAGGCGAGCGACTTCCAAGTGAAGTGTCTCCACTTTATAGGACCATACTTAATGAATGTACGATTACGGGCTGTAGGCGGATGGTTGATGAGATATGGAAGTATGGAAGTTTGAGTCTGCCAGTGCGTCGTGCTCGGACAGCCTAATGGCACCGGCACGGTAGTTCAGCGTGTTCGGTCAGAGGGCGAGAAACCCTCTGTAATAATAATAATAATAAAAAAAGAAGCTGAGTAAAGGAATCAACGGTCAACTTGAACGGATGTCTTGTGACGTCCGCCCAGATCAAACGCAACAAACAATACCGAAAAAAAATGGTAAGACAACCGCTCGCGATGAACGTGGAATCCGGGTTCGAGTCCTGGGCCGATACAAATTTTCACTGTCGTTATTCCATTATACAGCTGATGGTTGTCCATATTCGAAAGTGCGAATACATTTCATGTCTTCGACTGAGCTCTGCTGCCATTTGAAACGCCGTTACATAATGAGAAGTGGCAATTTTGTCCGTGTTATTGGCCACAGCAAACACTTTTTCCGAATACGTGAATAAACGACACTCTCTGGATTCCAAAGATTATGTTGCTGTCGTAGATCCGCGTGAGAAATAGACTTAGATGTCGAGGGTTGGCTGAGGTATTTTTTGTAAACTAGTGTTGATCCCTAATTTTGAGAAATTGTTGCTGTAGCTTGGAATTTATTAACAAAAGGACGTCATGTTTAATGAATATTTTCAGAATTGCTTTGTAATTTTCCATAACTCATGTTGTTTGACTATTTAGTATCATTGTTACAATATCCCTTTTAAATTAATCGTACCCGGCCGTTGCGGCCGAGCGGTTCTAGGCACTTTAGTCTTGACACCGCGCTGCTGCTACGGTCGCAGGTTCGAATCTTGTCTCGGGCATGGATGTGTGTAATGTCCTTAGGTTAGTTAGGTTTAAGTACTGTAGTTCTAAGTCTATGGGGCTGATGACCATAGATGTTAAGTCCCATAGTGCTCAGAGCAATTTTTAGACTGCTGGGAGCACTTTGAACTCACGAGTGATTCCTTCCGCTGATTTCATGCGGCTTTTTACAGTCACCCTCCGCAAAGTACGACAGCTTTGAGATCATCAGTCCCCTAGAACTTAGAACTACTTAAACCTAACTAACCTAAGGATAGCACACACATCCATGCCCGAGACAAGATTCGAACCTGCGACCACATGGACCCTGGCGCGGTTCCAGACTGGAGCGCCTATAACCGCTCGGCCATCCCGGCCGGCAGCTCGACAGTCAGTACACGATATGTACAGGGTGTTTCAAAAATGACCGGTATATTTGAAACGGCAATAAAAACTAAACGAGCAGCGATAGAAATACACCGTTTGTTGCAATATGCTTGGGACAACAGTACATTTTCAGGCGGACAAACTTTCGAAATTACAACAGATGGCGCTGCAAGTGATATGAAAGATATAGAAGACAACGCAGTCTGTGGGTGCGCCATTCTGTACGTCGTCTTTCTGCTGTAAGCGTGTGCTGTTCGCAACGTGCAAGTGTGCTGTAGACAACATGGTTTATTCCTTAGAACAGAGGATTTTTCTGGTGTTGGAATTCCACCGCCTAGAACACAGTGTTGTTGCAACAAGACGAAGTTTTCAACGGAGGTTTAATGTAACCCAAAGACCGAAAAGCGATACAATAAAGGATCTGTTTGAAAAATTTCAACGGACTGGGAACGTGACGGATGAACGTGCTGGAAAGGTAGGGCGACCGCGTACGGCAACCACAGAGGGCAACGCGCAGCTAGTGCAGCAGGTGATCCAACAGCGGCCTCGGGTTTCCGTTCGCCGTGTTGCAGCTGTGGTCCAAATGACGCCAACGTCTACGTATCGTCTCATGCGCCAGAGTTTACACCTCTATCCCTACAAATTTCAAATGCGGCAACCCCTCAGCGCCGCTACCATTGCTGCACCAGAGACATTCGCTAACGATATAGTGCACAGGATTGATGACGGCGATATGCATGTGGGCAGCACTTGGTTTACTGACAAAGCTTATTTTTACCTGGACGGCTTCGTCAATAAACAGAACTGGCGCATATGGGGAACCGAAAAGCCCCATGTTGCAGTCCCATCGTCCCTGCATCCTCAAAAAGTACTGGTCTGGGCCGCCATTCCTTCCAAAGGAATCATTGGCCCATTTTTCAGATCCGAAACGATTACTGCATCACGCTATCTGGACATTCTTCGTGAATTTGTGGCGGTACAAACTGCCTTAGACGACACTGCGAACACCTCGTGGTTTATGCAAGATGGTGCCCGGCCACATCGCACGGCCGACGTCTTTAATTTCCTGAATGAATATTTTCGATGATCGTGTGATTGCTTTGGGCTATCCGAAACATACAGGAGGCGGCGTGGATTGGCCTCCCTATTCGCCATACATGAACCCCTGTGACTTCTTTCTGTGGGGACATTTGAAAGACCAGGTGTACCGCCAGAATCCAGAAACAATTGAACAGCTGAAGCAGTACATCTCATCTGCATGTGAAGCCATTCCGCCAGACACGTTGTCAAAGGTTTCGGGTAATTTCATTCAGAGACTGCGCCATATTATTGCTACGCATGGTGGATATGTGGAAAATATCGTACTATAGAGTTTCCCAGACCGCAGCGCCATCTGTTGTTGCAAATTGTAACTACTGTAATTTCGAAAGTTTGTCTGCCTGAAAATGTACTGTTGTCCCAAGCATATTGCAACAAACGGTGTATTTCTATCGCTGCTCGTTTAGTTTTTATTGCCGTTTCAAATATACCGGTCATTTTTGAAACACCCTGTACCTGGTCTTGGTTTAGCTGCTGTTATTTCTTCGCGTTTTTATCTCACAGTCATATCACCAACAGTCGACTTGGGCAGATTTAGAAGTACTGAAATGTTCCTGAAGGTCATATTACTCGGACAACATCCGATGACTAGTCCACGTTCGAAGACGCAGCATTGTGCTGTTACTGCTGTACATACTACTCTCCGCCTCCTTTTATACTGGTGGAGCCGCCTGTCGTGACATCTAGTGGTCAATTCCGTGTTACATAGGGGTGTGAGGTTACTTTTTATCAGATAGTGTACACCCATAACACGTAACAAGTGATTCGAGATATCGGGAACTAGCCTCCGAGGAACGACAGCACGCAAAGGGCTATGTACGATGGTCGTTCCAAGAACAATGCCCTTGTTTTCATTCCTGGAAATCGCAGGAATCACAACAGCACAGCTGAATAGAGCAATAGTTCAGCCACAGACTGTCATTTTTCCACAGATTCACTATCATTCGTTATGCACTTTTTCCATCGATGAACCAGAGCGTGCATGCCGCGCTTGTAAAAATCGGAACCAGCTGAGGCTAGCCTTTTCCTCAAGCTTTGACAACAGCGTCCAGGTGTTGAAAATGTTCGCCACGTATTTAATCTTTCAGAGGTCCAAAGAGACAGGAGTCTGAAGTCGCTAAATCGGGCCTGTGCGGCGTATATGGTAAGACAGTCCAGTAGAATTTTGCAATGAATTACGTGGCCGCAAAACTGGTGTGGTGCCGGGCGTTATCATGCAGCAGGTGAAAGTTGGTCTTCTTTTCTGGCCTCACCCTGGAAATTCGGGCTTTCAGCTTAGTCAGTGTGCTGTATTGGCAGTTTCTCCAGGCTCCAGGACATCCGAAAGAACCACAGCCTGGCTACCCCAGAAGACCATGCATATCATTTTGTCCGCAGACGACTCGGTCTTGAATTTCTTTTTGGCGGAGAATTCGCATATCGCCATTCCATGGACTTTCTTTTGCATTCTGGCCCGTAATGATAACACCACTTTTCATCTCTGGTGACGATGCTATTCAGAATATTGTCACCTTCAGCTTCATATTGGTCCAGCAGATCCCGAGAAATTCCCATTCGACGAATTTTTTGTTCTTCTGTAAGGATCCGCCGGACCCACTTTGCACAGACTTTGCGATATCCGAGACGTTCCAACATTGTTTCCAATGCATTATAGCCGGCATTCACAATTCTCTGGTCGTTATCTGCCGGTCAGCACGGATGAGTTGATCAAGACGCTCTTCATTGCGAGGGATGACAGCTGTGCATGGTCGACAAGGGCCGCGGCTTGTCATGCACACTCTTTGACCACCTTGAAAATGCCGTACCCATTGCCTGACATTGCTCAAAAAAATGTTCAAATGTGTGTGAAATCTTATGGGACTTAACTGCTAAGGTCATCAGTCCCTAAGCTTACACACTACTAAACCTAAATTATCCTAAGGACAAACACACACACCCATGCCCGAGGGAGGACTCGAACCTCTGCCTCACAGTGCTCACGTCTATTGTATCGTCTCCGCACACCTTTATGATGGATTTCAATCGGCTCAGTTTCTTCAGCAGCGAAGAATTCAATCACACATCGCCGTTTCATACGCGCGTCCATTTCAGACTCCACTTTGGAACACTTCTCTGCTGGTGCTAACTACCGCAGAGCTGCAGAACCATCCGCAAATGAAAGAGGAAAGTGCAAGAATTAGCACTACGCCAGTGACACCTGGCGCTGACATCCAAAGTCGCCACAAAAAAGTGGGAGATATTACTTTCGGAGCGACCCCCGTATATTAGAGGGCAGTTAACTGCCAAAACTTTTTAAGAGAGGTTTATAGCAACTTAATGCTTGTGGAGGTATGCAGGGAAACTGTTCGCAATAAGAGACGGGGGACGTGCTAAGTATGAAGGACCAAACTACTGATGCAGGTACGCACCAGCCTGTTTCTTACTGCCGATGCACAGTAGCAGGTCGGTTGGCGAGTGACCATGACTAACACGTTTCCAGCAGATGAGATATCCAGCAAAGGCCAAGGAAGAGGCGTTTCCTGCACTGATGTCTAGAAGATGTGGAACTTTCAAGGAGCACTTGGTTGGGCGTTGTCACACTTCCACGTGCGGTGCGAGGCGTCGCATCTGTGAAGCCAGAGAACAGGTATTCCGAAAGACCGAGGCTCGTGTGTTCGCCCATTCAACCTGGTTTAGGTTTTCATACAAATTCACTTAAGGTTAATACTGAGATAATAAGATACATTTCACGGTAGGTAATTACACTGAGGA
Organism: Schistocerca cancellata; assembly: GCF_023864275.1. Lineage (NCBI taxonomy): Eukaryota > Metazoa > Arthropoda > Insecta > Orthoptera > Acrididae > Schistocerca > Schistocerca cancellata. Next base: position 1,052,171,543 of record NC_064626.1, on the reverse strand, counting down.
ACCAAAGCCGGCCGCGGTGGTCTAGCGGTTCTGGCGCTGCAGTCCGGAACCGCGGGACTGCTACGGTCGCAGGTTCGAATCCTGCCTCGGGCATGGGTGTGTGTGATGTCCTTAGGTTGGTTAGGTTTAAGTAGTTCTAAGTTCTAGGGGACTTATGACCTAAGATGTTGAGTCCCATAGTGCTCAGAGCCATTTAAACCATTGAGGAGCCAAAGAAACTGGTACACCTGCGTAATATCGTGTAGGTCCCCGTAAACAGGCAGAAGTGCCGCAACACGACGTGGCATAGATTCCACTAACGTCTGAAGTAGTGCTGGAGAGAACTGACACCATGAATCCTGCAGTGCTGTCCATAAACCCGTAAGAGTATGAGGGGCTGCAGGTCTGTTCTGAACAGCACGTTCCAAGCCATCCCGGATACGCTAAATAATGTTCATGTCTGGGGATTTTGGTGGCAAGCGGAAGTGTTTAAACTCATAAGAGTGTTCCTGGAGCCACTTTGTAGCAATTCTGGACGCGTGGGGGCTCGCATGGTCCTGCAGGAATTACCCAAGTCCGTCGGAATGCACAATGGACATCAATGAATGCAGGTGATCAGACAGGATGCTTACGTATGGGTCAGCTGTCAGAGTTCAAAATGGTTCAAATGGCTCTGAGCACTGTGGGACTCAACATCTATGGTCATAAGTCCCCTAGAACTTAGAACTACTGAAACCCAACTAACGTAAGGACGTCACACAACACCCAGCCATCACGAGGCAGAGAAAATCCCTGACCCCGCCGGGAATCGAACCCGGGAACCCGGGCGCGGGAAGCGAGAACGCTACCGCACGACCACGAGCTGCGGACAACTGTCAGAGTAATATGTAGATGTAACAGTAGTCCCACATCACTCCAAATGCACACGCCCCACACTATTACAAGGCCTCTACCAGCTTGAACAATCCCTGCTGACGTGCATCCATCTGCTCGATATAATTTGAAACTAGACTCGTCCGACCAGGCAACGTGTTTCCAGTCATCAACAGTCCAGCGTCGGTACTGACCCTCTAAACCTCCCTCCGCCACTCGCGTTAAGGCGGCCTTCCGTATCCTAGTAACGGGCCAGAGATAGACACAAGGCAGAGAGGATCGATACTAGATCGCCAAGGATGTCGCGCGCGCTCGGTACACATCTGCATCTCTTGTGAGACTCTCACTCCTCGAAGAAAAAATAATGTGGGAAAGTGGTTTAGCCACAGCCGAGGGTATTGTTTCCAAAATGAAATTTCATTTTGCAGAGAATTGTGCGCTGATCTGAAACGTCCTGTCAGATTAAAACGGCGTGCTGGACCGGGACTCGACCTTAGAAAAGTTCCTTTTATTTTCTCGGCGTCTTCAAAAAATGGCTCTGAGCACTATGGGACTTAACATCTGAGGTCATCAGTCGCCTAGAACTGAGAACTACTTAAACCTAACTAACGTAAGGACATCACACTCATCCATACCCGAGGCAGGATTCAAACCTGCGACCGTAGCGGTCGCGCGGTTCCAGACTGAAGTGCCTAGAACCGCTCTGCCACAACGGCCGGCTTGGCGTCTTCAAAATGAACTGCAATGCGTTTCGGAACACTTTTAAGCTACACAGTAACTCTGTGTTCGCATGTCTATCCACAGAATAAGGTGTGCGAGGCAGCAAGCGTTCTCGCCTCGGTTAATAATTCCGCGGGCGTGCGGCGTTGTGCAGCGGCGGTTGCGGCAACAGCGTCCTGCTCAAGGATTCGGTAAACACGGGGCGGTGTGGGGCGGAGCGAGGCGGTGCTTATCAAGACGGTGAGGCAGCCAGCGGCAGCGGCGGCACAACGCCGGCTTGCGACAGATGCGCGCTGGCCGCAAATGCAGAGAGGAGACGCCAGCTGTGCGCCGCTAAAGGAAACCCGCCCTCGCCAGAACACGGCCCGCTGTCTGCCCGCCACGCTGCTTGAGATGTCCCCCCGCACCTCGCAATCACCGCACCAGTTCGCGCTTATATGGGGGGTCTGCATGCCGTTGCGGTGCCGGAGAGGGCAGCGGCGCACTTTGTCGTCCGATTAACTGGTGTGTGTCTGTACCGTGTCTCCGTACCGTGTTCGGAGCGACAAGAAAATGTACTGTGGTCTCCGACAGCGTGGAAAGACAAGTGAAAACAAAGAATTTAATATGGAAACACACTATGTTTTCACAGACCGTGATGATACTTCCGACAGAGTCAGCCGATAAACACGGAGGTGACTATAAAGTCATGGAATACCACCTAAAGCCGTGCCGAACCGGGTGCAGCTTCTCGACTTGTCATGGAATGAACAAGTCGTTCAAAGTCTACTACAGAAACACAGAACCAGGCTGCCTCTATATCCATCCATAATTGCGAAAGTGTTGCCGGCGTAGGATTTCGAGCACGAACAGACCTCTCGATTATGTCCCATAAATGTTCGATAGATTTCCTATCGGGCGATCTGGGTGGCCGAATCATTTGCTCGAACTGTGCGCAATGTTCTTCAAACCAATTGCTAACAATTGTGATCCAGCGACATGGCGCATTGTGATCCACAAGAATTCCGTCATTGTTTGATACCATAAAGTCCACGAACGGCTGCACATGGTCCCTATGTAGCCGAACGTAGCCGAGGACCAATTCCATTCCGTGTAAACACAGCCCACATCATTACGGAGCCACCACCAGCTAGCACAGCGCCTTGTTGGCAACTTAAGTCCATGGCTTTGTGGGGTCAACACCATACTCGAACCCCGCCATCAGCAGCTGAAATTAGGACTCATGTGATCAAGCCACTGTCTTCCGGTCACCTAGGCTCCAACCTAAGCGGTCACGAGCGCAGAAGAGGCGCCGCAGGCGATATCGTGCGTCCCGTCGTGTGGCCGTTGTCACCTCGGAAACCTTTTCACGTGAATCACCTGAGTGTAAATGACAGCTCCGCCAGGGCACCACCCTTTTATACCTTGAATACGCGATACTACTACGTCTGGTATATGTCCATATCGCTATCCCATGACTTTTGTCACCTCACTGTATTTTACGGAGTATACAAGAAGAAAGGAGAGGAATATGCGATGATAATCAATAAACAAAGTATATAGTAATCGGCACAGAAAAGGAGACTAGCAAATGTTACGTATGAGGATGTGACTTGCTAGGACCTCTAGTGACAACTGACGTTAACTGAACAATGGGCGGCGCAAATTTATACTAAACTCAGTGCAGAAAGGATGAAGGTTCAAATGGCTCTGAGCACTATGGGACTTAACATCTGAGGTCATCAGCTGCCCTAGAACCTAGAACTACTTAAACGTAAATAACCTAAGGACATCACACACATCCATGCCCGAGGCAGGATTCGAACCTGCGACCGTAGCAGTAGCGCGGTTCCGGACTCAAGCCCCTAGAACGGCTCAGCCACCGCGGCCGGCAAAGGATGAAGATTATGTTTATACGACACCCTAGTCTCCGTTCTCACCTGATTCTGCTCAACTGACCACGCAACTGGACGGACAGAGTTAAGTATCTCGATATCATCTTGGAGAAGAAGCCCATGTCCGAGAGAAACGAATTAGTCTGTTATGATTTCTTCACCGGATCTATCCTACACTAGCCTGCACAGAACTATGAACCAGAACCAGGCTGTGCAACAGTCCTCCAGGCGTTGCTTTATAGATGCTCGACACGGCGCACTGTTTGCCCCTCGTCCTTACACCTCCTCCAGGCAGTCCAAGATCGATGCTTCCGAGCCATTCTCCGTGCACCTCGTTGGGCCAGGATCCAGGACCTCCACCCTGAACTTGACATGCCCCTCATCAGGCAACGGATTCGGATATCCACTACGAAACTCCTAAGCAAGATTGAAGCATTACGACCGACATACATACACCTTGTGTATGTTGGCCCTGTAGCACCTGTAAGGCGGCACGGGGTCAAGATACCCCAAGCCATCGTGTAAGATCTTTCAAAAATGGTTCAAATGGCTCTAAGGACTATGGGACTTAACATCTTAGGTCATCAGTCCCCTAGAACTTAGAACTACTTAAACCTAACTAACCTAAGGACATCACACACATCCATGCCCGAGGCAGGATTCGAACCTGCGAACGTAGCGGTCGCGCGGTTCCTGACTGAGCGCCTAGAACCGCGAGACCACCGCGGCCGGCTAAGATCTTTCATAATGACGTCGACTAGAAGCCAAGTGCAGCCAAGAAAAAATAAATAGAATGTTAAAACAAACAAATCAGGACCCACGACTTTAGTAAGGTCTACGGGTCCAGAGCTCAAGACCCTGTTTAAGACATAATAACGAACTTGACCCATTCACCTTCACCCCAGAAGTCCAACCACACGGATGGAAGTACAATAAAAAAAAAAAAAGACTTGACGACAGCGGCGTTGGGGGACGAATTTGCCGGGGACGTGTCAGCGCTCTGTTGGAACAAACGCAGCGGGAAGACTGCGGCCTGGCGTGTGGAGTGTTGTAGGAGCCATCACGCTGGTTGCAGTTTAACTGTCATTACGCGACTGTTGGAGGAAGCGAGCCTTCTTGGGGAACCGTTGCGTGCCAATATTTCGGACTGTATGGTGAGGCCTTCTTGTAATGGACATAATTGTGTTCTCAAGCGATTTGTGAGCCACTGTATCTTGCTTCCTTTCGGGTCTACCTGGTATTTGTGGTCGTTCCTCAGATTCGCAATTATAAGCCAAAGGCGCTCTTTGTGTTTTGCTACTAGGCTGCGCTTAGCCTGTTTTGTAGGCAGGTATTCGCGATTTGTGGCAAATGTGTATTAGATTTGGATTTTTTTTTGTCTACTCGCCACGTTACTGGGCAGCGTAGCTGGCTTTTCGTGAGGGCAAGCTGTGATTTCTGTCAAATCATTCTGTAAGTTACCTGTCTAGCGAATTACTTATTCAGTGCTCGCAAGCTTTCTCTAATTGATTAGCGTGTTGTATTTTATTAAAATGGCGCTTAACGCATTTACTACTAAGGTCAACAGCATGCTACCTGTCTGGCATATTAACTATTCAATGCTCGCCAGCCTTGTTTAGTTCGCTAATGTCTTGTATTTTATTAAAACAGTGTTTAACACACTTGATGTTAAATTTAACTCTAAGCTACCTTTATGACATATTATCTATTCATTGTGGTTTTGGTATATTACTGGAAAACTTTTGAACGCTTTCAGTGCTGGACAAATTGGATTAATTCACTGGCGTTCTGTTTGTAATTAGAATTCTGTTTAATGCTTTCATTGCTCCTCAGACTTATTTTACGCATTGGTGTTCTGTAATTTGTTGGAACAGAGTTTAATTCTCCTTATACGTGCCTTCTTTATCTGGGTCAAACCCAGGAAGGGGCATCATTGTATGCTCTCGTAGGTCTGGTGGCATTCAACAAACGATTTTGTAAATTCTTCGTACATCTGTGTAAAATGAATATGTTTTGATAAAACAGTTAGGTAGCTGATTACAGTAAGTTTGCATTACTTGCCGTTTTTCGAACAAGCCGCCTGTGTGATAATTATTTCGTGGTTTGTTTACTTGCTGTTTCGGCCCACCGGGAATAGCTGATTCTGTCTGTATATTTAGTTCGCTATAGCCGCTATTTGCTTACCGATAACCCCTAAATTCAAGCGTCTGCTGTGCTTTGGTGTTTTATATTTCAATTTTACATGATTTAATGCAACTGATTTCTTTCAAATCTCGCTTAAGTAAATCAAAGTAATATCCTTTAGAAACGGCCTTTAGTATAAATTTAACCTGATATGTTCGTCGCCGTAGCGCTGTAAGTGATCTTAAGCTTAAAGGATGTTAAGCTTAAACAATAAACGTGCTTAAGCTTAAGATACACCAAAATAGGGACAAATATCAGGTAATTCCTGTAAATTTTGAAGCTCTTTCATCAATTTTAAAGTTATTGTATGGCCGCCGGCCGTTAATACAGTTACTCCGTATCTTTCGTAAATGCTGTTAAATTTCCTTGTAGTGTAATTCTGTCCACTTCATTTTGGCCACTGTTGCAGTAAACTGGTCTTTATGCCAGAGGCATCGTGTTCATTAATAAAAATTGTGTGTAAAATTGTATTACTCGAAACAGCTTCATCATTGCCCCCTCAGCCATTTGGGCAGTTGCTAAGAATAAATATTTGCGTGAGACTGACTAGCAATTCCCTGTTAACCATTTTTATTGCAACTGCTTAGTGCTTCAATTATTTTGGTAATTTCATTTTGGCCCGCTAAAGTGGGGTGGTCTTTGATATTTTTCAGTTATCATCTTACTCTAATGCATTTGTTTTCCACATCCTGCTAGGTGAATACCGGGCTGGTCCCCATGTTCCATCTCGGTTACACGGCTCGCAGACATCTGAACACTTTCGCACTATTCCATGGATTACACTGGACGCAGACAGTTGGGGTACACTAATTCCGTCCCGGGGGGTACGGGGTGGCGGCAGGAAGGGCATCCGGTCACCCCTAAAACATCAACATGCCAAATCCGATTATCGATGGCTGACCCTGCGTAATTGCGGGACAAGGCTCGAGCGATAGAATCTTACTCCAAAGCATTTCAAGGATTGTACTTAACTGTGTACTTTCTGATTGAACTGTTCTAGTATAGTTCATTTTGTGGTCCCAGTAGCTTCCCATTCCGCAGCCAGCTCCTTACTGTTTCAAAATGGAAACAGCGAAAGTAAAGTAACGATTTGTCGTGAGCAGAGTTGTAAAACTACCATAGGCTACCGTAGACTGTCTCAAGTAAGCATACACTACGATAGTCTTCCCGGTAGCTCGGTCTGTTAAGATCGCAACAGCATTACCAGTATTTTGCGTGTGTTACATATCTATCAGGCGTTGCCTCATTGAGATCACTTAGTTTGCATATGAGCAGGGTGTTACTACGCACATTAAAATAAAGGTTTTGCATCACCCCTGTTCCCAGAACTCCTGAAGATAGACGTTGACTGTGGATATTGTATCTCAGACAGAGCCCCTTTGACTGTCACTGAATCCGTCCAAAGATGTAAACAACCATGCATGAGCAGCACCTATTAGACGGAGGGGGTCCGTCAGCCCATCAGTTCCAGTCATTCCAACAGGAAGGAGGTACACGGTTCGTGTTGTCTGTAGTTCAATCATGCCTAGACGGTCAATGCTGCGGTACGATTGCGTCCGCATTTTTACTTTGTGCCAGGAAGGGCTCTCAACAAGGGAAGCGACCAGGCGTCTCGGAGTGAACCCAAGCGATGTTGTTCGGACATGGAGGAGATACAGAGAGACAGGAACTGTCGATGATATGCCTCGCCAAGGCCTCCCAAGGGCTACTACTGCAATGGATGGCCGCTACCTACGGATTATGGCTCGGAGGAATCCTGACACTAACGCCACTATGTTGAATAATGCTTTCCGTGCAGCCACAGGACGTCGTGTTACGACTCAAACTTTGCGCAATAGGCTGCATGATGCGCAACTTCACTCCCGACGTCCATGACGAGGTCCATCTTTGCAACCACGACACCACGCAGCGCGGTACAGATGGGCCCAACAACGTGCCGAATGGATCGCTCAGGATTGGCATCACATTCTCTTCACCGATAAGTGTCGCATATGCCTTCAACCAGACAATCGTCGGAGACGTGTTTGGAGGCAACACGGTCAGGCTGAACGCCCTAGACACACTGTCCAGCGAGAGCAGCAAGGTGGAAGTTCCGTGCTGTTTTGGGGTGCCATTGTGTGGGGCCGACGTACACCGCTGGTGGTCATGGAATGCGGCGTAACGGCTGCACGATACGTGAATGCCATCCTCCGACCGATAGCGCAACGATATCGGCAGCATCCTGGGGAGGAATTCGTCTTCATGGACGACAATTTGTGCCCCTATCGAGCACATCTTGTGAATGACTTCCTTCATGATAACGACATCGCTCTTCTAATGTCGCCAGCACGTTCTCCAGACATGAACCCTGTCGAACATGCCTGGGATAGATTTAAAAGGGCTGTTTATGGACGACGTGACCCACCAACCACTCTGAGGGATCTACGCTGAATCGCTGTTGAGGAATGGGGCAATCTGGACCAACAGTGCCTTGATGAACTTGTGGATAGGATGTCACGACGAATACATGCATGCAAAAGTGCAAGAGGACATGCTACTGGGTATCAGAGGTACCGGTGTGTACAGCAATCTGGGTCACCAAGGTCTGAAGGTCTCGCTGTATGGTGGTACAACATGCAATATGTGGTTTTCATGAGCAATAAAAAGGGCGGAAATGATGTTTATGTTCATCTCTATTCCAATTTTCTGTACAGCTTCTGCAACTCTCGGAACCGACGTGATGCAAAATATTTTTTGATATGTGTAGATTCTAGTAGAAACTGGCGAGTGATAAACTGTCTAGAAATTTGAGTGAGGGTGTATACGTAAAGGGCCACATAACGCACAGAACAGTTTTGTTCTACATAGTTATCCTCCTGACCGTTACTTAAAGATGAACTGCAGTTGCATCAAAAGTAATTGCCTAGGTTACATAAAGATGTAGAAGCTACGTGTTCAACTAGTTCCAATTAATATTTCTTAAGGATATAGAATACACAGTTGACTCACACTGAACGACAGGCGGTTCTAATTATGTGCAAAACAAAGAAACAAACAAAAACCGAAAAGAAGTTGTCTGCTCCCAGTTTCTCTCTCAAGCACTTCTTTATGTTTTCTTCCCTAATACTGCTACCAGTACTGCTATTTACTACGTCTTTTATGTAGTTTTGGTAGAGCATAACTCTATTCGTAAGTAGTTCCTGCATAGCTTAGTCAGGAGAGCACTGCCCACAAAAGTCAAAATTCCTGGTCTGGTCTATAATTTTAATCTGCCAGGATGTTTCAAAAGTAACAACCTCTTTGTTACAGACGTCTGGCACCAGCGCCGTAGGACGTACTACGGCGAGCACAAAATCAAGACTGTCTACTCAACAACAACATTCTTTATCACTCGATGCTTCTATGCAGGAGGTCGGGAACTGCGGCCCAGTAGCCGATCGTAGCAGGTGAATAAAACGTTTTCGGGTTTTCATCCGCGTCAGGTTATTAAATTTACACCTACACGAACTTTCGGCCAAATACTCCTTGGCCATTGTTAAGCGCTATGACTGGCAGTAGGTTTCTGGTACGTCCCTTATATACACTAGCTGCCGGCTGTGACGTCACTGGTGCCCGCAGCATCGCCATATACAGGTACATGTTGACTCGGTGTTCAGTGCGCAGGTACCAGCGACGTCACAGCCGGTAGCTAGTGTATATAAGAGGCTTACCGCCAGCCCACGGGCAGTCATACAACTTGACAATGGCCAAGGACTACTTGGCCGAAAGCTCGTGTAATTTTAATTACTTGAAGTGGTTGGGAACCCGCGAACTTTTTTTTTCAATGTTACCGCCGGGAGACGCCGCATTTTTACGATCGTACCAAGTGGTCACAATTAAAGCGCAGTCACTCACAGAAGTCCACTGTGGGATGTCATTATCGTAAGGCACCGAAATTTCGTAGATATGCTAATGCGTTAATGCGGATCTGATTTACGCTGGAAAAAAAAGTTAGTTCAAATTTTGGTCACCTTGTGCAAATCTGGCGCTGCAGAGCACCTTTCGACGTCTCCAGTGCTCATACTGAACGAATTGCGTACTTAGCAGTTGATAATAATATCAACGTTACGCCTTTCTCACTATTTGGCCTTTTCTGCTCATGTCCCATTACTAACCTATTACATATGTAACCGTTCCTGAACGTCTTTCTTACATTCATAGCGCCAGATTCGCATCTGGTGGCAAAAATCGGATCATATTTGTTTCCGGTGTAAATCGGTTCCGCGTTAACTCATTAGAATGTGTGTCAAGTTTCGCTGGCATACGATAATTACAGCCCACACTGGAGCACTGTGAGTGGCCGTACTTTAATCATAACCACCCGGTAGCTAGCCGGAGTATGCTGAGACAGCAGAATACTGTGACAGCGTAACAGCAGCTGTCATCGACGACGCCCTCGCTCACACAAGTCAGGTGTCAGCTCTGCAGCGAGACTTTGAGAATAGGCCATCGTCCGCTGCATGCAGCCCAAGGTGACTGGCTGGGAAGTGCGGACGTCCCAAGCAGAAACCAGAACCCTTGGAAACTGGCTGGAGAATCAGACGGCGACACTCACTGGGTGGCAGCACCTCGGCCAACAAGTTCGAAGCCTGGAACCGTCAGGGCCAGCTGAGTGTTCGTTGGGCAGCGGCTTCACCTAATTGATCTATGAGACTGCATCAGCTTGGACACTCATGCGCGGCGCCGATCGAATACCGCTATGGCTGGGTGGGGAACGTGTACGAGGGTTCTCCAGAAAGTAAGTTTCGATCAGTCGCGAAATGGAAACAACTTCTCTACATGCGATATTGCAGTGCTCGTGTTGTTAAGAATAATGTTTCCGATTGCAGCCGTTAAGAAATACTACATGAAATTTAGTTTGATTTTCGCTTCATAATAGGCATATGTGAATTGTGGCACTCATTATGCCAAAATTCATAAAGTATGTGTTGCCACTTTCATGTTTATTACTAAGATAAGGTACTGTCAGTGCAAACTCAGTAGGACAGGCTTGAAAATAAACCTGTAAGGTTCAAAACTAGTCGCCTAATACAGTACTGGCACTCTTGACAGGATCGTTAATAAACGCTTAAAAATATAAAATATAAGATAACGATACTTTCACTGACGTAGTAGCTTCGAGGCATAAGAGACGATGAAGCCATAATTCTCACAAAAGAGGAATATATGAGTGTCAAATGTGATTTATAGCAGTTACCTCCACTATGTCGAAGTCGCATTTTGCTTGAGGTACATGTTGTAACTTACGACCTTTTAAAAGACATAATATCCTCACCTCTTCCATGGTTATTAAAGTATGCTCACACATCTACCGTCTACTTATTTTTCAAACGAGGAACATATTAGCGACAAGCAAGTAATAATAGAGGAAATGAAATATGGAAGGATCTTTTTTATCTTCCATCGTAAACGGGAGGAACGTATCATTAAGTGCTCATCAAGTCATAGCAGAATCTCCAAGGCTGTCGATGTCGTATACTTTACTGCTGGTTCACATTTCTTTCCAGCGAACAGCAAGAAAACGTTCTTATACTTCAAAGATTTATCCTACAAAAACATATTACAGAAAGATATCTCACGGTCGTTTTGATGAACCATGGACAGTACGGTCCAGAAAAACTTGTTTTCACAGTTATTCATTAAATATGTGTTTCCCGTTACACAGTGCGCTTTAAAAGTCTGTGGTCTCTTCACCCTTCATTTTAGCAGTTACTAATGAGTCTTACGGGAATCAAAGGGGACGTGTAGACTGGTTTCTTAGTCTTACCAGGTAAGACCAGTATTTTGTTTTAATTTGTGTCTTACCTGTAGAGTGAAATCGGTGTAGTTTGTGGTGAATTTTTGAAAACAAAATATGTTAATGCCAATGATCAGCATCCAAATTTCCGAGGAATTCCTGAAACTGACGATAATTCAATTTCATAGGAGGCTATTCCATGAGCTGCCGAATGAAGAAATCGAATTGAATTAAAGCTCATCTCTTTGTATTGATCAACTGCTGTTGTAGAAATTGCACACGAAAGTAAAACGATTTCGTGAAAACCCATTATAGAGATGTTCATGTTCAAATGTGAGATGATATCAATGTACATGATATTAAGTTACATATAACATAATTACGGTACTGTCAGATAGCAAACATTGGCAGTAATTTGCAATTCACAGGAGGATTTCTAACTTCTACCGGCTTGTAGTGATTAAAACTGCAGCGGAAAAGGTTCTTTATCACAAATTCACAGAAGTATCACATAATTTCCTTGTATTTCCATAAATTAATTTCATTATTCGTCTCCAAGTCTCTTGTTTCGCCATTGCAAATGAAGTAACCGTAAGATAAGAGACCAGCGCGTCTCACGGATTATCCGGTAATAAGAACGAAGCTCTGATGGACATACAGGAACGAGGTGGACCAATAAGAGAATAGCGTCGTGTGGGGGGAGTTTCATATTGAAAATATTCAGTATATCCTAACGTTACATAAACGGAAAGTAATGGACATTATTTCCTCGCTGACACATCCTATAGGCCGCGGGTTGGGTACCCTTGCTCTAGAACCATACTTCTACAACTCCTGCAATAATAGTGTAAAGGGTTATTCGATATGACAACAGGACTGCTTTAGTAATAGTTGACGGGAAGCTGGATGCTCGCCATTATGTGGCAAGAATGGTAAACCCATCACCAACCAGTCCATTTTTCTGGAAAAATGGTGCCGCTACTCAAAAAGAAGATGTTATTCCAGCAACATCAACAATCTCAACATAGCCTCCGATCTAAACTAATCGTTTCTAGACAACTTCTTGTTTTTTTATCTACATGTTTGTTAAAGTTTGAACTGAGTGAAAGGAGGCCCTGCCATCCTAGTGAACTGCAGTGTAGCAGTTACCCACACAAGCATAGATAACCTACATGAACTAACTATTGAGAGATACCCTTTCCACAGGTCGCTGAAAGACATTTCAATTGTGCCTAAAGTGTGCTTCAGAGGAAAAAGTATATCTGGAATTTATTTTCTTGAAGATATTCGAGATACTGATTCTCTTTCATTTAAGCAAAATTTGCGAACTTTCTTCCTAATTTCATCTTCGCCAAATAGATGCTTCCCCGGATATTCTGTCAGTACTTGGAATCTAAAATCTGGGTGCATTCAGGCAAAGCAACATCATCTCCTTGAAGCAGACGCTTTCCAACAACTTTCTGAATTGCAAAAATCAGATGAACTAATTTCAGGACTGTGTCTTCCATTTTTCGTGTTTAATCCTTTCGAACTTCACGGTGTCCTTGCCTTGCGAGGGGATACTGTAGTATGGGCCAGGATTTTCAATTCTTCCTTCACAAATTAGGATCATGTTCAGTATTCTCCTGTGTGCTTTGTACGAGTCAATATTTCTCTCTTGTAGACCTCAGTTCGCTAAGTTCTTGGAGAGCGTGACACATAAGGCTCAAATCAATTCGTGTACCTTTTTTCTCAGTGATAAACTGTTGTTTCCGGCCTTCCCACAATGACTGGTCTTTCCGCTTGCCAACTCAATAGAAATTTCTGTCCAATTATCGACGGCTGGACTTCCGACTATACGCCACAATTTACAGCGCAACAATTTCATTTTGACATACAACCTGTCGTTTCTTTAGTAAAAGTCATTTTTTTGCAACAGTGTGTTACATTGGTGCCAGTGATAAACAGATTCGTTATTGTCCTTACCATGTGCAGATTCCACAATTTCTTCCTCTTCGACCTCCCTCTTTTAACTAACTGGCGTAAAGAGAGTACGTATTTTACTCATTTCGAAGCACGTTGCACTGATTTAAGCTTGGCTGATTGGAAACTGACGTGGTAAGCTACCAAACACCTGCTTGTAACAGTGAAAACACAACAGAACAATAGACAGTGAATTGGCAAGCGTAACTGTCTGTATTCGATATCAGCATTGAACCGAACAAGTGCGGTGCCAACCTATAAAGGATTAAAACTGGGAATTTCTTTCGGGAAGATAGCATCATCTACCGGAATATTTATCATAAATTTTGCTCTAGATATTCAAACATATTTTAAAACGTAGGAAAAAACGTGTCGCTAATGCGCATCGTTGCGTGCCCGCGGAGAAAAGCCCGACCACTAATAATGGAGGGCAAATACTTGACAATGCAAGCCAGTCGTGCTGTTGATTCGTCAGAAAAGCCACTCAACCAACGACGGTCGAAGATCCCGAGACGAGAGCCAATAGATAACAGTTCATGAATTTGCTTTGTTACGCTACTGGCCATTAAAATTGCTACACCAAGAAGAAATGCAGATGATAAACGGGTATTGATTGGACAAATATATTATACTACAACTGACATGTGATTACATTTTCACGCAATTTGGGTGCATAGATCCTGAGAAATCAGTACCCAGAACAACCACCTCTGTCCGTAATAACGGCCTTGATACGCCTGGGTATTGAGTCAAACAGAGCTTGGATGGCGTGTACAGGTACAGCTGCCCATGCAGCTTCAACACGATACCACAGTTCATCAAGAGTAGTGACTGGCGTATTGTGACGAGCCAGTTGCTCGGCCACCATTGACCAGACGTTTTCAATTGGTGAGATATCTGGGGAATGTGCTGGCCAGGGCAGCAGTCGAACATTTTCTGTATCCAGATAGACCCGTACAGGACCTGCAATATGTGGTCGTGCATTATCCTGTTGAAATGTAGGGTTTGTCAGGGATCGAATGAAGGGCAGAGCCACGGGTCGCATCACATCTGAAATGTAACGTCCACTGTTCAAAGTGCCGTCAATGCGAACAAGAGGTGACCGAGACGTGTAACCAATGGACCCCATACACGCCGGGTGATACGCCAGTATGGAGATGACGAATACACGCTTCCAATGTTCGTTCACCGCGATGTCGACAAACATGGATGCGACCATCATGATGCTGTAAACAGAACTTGGATTCATCCGAAAAAATGACGTTTTGCCATTCGTGCACCCAGGTTCGTCGTTGAGTACACCATCGCAGGCGCTCCTGTCTGTGATGAGGCGTCAAGGGTAACCACAGCCATGGTCTCCGAGCTGATAGTCCATGCTGGTGCAAACGTCGTCGAACTGTTCGTGCAGATGGTTGTTGTCTTACAAACGTCCCCATCTGTTGACTCAGGGATCGAGACGTGGCTGCACGATCCGTTACAGCCATGCTGATAAGATGCCTGTCATCTCGACTGCTAATGATACGAGGCCGGTGGGATCCAGCACGGCGTTCCATATTACCCTCCTGAACCAACCGATTCCATATTCTGCAAACAGCCATTGGATCTCGACGGCCGCGAGCAGCAAGGTCGCGATACGATAAACCGCAATCGCGATAGGCTACAATCCGACCTTTATCAAAGTCGGAAACGTGATGCTACGCATTTCTCCTTCTTACACGAGGCATCACAACAACGTTTCACCAGGCAACGCCGGTCAACTGCTGTTTGTGTATGAGAAATCGGCTGGAAACTTTCCCCATGTCAGCACGTTGTAGGTGTCGCCACCGGCGCCAACCTTGTGTGAATGCTCTGAAAAGCTAATCATTTGCATATGACAGCATCTTCTTCCTGTCGGTTAAATTTCGCGTCTGTAGCACGTCATATTCGTGGTGTAGCAATTTTAATGGCCAGTAGTGTAGAATAAAAGTCTTGGATCACAATGTTTATTTGTAATCGGGTTATTAATTTCGGTCGGTAATGACCATGTTTAGATCTGAGTAGAAACGTGGTGCATTGCACATATTACACCTTCACATGTGGCAGTGCAGTGAAAATCATTAGCAGTTTCGGCTACGTAGACAATGATGGCTCACGATTTTGGTTGCACCATTACATGTAATGGCGCGATACGCGTAATGCACCACGTTTCTGTTCAGATCTGAAGATGGTCATTACCCAACGAAATTAATAACCTAATCAAAAATAAACATTATGTTCTAAGTCTGGAATTACAATAAATCAAAATATTTGATCGCTGAAAACAAAGTTGGCAGCGAAATGTCAACAATTTCAAACGGTAGTGTTGTCTAGTGTCACCGTGCGTAAGAGCGGATGGGCCTTTAATCGCCGTCCTCAAACTCTGCCACTAGGCACGAGGTCTCAGTGGGTGACCCAAGACACGAGCCGCCGGTTGGCCAGCGTTAATGATGAAATGTAAACGGGAGTCATAACCGGGGGCCGGGTCATGAGCTGGCCCCACCGTTTGACTCCGGGACCGCGCTGCGCCACGCGGTCGCCCGCCGGGGCACAGCTCAACCACCGCAGCCACGCGAGCGCCTCTCACACGATGCTCGTCATTTTACGAGGGTCACTCTAAAAGAAATGCACACTATTTTTTTTTAAATCCATCTTTTATATTCTACATGTTTGAAAGTTTTACAGTGTGTAGATACACCACTGACCATTAAAATTGCTACACCACGAAGAGGGCGTGCTACAGACGTGGTCGAACACGGCTCAGTCGAGCTTGAAGTTTCCTCAGTGTCGTCACATATGCATCAGAATTTATGGTGGTTCCCCTTGGCATGATGTCCACAAGTAAGAGTCCTTCGGAATCGAAAAACACCGTAGCCATAACTTTTCCAGCAGAAGGTGTGGTTTTGAATTATTTTTTTCTTGGGTGAATTTTAGAGTGCCACTCCACTGATTGCCTCTTCGTTTCTGGTGAGAAAAGATGGAGCCATGTTTCATCACCTGTCACAATTTTTCCAAGAAATTCATCTCCACCATTCTCGTACTGTTCCAAAAGTTCGCTGCATACCGCTTTTCTTGCTTCTTTGTGAGCCACTGTCAACATCCTGGGAACGCACCTGGTACAAACCGTTTTTAACGCCAACACTTTCAGTATTCTGCAAACACTTCCTTCCCCTATCCCAATATAGCGTGACAATTCGTTCACTGTGCTGCGTCTGTCAGCAGTCACCAATTCGTTAACTCTCTGCGCATTGTTTGGAGTGTGTGCAGTACGAGGCCTGCCGCTGCGAGGACAATTCTCAATATTGCCGTGCCCGCTTTCATCACGTAATCTGTCTGCCCACCGACTAACTGTACTGCGATGGACAGCAGCATCTCCATACACCTTTTTCAACCTCTTGTGGATGTTTCCCACTGTCTAGTTTCCACAGCACATGAATTCTATGACAGAACGTTGCTTCTGACGAACGTCAAGTGTAGCTGCCATCTTGGATACATACTGTGACGGCGCCACTCACGGGAATAGGTTGAAAACAAGCGGGAAGGATGTAACTACACACTGTAAAACTTTCACACATGCAGAATGAAAATTGTACTTTTACAAAAGTAGTGTGAATTTCTTTTGGAGTGATCCTCGTATATCTTCTCGTGGAATCACTCAGATCTCGTACTCAAGCGTTAGTACAGCGTGACAATTAATGTCATGAAATCAAATAGTCATAACTTCTGAACGGTTTGCGATAGGACGTTCAAACTGGAGGACTGGCCGCGGGGCATAATGGGAATTAGTATGCACTGTATGATTTGGTTTAGTGACAAAGCCCCCTTTCATTTGGATGGGTTCGTCTATAAGCAAAACCGGCAAATTTTGGGTACTGAGAATCCCTCAACGGGTGACTGTGTGGTGTGCAATGTACAGTCACGGAATAATCGGTGACTAGCGAACGGTACGTGAAAGTTTTGGGAGATGATTTCATCCCCGTTATCCAAAGTGACCCTGATTTCGACAGGATGTGGTTCATGAAAAACGAAACTCGACCTCATCGCAGAAGGAGTGCGTTTGATGTCATGAAGGAGCACTTTTGGGACCGCATTCTTGCTCTGGGGTACCCAGAGGCCACTGGCATGGGCTTCGATTGGCCGCCATATTCTCCGGATCTGAACACATGCAACTCCTTATCGTTAGTCTATATAAAGGATGATGTGTTCAGTAATAGCCCGAAAACCATTGCTGAGCTGGAAACAGCCATTCAGGAGGTCATCGACAGCATAGATGTTTCGACACTTCAACGGGGCGTGGAGAATTTCGTTATTCGTCTGGACCATATCATCGCCAATGATGGCAGGCATACCGAACGTGTCATAACTTAAATCGGAATATCTGTAGTGACATTTACATGTCAAATAGAGAGTGTGTACGTCTTAATATGTAACTAATATACGTTTCTTTGCATATACACTCCTGGAAATGGAAAAAAGAACACATTCACACCGGTGTGTCAGACCCACCATACTTGCTCCGGACACTGCGAGGGGGCTGTACAAGCAATGATCACACGCACGGCACAGCGGACACACCAGGAACCGCGGTGTTGGCCGTCGAATGGCGCTAGCTGCGCAGCATTTGTGCACCGCCGCCGTCAGTGTCAGCCAGTTTGCCGTGGCATACGGAGCTCCATCGCAGTCTTTAACACTGGTAGCATTACGCGACAGCGTCGTCGTGAACCGAATGTGCAGTTGACGGACTTTGAGCGAGGGCGTATAGTGGGCATGCGGGAGGCCGGGTGGACGTACCGCCGAATTGCTCAACACGTGGGGCGTGAGGTCTCCACAGTACATCGATGTTGTCGCCAGTGGTCGGCGGAAGGTGCACGTGCCCGTCGACCTGGGACCGGACCGCAGCGACGCACGGATGCACGCCAAGACCGTAGGATCCTACGCAGTGCCGTAGGGGACCGCACCGCCACTTCCCAGCAAATTAGGGACACTGTTGCTCCTGGGGTATCGGCGAGGACCATTCGCAACCGTCTCCATGAAGCTGGGCTACGGTCCCGCACACCGTTAGGCCGTCTTCCGCTCACGCCCCAACATCGTGCAGCCCGCCTCCAGTGGTGTCGCGACAGGCGTGAATGGAGGGACGAATGGAGACGTGTCGTCTTCAGCGATGAGAGTCGCTTCTACCTTGGTGCCAATGATGGTCGTATGCGTGTTTGGCGCCGTGCAGGTGAGCGCCACAATCAGGACTGCATACGACCGAGGCACACAGGGCCAACACCCGGCATCATGGTGTGGGGAGCGATCTCCTACACTGGCCGTACACCACTGGTGATCGTCGAGGGGACACTGAATAGTGCACGGTACATCCAAACCGTCATCGAACCCATCGTTCTACCATTCCTAGACCGGCAAGGGAACTTGCTGTTCCAACAGGACAATGCACGTCCGCGTGTATCCCGTGCCACCCAACGTGCTCTAGAAGGTGTAAGTCAACTACCCTGGCCAGCAAGATCTCCGGATCTGTCCCCCATTGAGCATGTTTGGGACTGGATGAAGCGTCGTCTCACGCGGTCTGCACGTCCAGCACGAACGCTGGTCCAACTGAGGCGCCAGGTGGAAATGGCATGGCAAGCCGTTCCACAGGACTACATCCAGCATCTCTACGATCGTCTCCATGGGAGAATAGCAGCCTGCATTGCTGCGGAAGGTGGATATACACTGTACTAGTGCCGACATTGTGCATGCTCTGTTGCCTGTGTCTATGTGCCTGTGGTTCTGTCAGTGTGATCATGTGATGTATCTGACCCCAGGAATGTGTCAATAGAGTTTCCCCTTCCTGGGACAATGAATTCACGGTGTTCTTATTTCAATTTCCAGGAGTGTAGTTCAATATTTGTTCCCCTGTATGTCACTGGGTAAACGTGAGCTCTGGAAAAATTTATTTGCTTATCGTATGGCATTACATATACAGAGAGTACAGAACTACTAAAACATTTAAACACAGCTCTCCAGCATAAAATAACACAAATGGCTACAGCTGTATACAGATATTAAGGTCTTTTATCTATTTTATCACATCACTCGTCACTGCCAGGAAGTCCTCGAAAGGACCCTTGTAGGCACGTGCGAGACATGTTGATACAATATGGACAACTGTCTGTCGTTCCGCACCACATTCATACGATGGTGATGAAGATCCACCCCACTTGTAAAGAGTGGCTGTGCATCTTCCATGGTTCATTAGGGTGCGGTTCAGAGTAGTTTAAATTGCCCGTCACCAGTTGAATTCAAGGAGTTTCTTCCGGATGCATGACAGGTCCTTTTTTTTTTTTAATCTCATTTTCTTCGCGTTTGTTCGTTGCATCTGCTCGGGGCGGACGTCGTAAGACATCCGTTTAAGTCCGTTATTGATGAATTAACTCAGTTTTTTTGTTACAGGGGGCAGCTAACCCTCTGACCGAACACGCTGAGCTACCGTGCCGGCATGGTTCGGGCATCGTGGAGGACAGTTTTTTGCCAGTAGCGTTTCCATTCATAGATGGTACTGAATTCAGTTTCCGTGAGAGTCCTGGCTGTGATAAGAGTGGGGTATCTTGATCTTCGTGTTTTTCGCTCCACAGGGAATACATCGTTCAATATTGGTGTTATCAGCAATGTTCTGTTATTCAAGCGGTAGCGCGCTCTTCTGTCTGATATCAGGAGGTGGAATGTGGCTCAAGATAAGTATCCAGTATGTGTGAGTAGACGGTATTGCATCTACTAACGATGCGCATGGCTTCGTTAAGTTGTACGTCTATCTGTTTTACGTGTGTACTATTAAGCCAGACTGGCGCACAGTACTCCCCTGACGATTATACCAACCCGAGTGCTGTTAACCAAAGAGTGTCCGGTGACAATCCCCAAAGAATGCAACAGAGTTTACGGAGAATGTTGTTTCTGCTTTTGAGTTTAGGAGATTTTCATGTCAAGGGCTCCTTAAAAGAAAGTGTCCTATCTAACGTGATCTCGAGGTATTTTGAATGCATGTTATGATGAAATAGTGTCGCTCAAAATAGTCATCGAGGGCTCTGTGTTGTTTACGCAGGGTGCTCAAACTTTTAGGTTCAAAATCAAACGGATCTTAAACTGAGTGCTTTAAAATGGGGAACTAATATTCAGAAACTTATACTTACTGGCAAACAGCTTACAGCTGACACCAGCAACGGAACCTCTTAGCAGTACTCAGAGTTAAGACCGCTAATTTGAGTATACGCATACAACAAAAAAATGGTTCAAATGGCTCTGAGCACTATGGGACTCAACTGCTGAGGTCATTAGTCCCCTAGAACTTAGAACTAGTTAAACCTAACTAACCTAAGGACATCACAAACATCCATGCCCGAGGCAGGATTCGAACCTGCGACCGTAGCGGTCTTGCGGTTCCAGACTGCAGCGCCTTTAACCACACGGCCACTTAGGCCGGCCCGCATACAACAACACAGAAACATTTGACCTACTCTGCCAGATAGCCACTTTGTCTGCTGTACAATGGGACTAGCAGGTGAGGCCCTACTCATCAGTTTCTCTTCGGTTTCTACTGGGATTCCAAATATCAGTGACTTCATTTAATTCTAAGCCCATAAGAGACGGCTGCAATAATAACAAAGGTCATTGGACAGGAATTCCCATTCAAATCCAGCGATGACAGCAGCTATTGCATGTTAGACGAACTGCCTGCAAAATTTTAGGAGCAACGGGATATCGAATCTCATGCCTTGCAGTAGTGATGAACTGCGATGTCACAAAACTATGCAGAGAATAAATTATATCGGTTAGCACATTGAAGACATATTCGGGAGAGCACCGGTTCAAATCCCCGTCCACCCATCCAGATTTAGGTTTTTCCTCGTTTCCCTAAATCGATCCAAACAAATGCTGAGATGGTTCATTCCATATCCCAAGCTTCTTGCTCTGTCTCTAAATGACCTCGTAGTCGATAAGACGTTAAATTCCAAATCTTCCTTCCCAGAAATTAACAGAAAACTGTTTACTGTACGCACTTCACTGCGGTGGAATTCTGGCAACATTTCGATGCTAACCTACGAGAACGACAAAGATAGTAGTGTACGTTTTCTTAAATTTACGTGTGAATATTTTCCTTTCAGAGACTAGGAGGTCATTATTGTTCATTGGTAGACACCCAGTGAACATGACAAAGATCCTAAAATATGCTGGTAATTCCTCAAACATTTTCGAACAGCCTTGTGATGCCTTTTCCTTCATTGTAGCTACAACTACAAATTAACAAACGTCAGTGAAAACAATCTAGAGCATGAAACAATATCAAAGACCTACAGCACTTAAAAAATGTTAAAAACTGCTACCACTTAGCTTGAATGTAAGTAAATTCTGGAGATTTCAAATTGGAAATAACCGGATAAATACGTTAAAGTTTTGTGATTATATTAGTTTTAAAGACACTAGCAAGACACGTAGTACGATCTGCTCCCTGAGAGTGTCACAGAATTAATAAAAATAAAATAAATAAGCAAAATACTTAACGGAATTAAGAAGTTTATGACATCAACTAAAGAGTGAAAATTTCCTGGACGCACCACCAGGATGGATATCTCACAGAAAACAACATTGCAAATCTTTCTTGGTTATGACATTAGTGAGAGTTTTCACAGCATTAGTACGATGAAACAGGATAAGGTCACACATAACATTGTCAGTTCATAGAAATAACAATGAGCTAAATTATTCGTAATACTGTGGCCTAGTGATAGCGTATCTAGAGCCGTTAGGAGCGATAATAATTCAGATTCATTTATATATCTGAAAATATATGAGAAAGCAAACTCTCATTTCCCACAGCATTTGATTCACAGTTCTGCGGTTAATTATTCGACTAATTTATGAAGAATATTGTTTCCAACTAACTCATTCTGTGGAGTGCAACACCTCGAACACATCCATGAGTGATACTGTATTAGCGAGAGACATATGGATTATGAACACTGAAAATCTGAGCGTATACATAGGTTTTTGGAAGCAGTTTCTAACGCTGTCAGACATTTGGAGAGCTGCAACTGAGTACCTTACCCATTCTCGTCTAACAGTCTGGTCCTTTTTCTCTAACCACTTCGATATCGACATGAACTACAACATCATTTCCAAGTCAAACTTTGACCTCAGATCAGTGGATTTGGAAACAGAATTTAATTCGTTGGGAGAAAAAAATTATAGAATTTACTTGTTGCAAACTTATTCGGTAAATAAGGCTTGAAACATCACTTAAACTCCATTTACATACAGCGTTTTTCAGTCACGAAGCAAGAGATATATCCGGTATTGCGCGGGCCCCAATTCCGCTGTAGGAAGATCCCGATTGTTGCTTGGACACTGAGCCAGACGGCGTATCGACTTTAGATGAGAAAAACTAGACGTGTTAGAAGCAGTCTTGGAAAGAGTTCAGAGAAAATCTTTGCGCTATTTAACACTTCGGAATGGTGTGTCAGTAGGATCTGGAGAAGGGCACAGACCTAAACCGAAAGAGTAATAAGTAACGATAAATGTGCAGCACGGAGACATGGCTTATTGAAATTCCGAGAGAGCACGTTTCTGGAGGAGTCGGACAACGTACGAGGTGTGTGAGAAAAATAATGAGACTGACGGCACTGCGAGCGATCTGGCAACGCTGGCGTGTTCCACTTGTGTAGGCCAGTGTTTCTGTCCCTTCTAGATGCTCAGTCTGAGTTTCAGCTCCGTACAACCAACACGTGATTTTTGAGAGCGACAACAGTGAAGTTATGTTTTTAGTGTCTGTTACGAAAATGGCCCAGTCGAATTTAGAGCAACGTTATGCCATCAAGTTTTGTGTTAAACATGGGGAATCCGCGAGTGTGACCATTGAAAAGCTAAAACAAGCCTATGGGCAACATTCCTTACCAAGAGCACAAGTTTTTCGAAGGCAGAAATAAGTTGTGGAAGGCCGGGATCACGTTGCAGATGCAGCTGGCTCAGTGAGGGCTTCAACTTCAAAAGCCGACGAAAACATAGTGTGCGTGCTCTTGTGATATCAAAACGACGATTAACAATAAATATGATGCGTGATCCATTAAACTTAAAACAGTTTCACCGAAAATCGAATTTTGACCAAAGTTAGGCACATGCGAAAGGTTCGTGCGAAAATGATCCCGAAAAACTTCACAACTGAGCGGAAGGACAATAGAAGAAACGATGCGTTGATGACCTTCTTTAGAGGATTGCCGATGACCACGAACGGTTCCGTGGTGTGATCACAGCGATGAATATTGGATTTTTTAGTATGATGCTGACACAAAGCGGCGAGGTGAGGAATGGCATCCCCTCGATCGAAAAAACTCGAAATACACTCGTGCTCGTCAGTTAAGGATAACTGCAGAATGTGGTGCCACACAACGTGGCACCACATATAACTGGCGCTAATAGCATAGGTACATAGAGAACACACATGGCACAGATCTGTAAGTCCACAGTATCATGATAAGTTGAGAAAACCGTCCCGAAACACATGTGCTACAAAATTCCACTGTTTCCTGCGCATATACCCCGAAATAAATGTGAGATACGATCACCATGCACACGTACACAGGCCGCACAACGGGTTGGCATATTCTGGATCAGGTGGTCGAGCAGCTGCTGGGATATAACCTCTCACTCTTGCACCAGTGCCTGTCGGAGCTCCTGAAGTGTTGTAGGGGTTTGAAGACGTGCAGCAATACGTCGACCGAGAGCATCCCAGACGTGCTCGATGGGGTTTAGGTCTGGAGAACGGGCAGGCCACTCCGTTCTCCTGGTATCTTCTGTTTCAAGGTACTCCTCCACGATGGCAGCTCGGTGGGGTTGTGCATTATCATCCATCTAGAGCATGGTTGGACTCACTGCACCCCTGAAAAGACGGATATATTGGTGCAAAATGATGTCCCGATACACCTGACCTGTTACAGTTCCTCTGTCAAAGATATGCAGGGGTGTACGTGCACCAATCATAATCCCATCTCACACCATCAAACCACGACCTCCATACAGGTCCCTTTCAAGGACATTGAGAGGTTGGTATCTGGTTCCTGGTTCACGCCATACGAAAACACGGCGAGAATCACTGTTCAGACTATACCTGGACTCGTCCATGAACATAACCTGGGACCACTGTTCGAATGACCATGTACTGTGTTCTTGACACCAGGCTTTACAGGCTCTCCTGTGACCAGGGGTCAGCGGAATGCACGTTGCAGGTCTCCAGGCGAATAAACCATGTCTGCTCAGTCGTCTGTAGACTGTGTGTCTGGAGAACACTGTACCAGTGGCTGCGGTAAGGTCCCGCGCAGTCCCCTGCAGTACTCCGTGGCCGTCTGCGGGCACTGATGGTGAGATATCGGATTTCTTGTGGTGTTGTACACTGTGGACGTCCCGTACTGTAGCGACTGGACACGTTTCCTGTCTGCTGGAATCGTTGCCATAATCTTGAGATCACATTTTGTGGCACATGGAGGGTCCGTGCTATGACCTCCTGTGTTTGACCAGCCTCCAGTCGCCCTGGTATTCTACCCCTCATAACGTCATCAATATGTTTTCTTTGGGCCATTTTCAACACACAGTCGCCGTTAGCACGTCTGAAAACGTCTGCACACTTACTCGCTGCACCGTACTCTGACATGCACCAACACACCTCTGCACATGTGGACTGCTGCCAGCGCCACCGTGCGACGACCGCAGGTCAAATGCACCGCATAGTCGTACCCCGAGGTGATTTAAACCCGCAAACCGCCCACCAGAGCGTTGTTTCACCATGTATCAGCATTATCCTTAATTTATAAGTATGAGTGTAGCAAATCAAAGATCAAACCGATGCTGGTTTGCTTTATGGACAGTATGTGTATCGTGCATAAAGATTTCGATTCTTCAGAACAGACTACCGACCAAGTTTTTTACAAAGATGTCCTTGAAAGCCGGCTGCGGTGGTCTCGCGGTTCTAGGACTCAGTCCGGAACCGCGCGACTGCTATGGTCGCAGGTTCGAATCCTGCCTCGGGCATGGATGTGTGTGACGTCCTTAGGTTAGTTAGGTTTAAGTAGTTCTAAGTTCTAGGGGACTGATGACCACAGATGTTAAGTCCCATAGTGCTCAGAGGCATTTTTTTTGTCCTTGAAAGACACGGAAAAAGGGTGAATCGAGGGAGGTCGGACATTGCAGACAATTGGATGCTGTCTCATGACAACGATCCATATCAAGCGGCCACTTCCAGGACGGAATTTTTGATCTCAAAAGGCATTCCTGTTGTTCCAGAGACCCCCCCCCCCCCCTCGACCTCCATATTTAACTCATAAACTGATAAACGTCTTAAAACGACGTCTCTTGGGGACTCTGGAGAACATTCAAAAGAATATCACTGGTATATTAAAGGCCCTACCAGGTAAAGCATTTCAGTGCCGCTACCAAGGCTTGGAACGACACCGCCGGTGTATGCTTGTCGAAGGGAACTACTTTGAATGGGTCAGCATTGTTGTTTGAGCAAAATAAAAACTTTGATAGATAAAAGTCAAAGTCATTAATTTTAAAACACACACAAGAAACAAGTGATCTAGGGAGGAAAATCGTGCTGTACCTTGTGGCAATCCGATGGAAGGGTTTGGGTTTGGCGAATCCCTGGAGAACTTACCTGCCATCATGTGTAGCGATAACAGTCAAGTAACAAGGAGGTGGTATCATGGCTTGGGGGTGATTTTCGTGGTTAGGGTGTGATCCTCTCACTACGCTTAAGAAAACGTTAAATACGGAAGGATGTTGTTGTTGTTGTTGTGGTCTTCAGTCCTGAGACTGGTTTGATGCACCTCTCCATGCTACTCTACCTTGTGCAAGCTTCTTCATCTCCCAGTACCCACTGCAGCCTACATCCTTCTGAATCTGCTTAGTGCATTCATCTCTTGCTCTTCCTCTACAATTTTTACCCTCCACACTGCCCTCCAGTACTAAATTGGTGATTCCTTGATGCCTCAGAACATGTCCTACCAACCGATCCCTTCTTCTAGTCAAGTTGTGCCACAAACTGCTATTCTCCCCAATTCTACTCAATACCTCCTCATTAGTTATGTGATCTACCCATCTAATCTTCAGCATTCTTCTGTAGCACCACATTTCGAAAGCTTACGGAAGGATACGAACACATTTTATAGCATTGTGTACTGGGTATAGTAGAGGAACAGTTCGGAGACTTTCATTGCTTGTATCCAAGTGACAATGTACCATGTCATAAGACAGCATTTGTGAGGAAATTGCTTGTGAACAATAACATTCCTGTAAAGGACTGGCTTCACCAGAGTCCCGAGCTGAATGCAATGTACCGCCTTTAGGATGAATTAGAATGTCGACTTTGGTCCAGATCCTAGCCTCCAACAATACTACCTTCTCTCGTTTCGACTTTTGAGGGAGAATTGGCTGCCATTCCTCCACAGACATTCAGATACCTCACTGAAAGTGTCCTCAGAAGAGTACAAGAAGCTATAAAGGTGAAGTTTGACACACCTCGTCCGCTAATAGGTGTTCGGATATTTATGATCTGACAGTGTACATTGTAAGACGATTTGCGGAGCTTAGATGTACATGTTGACGAAGAGCACTTGCAGACCAGTCCATGCTATAATCGGATGGCAGTTAATCAACAGTCGTTGCATTTTGTGCAGATCGGAAATATTGATAGTAAATGCACCTTTCTGGGAGTAAGCATGGTTGGATTCATGGGGATCCACGATCTCGTAGAACTACCGAAGATGCAGTTCCGAAAATCATCTTCAGCTGCGTTATGGTGTGGAAACAGGAGAAAGGTGCACCATTGATGGATCTTCTTTTTCCAGTGAACCATAACTTTTGATAGGCATTACAGCTTTTACAGAGAGCTAACAACCAACAAAGAGATAGCCAGTTATTTCATGTAGGATAATGCGAGAGCACACACCAGCGGTGATTTCGATGCTAGGTTGCTTAACTCCAACGTATATGGTTCTGCTTGTTCACGGACCATTCCAAATATAGCCATGCTTTATTAGGAAAAAGAGTATCATGCAGAAACTGCAATGTGCAGTTGTAAGTAGTGACGTAGAGTTAGAATTTGTCTGTCCGTGCTCTACCGTTATTTTGAAATCTTTCAGTCTGAGTTCGTGCGAAGCAAATGGTGCTGACAGTCTCGAGTGCCCAACGACGCAGCGACTTTCTAGGACTTGTTTTCAAAGCCGCTTCCAGCTATCCAGTTTCTCGGCTGAAAATGATACGCCACCTGCCATAATGTCCGAGCAAAGCGACGGAGCGTATGCGTCGATCGGAGACTTGCTACGGGTGTATTGGCTCCTGTGTTACGTCGGACATAGCGTCCCTGACGTACGCGGAACATCGTGTATATTTCTCTATTCACATACTCTAATTAAGACAACCTTCAGAGTTTCGCGTCACGTTTAAGGAAGACACAGTGCGCGAGTTCTCGAGGTAATAGCGCAATGGCGATTATTACTTGCCTGCATCCGCAGTTACGAGACGGGATCGGCCGCACAGGATAAAGCGCTACGCCAACAACTTTCTACCGAGATTGGAATGTGAGTCTGGGACGCGCCTGAATAAATTCGCCCGTTACACGGGCCGCGGCGGTGTGGAAACCCCTGGTAGTGGCCTCCAACAGCCGCTGCTTTCGACAGTTATTTCCTGGCCAGTCGGCTCCGTGAAATGTTTTCATTGCCCGCACAGGCCGTTAGCAGGACGGCTCCGATGGGGCCGATTTGTTCAGCTTACCAATAATGTTAGCTCAGCGCGAGAGAGTCTAACAGCTCCGTAAGGGAGCGAGGTAGTTGCCGTCCAAGGACTCGGAATATCCACACTTATATTTCCTCATTTTACGTACCTGTATTGCACACCACATTCTCGTTTCCACGATGTTATAATTCAAATTTATTTTTCGTGCATTATTTTGTTTTAATAAGCACACACTTGTCAAACTAATGTCATTGAGATCAAACGAAACACGCTGATCCAGGAAAGATATTTTAATTGTCATTTTGTTTGTTTCGCGTGACTAGTCTCGCTGAGAAATGGTGTATATCTCCTTCTTTATTTTTACGCTTATTAGAGTTGAAGGCTTGGGAATGAAACTGAGAAATCAAGATTACGTCTCTGAAGTGAAACTTAATTAAATCGGTTTTTTTACTTCTATTTCTCCTTTGATTCCCTAACGTTTCCGAAGGCTATCACAAGCAGTTCAAGATTACGATTCTGTCATGAAATTTAATGAGATCGGTTATTCACTTCTGTTCCTCTTCTGATTCCCTAATATTTCTGTAGCCAGCCTCAAGGCGTTCTGCCTAAAGTATCATAAAGTTCTCGAGTCAACATCCCTTTCTCTCAACACGAGCTAATCGTACAGGGCTTTTTAACCCCCTTCTGACATTGCATACCGATTTTCCGATAAAAATTACTATTTGTGTAAAATTTTGACATAAAAGAGGCTTTTAATTATCAATAGGCAAAAAGGCAGCATGGTTGCACAGCATTACTCCTATATCTTACGAGAATAACTCATTAATCACGAATAAGAAGCTCCGTTTTCATACTATCTTATTAAAAGTACTGTTTTATTTGTTTGTAAGTACTTAATAACACTATCTAATCTGGAGAGAGTTTTGTCAAACATAATAACCGTGACGACTGTGATAGTCCATTATCTCTGCGCCTATCCCTTAAAGAAAACAAAAAATAAAAAATTACACGAAGATTACATTCTGATGTCAAATACCGTTTATATCAACGTGCTGTAATTCTCTGTAAAGGATTTTATTCTAAATTATGTTCATGGAAATATTTGTACATCATAAATTCCTGATTATTATTTAACATCGTTCGATTAATTTTTAGAGACTTTTCTCCTCATTCCAACAACAACCCTTATCCCGACGACTACACTATTCCAAATACTACCATTTTTTTAAACTATAAAAGTGCGAATGTTTCGCACTGGTCCTCTGGTCTATTCAAAATTTTTTAACTGTTCAAAGCTCACTATTCATTATATACAGTTAATAACTAGCAGATTGATGCTTGAATCCTATAAAGTGTTTGTATCACAGTCGCACAGCTATTTTAATATGTGTTGACAACAATGAAGCCATGAGGGAAAGGAAACTGATCTTCAAATTTAAGAACCCAGACTATTCGGGGGCTTTATGTACAATACAGTAACTCGGACGTGCTCGAAGAATATCGATCACAGTATCGGAAACTTATTTCATTTTCATGGCGTGGTCGGGAAACGAAACAACCTAGTACGTAGGAGTACAAGCAACTGCGTTGACAAATGGAACTATAATTGTTCTTTCTCCGGGCGGTAATCTTGAAAGCAACCAAAACACACTGTCCGTCCAAAATGGTTCGAGATTAATTTTATTACTGGCGTATAAGCGACGTCAGCGCAGTAACTATAGTGGCAACTAGAACTAACAATTGTAAAAAACAGACGTGCATTCGAGCAATCAATTTTGAGAGGGCGGTGTGAAGTAGTGGTCTTACTGCTATAGTTGTCAACGTGGTAGGGTCAAAAATTGAAACGGAACAACGAACTGAACCTCTGATCAACTGTTGATGACGTTCTCCAATACGTTTTTAAGAAAAGACTGTTTGTCCGAGGCACCTCCACTCCCGAAAAAAAAGAAAAAAAGACGGGTTGGGCGTCTGCCGCGACTTTCTGAAATGCAAGATGCGGACAGTTCTTTTTTGGAAAAAATCTTTATGGATCATGAGACTTTATATCAATACGAACTTACGATAAAGTACAGAAACGCACATAAAGAGTCAACTCCTTGACGACATAACCTACATAATCGACATTCAAGCCAGCATAAGCCTGAGTTAAACAGCATCCTAAGGAAGGACTTTCTGACAGTTTCACGTGGCTATATGAACATTCTCTGCGTTGTACCCAAGTTGGGAAGACTACGTACAACACGCGAAGCATTAAAACTACCAACTTAACTTTTATCTCGTTTTTATTAATCCAATCTCAAAACTTTTCGGACTGTTGGGGTCAAGGCTAGCCAATCCAATGAACAATTTATCGAACGAGGAAGTTCTTTGTTTGGTAGAGAGTGGTAATAAAAGACTTAGCTAGGAATTTTGTTAAGATTTTATAGGTAAACGTGATGGTAGACTTTCAATCCACATACATAGACGATAATTGTGGCATGTAAGTAAACATGTGGTCAAGCGCCAAAATTCGGATACAGATAATCAACAAAATGCATCTAGCATTTATGCAAAAGCAGTATAATGGTTGGGGATCACGACACAAACTTAAAAGTTATACAGGTTTCATGTAAGCGTTTTTATTCTATGTCACTAGGTTTAAGAACGAAATTACACAAAATTTGATGAAAGTGAAATGTTCCGTATTTAATGGCTTCAACATAAACATCGATACAAGTGTCATTCTACACATTTTCACTAATTTCGAAAGGTTTTCGTAAAACCAATTATTTTCCTCTTTTACAAAGGGAATCATTTTAGCTAAATAGCTTCTCTTTCTTTCAGACCACATAGGTTCACAGTGTAGTATTTCCAGTTGCATCTGTTGGACGTCATAGGGTTTCAAGTTCCACTTAAAGATGTAATGTTCCCTGAACTCATCAACTGCTTTGACAGTTGACCGAGCTTATGCAGTTCCTATAACCGTTCACAGTCAATCTGATGCAGTGTGCTTTTGAAATGTGCACTTTGGTGAAATTCTTATTTTTCAACAGCTAATTTAAAGTCTCATTCTATCCTAAGAGTCACTGTAAATGGTTTTATGCACGTAGATCCAGTGATGAGGCTAATTAAATCTTTCGAAACTTTACGCACTATTAGCCTCTTTCATTTCCCAGTGTGAGCGAAATCACGACATAAGAGTGTGTCCTTTCAACAAAAACTTATGCTCTGTTTCCATAAAGTATCCCTTTTCTGTTCGTCATCATCGTTAGTGTTCTGCCAAATGGCAGGTTTTCACATGCTAGTTCTCCAGGCTGTCCAGTCTTCCGCCATCCTCTTCAGATCCGCATAGTTTCCTCTTCCCTTTATGTCGTCTATCATCTTGTATATCCTTCTTCCTCTGTCTTCTCCCACTAACCAGTCCTTCCAAAGCATCTGCTAGCAAGCTCTCCTTTCTCAAAGAATGACCCAACCAGTTCTTTTTCCTTTCTCTTATAACCTTCAGCAGACATCTTCTCTCATCAACCCTTTCCAATACTCTTTCATTACTCACTCTTTTCATCCAGCTTATCCTCTCCATTCTCATCCACATCTACATCTCAGATGCTTCTAACCTTTCTTCATCCTCTCGTCTCAGCGTCCATGTTTCTGCCCCATATAGTGCCACACTCTAGACAAAACATATGCCAAACTTTTTCCTTAGACCTTTATCTATGTTGCCTTTTCTGTTGGGTAAGTAAATACTTACGTGCAACTAGTTAACTATAACCCCATAATCTGAGTGACGATTTTTGTCGATACGAAATTAGTTTCAGTAATAAATGAAATGCATTAAAATACTTTAACATTACTTACGTTGATTCAAAGACTTATAATAAAATCTAAAATGACAGTCAAGTCTACCTGGTGCTTGGCAGCCTCTTTAGCTGCAACCACAATATTGTCTTCTCGAGTATATTCCTTCCCTTCTCTGCCTAGTTACTTTCTTTCACTTTGAGCTCTACCTTCGCCTCTCTTCCTCCGTTTTGGTGGAGTTTTCCTTTTCAGTTTGAAATGTTCTGTATTTTTTACAAGTAATAACTACTCTAGCTATGCCTCATTGCTGCAAACAAACCACAGAGTTATTTCAGTTGTCAGCAATTCATACAAGTGCCCTCTAAGACACTAACAGAGAGGTGGCGCATGGCTCATTATCTGAACATCGATGTTGGCTTTAGATATGAGTGCCATTAGACAGCTGTAAACACTGTTTCCCGATGTTCTGCTACGTGTGTCAGCGTATATGTTAGTAGCATTGGCATTTACAACGGAATTTTACCAGTAACTCAGGTTTTCCTCTTTGGCGCTTCACCCGTAATTTGCTTACAAGTCACAAGCGGTTTTGACACTTATAATCGTTTAGATGTGCAATGAGCTTTTTATTAGATATTTACTGTGTAAAGTATTAAGGTTAAATTAGAGCCAAAGCATAGTCCATGCTATTTTAGTGTATTAGTGAATGGGAAATGGCAATAACAAATGACAAGATAGAAGTCATGACGGAAGAAATGGATGTGGATTTTGTAACTGTAATGAGTTCAGTCTGAGAAATTACTGGTTGTACCGGCCGTTAATTGGTTGCGAAGAAACTGGGATGTTGGAAACAGACAAGAAATATGGATTCGTCTACGTTTTAAGAGAAATGTCTGCGAGGCGCCGCATTAGATGTATCTTGTATGGAGACAGGAACCTGTGGGCAATGGCAGTCAGTAAGGAAAGTGTACGAAGAACGAACAGTAATGTTACTAACGTGAACAGTTTGAAGAGATGTAAACGGTACTGCAGGAAACATCACAGAAGTTAGGTCTGAAAATGTTCCCACCGTCTTCTCTGCATTCGCAGATACTGTAACACGTCGCTAATACATGTTCTTCGGCCACAGGGATAGATTTGTACACACGGAGAAAGTGGCAGAGATAACCGAGAGCATACGTTTGTAGGGACACGTTCAGAAAACTAAATCTCATTCTTGAGGACCAAACTGTCCGGATGGCTCTCAAGAGGAACATATTCATTGCACGTATACCGCGAGTCGGCACTTAGGCCAGGAAACGGTCGGGCTGACTTGGGACCACGCCAAAGGACTGCGACTCGCGCAACGGCCCATTGGAGAGGCACGTGCCTCGAATCTCCCGCGGGGCTTAGACGCTCAGTGGTGCTATTAGAATCTGTTCGGGTGCTATCAATTCCACTCCAACAAATGTGCTAGTGGTGGAAGCCATAGCAGTACCGTGGGAAATTTGCAGGGCAGCAGTGACGTCACATCCATTCCTTCAGCGAACTTGATATAGCTTTGGACGTCGCGCGGAGGAAACTATGTCGTTATTTGCCTCCCAATTAACTACGACTTACCAGGGTGGTCGTACTGAGTTATTGACGCCACCGGTGTTCAGACAGCATCGCAGATGAAATATCGCGAGGACTACATGCTGCATACAAACAGGAGAGACTATACGCTAGAATAAGACAGGCTCCACATCTGAAGATCAGCAGTATACAGTAAAAGACACAGAAGCAGAATCAGACACTGGCTCGGATGCTGTCTCTACATATCTACATACATATTCCGCAATCCACCATATGGTGCGTGCCGGAGGATACCTCGTACCACAACTAGCATCTTCTTTCCCTGTTCCACTCCCAAACAGAACGAGGGAAAAATGACTGCCTATATGCCTCTGTACGAGCCCTAATCTCTCTTATCTTATCTTTGTGGTCTTTCCGCGAAATGTAAGTTGGCAGCAGTAAAATTGTACTGCAGTCAGCCTCAAACGCTGGTTCTCTAAATTTCCTCAGTAGCGATTCACGAAAAGAACGCCTCCTTTCCTCTAGAGACTTCCACCCGAGCTCCTGAAGCATTTCCGTAACACTCGCGTGATGATCAAACCTACCAGTAACAAATCTAGCAGCCCGCCTCTGAATTGCTTCTATGTCCTCCCCCAATCCGACCTGATAGGGATCCCAAACGCTCGAGCAGTACTCGAGAATAGGTCGTATTTGTGTTTTATAAGCGGCCTCCTTTACAGATGAACCACATCTTCCCAAACTTCTACCAATGAACCGAAGACGACTATCCGCCTTCCCCACAACTGCCATTACATGCTTGTTCGACTTCATATCTCTCTTCAGTGTTACTCCCAAATATTTTATCGACGTGACTGTGTCAAGCGCTACACTACTAATGGAGTATTCAAACATTGCAGGATTTTGTTTCCTATTCTTCTGCATTAATTTACATTTATCTATATTTAGAGTTAGCTGCCATTCTTTACACCAATCACAAATCCTGTCCAAGTCATCTTCTATCCTCCTGTCCTCCGTACATTACAGCATCATCAGCAAACAGCCGCATATTGCTACCCACCCTATCCAAAAGATCATTTATGTAGATAGAAAACAACAGCGGACCTACCACACTTCCCTGGGGCACTCCAGATGATACCCTCACCTCCGATGAGCACTCACCACCGAGGACAACGTACTGGGTTCTGTTTCACATACAGGAAGTGAAGACGAGGTACACATACAAACATAATAAAAGTAGGTTAACGTTTTCCAACCCTAAATCGAATCGATCTAAAAATGTAATTCTCTATGTAGTTTGTTGTTATTTCACAACGTGTAACACTATCTGAAGATATGACACTTCTTCTTCTTTCATTCCATCATGCGTGACTGACTCGAAGTTTTACTGAGCTTTCTCACATGACGCAGCTGACTGTATCATATTAAATCAACGCAAAATCTCCACTCTTACCTTAAAATGGGAAACACATTGTAACCTAATTAATGGATCATTATTATTACCACACTCAAGGCAACATATTGATTGGCGACTCCATGTTGTCTTGTGCACTACGACCAGATAACAGGTATACTTGAAAAAAGAGACAGCATTGGTCGTATATTTTTTACTATCGCAAAATCGATTTTCTGTCACTGAGTGACCATCTTCAGTGCTATATTGTATAACTTAAATTAGGATGCACTGTTGTCACTAAGCTTACGGCAATCACATAGACTATGTGATTTATTTATTTGCTCAAGTAGGAAAAGAGAAGAAATACAAAAATATTGTTGGAAACTACCCAGCGCACAATAGAACTAACCAAAATGGAGTCAGATTAGTAGAACTCTGCCAAGCGCATGGCTTGATCCTGAAATCCACAGCCTTTAAGAGACTACCCAGAAAACAGAAGACATGGACCTCACCAAACCCACACTTGGGTGAATTTCAACTTGATCATGTGGCGATAAAATGGAAACACCATACAGAAATACAAAATGTCAAAGTACTCAGAGGAGCAAACTTGGATTCTGATCACTATCTTTCTAAAATAAAACTCAAAATTATCCCCAAAAGGAAAGATAGAAACAGTAAACCCAAAAGCAGAAGATACGATCCAGAAAAGATAATGAATTCGAAGGAGTTTCCCCTCGCGACTCAAGATATAAGGAACCAAAATTGGGATCAAATGAAGGAAAGCCTACTAACCAAAGCTGAACAAATAGCACCTATAACCAAAATCAAAAAACACGCATGGTGGACAGAGGAATGTGACAAACTTATTGAGCAAAGAAAGAAAGCATGGCAACAGATGCAATCTCAGAAAAATGAATATAATAGGCAAAATTTCCTGAGTGTAAGAAAACTAGTGAGTAAAAACCTCATAAGAATTAAAAAAGCACAAGAAGATCAACTCCTTTTGCAGATCAACGAAGACTTCAACAAAAACAAGACTAGGAGCTTTTACAGAACTTTTAAACAAAAAATAACCAAGTACAGCCCACCGACACTCCAATTACAAGATAAAAATGGTAATATTGCACACAACAACAGGGATAATTGCAAAATTTTGAGGGAATATTTCAGAAACCTCCTCAACTGTAAAGAACCAATTGAAAAAATGCATTTCAGCAACTCAACTTCAACAAGTCCTAACTCAGAACCACCCACCGTCGAGGAACTACAATCAATCATTTTGAATCTCAAAAACTATAAGGCTTCGGGAGAGAACCAAATTACAGCTGAACTGTGGAAAAATGTCAATAGAAATGCCATAGAATCTCTCCAAAACATATTTGAAGAAATATGGAAAACAGAAAGAATTCCGGATGAATGGAAGATGGCCCTCATTCACCCAATTCATAAGAGGGGATCCAGAACAGACCCCAACAATTACAGAGGGATTTCGCTCCTTGACGTAACATACAAAATACTGTCTAAAGTCCTTTTGAACAGAGCAGAACCCCAGCTAGACTGTCAACTTGGAGAATACCAGGCAGGCTTCAGGAAGGGAAGATCCTGCTCAGAACAAATTCTAAACCTCAAAAATCTTATGGCCTACCAAAAATCGAGAGCAAAAGCGTATGTCATCACATTCATTGACTTTCAAAAGGCGTACGACTCCATAGACAGGGAATCTCTAATCTCCATATTAAAAGAATTGAACCTAGACAATAAAACTACAAACCTAATTAGAGAAACCATCACCAACACATACTCCAAAATTAAATTTATGGGAGAACTCTCAGACCTATTTGAGATAAAAACTGGAGTACGACAAGGTGATGGACTCTCTCCATTGTTATTTAACTGTGCCCTAGAAAAAATAGTAAGAGAATGGAACAAGAAAATCAATAGTGGAATCCGACTAGGAACAAAAAACAAAGGCATCAAGGTTAATTGCCTAGCATTTGCAGATGATATGGCCCTACTAGCTGAAACATGGGAAGAAGCCAAAGAACAGATCCTCGAATTACAGAAACAAGCAGAGAAAATAGGCCTTAAAATTTCTTTTGAAAAAACCAAAATAATCACAAATATAAAAAAGCCAATGAAATATCTTAAAGTAAGAGACCAAAAGATCGAAATTGTTAAAGAATTCAAATATCTTGGTGAATGGATTAGCTGGAACGCCCTTGAGAAAAAAGCAATAGAATTAAGAAGAAACAAAGTTGAACTAGCCTTTCAGCTTACTAAAAATACTTATAATAAAAAGTCCCTCTCATGGAATTCAAAAATAAAACATTACAACACTGTCATTAAACCAGAAGCACTATATGCAGCTGAGACATTATCTATCACTAACCATGGCCCAATTGAAAGGCTAGAGATCAAAGAAAGAAAAATATTGAGAAAAATTTTAGGCCCCAAATTTCATAACGACAAACTAATTCATACCAAAAATGAAACACTCTACAAAACCACAGAAAAACTTTCGGATACAATGAGGAAAAGAAGAATTGAGTTTTATGGGCACATTCTCAGAATGAACCCAAATAGACTTACAAAAAGAATGTTTGACTACTTCAGGAATAAAAAATCCAAACCAAATTGGTTTATCCAAACAGAGAAAGACTTAAGAGAACTACACATCACAGAAAAAATGCTCACAGACAGGACCGCAAAAATGATAAGCAAAGACAGAAAAGAGGGATTCCAGCTCCAAAATAGAAAGAAAAGAACGATTGTCATCTCTGATGAGGAAAGAAAAGCAAGATCAGAAAGAATGAAACAGTGCTGGGCGAAAAGAAAGGCACAGAACACACAGAAGTGATTGATTCAACGTACCCCAAAGTTGGGTGAAACGAAGAAGAAGAAGAAATAAATAAATAAATAAATAAATAAATAAAATAAAAAATCGTCTGTACCAGCCATTGATACTTTAACAGAATCGACAGTTTGCGCCCTTCAGCCTTGGAAAACTAAACATATCGGCAAGGTGTCAGGATACTTTTGATAAGATAGTGGAATGTTCTACACGAGCAAAGATAGAAACTTGGGATGTAGACTGATCAGCCATGACATTATGACCACCTATGCTAAAGCCGGTACGTCAACCTTTGGCACGGATAACAGCGGTGACGCGTAGTGTCATGGAAAAAATGAGGTCACGATAGGTCACTGGAGGGATTTGACACTACATCGGCACACACAAGTCACATACGTCCCGTCAGTTCCGGGGAGGGGGAAGGGCGATGAGCTCTGACGCCACGTCCAGTCACATTCCAGGTATGTTCGATTGGGTTCAGATCTGGCAAGTTACGGGGGGAGGGGGGGTCAGCACATCAATTGAAACTCGTCACTGTGTTCCTCGAACCTCTCCATCACACTCCTGGACTTGTGACATGCCGCATTATCTTGCTGAAAAATGTCACTGCCGTCGGGAAACATGGTCATCGTGAAGGGATGTACGGTACTCCCTGGTCGTCATTGTGGCTCAACATAGTTTCTACAATTCTGATCTGT
This sequence comes from Schistocerca cancellata, assembly GCF_023864275.1. Taxonomy (NCBI): domain Eukaryota; kingdom Metazoa; phylum Arthropoda; class Insecta; order Orthoptera; family Acrididae; genus Schistocerca; species Schistocerca cancellata. The sequence goes on along the minus strand of NC_064626.1, from coordinate 1,052,133,157 downwards.
GACATAAGTTGTAATGTAAGGGAACATCACGGCGAAGAAAAACAATGTCATTGCTAATGTGGAGGTCATCATATTCTGTTGATCCGATCAGGAAGGAGAATATTCAAGGACGTAAAAGTGATCAAGATAGGCATTAACAAAAGAGGAGTAAATCACTGAAACTTTATCTTTGTACTTTGTTAAAAATGAACTATCATTACACTGCTCTGTTTTATTCACGCTTGTGCCAATTTAGTTTAATTAGGTAGATTAGAAAGAAAGTTTCTACATGATAAAACCTGCTGTTCCCTTATTTATACTAAATAGCTACTGCTCATAGGCAACTTAATATTTAGTTGACTGCATTAGTATTTTTCATCAGGTCGCTGTAGTTAAGAACACCGGGCTTGGCCAAGACTTGGATGGGGGTAGCTCCTGCGTACGTCACGCGCCGTTTCCCATTGCCTATACGGCGAACGGGAGGAAAAGTGGTGGCGAAAAGTTGCTGGTAATCGGACAGTGCGTCCATGTCCTGGGTTAAATTCCAAACGCCTCCGCCGTGTCTCGTAAAGTGGGGGCGTGCGACACTGTTGACGGTGACCCGTCTGTCGGATGCGACATTAAGCCCGGCCGTCTCCTTGGTGCTATTCGACGGGAGAAATCTATGTGCTGGCACCAGATTTCACCCTCTCCATTCCGTTATAGTCATCCAACACAAACACGACACCAAATTATACACACTCGTTGCATTCACCTGCACTTAACGGACAAACTTAAACATATAACTCTCATACTTCATGAAGGAAAGGTGTCACTGTGTGCGAAGGACAGAAAAACCTTTCCAATTAGGCAGGTGAGCTTGCCCTCCGGGATCTCGTAGCCAATCATGTCACACGACTTCCCTTCCTTTACTGAACATCTAATGCTGTTCATACATCACAACATCACTTTACACAAATAACACTAATGCACTCTAGGGGTTAGTCCACCAGTCACAGAGAATTTCAGCTCTGATCATTTACATATTCACCGATACTGCATAAATATAAAATGTTCCCTTGATATCTGACAATGTCCTCTGAGCGCTTCACTTTAGTGCCAAGTAGTATCTACAGAGTGTTTCAGAATTGCTCAGACAGACTTAGAGTGGCTGTAGAAGGTGTCTTGAGGAATAAAATAAGGACAGGAGCCAGTTTCAGGAAAAGTCATCTAACGACGCTGCAGAGCATCCAAATAATAGGCGCCGACGCATCCCGCTAGGCTTCCACACGGGCAGCAGGCGTGACTGTGTACGCGAACAGAGCACGAGCAGAATGTCTTGCGACGTACCTTGCAGAAATGTGAATGTCACTTGGTGCTGAACGTGGCTACTCTTGTGACGCCAACACCATAGGGACCGCTAATAGCACCTGCGGCGGAGGGGTTCAAATGGTTCAAATGGCTCTGAGCACTATGGGACTTAACATCTGTGGTCATCAGTTCCCTAGAACTTAGAACTACTTAAACCTAACTAACCTAAGGACATCGCACATATCCATGCCCCAGGCAGGATTCGAACCTGCGACCGTAGTAGTCACGCTGTTCCGGACTGCGCGCCTAGAACCGCGGCGGAGGGGAACGATAAACATGTGCAGTAGAACTACAGCGCTCTGTCGTAGTTTGCCGCGTGCTGGTGTGCCGCATCGTGGAAACGATCACCTGGGCTGAGCTGCGTGACATGTATTTTGCGTATGGTGATGCTAGAGGCAATGGGAATATGCATTACACATCTACGGGCAACGATGTCCAATTAGCGTCAGCCGCACCACTCCACGTATGGTCATCCATCGGCATCTGGCTGAAACGGATGATTTCACGAGGCGTCAACACGACATTGGTCGCGAGCGAAGCGTACGCACGCCACGACCTGCAGAGGACTTACTAGAGAGGTTTAACACAGACCCATCTTCAAGCACCCACTCCGTGGCATACGCAATGCAAAAGCTCGCACTCAGCGATTTGGCGGGTACTGCATGAGGAGGAAATGCATCCATTTTATCTTCAGAAGACACAGGCGCTGTTGCTTCCTGAGTTTCCTCCGCATTTGGAGTTCGCGCAGTGGTTTCTGCAGCGTTGCGCCGGGTGGTCGTATTACGCCGCGTATGTGTTGTTCACCGACGAGGCGTCTTTCATCCGTGAGGCTGTATTCATCGCCCACAACTGCCATGGGTGGGTTAGGCAAATCCCGACGCCACCCGCAAACGAGGTCATCGCAAAAATTCCACCACCAGTTTATGGGTTGGCATGGCCCATAATTAGTTGCTTGGCCCCTACGTGTTTACTCTCGAATCAGAGGCGACAGTTATACAACGTTCATCCGAGAAGTGCTGCCGGAATTGCTACTTGGAGTCCGTCGACGTACGTAGTTCCAGAACGATACAGCACGATGACGAATTTTATTTATTTATTTATTCAATTATCGCCAAGTTATATATGTGTTACCTGCTGTTTATAACAGAGTTGTACATGTTACAGTTTTCGTTTTACATCTTTTTTTGTAGTTCTTTTTGTTTTTATCTACAACATTTTACGAAGAATAAACCTTCATAAAATAAAAATAATTTAACGTTGAAATGTAAATAAAATTTTGTTGTTTTAAGAAGGATATAAAAAGATTATGGGATAGAGGAGAGCCGGCCGCGGTGGTCTAGCGGTTCTGGCGCTGCAGTCCGGAACCGCGGGACTGCTATGGTCGCAGGTTCGAATCCTGCCTCGGGCATGGGTGTGTGTGATGTCCTTAGGTTAGTTAGGTTTAAGTAGTTCTAAGTTCTAGGGGACTTATGACCTAAGATGTTGAGTCCCATAGTGCTCAGAGCCATTTGAACCATTTTTGATAGAGGAGAGATTTGTTAGTGTCATCATTGACTGTGACTGACGGTGAATACCTCGGAATGGTTTCTTCGAGCTGTTGACCGCCGGTCACAACAAAGAAGTTTGGTTAGTAGTACAAAAATAATATTGCTAATCCTATGTATTAATTTTAGGCGCTAATTTGGTGCTTTCTTAGCAAGATCGCCAGCGCCTTACGCTTACTTACTGTTGCATCTCGTCTTCATCCTCCTGTTCCTTATCAGTGTCACTGTTTTCGTTGTCACTGTGAGTGTCACTGTAGACTCTCTGGAGATTGTTGTTATGTTGCATACAGGCATGTCTGTTATGTCGTGTCCGCAGGTACTCTTTATTTGTTGTTTTTGAAATATTGCTTGTCAAATGGCTCTAAGCAGTATGGGACTTAACATCTGAAGTCATCAGTACCATAGACTTAGAAACTACTTACACCTAACTAACATAAGGACATCACACACATCCATGCCCGAGGCAGGATTCGAACCTGCGACCGTAGCAGGCGCGCGGTTCCGGACTGAAAGAAATATTGCTTGTCAATGCGTTTAGTTGTGCCCATTGTGTTACGTCTCTTATTGGTGTGTATACTTGCATCTCTGTTTCTGTGTACTCTAAGCGTAGTGTATGTCTGTTGTTCGCATATTGCCCGCAGAAAAGGACAGCGTTTTCTGGAGAATCTACTTCCCCGCATGTGCATGTTGGTGTCTGCCTCAGACTTACGAGGCTTAAGTGCGTGGGATAAGGTCCGTGTCCGGCTACGAAATGTACCATACCGCGGCTGGAGTCGATATGTTTTCTTCTCAAGCGCTCCCTTATGTGAGGGATGAAGTCGTGCAGTCTACGTCACTTGTCACTTACGTCCCACTTACCTTGGCAGTAACAAAACGCCAACTTTTAAGGTGACGTGTTGTCTCTATCGGTCTCCCCATCTTTAACCAGTATCTTGCAGCTGTGTATTTGATTGTGGCATCTACGGGGCATTTTCAGAGACCATACAAAATGCATCCACTAAGGTGGTGCCGAAGGCTCCACATAGCCTAAGCAGGACACTTCTCTGCCCTGTTCTGACTGATGCTTTGTTGGTGACCAGGTTCAGTCTGTGTGCGTACGTGCTAGCTGCGAAGCTGAGTACTGATTCGAAGAGCGCACAGAGGTATATCCCTGTGACTGGTAGTCTGTTCTGTTTTCAATTTAGCCTCATCAGTTTATTTAGTATTTTTTCTGCTTTGTCAGCTGTTAGCGTTATGTGTTAGTGGGAATTCAATTTCTCTTTTATCTCTACCCCAAGATAGCGCGTAACACGTGCTCGTTTGATGTTTGTGTCTCCAATTTTAACTGTAGGGTTCCTTTGGAATGGTTCTTTCAGAAATGTGTATGTTGTTTTGTTTTCGGCTATCTTGAGATTGTTGTTGTGACACCATTGTATAACTGTTTGTAGTATTCCACTGGCTTCCTCCTCTAGCTGTTCTCTATTGTTTCCAGTGACTACAACTAATATGTCATCTGCGTAGGCGACAATTCCTCTGACCTGTCATCCCCATCTAGAAATTGTACAGATAATTCTTTTAACTACCTGCCGGCTATTACCTGCCATTCGACCACTCGGTCTTTACAGTAGTCTAGGAAACCGTTACACAATGATTGCCGTACCTCCAGATGTCTTAACCTTTGAAACACTGCGGGCCACCAGAGGTTATCGAATGCCCCGGCAATGTTAATCACTATTGTCATGGCGTATTTCTGTGTCTTAGTATTAACTATGTGCTGGGCATCCATACACTTCAGTTGAGCTACCAGGACCCAGATCGGAGGCATCTTTGGGGATCGCTGTTTTGGTCGAGGTGGCCCTGTAATGTGGCCGCCTTGGTCGCCTGACCTTAACCCACCAGACATCTTCCTGTGGTGCCATCTGAAGAATGTTGTGTACGAAGCCCCTGTGGAGTCAGCAGGAGACCTAGTGGCGAGGCTGCATGCAGTATGTGAGGCTGTTTGAACTAGGTCTGGTATCCATGAACGAGTGCGGCAGTCAGTGATACGCAGATGTCATGGATGCCGCGACGCTGGAGGCAGGCATTTTGATCACCTACTACAACTGTACTTAATTCGTAAGTGATAAATCTATTGGTACTTGGAGTACCAGCGATCCGATTAACTGATTTAAACAAGTGCAGAAAACAGTTTCCATCGTAATGGATCATTCAGTTCTGAACGTTAGTTTCACATGTTGCTTACTTGGCATAATGTATCTAATTTCCTGTATCAACGGAATAAATGGTGAAAAAAAATGGTTCAAATGGCTCTGAGCACTATGGGACTTAACATCTTAGGTCATCAGTCCCCTAGAACTTAGAACTACTTAAACCTAACTAACCTAAGGACATCACACACATCCATGCCCGAGGCAGGATTCGAACCTGCGACCGTAGCAGTCCCGCGGTTCCGGACTGCAGCGCCTAGAACCGCATGACAACCGCGGCCGGCAATAATAAATGGTGATGCACATTCCTTGAATCCTGTCGAGTGATACCTGCCACAGTGTTTACATGTATGGTCCCTCCCCCTTTCATTTCATTCATCATTCCTATCCTTTAAATACAATAAAGATGCCGACGTCTAGGAAAGTCTGCCATTGTTCACGTCACGCGACCGATTGCCGCACACTCCAGCGGAGTAGATTGCGATGCCTGCTGCGTAGGTCGACGTTCGCCACTGTACTTTCGACGCTGTACTGCAAAACATACACACACACCCTGGTGTAAATACACTGTTGGTAGAAGCTCGTGTCCGACACCACCAGCCACAACGGTAACAGAGCATCGCATTCACAGGAAACGTGGTATGTCTATGCAGCAGCTAGCTCCGACTGCTCCACTGGCGATCGCAGCAATCAGTCGCGTCACCGAATATCAGAAACCACATGTCTCGACTTGCCCGCAGTCTGTTCTCGGACAACGTAGTGGCTGCTGCCGGAGAGGAGGCCCAGCGGAAGGCGCTGGTCGCCCGTAACTTAGACGTTCTACAGCCTTGCTGGGTGGCGTTTCCACACACGGGTTCCTATCCTCATTTCGTTTCTCAAGACACCTTTTACCTATTCTCGGAGTACGTCGGTGTAATTTTGGAACCCCCCCCCCACACACACACCACACACACACACACACACACACACACACACACACATATATATATATATATATATATATATATATATATATATATATATACACTCCTGGAAATTGAAATAAGAACACCGTGAATTCATTGTCCCAGGAAGGGGAAACTTTATTGACACATTCCTGGGGTCAGATACATCACATGATCACACTGACAGAACCACAGGCACATAGACACAGGCAACAGAGCATGCACAATGTCGGCACTAGTACTGTGTATATCCACCTTTCGCAACAATGCAGGCTGCTATTCTCCCATGGAGACGATCGTAGAGATGCTGGATGTAGTCCTGTGGAACGGCTTGCCATGCCATTTCCACCTGGCGCCTCAGTTGGACCAGCGTTCGTGCTGGACGTGCAGACCGCGTGAGACGACGCTTCATCCAGTCCCAAACATGCTCAATGGGGGACAGATCCGGAGATCTTGCTGGCCAGGGTAGTTGACTTACACCTTCTAGAGCACGTTGGGTGGCACGGGATACATGCGGACGTGCATTGTCCTGTTGGAACAGCAAGTTCCCTTGCCGGTCTAGGAATGGTAGAACGATGGGTTCGATGACGGTTTGGATGTACCGTGCACTATTCAGTGTCCCCTAGACGATCACCAGTGGTGTACGGCCAGTGTAGGAGATCGCTCCCCACACCATGATGCCGGGTGTTGGCCCTGTGTGCCTCGGTCGTATGCAGTCCTGATTGTGGCGCTCACCTGCACGGCGCCAAACACGCATACGACCATCATTGGCACCAAGGCAGAAGCGACTCTCATCGCTGAAGACGACACGTCTCCATTCGTCCCTCCATTCACGCCTGTCGCGACACCACTGGAGGCGGGCTGCACGATGTTGGGGCGTGAGCGGAAGACGGCCTAATGGTGTGAGGGACCGTAGCCCAGCTTCATGGAGACGGTTGCGAATGGTCCTCGCCGATACCCCAGGAGCAACAGTGTCCCTAATTTGCTGGGAAGTGGCGGTGCGGTCCCCTACGGCACTGCGTAGGATCCTACGGTCTTGGCGTGCATCCGTGCGTCGCTGCGGTCCGGTCCCAGGTCGACGGGCACGTGCACCTTCCGCCGACCACTGGCGACAACATCGATGTACTGTGGAGACCTCACGCCCCACGTGTTGAGCAATTCGGCGGTACGTCCACCCGGCCTCCCACATGCCCACTATACGCCCTCGCTCAAAGTCCGTCAACTGCACATACGGTTCACGTCCACGCTGTCGCGGCATGCTACCAGTGTTAAAGACTGCGATGGAGCTCCGTATGCCACGGCAAACTGGCTGACACTGACGGCGGCGGTGCACAAATGCTGCGCAGCTAGCGCCATTCGACGGCCAACACCGCGGTTCCTGGTGTGTCCGCTGTGCCGTGCGTGTGATCATTGCTTGTACAGCCCTCTCGCAGTGTCCGGAGCAAGTATGGTGGGTCTGACACACCGGTGTCAATGTGTTCTTTTTTCCATTTCCAGGAGTGTATATATCACCCAGAACATTATGTCTACGTATCATCTACCTAATAGCTGGTATGCCCGTTTGGCACGGGCACAGTGGCAAAACGTTGAGGCATGGAACCGATGAGGCCTTGGTAGCTCGCTGGAGCGGTTGTCACCACATTTGCATACACAAATCACTTAATTTCCGAAATTCCATTGAGGTGAGCGAAGAGCTCTGACACCGTGTTCAATCACAACCTAGATGTGTTCGACTGGGTTCAAATCTGACGAGTTGGGGAATCAGCACATCAACTGGGACTCGCCACTATGTTCTTAGAACCACTCCATCACACTCCTGGCCTTGTGACAGGTCGCGTTATCGTGTTGACAAATGCCACAGCCATCGGGAAACATTATCGTCACGAAGAGGTTGTACGTGGTTTGCAACCAGTGTACGATACTCCTTGGCCGTCGCAGTGCCTTGCACGAGCTTCACTGGATCCATGGATGCCCGCGTGAATATTTCCCAGAGTGTAATGGAACCGCCACCTCTCCCATCGTCATCATGAAGAAGAGTCAAAAATGGTTCAAACGGCTCTGAGCACTATGGGACTCAACATCTTAGGTCATAACTCCCCTAGAACTTAGAACTACTTAAACCTAACTAACCTAAGGACATCACACACATCCATGCCCGAGGCAGGATTCCAACCTGCGACAGTAGCAGTCCCGCGGTTCCGGACTGCAGCGCCAGAACCGCACGGCCACCGCGCCCGGCATCATCATGAAGAAGGTATCGGGATTCATCAGACCATGATAAGCTCTGACACTGGGCCAATATCCAGTGCGGATGGTCACGAGCCCATTTCAGTCGTAGTTGCCGATGTCGTTGTGTTAACACCGGCGGGTCGTCGACTGCGGAGGCCCATCATTAGGAGTGTTCGATGCACTGTGTGTTCAGACACACTTGTACTCAGCCCAGCATTAAAGTCTGATGTTAGTTCCGTCACAGTTCGCTGCCTGTCCTGCTTTACCAGTCTGCCCAGCCTACGACGTCCAACATCTGTCTTGAGGGGGGGGGGGAGGTCGCACAGCCCACCCCACCGACGTTTGGACTTGGTTTCACCTTGCTTTCGCTGCGTGTTGAAGACACTCACCACAGGACGCCTCGAACGCCCGACAAGTCGTGCAGTTTCCGAAATTCTCGTGCCGAGCCTCCGGGCCGTCACAATCTGCCCTCGCTCAAACTCGGATAGATCGCGTGCCTTCCCCATTCTACACAATGACAGCACGCTCACTGATACTGCACACACGGTGCGTCTGTCTAACTAGCAGCAGTTCCTCGCCAGGTGACGCTGCTATCTCCTGGAGGGGCTTCTATCGGTAGTAGGTCGGTGGTCATAACATTCTAGCTGATCTTTGCATCAATCGTTTTTGGATTATACACTCCTGGAAATTGAAATAAGAACACCGTGAATTCATTGTCCCAGGAAGGGGAAACTTTATTGACACATTCCTGGGGTCAGATACATCACATGATCACACTGACAGAACCACAGGCACATAGACACAGGCAACAGAGCATGCACAATGTCGGCACTAGTACAGTGTATATCCACCTTTCGCAGCAATGCAGGCTGCTATTCTCCCATGGAGACGATCGTAGAGATGCTGGATGTAGTCCTGTGGAACGGCTTGCCATGCCATTTCCACCTGGCGCCTCAGTTGGACCAGCGTTCGTGCTGGACTTGCAGACCGCGTGAGACGACGTTTCATCCAGTCCCAAACATGCTCAATGGGGGACAGATCCGGAGATCTTGCTGGCCAGGGTAGTTGACTTACACCTTCTAGAGCACGTTGGGTGGCACGGGATACATGCGGACGTGCATTGTCCTGTTGGAACAGCAAGTTCCCTTGCCGGTCTAGGAATGGTAGAACGATGGGTTCGATGACGGTTTGGATGTACCGTGCACTATTCAGTGTCCCCTCGACGATCACCAGTGGTGTACGGCCAGTGTAGGAGATCGCTCCCCACACCATGATGCCGGGTGTTGGCCCTGTGTGCCTCGGTCGTATGCAGTCCTGATTGTGGCGCTCACCTGCACGGCGCCAAACACGCATACGACCATCATTGGCACCAAGGCAGAAGCGACTCTCATCGCTGAAGACGACACGTCTCCATTCGTCCCTCCATTCACGCCTGTCGCGACACCACTGGACGCGGGCTGCACGATCTTGGGGCGTGAGCGGAAGACGGCCTAACGGTGTGCGGGACCGTAGCCCAGCTTCATGGAGACGGTTGCGAATGGTCCTCGCCGATACCCCAGGAGCAACAGTGTCCCTAATTTGCTGGGAAGTGGCGGTGCGGTCCCCTACGGCACTGCGTAGGATCCTACGGTCTTGGCGTGCATCCGTGCGTCGCTGCGGTCCGGTCCCAGGTCGACGGGCACGTGCACCTTCCGCCGACCACTGGCAACAACATCGATGTACTGTGGAGACCTCACGCCCCACGTGTTGAGCAATTCGGCGGTACGTCCACCCGGCCTCCCGCATGCCCACTATACGCCCTCGCTCAAAGTCTGTCAACTGTACATACGGTTCACGTCCACGCTGTCGCGGCATGCTACCAGTGTTAAAGACTGCGATGGAGCTCCGTATGCCACGGCAAACTGGCTGACACTGACGGCGGCGGTGCACAAATGCTGCGCAGCTAGCGCCATTCGACGGCCAACACCGCGGTGCCTGGTGTGTCCGCTGTGCCGTGCGTGTGATCATTGCTTGTACAGCCCTCTCGCAGTGTCCGGAGCAAGTATGGTGGGTCTGACACACCGGTGTCAATGTGTTCTTTTTTCCATTTCCAGGAGTGTAGATCAAGTCAGCGGGAAGAAATTTTGTCGTATAGAAAATGTCCGCTGTCACTTTCGGGCGGCAGCAGGCGTCTTTTATTATAATCTTTTGTTCCCCTGAGTGACGACAAGACGTAGGTGCTCCGCAGCGTGTATAATTCTCCATGTGAAAACGGGTAGGCCGAGCAAAATTTAAGTTAGTGATTCGGTTCTAAAATATGTTTCTCCACCTCGACACTCATTCTTAAAGGTTTTGTTGTTGGTAATCGCTCAGTCAGTTTACTTCATAGGTAGCCAGCAGGTGCACCACACCTCCTATTTCGGTGAAATGTCGTTACAGGCCTACGACTTCAATAAAAAGGAACGCAGCATCGCCAGGACGTGTCGGAGAATACGTTGCTTCTAACAAAAGTTGCTCCCCGGGTTGTGCTCTATCAGCCCTGACGTCTGATTCAAAGACTTTGGAAGGCCCTATATGTAAAGAGTCATATGTTCGTATTTGAGGAATTTTATTTTAATACCTCCAATGAACAGCCCAATTTTATCTTGCGATAACCGTTTCGACATACTCCTAATGCATAACTACGGGGTGTTTCTAACATACTTCTACAAACTTTGGGAACAGGATCCTTACATCGAAACAAGAAAATAGCCTCTAGTTTACAAGGGCTATAAAATGCGTACCTTAAGAGTTATGAGAATATGTTCATAGAAGAGATGCGTTTCACGTAGTGCAGATGAACAGCTTCTCATAGCTCTCGAGATATGCGTTTTTGAATCAATATTTACTGGACATTTTTTCTTGTTTTAGTCCATACTTCCTTCTCCCAAAATATGGAAAGCAAAGGACTTGCAGTAGAAGGGATGTGTTTCCCAGTACCGAAGATGAACAAGTGCTCCTAGCTCTTAAGGTATGTATTTTGGAGTCCTTGTTTACTATACTTTTTTTCTTGTTTTGGCGTAGATTCCTAAGTTGGTAACTTTTTTAATCACCCTGTATAATCTTGACTTCTTATCGCAGTCTCCACTTGATTATACTGTTAAAATAGATATTGTGATGATCGAGTTTTCTCGTGCTATTAGCCGAGCCAAGGTGTCGGTGTACGGCAACGTTTCAACAAGTTTCCTGTTTGTCATCTTCAGGCGAAGACTTCATCTCAAGTCTACAGGTAGGAAACTTGTTGAAACGTTGCTGCAGAACGACGCCTTGGCTTGGCTGATATCCCGAGAAGACTTCATCACCGAGATTCACCGAGAAATTTAAATTCACCTAAAAATTTTGTGATATTTACCTTCTTTTCCCTACGACTTTTTCTTCTATTTGTTTGTTGTGTTCATGTCATGTTGAGTGTCCATAGTGTCCATTGTTTTTATTGGGCCCTTTTCTTCTGCCATAGACGTTCCTGTTATTAATCTGCGATTGGGTAACGTAGTTATTAACTTGAAAGGTTCCTTTCCCGACGTAGTAAACTCTCGTAATAGGAACGGAATCCATTCATCATTATTGTAACTAGTAGTAAGGTCTTGGATATTACTAAACCGCTTCAGCTGTATTTAGTCCTTTGTTATTGGATCACTAACGGTTTCGTGGCACTAAAACCCACATCTTCAGGTGGACATCTGTATAGCAAAAAATTCAGAAGGAATAACAACCCTGAGATATAAACTGGTTTGCTAAATTATTTTAACATTTAAAAAAATGAAAAATATATAAAAACGTTTACATGATAGTACGTATTAAAATGCTAGTACTCACATAACTAAAACATTAGAGCTGGAATTATCGTAACTTTGTACCCGACATTCGTTGGCCGTCAGAACAAAACACGGTAATTTCCAAGAATGATTGCCTATCGAAGTCGCTGGGTCCAAAGAAACATATCGAACATGCGATAGTAAATCGATCAAGCGACTCTGGCGGGCGTTGTGAGCATGTTTACTTTGGTCACTACAGCAACGACAAAAGAAGAGCCTTACAAAAATACCTTTAATTGCAAAGGAGACGAATTACCTTACTCGACGTCGGTGTTGTCGTCATGTGATCTGGATGGATAATTTGCAAGAGTCGAACGACGTATTCTTCCTGATGCCTCTGAGCACTATGGGACTTAACATCTGAGGTCATCAGTCCCCTAGAACTTAGAACTACTTAAACCTAACTAACCTAAGGACATCACACACATCCAAGCCCGAGGCAGGGTTCGAACCTGCGACCGTAGCAGTCACGCGGTTCCAGACTGAAGCGCCTAGAACCGCTCGGCCGCACCGGCTGGCATTCATCCTGATACTCGTTCGTCTTCCGCACTGTCCGAAATGAAATTGTAACGGTATTTCAGCATCGAAACTGTTCTTGCGGAGTTATACACCCTTCGCACCACAACAGTCTACACAGTCCTTTCTTTCCTTGTCTGGTAGTACTCCATATTTGCTACAAGAAGTCGAACAATTTTCTATGCTGCATAAACATGGAATTAGATTCTTCCATGTGAGAGAATCCGCCGAAGAAACGTCAAGAACAGCAGACATCCCACTCAGTAACGACATAAATCATCTGGGTTTCCCTAGCAACTCACAAATAATTTGCGGAGGTATGTAATTTAGAGCAAGTAAGGGAATGACGGAAAACAGATAAAAATGACGATCACAAATAATTGATCACAACGCCCGCCACCGGGGTCGCATGATCGATTTACCATCACACGTTCGATGTGTTTCGTTTGGACCTAGCGACTTCGATAGGCAATCATTCTTGGAAATTACCCAAAACACAGCTGAAAGTCAGTATGCCATAGAATAAAAGAGCCTGATTCCGATATAGTGGGTGGGTCCTATTCAATTCGTACCATAGTGATCGACTGGATGATAGCTACGGTTGTCCTAGCTACAGTTTCCTGCAATATCAGTAAGGTCTTTATCGACACGAATGACAAATGTTACTGAATTCTGACCACCATGGACGTCCACAGTGTTTAAGGCAATATCGAGACCTATGTCGTGAAAGAATGCCGGATGTCGCGTTAAGGACGAGTTGTTGTTTACTTGCCTGACGCACGTTCGCGCTACATCCCTGGAAAATGCCGGTGGTTAGCATCGCGATTCGCGCTTGATCCGGCGCTGCGGTGCCTCCTGCGGGCCGCCGCCGGCTGCCCGTGGGCCCCTGGCGTGAATCACGCCGCGGCGTGGCCAGCTGCGGCTGCGGCGGCGGAGGCGCACGCCTTGTTTTTCGTCGGCGGAGGCGCAGGCCGGCCGCGCGGCTAATAACAATTTCGAGCACGCGCCGCACCGGCCAAACAAAAGAAAGCGCCGGAGCGTGTCGCCGGGCAACGCAGCCGGCGACCGGCCGGAATGGCTAACGCCGGCCGCCTCTGCCGGCAGGCCGAGGTGCAAAGCGTGGTGCCCCAGCCACCGTCGCCACGCTGCCGTCCCACACACCATACTGTCGCCCTCCCAACCCATTTAAGTCCTGTCGATTCTTCTCGCTGCCTGCAAGCTGTGAGTACGATTTAATTTTTCCTGTGCGACTTGATTTGTGATTTCCAATCAGAAAGGTCGCAATTCGTAGTAATTTCCGGGAAGTCATCTAGTGAAACCGAAGCTACCACTGGGGCTAGGAGGTACTCTAAACACTTTGTTAACTGAAGCACCCAGTAAATAATTAGCTTTCCAATTCTCTGTCTCACGTAGTTTCGCGAATAAATCGGGTTGACGGAAGAGATAGAGAAGATCCAAAGAAGAGCGGCGCGTTTCGTCACAGGGTTATTTGGTAACCGTTATAACGTTACGGAGATGTTTAACAAACTCGAGTGGCAGACTCTGCAAGAGACTCTGCATCGCGGTGTAGCTTGCTCGCCAGGTTTCGAGAGGGTGCGTTTCTGGATGAGGTATCGAATATATTGCTTCCCCCTACTTATACCTCCCGAGGAGATCACGAATGTAAAATTAGAGAGATTAGAGCGCGCACAGAGGCTTTCAGACAGTCGTTCTTCCCGCGAACCATACGCGACTGGAACAGGAAAGGGAGGTAATGACAGTGGCCGCCCTTGGGTGGCTTGCGGAGTATAAATGTAGATGTAGATGAATTATACAGGGTGAAAAGTATTTAAACCGACAAACTCTAGGAGGTTCTAGGGGACATCAAAACAAATGTTTTTCCCTAGCGTCATTTTTTCCTATGAGGATTATTTAAACCGCTGGAGGCCGCTCTTCAGTTGTTGGAGGCCGTATTACGATCTTCAGTTGTTGGAGAGCGTATTACGCTCTTCAGTTGTAGCCAACTGCTGTCCACCAGTGTAGTAGTGCATTGTCTCTGTTTACTAATGGAGCGATACACCTGGAGTGATTACACTGATATGGTTGGTGCGTACTACGTAGCGCACCACAACGGACGAGCTGCACAGCAGGTTTGTCAACGACAATGTCCTAATCGCCGTATCCCGCATCATACGACCTTTGATGCTTTGTACCAACGTCTCCGTGAGACCGGGTCATTTAGCAGATTACTTGGACAGGGACGCCGTCGCACGGTAAGAACGATGCAAGTTGAGGAATCTGTCTTGCAGCATGTAGAGGAGGCTACTTCAATCAGGACTCCTGCAATTGCACGTAAAATGGGGACGAATCAGACTAATGTAAGAACAGTCCTTTGAGAGCAATTGTTACGTCCATTTCACTTACAGCGTGTCCACAACCTGGAACCAGTTGATTATCCACCCAGAGACAGTTTTCGCAGTGGTATCTGGAACAGTGTGAAATGCATCCTACATTTCCATCCTTTGTGTTGTTTACCGATGAAGCAATATTCAGGCGTGATGGAGTCTTCAACATGCACAATTCGCATGTTTGGAGTGAGGATAACCCACATGTCACAGTTACTAGCGCTCATCAAGTGCGGTTCTTCGTTAAAGTGTAGGTTGGTGTTGTTGGGGACTGTTTAAATGGGGCATATCTGCTACCTAGGCCATTAAATGGCAGGCACTATTACAATTTCCTCGCCAGAGCATTGCCAGAATTGCTGAAAGACGTCCCGCTCCCAACAAAACAACGCATGTGGTTCCAACATGACGGGGCGCCGGCACATTTCAGTTGTCGTGTGAGTCGATTCCTGGACCGACGGTTCCCAGAAACGTGGATTGGCAGAGATGGATGGTCCTGTACCGTGGCCTGCTCGACCCCCAGATATGTCCCCTCTGGACTTTTTTGTGTGGGGAGAGATGCGCAACCTTGTTTACGCAAATCCTGTTGCATCAGAAGAGGATCTGGTTGCCCGGATAGTAGCAGCAGCAGGAACAATTCAGGATACTCCTTGGGTTTTTGACCGTGTCAGACAGAACATGATCCGACGGTGTAACCTTTGTTTACGTGTCAATGGAGGCATTTTTGAAAATCTACTGTAATTGAAATTGGGTTGTGTTATATGTTGTCTCTTGGTCATAAAAAAAGGGAAAAGTGATTATTGGTTTAATTAATTTGCCGCCAGGGAAATCTTCCTTTACCGGTTTAAATACTCCTCATAGGAAAAAATGACATTAGGGGAAAATATTTGTTTTGATGTCCCCTACAACCTCCCAGAGTTTGTCAGTTTAAATACTTTTCACCCTGTAGTATCCATTTCCACTCGTCGGCTTTGAGCAAGGGCGTCATACGAGAAGCAACGACGCTACGTAGAGGTAATCTTTGAAAGCAGCGGGTGACATTTTTAAAGTATCACACTGTATAATTACAGTCGTAACTCACACTATTGTTTACTTAGTCACAATTACATCGGAACGAATCGAAGGTAAGGGAAATTAACGAGACCAAAACAAAAGAGAAGTATAAAGCTGTGAAACAAGTTACTGTCGTGATTTATGAGAGCAAGAAGAGCACAGACAACCTTTAAATTTCATTAAAGTGCAACGCGCAGTAAAGTCTTAACAATACAAAACAGCGTTAATTTACAATAATAATTATTGGATGTAACGGGTTTACCGCGGAAAAGTGGAGACTTTGTCGGGGAGAAACTAAAATGTAACACAACAGGAAAATGAAATAAATAATAACTTATACGAAAAAGTATCACGGGTTGTGAAACGTAGACACGGACATCATTAAAGAAATTCCAGCACGTAAGTAACGAAAACTCACAAAAATAAAGAAATAGTGAAATCGGTCACTAGAATTAAGCTATACAAGTCAATTCTGTTTACCGATTCCAACCATTCCATGCACTAAAATGTAATAGGATATCTGCATTTGTAACTGCTCTCCAAACTATCGCGATAAAATGACAAATATTGAAATCGGTACTATAATTCTAGTTACCGATTCTAGGCATTCCATGGTCCGTTATTTAGACGGTTTTTGCAAGAAGTACGTATGTGAACTACGGTGTTTGCTACATTTGGTGTTACTCTCTTCACTGCTATGAAAAAGCAAAAAATGGTATCAGTACCTATAATATTTGTTACTTTTTCACAGTAGTTCAGAGATCAATAGGAACTCTATAAATCCTACAAAAACTGAGTGAACACACTTACTCCGAACATGTCCAAAACTTTGAACCATCGAATGGTTGCAATTGGTAACTAGAACTGACTTTCTATAGAGGATATTACTAGTTACCGATTCCAACAATTCCAAGCTACATTATTTAGATCGCTTTTGCGGCACTTGGGTTCACTAAAATGTAATAGAATTTTTCACTTGTACTTGCCCTCTCAACTACTGCGAAACAGTAACTAATATTGGAACGGTTACTAGAATAACGTATATAGGTTAATTCTAGTTCCCAATTCAAGTACGAGTTACTTTTTGTGAATTTTCGTTGTTTGTGTACTGGCTATTTTAGGATTTCTGTGTCTGTTTTACGGAATTTATGCTACTTTTTCATATACATTATTATTTATTCCCCCCCCCTCTCCCCCCATGAACCATGGACCTTGCCGTTGATGGAGACGCTAGCGTGCGTCAGCGATACAGATAGCCGCACGGTAGGAGCAACTACAACGGGGGGTATGGGTTGAGATGCCACACAAAAGTATGGTTCCTCAAGAGGGGCAGCAGCCTTTTCTGTAGTTGCAGAATCAGTGGATGATTGACTGATCTGGCCTTGTAACATAAACCAAAACGGCCTTGCTGTGCAGGTATTGCAAACGGCTGAAACCAAGGGGAAGCTACTGCAGTAATTTTTCCCGAGGGTATGCAGCTCTACTGTATGGTTCAATGATGATGGCATCCTCTTGGGTAAAATATTCCGGAGACAAAATAGTCCCCATTCGGATCTCCGGTCGGGAACTATTCTGGAAATGTTGTTATCAGAATAAACAAAACTGGCGTTCTACGGGTCGAAGTGGATCGGGTGGATAGGGTAGAAAATTTAAAAAGGTAAATGAATAGGTTAAAGCTAGATATAGTGGAAATTAGTGAAGATTGGTGTCACGAGGAACAGGATTTCTGGTTAGGTGAATACAGGGTTATAAATACAAAATCAAATAGGAGTAATGCAGGAGTAGGTTTAACAATGAATAACAAAATAGGAACACGAGTTAGCTACTATGAACAGCGTCGCGAACACATTGTTGTATCCAAGATAGACACGAAACCCACACCCACAACAGTAGTACAAGTTTATATGCCAACTAGCTCCGCGGATTAGGAGGAGATTGAGGGCATGTATGATGAGATAAAAGAAATTATTCAGAAAGTTAAAGGAGACGAAAATTTAATAGTCATGGGGGACTGGAATTCGATACTAGGAAAAGGAAGCGAGGGAACAGTAGTAGGTGAATATGGACTAGGGGAAAGGAACGAAAGAGGAAGCCGCCTGGTAGAATTTTGCACAGAGCAGAATTTAATCATAATTAACACTTGGTTTAGGAATCATGAGAGACGGATGTGTACATGGAATAGACCAAAAGACACCGGAAGTTTTCAGATTGATTGCACTGTGGTTAAACAGAGATTTAGGAACCAGGTTTTAAATTGTAAGACATTTTCAGGGGCAGATGTGGCCTCTGACCACAATTTATTGGTTATGAACTGCAGATTAAAACTGAAGAAACTGCAAAAAGATAGGAATTTAAGGAGATGGAACCTGGATAAACTGAAGGAACCACAAGTTTCAGAGGGAGCATTAGGGAGCGACTGACGAGAACAGGGGAGAGGAATACAATAGAAGAGGAATTAGTAGTTTTGAGAGACGAAATAGTGAACACATCAGAGAACCAAGTAGGTAAAGAGAGAGGGCTAGAAGAAATCCTCGGGTGACACAAGAGACATTGAATTTAATCGACGAAAGCAGAAAATATAAAAATGCAATAAATAAAGCTGGCTAAAGGGAATACAAACGTCTAAATAAGGAGATCGACACGAAGTGCAAAATGTCTAAGCAGGAATGGCTAGAGGACAAATGGAAAGATGCAGAAGCATATATCACTAGTGGTAAGATAGATGCCGCCTACAGGAAAATTAGAGACCCCTTGAGGAAAGAATGTATGAATATCAAGAGCTCAGATGGAAAAGTAGTCCTAAGTAAAGAAGGGAAAGCAGAAAGGTGGAAGGAGTATATAAAGGGTCTATACAAGGGAGATGTACTTGCAGGCAATATTATGGAAATGGAAGAGAACGTAGATGAAGATGAGAAGGGAGATATGATACTGCATGAAGAATCTGATAGAGCACTGAAAGACTTAAGTCGAAAGAAGTCACCAGGAGTAGACAACATTCCGTTAGAGCTACTGATAACCTTGGGAGAGCGCGTCGTGACAAAATTCTTCCACCTGGTGACCAAGACGTATGAGACGGGTGAAATAACGGCAGACTTCAAGAAGAATATAGTAATTCCAGTTCCAAGGAAAGCAGGTGCTGACAGGTGTGAAAATTATAGAACTATCGGTTTAACTAGTCACGGTTGCAACATACTAACACGAATCCTTTTCAGAAGGATGGAAAAACTGGTGGAAGGCAACCTCGGGGAAGATCAGTTTGGATTCCGAAGAAATGTAGGAACACGCGAGGCAAGACTTCTCATAGAAGACAGGTTAAGGACATAAACCTACGTTTATAGCATTTGTAGACTTTAGAGAGAAACCTTTTGACAATGTTGACTGGAATACCATCTTTCAAATTCTAAAGGTGGCAGGGGTAAAATACAGGGAGCGAAAGGCCATTTTCAATTTATACAGAAACCAGATGGCAGTTATAAGAATCGACGGACACGAAAGGGAAGCAGTGAATGAGAAGGGAGTGAGACAGGGTTGTAGCCTATCCACGAAGTCATTCAGTCTGTATATTGAGCAAGCAGGAAAGGAAACAAAAGAAAAATTTGTAGTAGGTATTGAAGTCCAGGGAGAAGAAATAAAAACTTTGAGGTTTGCCACCTGTCAGAGACAGCAAAGAACTTGAAGAGCAGCTGAATGGAATGGACAGCGTCTTGAAAGGAGGATGTAAGACGAACATCAACAAAAGCAAAACGAGGATAATGGAATGTAGTCGAATTAAAACAGGTGATGCTGAGGGTATTAGATTAGGAAATGAGACTCTTAAAGTAGTAGATGAGTTTTACTACTTGGGAAGCAAAATAACTGATAATGATCGCAGTAGAGAGGATATAAAATGTAGACTGGCAACGGCAAGGAAAGCGTTTCTTAAGCAGAGAAATTTGTAAACATCGATTATAGATTTAAGTGTCAGGAAGTCTTTTCTGAAAGTATTTGTATAGAGTGTAACCATGTATGGATGTGAAACATGGACGATAAGCAGTTTAGACAAGAAGAGAATAGAAGCTTTTGAGATGTGGTGCTACAGAAGAATGCTGATGATTAGATGGGTAGATCACGTAACTCAAGAGGAGGTACTGAACAGAATTGGAGAAAAGAGAAATTTGTGGCACAACTTCGCTAGAAGAAGGGATTGGCTGGTAGGACAAATTCTCAGGCATCAAGGGACCACCAGTTTGGCATTTGGAGGGCGGGAAAATCGTAGAGGGTGACCAAAAGAGACGAGCACATTCAGCAGATTCAGAAGGATGTAGGTTGCTAAAGTTACTCGGAGATGAAGAGATATGCAGAGATTTGTACTGAAGATTACAGAAACAACATTTTTTATTTCATTTTTCCTTTGTTGTGTTACATTTTAGTTTCTCCCCGGTCTTAACCTTCACTTTTTTCACGGTTGTCCCGTCCTATTTCGCAATTATTATTATAAATTTACGTTATTTTATAATATTAAGACTTTACTACGCGGTATACTGTAATGGAATTTAAAGGTTGTCTGTTCTTTTCTTACTCCCATAATTTATGACAAAAATTTCTTTCACAGATATATACATCTCTTTTGCATTGTCTCATTTATTTCCATTATCTTCGATTCATTTCGATGTTTGCAGATGGTGCTGTTGCTTGTAGCAAGGACGGAACGTCAAAAATCTATAGCGAAATGCTGGAAGACACTCAGAGGCTCGATGATCCCTACATGGTAGTTGACTATTTTCGTAAATAGGTGTAACGTATTACGCATAAATAGTTGAAGAGATCCGTTATGATCCGATTACACTGTTGAAACAGTACCTACTGTCAAGCGGCTCGGAGTATTCGACCATAGCGACATAAAGTGAATCGACAAAAAAAAAAAAAAAAAAAAAAAAAAAAAAAAAAAAAAAAAAAAAAAAACTAACTGTAGGAAGAGGTAATTGTAACGACGCGTAATTCATCCGCCAAAAGAATTGGCTTGCAAAACGCTCGATTGTCTCATTCTTGATTACAGTCATCAGTGTGGGATCCTCATCAGACTGGTTTACTATAAAAGTTAGGGACGATCGAAGGAAGAACACGTTTCGTCACAGGACTGATTAGTAAACTCTAGTCATCGAGATGCAGCATCACGGAAAGGTTTACTGTCGAAATTCCGATAGCTTACAATCAAAGACGAATACGGAAACACATTACTTCTCTCATATAAGTCTCTCGAAATGCCCATAACGAGAAAATTAGTGAAAGTACAGTTTATACGGAGAATTATTGGCAGCCGTTCTTTCCAAACATCATTCGCGAATGGAAGATAGAAAAGCAAAGATGATAAGGGTACCAAAACTACCTCCGCCAAGTACGCTATCTACCAAACGGAAAATGATGATAAGAAAACCATATACAACCCTTTTTCATTTGTGCCTTTATCCAGCACTTGTTGTCAAATCGCTTGTGCCGCTATATTATCCTGGCTCTATGTCTGTGTAGCCAAGCGCCAAAATTTAATATGAAAAAAGGAAGAGGAACGAGAATTCGAGTTCCTAGAAGAGTCAAAATACTTACTGGTCCCTCGGCATACACTTCACATCCATGTAGGCAAAAAGAGTAAATCAAAAGAACCTCCGGCTCGTGGTGAAGTCAGCAATGCACTTCGATTATTTAGATGCATAGGGAGTTGGTGGTTCATAAGCATATATACTTCAGAACGAAGTAAAATGATACTGGTACGTCGTCTGTCCGATAAAGCCGTACAAGGGCTCCTGGACTGCAGATGGAAATAGAGGTGTAGCTGTGTCCATAAGCTTCAGAAAAATTCATACACGCGAACTTACGTTTTTATGTAATCTCCTGAACGGGAAACACATTTTTCCAGGGACGTAGCTGAGACAGCAGCCAATTGCACACGATCGCTTCGACAGCGCCATCGTCATCAAATCTGTGCCCTGAGACTCCTTCCTTTAGTGGTCCAAATAAACCAAAATTGTAGGGTAATAAGTTCGGACTGCTGGGAGGATGTTCTAGTGTGATCCTGAACAATTCCTGGAATTCTTGTTGAGTTCGTGCAGTTGTTTGGGGACGAGGGTTGTTACGAAAGAAAATCACATCACGTATTGGAAATGCGCCGCTTTTCTGACGATATACACATATTGTTTTGTCCAAATTTGGCAGCAGTATGCAGTGTTTAGAATACAAAGTTTGTGGAGAAAATCGATGAGAAGAACTCGTTTAAAATCAAAAAAGACAGTTACAAGAACCTTGCACGCGGAGAGCAGGTTTTTGGCTCTGGCTGTTGCAGATTCATCCATTTTGCGCTATTACATGCCGGTTTTTTTTTTTCGATTCAGCAGTTTGGTGGCGTTTCAGTAGCCGTTTGCACACTTCGAAACGATGAAATTCTTGAAAAGACGAGGCATCCACACTGCGGGCACTTTGTGAACTCCAACGTTGTCAGTAATGATCGCCTGAGCACGAATGTAGCTTATTCCAACCTCATTAGCAATCTGAGTAACTATTATTCGACTATCGTCTTCGGTGAGCTCACTAACAATGCGACTACGCTCCTCACTTATGCAGGTCTTCAGGTGACGTCATTGAGCTGCATTCTCGTTTCCCATCCTCGTAAAAACCGTTTGTGCTATGCATGTTTGTCAGGGTGTTGTCTCCGAACTTCGCCACAAGTCTTTTGAAAATTTCAGCCTGATGCGAGAATCTCAATTATAACGCGTTGTGCAACAGATGAAGGTACCTTTTGCTCTGACATTGCGATTCTGAGTAAGTAAACAGTACTATAGCCCTCTGGCGGTGGAGAACATTAACTGGAAACAAAATGAACAATGGGCAGAGGTGACACACCTCTTCGTGTGCAAAAAGGCACATAAAACAAAAAATCCAGTTTATATTTGATACACCTTCGTAGATTCAAATGGTTCAAATGGCTCTGAGCACTATGGGACTTAACTTCTGAGGTCATCAGTCCCCGCCGGTCGAGAGGTTCTAGGCGCTTCAGTCTGGAGCCGCACGACCGCTACGGCCACAGGTTCGGATCCTGCCTCGGGCATGGATATATGTGATGTCCTTAGGTTAGTTAGGTTTAAGTAGTTCTAAGTTCTAGGGGACTGATGACCTCAGAACTTAAGTCCCATAGTGCTCAGAGGCATTTGAACCATTTTTTTCATCAGTCTAACCTAAGGACATTACACACATCCATGCCCGAGGCAGGATTCTAACCTGCGACCGTAGCGGTCGCGCGGATCCATACTGAAGTGCCTAGAACCGCTCAGCCACACCGGTCAGCACCTTCGTAGACGAGGACATTCTTATCCCTGGCATATTTCAGGATACACATTTATAAATTATCTGGGTTTCAAAGACAGGGAGTGTCTTACACTGTACATGATGTAATGGCCAATTATTGGCACCAGCTGGATTTGACGTACCGTTAGAATCTTGTGTGGCCGTTATCAACGCTACAGGTGGCGTAGGCACTAACGCGATGGCTCCTTGGGCGTGACTAAATTTTTGTCCAGTGTCCTAATTTAGTCGTAACATTGTATGACGTCGTAGCTGGTCCTTCAGTGGTTGTTATGTTTCTCTGGAACGCGCTGGAGTTATAGCAGTAGCGAGTCTGACCGAACTGCTCTCGCGCTCAGCGTGACGAGTGGTCAGAGGGGAAGCGTCGCTTGGCGTCGGGACGCCTGTGCGCTGCCGGGCAGACGCCACCCTGTTTACGGCCGGCGTCGCCGCGTGTGAGTCAGGCGGACCGGCGTACCTCGCAGTCGCTGCCGGCGTTTATTTCTGGAATGACGTCCACGTTGACGCAAGCCCTGCGTTGCGACAGGAGACGACGGTAAGCACACGAATTCTGCCCGCCGTGCCCAGTTTCGCGGCCGTTACACAACGGCTAATCGATCTGGACAGACGCGCCGCCGTACGCCACGCACCGGGGCCGGATCGCATGCGGTTGCCGCCGTCACAGGCGCCGCGGAAAATCCACTCCGGCCACGCGGAACGTATGCGGGGTCGTCCAGTTGCGCAACCGCAGAGGCTGATATGACATAAGTTTGCGTCCAGTCACGTACAAGTGCGGTATCTGAAATAACAGTTTATTTTGGCTAATTCATGAGCGATGTTGCGCAGTAGTTACGACTCTGCATACGTATTCGGCATGAACTCGATTCAAAGCCAAATCCCGTTTTTCTGATAAGGTAGAGGTGGTCAGCGATCCGATCACTGTGGATGTCTCCGGTGCTTCCTTAGGGGGCGAAAAACCAGTCGGAGGCCGACCGGAGCGCATGGAGCAATTGCTTCTTTTGGACACGGCAGAGGCGTCCAGTGGGTGCTCAGTAACTTAGCAGTGCGCTCCGAATCGGTATTAAGAAATAAAAGTAAAATTGGTCGAACATATAGAGCCAATTGACGCCCACTATGCTTCATGGTAGACTAATGGACTGAGACCACTGCCCGTTGCCAGAGGGGTGCTGCGTGCACTTTTTGCGGTAAGGAAACTACACATTGTTTGACCAAAAGTATATGGACAGCTCTGTGTAGTGCGAAATTGACCTCTAGGTGTCACGAGAGGTCGACCCAGTAGTATTAAGGGAGGCGGGGAGTATTTTGTTGTAAGCACATAAACAGTGTCGGCAGAATGGACAGCTCGGTGACTTCGAACTTGGACTTAGTTACTGCGTATCATCTGAGTAACAAATCCGTGAGGGACGTCTCAGCACTTATAAAGCTGACCAAGTCGACTGTTGGTGATGTGATTACAAAATGTAAATGTAGAGGAACAAACCCAGCTAAAACATAATCAGATGTCACTTATTGACTGACAAGGAGCATCGAGCATTGTTGACGGTGGTGGTAAACCACATGACAGCAGCGGAAGATGCTACCTGGAGCCCAGCTAGCACAATGACTGTGCGCAGGGAGTTAATAAGAGTGGATTATAATGATGGTTGAACCTTCTCATAAGCCACACACTGCTGTAGCCAGTTATAAGCGACGCTTGAAGCGTAGTAAAGAACGACCCTTCTGGATAAATGGAAACGAGTAATTTAGTGTGACAAATCATGCTAAACCCTGTGGTAACCATATGGAAGGACTCTGGTTTGGCAAATGCTTGGAGACTGTTAACCACCATCATGTGTAGTATCAACAGTGAAGTTCGGGGGGATGGTGTGGATGGAACAGTAATTCCACAGTCTGGTTACCGCTAATCTGTGATGAAACGAAATGTTGCAAGGAGGTCATTATTTGTCATCAGATGGCAGGTACAGATGTCAAGCGGTTACAGTGAGCTTGGTACACAATAAAGGTGTTCAACCAGAACCTCGAAAACGAGTATGCCTGCCTTCACACTGCCATGCAGTCAAAGATTGGGCCGCAGTCACGTCCGAATGCCCCATAAATCTGGGTGTTGCACTATTCAACCAGCCGGCGTAATGGAGACCCACTGAGGCCCCTTTCAAACTACCAGGTGCTGATAAAGCTGTTTCACACGAGTATGCAGCATCTCCATCTCTTTCGAAGTGATCACTCAACATCTAACGCTGTTCACACTCCTTTTACACCCTATGATACCTGGTAACAAAATCAAACATCAACAACACTAATACCCTCTGTCAGCCTTTCAGCCTGTCAGAGAGAATGATAACTCTTATCATCTACATATACGCTGACGGTGTGTACATTGAAATACGTAGGTAGTGGATGTTCTGAAGGAATGTATGTCACTGATGATATCGCCGATGACGTCATCGATGACATGATGTGATTTCCGTCACTCCTCTGACAAAGCTCAATTACTCTATGTATATAATCGCGGGAAGTTACTATTCTGGCGGGAAATTAAAAATGGTACGAAATTCAAAAATAGCTGGATAGAGTTATTGTGTTTCCCCCATCCCCATTATTGTGATCTACTGTTTATAAATTGGCGGGAAATCCAAGACGGTTATCGAACATGGCAACCAGATATGCTGGCACTGCTCTACTACATCAGAATCCAAGACCTGGGATTAGTATGACGTCAGAATTCAAGACAGCTGACATGAAACACACCATGAAGTCCATCATGGCGAGCAGAGCATACTGGCGCAGCACTCTGACGTCATAAAGCTGGAGCAGTATAGCCAGGTCGTCATATTGTATTCCAGATCAGCCATCTCGGATCCTGAAGTTATATGAAGGCTGTGCCAGTATATCATGTCTCACATTCTGACGTCATAGAGCTGTGGCAGTTTGTCCTGGTCGCCATGATCGATCGCCAACAAGGGCTTTCTGCCAGTTTATACTTAGGACAACAACAGTACGTCATAAGAATGGGGGTGGGAGAAAACACTAACGGTACTGAGCTATTTTTAAAATTTCTGTCATGTTTGAATTTCATGCCGGGATTTTAATTTCCCGCCATTTCCTGCATGAGCCTTTTTCTAGAGGAGGGAGAGGAAGGAAAATTCCAGATGTCATCGATGACGTCATCGGTGGCGTCATCAATAACATACTTTACGTCAGAACACCTACTACCTACCTGTTCACTGATACGAGGGTTGTCCAGAAAGTAAGTTCCGATCGGTCGCGAGACGTAAACCACTGGGAAAATCCGGTAAAGCTTTGTACAGATGTGTTGGACAGTGTCTGTAGCATGCCTGTCGATCGTGTCGCGTCGCTCTTTTCAGTTTTGAGTCAACAGTGAGCACGTAAAGATGCGTAGGGAACAGCGTCTCCCGCCAAATATAAGGGCCTGTTAAGGATTTCGCCTGTGTCATGCAGCCCACATAACACAACTGGCGAGCAATTCCTTCTTCATGCCAATCTTGGCCGCACACTGCAGGGGCAATGAAGACGCTCCCCCAGAGTTTCCGATGAGAAGTGTTTGATCACCCACAATACAGCCCGTAATTGGCTCCCGCTGAGTCTCATCTCTGCTCACAAGAACCGCTGGCTATGAAGACAAATTTTTCCCACGGGCAACGAGCTGCAGACCAGTGCAGATAACTGGCTGAAAGCACAGGCGGCTGCTTTCTATGACGGGGATATTGGAAAGTTCATTCAACACTATGACAAAACTCGAAGTTGGAGCGGCGACTATGTAGAGAAGTAGGTGGAAGGTGTACCTAACTGTTGCAAATAAAGCATTTCTGGTTTTCACTGTGGTTTCCATTTCGCGACCGATCGGAACTTACTTTATTGACAAGCCCCGTATACAACCGTATCTTCTGGTGCTTCACTTTTTTTGTCAAACAGCGTACGTCAATACGAAGTTGAGAAGTGTGGCGGTAGTTTCAAAAAGTTTGAAAATAACCGGTAGTAATGAATCACTGAAGGTTAAAACAAACAATTTTCCTGTTTATCAAAACTAGACATGGTTGTCTCACTGGGAATTCCGCGATCGAAGACTGAAACGCCATATTTTATTTAATTTTCCTGTTTCCTTAAATACAGTTGCTATCTTTAAAACTTTTCACACCCTTCTAACAGCAGCTATTTACTTTCTATGAAACGTGCCATCAAAAAGAAATACTACCAACTTTCGGTACTCTGAATACCACGTTTTTAAAGTGAATAAATACATGCAGTTGTAACGCAGTTTGTAACCGGATAGTACCATCATTCTGTACACGTTTTGTTTACCATTGAACTACACTGTCTGACAGAAAAATAGTGAATCACCCAGATGCGGAGGAAAAAACAAAACAAAACTTCGCCAGTTGAGAAGATATGTGACATCATTTGAGTGATTGCGAAATCGAGTCAAATTTATAATGAAGTTGACAGTGTGATCCCCAGCCGATGGCGTACACGTGTACGATGTTACATTGACATCCTACAGTGTCTTGAGGGTGCTTCCCTTGTTTTGTCAGTTACTGCAGATATTTATCGCTCATAGATAGGAAGTTTTCAGTAGAGATCAAAGAAATACAGTGCATTCTCATAATTCATCATTATTATGAACAAAAAACTGTCCTCATACACTGACAAAGTCTTGAAATCGGCATTAGTATTTTCATGAATTAGATTGATTCGGTATTGTGTACTTGTCATGCATACATTTTTAGAATTCTCCAGCTACTATTAATTTACATCACCCTCTATTTATGTATGATATTCTGCGACTATTAGAACTAATAGCGTCTGCGCGCTCGATGTTATCGATAGTGATTGCATTGCGTGATGGGTCGTTTCAGCTTCTAGCATCAACCAGTCGCCGGCCTTCTGCCTAACATCATTAGAGGGATAGACGACAAACTGGCCAGTTCTAAAATCTAGCAGCGTGTACCGTCGCCCACTCCATCTGGTCCTTGCAGTGTTCTCACATACTCCCAATACAGTGAATGTAAATCGTTGAGCCTACTTATTTTTCTGACATATTCCAAAGCATCTGTTCAGCTTTTTCTGACAATGCACAAAAGGAAAAACTTTAATCAGAAAAACAGAACACCTTGAAGGGCTAGAGATTGGACATTCATATTCACAGGACATATAAATTAGTACGTTCTGCAGAAATGATTAGCATTTGCACCATGTCGGTGCGCAGGTTCAAGATCAACATCGATTTCACGGCGCAACATTACCTACCGGTAAAATTGTGCCCGGGGCTCTCGTTGTCGCTGTAAACGGGAGGTGACGGGTCAATGTGACTTGAGCAGACGTGCAGGATGCCTCGCAGAAGTATGCACGAGCCGCACCGTCAAATCTGTGAGTTTGAAAGAGGCCGCACTATTGGCATGCGAGAGTGTGATGCACCCATCCGGGAAATTGCTACTCGTGTAGAACAAAGTGTTTCGGCTGTGCAACGGGTGTTTGCAGAATGGTTCACGGAAGATCGTAGAACACTACGAGATGGATAAGGTCGCACCACTCACGCCACCCCCCGAGAAGATCGACATTTCATCCGAATGGCATTGCAGGACAAAACTGTGTCCTCCAAGGGTCTGGCGCAACAGTGGAACAGTGTAACACATCGTACACTATCAGCGGTGACAGTCCGTCACCGTTAATTACGGCATGGGTACGTGAGTGTCTTCTCCATCTGCCTTTGACGAAAGTGCAGAAACATGCTAGACTGCAATTGTGTATGTAACGACGCCACTGGAGACAGGAATGGCATCAGATAGTCTTTTCAGACGAATCCAGGTTCCGTTTGTTTCAAAAAGATGGCCGCATTTTGGTTCTCCGCAGACAGGGGTAGCGGCATCTCAGTGATTGCATTAGTAAAAGACATACAGCACCAACGCAAAATCTTATGGTGTGAAGTGCTATTGAGTACAACCACAAATCGCAGTTGGTCCTCATCCAGGACACTGTGACCAGTGTGACCTACGTGAATCACATCCTGCTACCCGTAGTCATACCCTTTCAGCACAACACCCCAGACGCGATTTTTTCAGCAAGACAATGCGCGACCAAACATCACAGGATGTCAGCCTTTTGCCCTGGTCCACCAGATCATCAGACTTGTCGCCAGTCGAAAATATGTGCGATTTGGTGAAACGACGGATGCAGTGCTGTGGCACAATGCCAGCCACCACAGATGAACTTTAGAATCAGGTGAGTGCAGCATGGAGGGCTACACCACAGGACGCCATTCACGCCTTATACGCGACGAAGTCATCACTCATGGAACAAGTTGTCAGGACCCATGCTGGACCCTGTACCTACTTGGAAACAGGATACGTGCTGAACCAAAGTGACTGAAATGCCAGTCATTTCTGCATAACGCACTAATGTGCAAGTCCTGTGAATATGAACATTCTGTCTCTAGTCTTTCAAATTGTTCTGTTTTCTCTGAACAAGCGTAAATATGGGCTTTCATATTTAAATTGGAATCATTTTATCTGCGCCCATTCAATTAGAACTGGTAATGTTCCACACATTCGAGGTAATGTTTTCTGGTATAGAACTAAACTAAGAGCGTGTGTATACATGTCCCTTCCTCACTTCCATATCCTGAATATACTGTATATTATTTCAGGAAGTACACACACTGGAAACGCAAATATGAGAAATTTTAATGAATCTTCGTTAAAAAGTTGTCTGGTGTGATGAGATTCGAGCCACTATTTCGGCGATACACGAGAAGTATCCTTGAGTTTGGGTTACCCACACGTTAGACGCATTTGAGAAAGACTCAAATGAAACGCAAGAGGCAGCCGTTTACATTCTAATCTCATTTACAGACACTAACCTATTCTCTTTTGTAGATTGACTTCAGTGTGCATTATGCATCACATGTAACGGTTTCGGCATATAAATTTGTTGCAGTTTACCAGCTACTCACACATTTCTTCAGTCGTTATAAGCTAGTTCTCTTGTTTCTACATTTTGTTATTGAACACAAAAGTAATTTTTTGGATTTATTGTTTTTACTTTCTATTGCATTTTTTCTTTAACTTTTTGCTTTTAGGTTTAGTGCTACGTGTCAATCTGTTATATGAAAACAAAAGCACTGCACAGTGGTTGAGCAAAACAATACATTGATGGAAAGAAATCACAACACCAATCAATAATTAATGTAGAGTGAAGAAATTTTGGAAATTCATTTCTCTAGGCAACATACACTACTGGCCATTAAAATTGCTACACCAAGAAGAAATGTAGATGATAAAGGGGTATTCATTGGACAAATATATTATACTAGAACTGACATGTGATGATATTTTCACGCAATTTCGGTGCATATGTCCTGATAAATCAGTACCCAGAACAACCACCTCTGGCCCTAATAACGGCCTTGATACGCCTGGGCATTAGTCAAACAGATCTTGGATGGCGTGTACAGGTACAGCTGCCGATGCAGCTTAACACGATACCACACTTCATCAAGAGTAGTAACTGGCGTATTGTGACGAGCCAGTTGCTCGACCACCATTGACCAGACGCATTCAATTGGTGAGAGATCTGGAGAATGTGCTGGCCAGGGCAGCAGTCGAACATTTTCTGAATCCAAAAAGGCCCGTACAGGACCTGCAACATGCGGTCGTGCATTATCCTACTGAAATGTAGGGTTTTGCAGGGATCGAATGAAGTGTAGAGCCACGGGTCGTAACACATATGAAATGTAACGTCCACTGTTCAAAGTGCCGTCAATGCGAACAAGAGGTGACCGAGACGTGTAACCAATGGCACCCCCCATACGATCACGCCGGGTGATTGCGAATAGACGCTTCCAACGTGCGTCCACCGCGAAGTCGCCAAACATGGATGCGACCATCATGATGCTGTAAACAGAACCTGGATTCATCCGAAAAAATGACGTTTTGCCATTCGTGCATCCAGGTTCGTCGGTGAGTACACCATCGCAGGCGCTCCTGTCTGTGATGTAGCGTCAAGGGCGAATGCAGCCAAGGTCTCCGAGCTGATAGTCCATGCTGCTGCAAACGTCGTCGAACTATTCGTGCAAATGGTTGTTGTCTTGCAAACGTCCTCACCTGATGACTCAGGGATCGAGACGTGGCTGCACGATCCGTTACAGCCATGCGGATAAGATGCCTGTCATATCGACTGCTAGTGATACGAGGCCATTGGGATCCAGCACGGCCTTCCATATTACCCTGCTGAACCCACCTATTCCATATTCTGCTAACAGTCATTGGATCTCGACCAACGCGAGCAGCAATGTCGCGATACGATGAACCGCAATCGCAATAGCCTACAATCCGACCTTTATCAAAGTCGGAAACGTGATGGTACGCATTTCTCCTCCTTACACGAGGCCTCATAACAACGTTTCACCAGGCTACGCCGGTCAACTGCTGTTTGTGTATGAGAAAACGGTTGGAAACTTTCCTTGTGTCAGCACGTTGTAGGTGTCGCCACCGGCGCCAACCTAGTGTGAATGTTCTGAGAAGCTAATCATTTGCATATCACAGCATCTTCTTCCTGTCGGTTAAATTTCGCGTCTGTAGCATGTCATCTTCGTGGTGTAGCAATTTTAATGTCCAGTAGTGTATTTAAGCAATTAACATTAGAAGATCAAAGATTATTGTAAGTGCGAAATAACCCATTGCAAATGTGAAATGCCGGTACATTAATAACCGGTGTAACCCCAGAATGTTGAATGCAAGCATGAAAACGTGTGTGCGTTGAGTTGTACACGTCACTGATGTCGGTTTGTAGGAAGGAGTTCCATGCCTGTTTCAGTTGGTAGGTCAATACAGGGACGGATAATGCTGTTTGTGGGTGATGCTGGAGTTGCCGTGGATTGGAGACAGATCTGGTGATCGACCTGACATTCTGTAGGGCATGTTGGGTTATAACAGCAGTATGGGTGTGAGTGTTGTCCTGTTGGAAAATAATCCCTGGAATACTGTTCATGAATGGCAGTGCAGCAGGTCGAATCACCAAATCGACGTACAGATTTGCAGTCAAGATGCGTGGAATAACCACGCTCCTGCTGTCACATGAAATCGCAGCCCACACTTCAACTCCAGGTGTAAGTCCAGTTTGTTTAGCACGGAGACTGGTTGGTTTCAGGCGCTCAGCTGGCCTTCTTCTAACCAACACACAGCCATCATTGGCACCGAGATACAACCAGCTTTCATCAGAAAACACAACAGAGCTCCACCCTTCCCTCCAATGAGTTCTTGCTTGTCATCACTCAAGTCGCTAATGGCGGTGGTTTGCGGTCATTGGAATGCACGGTCCACGGTGCCTGGCTCGGAGCTGTCCTTGAATTAACCGATTTGTAACTGTTCGTTGTGTCACTATGTTGACAACTTCTGTTGACATTGATGCTGCAGATGCATTACGATGCGCCAGAGCCATACACCGAACAGCATGATCTTCCCTCTTGGTGGTGCCTTGTAGCCGTCCAGAGCCCAGTCTTCTTGCGACCGTATATTCTCATGACCACCACTGCCAGCAGTCATGTACAATGGCTACATTCCCGCCACTTCTTTCAGCAATATCGCAGAAGGAATATCCAGTTTGTCGTAGCCCTGTTCCAGGACCTCGGTCAGACTGAGTGAGGTGCCGCTAATGGCGTCTTTGTCGCCTTAAAGGCATTCTTGAGTAAAATCAATAAAATCAACTCATCACTTCCAATCTCAAAGGAAT
Source organism: Schistocerca cancellata (assembly GCF_023864275.1). NCBI lineage: Eukaryota > Metazoa > Arthropoda > Insecta > Orthoptera > Acrididae > Schistocerca > Schistocerca cancellata. The sequence continues at coordinate 1,052,100,069 of NC_064626.1, read as the reverse complement.
CTAACGCTCACGACCTTTGCAGCGTGTATTTACGGTAAACTTGATCTGTATCCTCAAAGTGGCGCTACTAGCGACACTCTTATGCGAATAGCACAACATCTGAATGGGCATCATCTTTCAGATCTAGAAACGCACCTACCAACTTTCGTTCATGTCGCACAACTCCTTGGTGTTGTTTTTTTACCGTCAGTGTATAAACACTAGTGATAACAAATACTCTCTTAATTAGTAGGCTACTGATCCTGCTTTGGCATGAATTCCAGCTGCAATGAGAAACACTGTATTGTGATCGACACGATGCCACTCTTCCTTCTATAAAGTTCGCGCCTACAGGTATGCAACCACATGAACAGATTTGCAAAGTAGACTGTCATCGCGCCTTTCCGTCAATAACTTGACGTTGGTCTCATCATAAACGGTGTGCATGTTGAGTATCTGTCATGTGAGGTAAGAACTTCCAAAGATGCTCTATCAATTGATGAACATCTCTTTTCTGAATCCCTTGTAGTTTCTGTGGATTTGTCTTCCGAAACCCTGGAAGTACCTGTGAGTAACTCATTGTCCACTTCTCCCCACATTGGGAAACAACACGCTGGGAAATATTTTTTCATATCGTCACTTCTGGCTGCGACAGTAATTAAAATAACTGCACAGTAATGTCTTTTATTCCGAAAAAACAGGTAGTGACAGGGTTATACACACCAGCTGTTTGTAAATTGCAAGGGCCATTTATTCTTCAACCTCCGATCTGTTGTGAGATTAAAATCACAGTGAAAATCCAATGAAGCTTTGTGTAGATGTGTTGTGCAGTGTTTCTAATATACCCGTCAGCTGCATCACGTTGGACTTTTCAGTTCTGAGAGCACAGTAAACATGTAAAGATGCTTGGAACAGTAGTCTCCTGTTAAGTTTGAAGTGCCGGCCGAGGGGTTCAGCCTGATTTCATGCAACCCCCCATAACGTAACTATCATGCGTTTCTTTCCTTGTGACACTGCTCAGCTGCATACTGCAGTTGTAACAACGACGCTCCTGCGGCGTTTCCGTTACAGCCCAGACTTGGCTTCCTCCAATTTTTACCCCTTCACTCACTTGAACTGCTGGCTATGAAGACAGCATTTTGGCACAGACAGCGAGCTGCAGATGAGCGTAGGAAATTGGTAGAAAGCACAGGCGGGCCTTGGATGGCGATGGTGTCGAAAACTGGTACCACACTATGACAAATATCTAAGTCGGAACAGAGACTATGAAGAGAATTAGCTGGAAGGGTAGCTAAATATTGCGAGTAAAATACTTCAAAATGTATTGAAAACAATCTTGAATGCAGTAAAATATTTATTTACAATCATTACCGGTTTTGGTCAGAAAGTGACCATCTTCAGACCGTTTGTACCGTGACAGGAGTTGACGTTCGTTGAGTCACAACAACTCTTCCGTTCACAGCCACCACCTAGTATCATGGTATAAATGGTCTGAAGATGTTCATATTCTGACCGAAACCGGTAACCATTCTAAAGAAATATTTTACTGCTGTGAAGATTAATTTTAATCCATTTTAAAATATTTTGAGTCAGAGTGTTGTTTCTCCATGATCTATGTTCCTAAAAATTATTTAGAATAAAACATTTTTGATTTTCACTGTGAATTCCATTTCGTAACCGATAGCAGTTTGAAAAGAAATGCTCCCTTATCACGAATCGTAACTAGCGCTTTAATTATATTCGTAATTTAAAAACCATTAAGAACGGTAGTATATTGCGTGAGTTTGCTGGAATCGTCCAGTGTTTGTCATTTTGCTCTCTGTAAACGCTTCGATTTTTTTTTAAGTTGAAATCGTTTGTGTAACTTCGAAGATGTACTAATACCTGGCACAGTCTATGTGCAAAATTTATGCCTTCGTTCAACAATTCTATGGCTGTGGTGCCCATTATAGCGAAGATGTTAGGTGTTAGACACTAAATATGTTTTCGCAACTCTCTTTCGAGAATCATCGCCAATTATTCAGAACCCTTAAGAGCAATAATATTAAAATACAGTGTTTTCTACACAGGTTTAACTCAGAGTGCCTTTCTACATTGGTGCAATACATAATCCTGTCACAGTGCTGCAAATAAAAATAAAATGGCGTGCAAAGTAATTGTTTCTTTGTCGTGCCAGGAGTAAAAGAAATTAAAATCACTAATTTCTTCGACTGAGTCGATCTCACAGTATATCTTCAACACCAGATCTTTTTATTTACCTTATTTATATATTTTCAATGTACTGACCCACTATCGTGCAGGTGGTGGACTGTACGCTGAAATAAATAAAATGAAACTCTGGTGTTGAGACATATAAGTAGACCTACTCAGCGTCTAGCGACAGCCATGACGTGAGTACGAGAGGTACTCACCCTTGGGCAGACACCGGGCTCTGGCGGAATCCCCGGCGCGCTACTGCCCTACCACCTCGATCTGGAGGCAACAGTCTGCAACGGAAGAGTTCACAAAGCGGTGGTCACACAAATGGCGAGCAAGCGTTCCGTTTCGGTGTGAGTCTCAAGCACGACGCAGAATTATCAGAACACTAATGTTCCGAGAGCAGACCACAGCCTGAAGCCTTACTTCTACCACAGTGCAATCGGACAGATCCACATCTGCAATACAACATACACTACTGGCCATTAAAATTGCTACACCACGAAGATTGCTACAGACGCAAAACTTAACCGACAGGAAGAAGATGCTGCCATATGCAAATGATTAGCTTTTCAGAGCATTCACACAAGGTTGGCGCCGGTGGCGACACCTACACCGTGCTGACATGAGAATAGTATCCAACCGATTTCTCATACACAAACAGCAGTTGACCGGCGTTGCCTGGTGAAACGTTGTTGTGATGCCTCGTGTAAGGAGGAGAAATGAGTACCATCACGTTTCCGACTTTGATAAAGGTCGGATTGTAGCCTATCGCGATGGCGGCTTATCGTATCGCGACATTGCTGCTCGCGTTGGTCGAGATCCAATGACTGTTAGCAGAATATGGAATCGGTGGGTTCAGGAGGGTAATATGGAACGCTGTGCTGGATCCCAACGGCCTCGTATAACTAGCAGTCCTATGACAGGCATCTTATCCGCATGGCTGTAACGGATCGTGCAGCCACGCCTCGATCCCCGAGTCAACAGATGGGGACGTTTGCAAGACAACAACCATCTGCACGAACAGTTCGACGATGTTTGCAGCAGCATGGACAATCAGCTCGGAGACCATGGCTGAGGTTACCGTTGACGCTGCATCACAGACAGGAGAGCCTGCGATGGTGTACCCAACGACGAACCTGGGTGCACGAATGGCAAAACGTCATTTTTTCGGATGAATCCAGGTTCTGTTTACAGCATCATGATGGTCGCACCCGTGTTTGGCGACATCGCGGTGAACGCACATTGGAAGCGTGTATTCGTCATTGCCATATTGGCGTATCACCCGGAGTGATGGTATGGGGCGCCATTGGTTACACGTCTCGGTCACCTCTTGTTCGCATTGACGGCACTTTGAACAGTGGACGTTACATTTCAGATGTCTTACGACCCTTGGCTCTACCCTTCATTCGATCCCTGCGAAACCGTACATTTCAGCAGGATAATGCACGATCGCATGTTGCAGGTCCTGTACGGGCCTTTCTGGATACAGAAAATGTTCGACTGCTGCCCTGGCCAGCACATTCTCCAGATCTCTCACCAATCGAAAACGTGTGGTCAATGGTGGCCGAGCAACTACTCTTGATGAAGTGTAGTATCGTGTTGAAGCTACATGGGCAGCTGTACCTGCACACGCCATCCAAGCTCTGTCTGACTCAATACCCAGGCGTATCAAGGCCGTTATTACGGACAGAGGTGGTTGTTCTGGGTACTGATTTCTCAGGATCTATGCACCCAAATTGCGTGAAAATGTTTTCACATATCAGCTCTAGTATAATATATTTGTCCAATGAATACCCGTTTATTATCTGCATTTCTTCTTGGTGTAGCAATTTTAATGGCCAGTGGTGTATGCAAATGGAAGGGTCGGTTCAGTAAACGGTAGACAACTTTATGCAGTGTAGATACACCTTGCGAAAAGAAGCGCGTCCGCTGGCGATTTCCTAGACGTCTAAAATGAAAAATACAGCGACGATAACAGAAATTCTTACACCACAAAGCACCAGTCCGATATTTATCCTACTTTGTGGGATCATACAATTGGTATTAAATGACTAAGCTTTCATGCCATTCGGAATTGCTGTCCACTATCAACATCAGTATGAGCTGTTACGACTGACACCTACGGGCACAAATACACTATTGTATTCAGTGTAGCTCGAATCAGAGAGTCTGTGAATGTCATGTCGTGGAGTTTCTTGCCACACCTGAAGCACAAGCTGCTTCATTTCGTGAAGAATGCCGGCTGGACAAAGGTACGATAGTACGCGTCCTCCTACTGCATCACAGAATTGCACTTAGGGCGACAAATGAGGTAACTCAGTAAGGATCCATAGATTCTCCAGTTGCGTTTGTGATGTGAACTGCAGTGTGGGCTCTCCTTTATCCTGCTACATCTACATCTACATACATACACGCCAAACCGCCGAATGGTGTGTGGTGGAGGGTAGCATGTACCACTACAAGCTATTTCTTTTTTTTTTGTTCCATTCACAAAAAGAGTGTGGGAGAAACGGCTATCTATATGCTTCCGAACGAGCGGTAATCTCTCTGATCTTATCTTCATGGCCCAAAAGCGAAATGCACATTGGCGGCAGTAGAATCGCCCTGCAGTCAGCCTCAAATGCTGGTTCTCTAAATATTCTCGGTATTGCTCCTCCAAAAGAACGTCGTCTTCCCTTCTCCAGTGATTCCCGTTTGAGTCACCGAAACATATCCGCAATACTTGCGTGATGTTCGAACCAATCGGAATCAAATCTAGTTGCTCGTCTCTGAGTTGCTTCGATGTCTTTCTTTAATCTGACCTGTGCGGATCCCAAACACTCCAACAGTAGTCAACAATAGTTCGCTCTGGTGTCTTATACAGGGTGTTACAAAAAGGTACGGCCAAATTTTCAGGAAACATTCCTCACACACATAAAAAGAAAAGTTGTTATGTGGCCATGTGTCCGGAAACGCTTAATTTCCATGTTAGAGCTCATTTTAGTTTCGTCAGTATGTACTGTACTTCCTCGATTCACCGCCATGATTTCATACGGGATACTCTGCCTGTGCTGCTAGAATACAACACGACACAACATGTCGTTCATGCACAATGGACCTCCTGCACATTTCAGTCGAAGTGTTCGTACGCTTCTCAACAACAGATTCGGTGACCGATGGATTGGTAGAGGCGGACCAATTCCATGGCCTCCACGCTCTCCTGACCTCAACCCTCTTGACTTTCATTTATGGGGGCATTTGAAAGCTCTTGTCTACGCAACCCCGGTACCAAATGTAGAGACTCTTCGTGCTCGTATTGTGGACGGCTGTGATACAATACGCCATTCTCCAGGGCTGCATTAGCGCATCAGGGATTCCATGCGACTGAGGGTGGATGCATGTATCCTCGCTAACGGAGGACATTTTGAACATTTTCTGTAACAAAGTGTTTGAAGTCACGCTGGTGCGTTCTGTTGCTGTGTGTTTCCATTCCATGATTAATGTGATTTGAAGAAAAGCAATAAAATGAGCTCTAACATGGAAAGTAAGCGTTTCCGGACACATGTCCACATAACATATTTTCTTTCTTTGTGTGTGAGGAATGTTTCCTCAAAGTTTGGCCGTACCTTTTTGTAACACCCTGTATACGGCCTATTTTGCAGATGAACCACATTTTCCGAAAATTCTCCCAATAAACCGAAGTCGACCATTCACCTTCCGTACTACAGTCTTATATGCTCCTTCCACTTCATCTTGCTTTGTAGTGTTGCGGCCAGATATGTAATCGGCGTAACCCGTTTCCCCTCGTCACCACCTAATATAGCACCTAACTAAACTTCGGAATGAAAAAGAATTTTCTTTGAACACTTTTATTTTTAAAATGATGAAAGATGAATGACATTCAGTTCCTGGGGCTGTTTTATAGGCCATGAAGTAATGTCAATGAGACAATTGGTACTGTTTACATGTAATACCCCCTTCTGTATGTGAGTTGTTCTCAGTGAACGCATATCATTAATTATCTTCCAAATCCAGTCAGTTCCTTGTTTTCGTTTTCATTCCTAAGTCTTGAATTCCACATTCTTTAATCGTTCAGTTTCGGTTGAGAAATTGCGGGATTTCTTTTGAGACATCGTGGAATGTTCACCATTGAGCCCTAGTGGTTTCAGGAAGTTCCGATAGGCAGTAGCGCTATATGTAGCTTCCAGAAAATGGCGTCCGCACGGAGGTGTGTTCCAGGCGGAGAGCTGTCATTGAGTTTCGTTCGGCGGAAAACCACAGCATCGCAGATATTCATAGGCGCTTGCAGAATGTCTACGGAGACCCGGGAGTTAACAAAACCACGGTGAGTCGTTGTGCGAGGCGTCTGCCATCATTGCAATAAGGTCGCGCAAACCTGTCCGATTTCCAGCGTGCCGGCCGGCCGCATACACCCGCAGGAAACGGAATAAATGAGTTCAGCGTGTTCGTCGCCACAAAAATGCAAACGAACTTCTGCTTCTTCACGACAATGCAAGACCCACACAAGTTGGTACAACTGAGAGGAGCTCAAAAAACTTCATTGGAATGTTCTTCCTCACGCAACCTACAACCCGGATATCCCACCTTCCAACTTCCATCTGTTTGGCCCAATGAAGGATGCTCAGGGAGCATTACTTGGATGATGGGGAGGTTAGTGATAAAGAGAGGTGTTGGCTCCGACGTCGCCGCACTGAATGGAGATTATACTAAAAAAAAAAAAAAAGTTTTTCAACCAAAAGACCGGGAAATACTATGGTGTATGGGAATCGTGGATAAAAACGGCCTCCTTTCAGAAAAAAAAATGTGTTGTTTCATTATTTGTTGAACGCCCCTTGTACAATTTGTATGGCAGAGAAACAACGACGATTGTACGAATACCGTCCGTTTTTGTCGAACTTCTGCCGGCCGGTGTGGCCATGCGGTTCTAGGCGCTTCAGTCTGGAACCGCGTGACTGCTACGGTCGGAGGTTCGAATCCTGCCTCGGGCATGGATGTCTGTGATGTCCTTAGGTTAGTTAGGTTTAAGTAGTTCTAAGTTCTAGGGGACTGATGACCACAGCAGTTAAGTCCCATAGTGCTCAGAGACATTTGAACCATTTGAATAAAATTTAAACATCTTTCATAAATTGTGGTTTGACAACAGACAATAGAAATATACACGTCATACAAGGTTTACCGCTTCTCCTACCTCTAAGTAATTGACTTCAGTTTCTTTTAATCAGCTGTATTTGCTTTAGAAAGATGGGTCCACACTTACCGACCACTCTGTAGACATCGACATAACCTGTGGTAGCATATGGAATTTCAGTGACTTCGTGCAACCTCCACGTCATAATTCGGCAACCAAATACGGTACGACACGAGTTAGCTGTTAGTGATGACGACAAACTAAGTCGAAAGCTTAACAACAAATCTGATGCCACGAGATATTTTAGAAGCATTTATCAAAGAAATTCCAGGTACGAAACTGAATTTTCTATGACCACTCAAAGTGCTTATAAACTTTTCGACGCACCACGTGTGTTATTTCAGCTGTTTCGTTTAACGTGTGCGTGTGTCGTGCCGGTGTACGCGAGTGCTTGATGGCGCAGCCTCGCGCCGCCGGGCGCGCTGCTAATGCCCGGGCCTAATTATTTAACATTACGGTGTTCGGCGCGTGGACTAACGACGGGCGGCGATGCGCCTCTGATTTATTCGTGTGTGCCGAGGGGGGCATCGTGTGTTGCTGTGGGAACGCACCCAACACCGGACCAGCGCCCCGGGCGCTTCCCGGCCAGCCTCGCTCACCCACGTGTGCGCATCCATCCACCGCAGCAGCGGCTCCTCCACTTCCAGGGGCTACGTCATCACCACACTCGGGCCTCTGACCTTTACGAGGTTTCTGTCTCGTATCGAGACCTGTTCCCTCAGTTTTTCATCGTCAACCGTGCTGATAATAATTGAAGAAGGAAGAGGTCATTCACACTTCTGAAGATGTGGTTCATCTGTAAAGGAGACCGCTTATAAAACACTAATACGACCTATTCTTGAGTACTGCTCGAGCGTTTGGGATCCCTATCAGGTCGGATTGACGGAGGACATAGAAGCAATTCAGAGGCGGGCTGCTAGATTTCTTCAAATGTTCAAATGCATGTGAAATCTTATGGGACTTAACTGCTAAGGTCATCAGTCCCTAAGCTTACACACTACTTAATCTAAATTATGCTAAGGACAATCACATACACCCATGCCCGAGGGAGGACTCGAACCTCCGCCGGGACCAGCCGCACAGTCCGTGACTGCAGCGCCTTAGACCGCTAGGCTAATCCCGCGCGGCGCTAGATTTATTACTGGTAGGTTTTATCATCACGCGAGTGTTACGGAAATGCTTCACGAACTCAGGTGGGAGGCTCTAGAGGAAAGGAGGCGCTCTATTCGTGAATCGCTACTGAGGAAATTTAGAGAACCAGCATTTGAGGCTGACTGCAGAACAATTTTACTGCCGCCAACTTATATTTCGCGAAAAGACCACAAAGATAAGAGAGATTAGGGCTCGTACAGAGGCCTATAGGCAGTCATTTTTCCCTCGTTCCGTTTGGGAGTGGAATAGAGAGAGAAGATGCTAGTTGTGGTACGAGGTACCCTCCGCCACGCACCGCATGGTGGATTGCGGAGTATGTATGTAGATGTAGATGTATTCGTTGCTTCCGTTTGGTTTTCATCTGAAAGACAAGATTTGATAATACAATGAAGGCTTTTACTACCGGTTGTCTTAGCTGCTGCTGAAGCTTCCGGATTGGATTGGGCCACCTAACCTTTTTCGCCTCTGACGTTTCGTTCAGAGCTACATTGAGCATATACAGAGGGTATCGTAGTTCGACTGAGTCTTACTGACGGGCTGGTAGAAAGTCGGAAAGCGACATAAATACTGTGGAAAAGGAGCATGGTAGAATTTTACGTTTGATCGGCGGAGAAAACCTCTGAAGATATCCAACGCAGCACTCGACGAAACGTAGGAAAAGTTTCGTGACCACGACCATACACGACGGGAACTTCACCAACTCCTAGCTTTTTGTAAGAGTATACTCTCCTCGCCAAGAGGGAACACTTCAGCCACAACCAGAATTGAATCCGCCCACCTCAGGGTTAGTTACGAAGCAGCAGTATTATTGGAGACGAATGGAAGACTTCGCTTCCTTGGAAGGGTTCTGGGAACTTATAGTGCATCTGTAAAGGAAACCGTTCACAAATCGATAGTGTAACCAAGTCTGCAGTGCTGCTTCAGTGTTTGGATACTTGTTAACTGGACATGACAACAATTCAGAAATGCGATAGTAGAATCATAATAAATCAGTATCGTCCCTATGGAAGTGTAAAACAGATGGTCGGTGAGTCTGAATGGGAATACTAGAAAAAAAGGGACATTTTTCTTGCGATAGAAGTTTAGAGAACCTGTATTCCAAGAAAACTGCATGATACTCCTGATTCCACTGCTGTAGATCTCGTGCAGATACATAGGAATAAGATAAGACAGATTAGGATGCATACAGACGAATACAGGAAATAACTTTTCATTGCTTAGTACGCGAATGGAATTAGACGTAAAGTCACCAATGCTGGTGTGGAAGATCTTACACAATACGCTTTCCAATGGTTGTACAATTCGTATGTAGATGCAGATGCAGCAGCGAGCGTTAGTATTCTTCGTTTCGGTAGCATGTATACTAGTCCCTTATGTGTACCACTATTTTAAAGAAATAAGCCTAAACCATCAATGTTAGCTCCAAAACTCAAATTACACACTCGCATATCACCTATCTGTAACATAAGCGTCAGCACAGCAAATCTAAACTGAAAACAAGCAGAGCACGAAGAACTATTGTGGAATTTCTTAAACTTGACACAAATTCTGTCCTTGCAAATGTACCATCACAAATAATTTTTAATCTGAATCACTTTAATCTGGAAAATTTGATTAGGTACCATATGGGAAAGAAGATCACGAATATAAACATTGTGTTTGCAAGGCTTTCATTACCCAGCATTTTCTGATGGTGTTGCAAGTTTCTCCAGTAATGATCAAAAACTAGGGCAGTCAGTAAATGAATATCACGAAATAGAAGCAAAAATCAAACTCAAAATGTCATACGAAGAGATACAGTACATCAAAGGAACCAGATCACAATGCAACAAACAGCCTGTAATGATCAAAGTCGGGAAGAGTACCAGGTAGAAAGATCCTATTGTTATTGTTCCCGTTTAACACTGAGAGAAGTGTACCCTCATACTAGTAAGTCACACACTCTGGTGACACAAAGTACCTCTTCCAAAACTGATTCAAGACTGCCTGCCTGCGTAATGCATGAGCTCGCCAGAGCGAGTCGCCCTTAGAAGTTCGACAATCAAAATGGTTCAAATGGCTCTGAGCACTATGGGACTTAACATCTGTGGTCATCAATCGCCTAGAACGGTAGCGGTCACGCGGCTCCAGACTGTAGCGCCTAGAACCGCACGGCTACACCTGCTGGCTATATTTTATTAATAGGATTAAGTAGGAATAATTAATATTTGTCATGTTGGAAATAATTGTGGTAGCAGTCTGCATCAAAGTATTGTTGGCAAGAGAGACCGCACATTGATACAATTTTAAAAAGAGCGGGAGAGACATCGTATGGATACATTTTAAGAAAAGAGCGGGAAAGACGGCGCATTGACACATTTTGTAATGGTAGCAGGGATTGTCTGCACCAGAAAGCATTGTTGGCAGGAGAGACCGCACTTTAGCGTTCGTTGGAAGTCAGTAGTAAGCGAGAAGCGAAGCGAGTCGGTAGCAGGTCTGAAGCGAGAGGCCGAGAGGAGCGGTGTGTCTGCCAGCCACCAGCTGTGATTTACAAGAGATTGTAAACGGATGTGCAGAGACATCAGCTAACTATTATCATAAGAGGAACTAATATTATTGAATTATTTTTTTGAGAAGCTCAAGACTACTGAAGTCTAGTTGTAAGATTATTGTAAAAAGTAAGTCCCATTTGAACGTTTGCAAAATCATTTCATTCAGAATATAATTAATTTTTGCCAGCAATATTGCATTACTGATTATAATCCATCCCAAAACCCATCAACGTAAAACTTTGCAAAATTTATTGTTGTCAAGGAAACGTTTAACTATGAATTACGTAACGTCGGTCAAAGTAATTAAAGAATAACGTCCGCTTTGGTAATAAATACTGCCACTTATTATGACAGCCCACCAGCAGCTAATAAAGTATAGCAAAACAGAGTATGTATGTTCAAGTCGCAGTTCGATATAGCAGTCAGATGGCGATCAAGTAACAGTAAAGAAGGTATGGAACAGTTTTGGGTTATTGCATATAACGACTGAGGGCCACGACGACGACACATTCTATGTTTCGTCGAAATAATCAGAAAATCACTTTTAATAAGCAGCAATTAAATTTGTATGCGAAGATTGAGAAAGGAGATTAATTTCAAAGGGAAGATTTCATTTGTTATTATGAAGCAAGCGGTAGAAATCCTAAGGGAAGGATCATAGGCTATTGTAAAAGGGAAGGTTGCGTAACAAAAGAGATACAGAGGAGACGGGAACGTTTCAACCTGTGAGATATGGTTGCAACACGGCGGTTATTTCGAATTCCGTCGTCTTGGATGAAATTCTTAATCGTCGTTTGGAAAGGATGTCAAGTGACGTGTGGGACAGATAGACATGAGAAAAACAGTGGTAGCTCCTTGTCGAGCTATGACTGATCTTTTTTCTGCATTTACGGTACACCAATACTCAACAAGCCGTCTGAAGGTGTGTCGTCGAGGGTACTTCTAGTCCCCTGTGCCATGCTCCACTTGCGAATGTCGTATGGGAAGAAATCATCTAGACATTATTTCCGTATGGTCCGAAAAGTGGAAATTAGCACTAAACAAAGAAAAGTATGAGCTCATCCACATGGGTACTAAAAGAAATCCGATACATTTAGGGTATACGATAAATCGCACAAATCTAAGGGCTATCAATTCGACTAAATACCTAGGAATTACGAATACGATCAACTTAAATTGCAAGACCAAAAAGATAATATTGTGGGGAAGGCGAAACAAAGACTGCGCTTTGTTGGCAGAACACAGAAGATGCGACAAATCAACTAAAGAGACAGCCTACATTACACTTGTCCGTCCTCTGCTGGAATAATGCTGCGCGGTGTGGGATTCTTACCAAGTAGGATTGACGGAGAACATCGAAAAATGCAAAGAAGGGCAGCTCATTTCGTGTTATCGCGCAGTAGGGGTGAGAGTGTCATTGATATGATACGCGAGTTGGGGTGGCAGTCACCCAAACAAAGGCGGTTTCCTTTGCGGCGAGATCTATTTACGACATTTAAATCACCAACTTTCTCTTCTGAATGTGAAAATATTTTGTTGACACCCACCTACGTAGGGAGAAATGATCATCATAACAAAATAAGAGAAATCAGAGCTCGAACGGAAAGATTTAGGTGTTCCTTTTCCCACGCGCCATTCGAGAATGGAATGGTAGAGAAGTAGTATGAAAATGGTTCGATGAACCCTCTGCCAGGCACTGCTGAATTGCAAAGTAACCATGTAGATGTAGACGTAGATTGTCGATAAGCCCCTGTGTTAGTTCCAGTTCCTCGAGTTTTCTCGTAGCACTCATTTCGTCAGTTGTATATGGGAGGGGGGGGGGAATAATATGTTCTCCGACTCTTCCCGGAATGTACCATCTCGAAATTTCAATAGTAAACCTCTCCATGATACACAGTGTCTCTCTCGTACCGTCTGCCACTGGCATTTGTTGATCACCTCGGTAACACTCTAGCGCCGACTACACGAACCCGTACTGAGACGCGGCGCTGTTCGCTGGATGTCTTCAATCACTCTTATCTGGTAACGGCTCTGGATTGATGAACGTTACTCAAGAATCAGTCGAACAACTGTGTTGTAAGCCGCTTATTTTGTGGATGAGTTACATTTCCTTAAGACCCTTCCTGTGAATCTCAGTCTGGCATCTGTTTTTCCTGCTATTCGTTTTATGTGGCCATTCCACCTAAAGTCGCTCTGGATAGCTACTCGTAGATAGTTTGCGGTAGATTCTGTTTCCATCAATTTTTCATCAGTAGCATAGTTGTACAGTAGCGGATTTTTTTTTCTCGCGTAAGAGCAATATGTTACATTTAGTGACGTTCAGGGTCAACTAACAGAGCCTGCACCATTTATCAGTCCTCTGAAGGTCATTATGAAAATCTACACTATCTTCTGGCGTTGATACCTTCTTAGAGATAACAGCATCGTCTGTGAACAATCTTAAAGAGTTTCCGACGCTTTCTGCTAGTTCATTTACGTAGATTGTAAATAGTAACGGTCGTATCGCACTCCCCTGAAACACTCCGGAAATTATCTTTACATCTGTTAATTTTCTTCCTTACACGTGACGCTGAAGCTGACGGAGTTAACATAATGACGCTATCGGCAGATCATCGCGATTATCCCATCAGGGCCAGCACTTGGAGCTTTGCTATTTTGCTTTGCTTTCTCCAGCTGCGATACCTTCAAAACGAAAAGGCACAATGAATCCCTTAGGAAACATACTGTATCTCACATTCATATCCAAAACATTCATAGCCTTATCAACAGTACTCTAGGTACTATTTTTAGTCGAGTAAATTATGGCAACAGATACTTCCATTAACACTGAATTTGCTTTGTCCGATGAAACAGTGTGACTTAGAAATCCTGTTCGCGAGTAATAATCCTTTGAACTTGTTCAAAAAAAGTAATCTTATGCGCCTACATCACTGTCATGTGACCCCTGAATTAATGATCTTTTTGTTGAGTGGTGAAACAGTACCACATTTGAGGATTAGTCACTTGTAGCCGTGTGAGGTCAAATTTTTGCACAACACACGCGATTTCATAGACCTCTCACTTATTGTAGATGGATCAGTATCACCTCCGCGTATCCTCTGTTTCCGGCCCGCAGTAACCTCCTAAGACTTCCACATCCACATAATAACCTTCTTCTGCTCTTCATAAACTCTAGCGAACGTCCGCTAACCTGACGTTAGTTTCTGCCACCGTCTGGATTTCCCGTGTAGATCGATGATCCTACTGCCGTCTGCCGAGGAAATATAAAATTACTTTTCTTTCAGAAACATGACCCTGTAGCAGCAAAACATATTTTCTAATACAATTCAAAGTGTGTATACAATTTTTACGCGCCATTTATAAGGCATCTCATCTAAATATTATTTCTGGAAGCCCAGCAGTTACGGAAATAATGTTTTCGACAGGTAATAATTTCTGTGTAGTTAATGTGTGAAACATTTTGCTAAAACCATATATTGCAGCAACATTATCTTCTGAAGCAGAACTGTATGCTTCTGACGTTATTCGAAATAGAGCGCTAGATAAAAATGTCAGATTTTCTCAGTAACCATTACGAAAACAGGCAACGGTCTTGCCGCAGAGGGTACACCGGTTTCCGTAAGATAACCGAAGTTAAGCGGTGTCGGGTGTGGCCCGCACTTGGATGGGTTACCATGCGCTGTTGCCGTTTTTGCCGTGCAGTCAGCCTCGTGATGCCATTTGAGGAGCTACTCGACCGAACAGTAGCGGCTGCGGTCAAAGAAAACCATCATAACGACCGGGAGAGCGGCTGACCACACGCCCCTCCTATCCGCATCCTCAGCTGAGGATGACACGGCGGTCGGATGGTCCCGATGGGCCACTTGTGGCCTGAAGACGGAGTGCTGCTGCTGCATTACGAAAACAATTTTTTCTAAAAGTCTATCGATTCTTGTAACAGCATTGACGGTTAAATCCTAGGTATTCTGTATGGTGCAAAAGAGGATCAACGAGAGGAAAGTCTTCAATTTCTACTTGAAAATACCCGGTTTTTCACTTATTTATTACAGATTGTTTGTGGAAACCTATGCTGCAGACTAACGTATAATTTTCTGTGCGGTAGAGAAGGACGTTGTCTCTGCGCAGAGACCCCTTCTGTGTAAGTTGTTGTCGGCCGGGGTGGCCGAGCGGTTCTGGGCGTTTCAGTCTGGAACCACGCGACCGCTACGGTCGCAGGTTCGACTCCTGCCTCGGGCATGGATGTGTGTGACGTCCTTAGGTTAGTAAGGTTTAAGTAGTTGTAAGTTCTATGAGACTGATGACCCCAGAATTTAAGTCCGATAGTTATCAGAGCCATTTGAAACATTTGTGTCAGTTGTTCATTAAACTGAATGTTATAAGAGATTAGATTTACTGCTACCTGAGGGTAACATTTCTACATTATTAAGTATTAAGTAATGAAATGGCTCTTATCATGTACAAAAATTTAAGAAGTGAACAACTAGCATAAATTTCCAATTGACAACGGGTTGGTAAATTTTAATAGATTTTTGGTTTCATTGCGACAGAAAAAAATGACGAACGAAGCGTTGATGCGTAGTATGTTAGCGTTTAGAAAAATAAGTGTTCCCATTGCGATAGTTTGCGTCTGACTGCGTCATGGTAGCAGAAAGTAATATCTGAAGGAAGTTACAAGCTTTCAGATGTCATATGACACGAACTATTCTCGGCAGCCCAATAGGAGATGATTATTCATCTCTCTAAAATGGGAAAACGAAGAAGGAAGATGTGTTAATGGAATATACCTGAAGCAGCTTCATTTTACTGATGACATATGCCGTTTTTCGCAACTGCAAATAAGCTTATCGATGAGTGGAAGAGCTTAATAATGCAAGTTTGAAACTAAGGCTGAAAATCAATTATGCTGATAATTAACAATGCTTAAGCAACACGTTCAAACATAATATAAATTGATAATGAAGCCATAGAACCGTTTCGCCATGTTTTGCATTTAGGTAAATGAAGACAGGGACTGGTTTGCAAGCGAAAGAAATGAAAGCAAAACTAAAAGTGGCACGGAGAACATATTTTAAATTAAATGATACCAGATAATACGCAGGAATAACACTGATGTTCATAACTGAAGAGAGTATGCAAGATTGGGTATGAATCTACGTTAGTCGATAAAATACGTTATAAGAAAAGTCGTTTATTACTCTTAAGATATATGAGAGAAATGACGTTCGAAGGAATTACACCCTGTAAAATCGAAAAGAAGTACACCAGAAAGCGTGAAGAAGGCTGCATGTGGCCTCTATCTGACAGTGGACATCGATTGGCTGATGATGATGATGATGATGTGATGTTGGTGGTGGTGGTGATCGTGGTGATAATGCGAAATAGTGGTCTGCACAAGGTTCATGAATTGACGTAATGTGTGGCCCTATGGACCAATGCACACCTTTCGACTAAAATTCCTTAAGTTAGAGCTTTCGCAAAATATCTGCTGCCCAGAAATGCATTCTCGTGCTGAGCGCTTAGCAAAACCATTCGTTTTTTCCGAAGGAACGACCGCTCCAATTGACGGTCACTTCACAACTTACGCTCTTCGAGCGTTCTTGTTACTATCTCTTTACTATATAAGGACACATAAGTGTGAATTCAGATGTTCATGTAGATAACATGGCACTACAGTGTTTACGCCACGTAGGCGCAAAAAAATTTCTTCATAATCAAACCGTTAAATTTATAGCGGAAGACGTGAACGAGGATCCAACATTCTCATTAAAAAGTTTGTTTGAGCGAGTTACACAGGAAGCACTAACTATTGCAATAGCACTATAAAAAGAGTAAAGGACGAGGGGAGAAACATAGTGTCAGGTACTTCCCAAGGCTTCATTACTTGAGGAAAGACGTTGAGGAAGGAGTAGGTAATTTTATATTTAGACAGTAATGATGAGAAAGTTGTCAGGGGACTGACACATAATTTTCGCGAGACACATGTATTTTACTTTATATTCACAGTACGGTACATCTGTCTTGAGACACACACCATTCCCTGAGGCCAGACAGAAGATTGAGCTACTACGTGAATATCAGGAGGCTGTCGACAACCCTGATCTTCCAATACTGAAGGATGTATTCTTTGTGGAAAGAATAAGATTAATATCAAGAGATCCTGCTCTTATCACAACCAGGATTTTTACTGAAAATTAATGGTGACACTGTTGGGAACAAAATTGTCCTCCTGGATTTGACGAGCCTGGGATAGCTTGGACTATCCTGAATCGCATCCGACCGTTCCTTGGAGGATGTAGAGACGCTCTCCAGAAGTGGGGCAAAACTTCGTACCATTTTGTGACTGTGGAGTGGAAAGACAGACAGTTGCTAATCTTGTATCAATGTCCTTTAAAAAATTTCGTGATAGCGACGATTGGCATCTTGTGGCAGCGAAACTTGGTAGATATGCTAATCCGTTAATGCGGAACCGATTTGTGCTGCAGAAATAATAGCTCCAATTTTGACCACCAGGTACAAATCTGGCGCAGTACAGCGTCTTGTCGGCGTCTCCGGTGCTCACGTGAAGAAACTGAGTTAGTGTCGGTAGTTAATAAAATCAATATTGTACCTTTCTCACTTGTTTGACTTTTCCGCCCATGTCCTGTTCCCAATCCATTACATATGAAAACGTTAATACACGTCTTTCTTGCATTCATAGCGTCAGATTTGCACCTGGGGGCCCAACTGGAACTAACATTGTTGCGGCGTAAATCGGTTCCGCATTAGCGTATTAGAATATATATGAAGTTTCACTGATGTACAATAGTTACAGGCCACACTGGACCTCTGTAAGTAGCTGCACTCTAATTACAACCATCCGGTGTGTAAAATATCTTGATATTCGCCTATAGCTATTGTTATATGTTTAATGTTATGCTGGCGAGCTTTGTTGGACTGTTGATATGTAGCAGTTTAGCAATGGTTATAGATAAAGTTAGTTTTTTTATTCAGTAAGTTTTAATGTATACACTACGATAAATAATTAAATCATTATCATAATAGGTGACGTTATATGTTACCCTACATTTTAACCCTTTTTATGAGCTGTTCTCCCAGCAACGCTTAATCGGACTTAGTTTGTATTGATTGATCCTTTTTTATGGAACTACCACTTTTTTGGTACTCTAGTGAAAAACTATTAACTTCGAACGTCTACTATTGGTCGAATTACTGGTCATACAGACATGAACTGTTAATACGATCGTTTGAAACTCGATAGCTGTCGCTTATAAGTCCCGCAAATACGCTAATGGGCATTAAAATTGCTACACCAAGAAGAAATGCAGATGATAAACGGGTATTCATTGGACAAATATATTATACTACAACTGACATGTGATTACATTTTCACGCAATTTGGGTGCATAGATCCTGAGAAATCAGTACCCATAACAACCACCTCTGGCCCTAATAACGGCCTTGATATGCCTGGGCATTAAGTCAAAGGGAACTTGGATGGCGTGTACAGGTATAGCTGCCCATGCAGCTTCAACACGATACCACACTTCATCAAGAGTAGTGACTGGCGTATTGTGACGAGCCACTTGCTCGGCCACCATTGACCAGACGTTTTCAATTGGTGAGAGATCTGGAGAATTTGCTGGCCAGGGCAGCAGTCGAACATTTTCTGTATCCAGGAAGGCCCGTACAGAACCTGCAACATGCGGTCGTGCATTATCCTCCTGAAATGTAGGGTTTCGCAGGGATCGAATGAAGGGTAGAGCCACGGGTCGTAACACATCTGAAATGTAACTTCCACTGTTCAAAGTGCCGTCACTGCGAACAAGAGGTGACCGAGGCGTGTAACGAATGGCATCCCATACCACCACGCCGAGTGATACGCCAGTATGGCGATGACCAATACACGCTTCCAATGTGCGTTCATCGCGATGTCGTCAAACACGGATTCGACCATCATGATGCTGTAAACAGAACCTGGATTCATCCGAAAAAATGACTTTTTGCCATTCGTGCACCCAAGTTCGTCGTTGAGTACACCATCGCAGGCGCTCCTGTCTGTGATGTAGCGTCAAGGGTAACCGCAGCAACGGTCTCCGAGCTGATAGTTCGTGCTGCTGCAAACGTCGACGAACTGTTCGTGCAGATGCTTGTTGTCTTGCAAACGTCCCCATCTGCTGACTCAGGGACTGAGACATGGCTGTACGATCCGTTACAGCTATGCGGATAAGAGGCCTGTCATCTCGACTGCTAGTGATACGAGGCCGTTGGGATCCAGCACGGCGTTCCGTATTACCCTGCTGAACCCACCGATTCCATATTCTGCTAACAGTCATTGGATCTCGGCCAACGCGAGCAGCAATGCCGCGATACGATAAACCGCAATCGCGATAGGCTACAATCCGAACTTTATCAAGGTCAGAAACGTAATGCGTGATGGTACGCATTTCTCCTCCTTACACGAGGCATCACAACGTTTCACCAGGCAACGCCGGTGAACTGATGTTTGTGTATGAGAAATCGGTTGGAAACTTTCCTCATGTCAGCACGTTGTAGGTGTTGCCACCGGCGGCAAGCTTGTGTGAATGCTCTGAAAATCTAATCATTTGCATATCACAGCATATTCTTGCTGTGGGTTAAATTTCGCGTCTGTAGCACGTCATCTTCGTGGTGTAGCAATTTTAATGACCAGTAGTGTACTTATTTGTGCGTAGGCTTCAACTGTAGAACTGTACGTCCCCCACCTCGTTCGCAGCGGAGCGCCCATCACTACCATTCTCCCTTCCCCAACCGCACTTCCTGTACGGACGCAGGCCATATTGCTCTCCATTCCGAAATATACAGTGAATATCTGACTTAATCTCAACAGCCGTGCACCTTCGTACGGCGTAGTACAAGCAGAGAAATATGCATCCAGCAAAGTTATCAAAACGACGCCACTTCATACCATTTACGCGGCAGAATCCAGACTATGAGTACGAATTCCAGTGAATTCATTATTTCGAGCGTGGGATAGCTATCTTTCTAATGACACTGGACGCGCTATGTTCACGTGTTGGGTGACTGTTGCTCGCCTGGGGGCGCCGTAGACGAAAATTGCTGTCTACGAGCCCGCACCCCCCCAGTCGCGGCCTTTAATCGCGGCGCGCGCCTTCGCATTCGATGAACGCCGCTCGGAAGACACCCACCGTGACGGCCCTCGCGGCCCTTCCAGTCGGCGATAGATTCTCCCGCTGAACGGTTCGTGCGCGGGCTACCGAAAATAACAGGCCGTGAAACGGCGCGCCAAATAGCTGGCGAGCGGGCCCGCTTATTTCCTTATTACGGACACTATGCGCCGGCCATTACGCAGCCACGCCGCGGCCGCCCGATACACCAGCCCTACGCTTGCAGCTAATCGCAAAGTAATGATGCGCCGCCAGCGCCGCGTTCTTCTCGCTGGTGCACGGTAATACCCGCACCTTGCGAGGCTCGGACTCCGCCTAACGGTTCCTACCTCCGGGGCGCCGGTGCGTTACTGCAAACACGCCTGATGTTACCGAATTGGAATCTCTAGGTCGCTCTGTCGACAACCGCCGATCTGATGTGTACGGATTACTGAGGAAGCTCTGTATCGCGCTCATAACATGCAGCAAACTGGTAACACCTCAAACTACGCCGGCCGAAGTGGCCGTGCGGTTAAAGACGCTGCAGTGTGGAACCGCAAGACCGCTACGGTCGCAGGTTCGAATCCTGCCTCGGGCATGGATGTTTGTGATGTCCTTAGGTTAGTTAGGTTTAACTAGTTCTAAGTTCTAGGGGACTAATGACCTCAGCAGTTGAGTCCCATAGTGCTCAGAGCCATTTGAACAATTTGAACCTCAAACTACGAAAGGAAAAACAATCACCCGCCCAATCACAATTGGTAGTTGTTATTCAGATATACGGTGGATCTCAAGCTACGAACGTCCATTTCACACGTCTGCATCTCCCATTGTAACACCACATTGGTCGCAAGAAGCTTTTGGAAGTAACGAAGAATACTGCGTGGCCCAAATTTATTCAAGCTGCTCGCTAACTAATAACATCAAAAAATGGTTCAAATGGCTCTGAGCACTATGGGACTTAAATTCTGGGGGCATCAGTCCCCTAGAACTTAGAACTATTTAAACCTAACTAACCTAAGGACATCACACACATCCACGCCCGAGGCAGGATTCGAACCTGCGACCGTAGCGGTCGCGTGGCTCCAGACTGTAGCGCCTAGAACCGTTCGGCCACACCGGCTGGTTGCTTCAGACAAGGAACGTCTTCAGGCTGCTAACAGGACTGTAAATAGTTTAGAAATGCAACTAGAATAAACAGAAGGAGGACACAGAGGAAGCTTGAGGATTTTGCAGAAGATGAAGATAATCCATCCTATGGACCTGGAGTGCACTAAAAAGGTAATCCAAGCTTTGTCGGTCTATTCCCAAAAGTATTATTTTTCACACACATTACATGTTTTCTCAGGACCTACCAAACCAAATTGCTTGAAATTTTCCGGAAATGTTACACAGTCCCATCTGCGCAACTTAACACAGCCTTTTCCCAAAAACCTCTATATTGTTGAATTTATAAACGAAAAATGGCACAAAAAGTTATAAATTTTCATAACAACATAAAAAATAAGTCTCTAACAACTGAGTTCAAATTTTTTTTTAAATCTCTGTGTTAAGTTGTATCCAATACTCGAATAAATAACCTGTAAAGATTTCAACTTCCTAACTCAAATACTTTCTAAGAAAACATGTAATTTATAAGCCCTATTGTAACGTTGGAAAGATAGGGCTTTCCCGAGCCCCTTAAATAAAAGGTCATTTAATTAAAATTCATTTTCTAAGACAAAAGTGTGCTGACTTTCTTGTAGTCAAAGTACTTCTAGAATTGCTTGTTACGTCACCACAAAATATACCGAAAAATATTACGTGAATATCGGAAAACTAGAAGAATGACTAAATGTGACGAGTTTGGCCTAAGGATTTGATCTTGCTCACAGCTTTCTTTCGCGTGCATGGGGACGTTCAGAACCACAGAAACCACGTCACAGGATAAGAAATGTATGGTAATGGTACAGCGTACCCTCCGCCACACGCCGTACGGTGGGTTGCCCAGTATCTACGTAGATGTAGGTGGAGAGGAAAGGCACAAAAACAAGCGGACTGATTGTGTAGAGTGTACACAACGAATGAGTGCCCGCTGCAACTCGTCGGACCCTGCCCGTGGCTTCGGTGCCGCTAGCGAGCCAGAGTTGGCAGCTCGCAGTGACCCCTGAGTTCCATTCCTAACGGTGCCAATTAAGAGCCGCTCGTAATTCCTGCTTATTTTTAGCGTAACTGTCCCTCAGAAGTGGGTGTCGGTTCAACCTTACGAAACCCAGCTCAGCAGATAATTTGGCCGGCCGCTGATTACTGAAACGTGAGAGATCTTCATTACTGAGGGTTAGCACTACACCATTCAGCTATTTCTATCGTATGCAGTTTCGGTGGGCTCTGTTTCAGAAATAGCTGAAGCAAACTAGTTCAGTGATTCCGTAATACGGGAATTCGCGGGCTGGAACCGAATTTGGCACAGGATGGAGGGTTGGGTGAAATATGGCAGCGCCAAGCATGCAGTGAATTGAAACTTCCTAAATAAATCAACCTAAAGGCTGGACTATAACTCTAATTCGTTAGTTTTCCTCACTGAAACGTTAGTCGAATGTGAAATGCTCAGACATTGACTTAGGATCCTCTCAGGCCACCAGTTATAATCTGTAACGCTTGTTTATAACATAAATCACCACCCCTCCTTCCTTCAGTGTAGAAGGCTTTTTTTCTGGAACAAGCTCTTAGGTAGAATGAGATTTTCACTCTGCAACGGAGTGTGCGCTGATATGAAACTTCCTGGCAAATTAAAACTGTGTGCCGGACCGAGACTCGAACTGCAGAGTGAAAATCTCATTCTGGAAACATCCCCCAGGCTGTGGCTAAGCCATGTCTCCGCAATATCCTTTCTTTCAGGAGTGCTAGTTCTGCAAGGTCCGCAGGATAGCTTCTGTAAAGTTTGGAAGGTAGGAGAAGAGGTACCAGCAGAAGTAAAGCTGTGAGGACGGGGCGTGAGTCGTGCTTGGGTAGCTCAGTTGGTAGAGCACTTGCCCGCGATAGGCAAAGCTCCCGAGTTCGAGTCTCGGTCCGGCACACAGTTTTAATCTGCCAGGAAGTTTCAAGCTCTTAGGTAGTTTAAGTATGTTACTGCAACAAATGTTAAGAACAATATATATGTTCGGGTCATCACGCATGCTCGATTAATTTAGTTAGTAGAGTGTTGCCTCATAAAGGCAAAGATTGGAGTTCGTTTAACAGTCTATCTGCCACGTTTAGTCTGCCTGGAAGTTCATTGTATCTCTCAGAATGCTGCAGAGCGAAAATTTGTGTCTGTCACACAGTGGATTCTCGCTTTATCTCACAGGAGCAACAGAGGCATACAGAAAGAAGTTATTACTGCACAATGATGCCTCATTGAAACTCACATCAATCCCTAATGACAAGGAGCAGAAAGTAATTTCTTTAGGGGAGTTTTTGATACGCAGCTGTACCGCTGTTCGCAAAAGTATATGTTGAGTTTTCGGAACAAAGCTCCTGAAAACTCTTATTCGTGTCTAGCAACTGGTTTTCCACTCGTCTTGAAGAATAATAGTTTGCAGTTTGAAGCGTTCGGTGTTTCTGTGGCTACGTCTGCATCCGCAGTAACCTCAGATTGAAAAACATTGCAGAGGATTTATTATTTGACTACATATTTCGACCTTTCTATGTATTGTTAGAGACAAAAATCTGCTGGTTCAACAAAGCATTTTACTGTTCTCTTAGAGTTTACATGGAGAAACTGCATGAAAGCTTTAATACTTCCTAATTTTAACTAGCGGATCTTGACTTTCAAGACTTGGTACCAGAATGCAACTGTATTGGCAGCCAGGAATGTAGCTTTTTCCTCAGTAAATATTTGACCGCGAGTACTGTTATGTTTAATTTACTTACTTTATCCCCTAGATAACTGTTAGTGGCTGAGGCATTTGTCTATAACATAAGTTCTCACGAAAATGCTAGGCCTCTACGAAGCATGCCAAATTTAAAATACACTGAAATAAATATTTACGTTGATTTCACTGAGTGACAAGCTCAAAAGACACTAGTTCGAAATGGCTCTGAGCACTATGGGTCTTAACAGCTGAGGACTTCAGTCCCCTAGAACTTAGAACTACTTAAGCCTAACTAACCTAAGGACGTCACACACATCCATGCCCGAGGCAGGATTCGAACCTGCGACCGCAGCGGTCGCGGGGTTCCAGACTGAAGCGCCTAGAATCGCTCGGCCACTCCGGCCGGCTTGATGCTAGTAGATGCTCCACAATTGTCAAGAAATTTAATATGAAAATGCGACCCACAGTTAAACTAATAGGGTTATAATGAAACTCTGGTCTTCATCACAAAATATTAATTTTATTTCTTCCTGATGTGTTTCGTCATAATACGATTTTCAGAGGTACTGACCTCTGTTGATACGAAGTGTCATGTTCAACTTTCTCGTGTTTAGCACAAGCGCAAATATATTATGCTCAGTAATATTAAGTTGGACGCGTTGTTTTATATCAACCGTGTTCTGTTCTGTTGACCCTGGCGTGTGGTGCGAAGTTTAATGGTTGGGTTGCTTGGGGGAAGAGACCAAAAGCGAGGTCATGGGTCTCATCGGATTAGGGAAGGACGGGAAAGGAAGTCTGCCCTGCCCTTTCAAAGGAACTATCCCGGCATTTGCCTGGAGCAATTTAGGGAAATCATGTAAACATGTTGCCTGCTTCGACGAGTCTCGTTTGAAATTGCATCGAGCGGATGGACGTGTACGGGTATGGTAACAACCTCATGAACCCATAGACCCTGCATGTCAGCAGGCAGCTGTTCAATCTGGTGCAGGCTCTGTAATGGTGTGGGCGTGTGCAGTTGGAGTGATACGGGACCCACGATACGTCTAGATACGACTCTGTCAGGTGACACGTACGTTAGCATCCTGTCTGATCACTTGCATCATTTCATGTCCGTTGTATATTCCGACTGACTTTGGCAATTCCAGCACAACAATGTGACACCCCGTATGCACAGAATTGCTACAGAGTGGCTCCAGGATCACTCTTCTGAGTTTAAAGCCTTCCACTGGCCACCAAACTCCACAAACATGAACGTTATTGAGCATATCTAGGATACCTTGCAACGAGCTGTTCAGAAGAGATCCCCACCCCCTAGTGCTCTTATGAATTTATGGATAACCCTACAGGATTCATGGTGTCATTTCTCTCCAGCACTACTTCAAAGATTACTGGAGTCCATGCGACGTCGTGTTGCGGCACGTCTGCTTACTCGCGGGGATCTACAAGATATTATGTAGGTGTACCAGTTTGTTTGGCTCTTCAGTGTATTGTAAATATTTTTTGATCGAGATATCATTATGTAGAACATGAGCACGACGTGTCGTTAAGCTTTCATGAAATAAATTATGCATCTACATCTACATCTACATCCATAATCCGCAAGCCACCTGACGGTGTGTGGCGGAGGGTACCTTGAGTACCTCTATCGGTTCTCCCTTCTATTACAGTCTCGTATTGTTCGTGGAAAGAAGGATTGTCGGTATGCTTCTGTGTGGGCTCTAATCTCTCTGATTTTATCCTCATGGTCTCTTCTCGCGATATACGTAGGAGGGAGCAATATACTGCTTGACTCTTCGGTGAAGGTATGTTCTCGAAACTTCAACAAATGCCCGTACCGAGCTACTGAGCGTCCCTCCTGCAGAGTCTTCCACTGCAGTTTACCTGTCATCTCCGTAACGCTTTCGCGATTACTAAATGATCCTGCTCTCCGTTGGATCTTCTCTATCTCTTCTATCAACCCTATCTGGTACGGATCCCACACTGCTGAGCAGTATTCAGGCAGTCGGCGAACAAGCGTACTGTAACCTACTTCCTTTGTTTTCGGATTGTATTTCCTTAGGATTCTTCCAATGAATCTCAGTCTGGCATCTGCTTTACCAACGATCAACTTTATATGATCGTTCCATTTTAAATCACTCCTAATGCGTACTCCCAGATAATTTATGGAATTAACTGCTTCCAGTCTCTGACCTGCTATTATGTAGCTAAATGATAAGGGATTATCTTTCTATATATTCGCAGCACATTACACTTTTCTGCATTGAGATTCAATTGCCATTCTCTGCACCATGCGTCAATTCGCTGCAGATCCTCCTGCATTTCAGTACAGTTTTCCATTGTTACAACGTCTCGATATACCACAGCATCATCCGCAAAAAGCCTCAGTGAACTTCCAATGTCATCCACAAGGCCATTTATGTATATTGTGAATAGCAACGGTCCTACGACACTCCCCTGCGGCCCTCCTGAAATCACTCTTACTTCGGAAGACTTCTCTCCATTGAGAATGACATGCTGCGTCCTGTTATCTAGGAACTCTTCAATCCAATCACACAATTGGTCTGATAGCCCATATGCTCTTACTTTGTTCATTAAACGACTGTGGGGAACTGTATCGAACGCCTTGCGGAAGTCACACGGCATCTACCTGTGAACCCGTGTCTGTGGCCCTCTGAGTCTCGTGGACGAATAGCGCGAGCTGGGTTTCACACGACCGTCTTTTTCGAAACCCATGCTCGATTCCTACAGAGTAGATTTCTAGTCTCCAGAAAAGTCATTATACTCGAACATAATACGTGTTCCAAATTTCTACAACTGATCGACGTTACAGATATAGGTCTATAGTTCTGCACATCTGTTCAACGTCTCTTCTTGAAAACGGGGATGACCTGTGCCGTTCTCCAATCCTTTGGAACGCTACGCTCTTCTAGAGACCTACGGTACATCGCTGCAAGAAGAGGGTCAAGTTCCTTCGCGTACTCTGTGTAAAATCGAACTGGTATCCCATCACGTGCATCGGCCTTTCCTCTTTTGAGCGATTTTAATTGTTTCTCTATCCCTCTGTCGTCTATTTCGATATCTACAATTTTGTCATCCTATACTAACAGGATTCCACGTGCCGACAACGTAGCCATTTACGGCCATCCAGCCTCGATTCCATCTTAATACCTAAAGGAGCATACACTCACGACCTTCTGAATTACATATAGATTATGCAATAGAAATTACCCGGACACCTGTGGTAGGACATTAATATAAGGGGGATCGAACATTTTCCCCGATGACTGATTAACCTTTGCTGGGGACAATTTCAGTGAGTGTTTGTATGGGTGGCAGCCCATTCTTCCTCAAGACTGGAAAACAGAGAAGGTCTGGACTGAAGCCGATATACTAACTTCTCCCAAATGTGCTCTGTTTGGTTCGATTATTATTGTCCATGACTTTATCGCCTCACAGGTATTGCTTCAGTGTATTATATTTTGATACAAACAGTAACCATCTACGAACTGTTCCTCCATTATGCGCAATATACATTGCTGTGAAAGGTGTTCATCTCCTTCCACATTCAACGTTTTCTTAAGCGTAGTGACGGGACCATACCCTGATTTACTTAGTTGTCTGCTGCGTTTAGTGCAACAGGCGATGGCGCACAAAACATTATTTTTCACTTAAAAACTTACTCTAAAAAATTCCTAATTACACTGATGATTACTGCGTAAGTCTGAAATCAATCGCCAGTCAGTAATAAAAATTAACACTGCCGTAAACAACCTTGGTATCGCTCGTAAACGCTATTACAACACTGTAAGTGTGGTGTCACCGCCAGACACCACACTTGCTAGGTGGTAGCTTTAAATCGGCCGCGGTCCATTAGTACATGTCGGACCCGCGTGCCGCCACTGTCAGTGATTGCAGACCGAGCGCCACCATACGGCAGGTCTAAAGAGACTTACTAGCACTCGACCCAGTTGTACGACGACTTTGCTAGCGACTACACTGACGAAGCCTTTCTCTCATTTGCCGAGAGACAGTTAGAATAGCCTTCAGCTAAGTCCATGGCTACGACCTAGCAAGGCGTCATTAACCATTTCAAGAGAGAGTCTCACTTGTATCATCAAGAATGCTGTATACAAATGATGGATTAAAGTTAAGTATTCCAGCAGCTACGTACTTTTCTTTATAGCATTCACTACGTATCCTGTTTCAGACCTAACGCCAGCCGGCGTGTGTAAACGCGTGCCTTTCGGTTACCCGTCACTGTGGACTGGCTGTCTTGTCAGTCCACAACAATAAGCTATGGCAATTGAGAGCAACTGAGCGCTGATCGCGTTCACCATGTCGTCAGTGGCGCGGCTCGGGACTGCGCGTGCACCTCGTGACCCCTGCCGTGTATTCTAGTATTCGTGGTTTTGACTCTCGAAGGCTCCTAACTCTATATGCTGCTGTGGACAATGTCCTTTTTAATGCATCCGGCTCCAAAAATTCACTGCATGCAGTTTCCTTCGCAATGTAGGGTTGTAAGCTGGTTGAGATGGATACGTATTCACCAGTCCCAGGAATTCCTGTTGGCTTTGTAACCAACTGTCATTCAACATGTGTGACACTCGTCTTCGCTCTCTATCGGTTAGGATATTTTTACGACAACAGTTCTTACGCCGTGCTACTTGGCTGCGAATGATAAACCATTCCTTGCAGGTACGTTGGACAGTTCGCGTTGGTTTGGCAAGATATCCAGCAGCTTCACAGGAAGCGTGGTCATGGGAACGTCCAAACATGTAACTCTTTCTGCCGTTCAGTCATATCTCCATGTCGACCATCTTACAACATGATGCCACTCAGCCGAGTGGCACATTCGCACCACTTCACTGCCAACATTTATCTCAGCGATCTAGGGTCACACGACCGCCTAGTTCCAACACTACACCGTCCGAAGAGCTCAGATGGGAGGAGTGTGCTATTTTAAAAGAGTGATTAAGATTTTGTCTTGTGGCCTAATGAAGCACAGTGGAAATTTTGTACTCTCTTGAATCATCAAACTGTAGTTTCTCAGTGGGTTCTTCAGCAGTACGGAAAATACAGATTACTTGAAAAAATGATTTGGGTATCCTTATAAACGGTCATGTGACATTAATATGACCACTACCTGCAATCGACGTCACTTTGCAATGACCACTCACAGACATGGGGCACCACTAGCAGTGGATGGTATATAAACCTTGTCGGGAGGACGCGGAGAACAATGCAGTCATTGTGATTCTTCAATTTCTCCAGGCGTATTTTATGACGAAATAAATCTCGGGTATACCCACCTGAACAAGAAGACCCAGGACGCAGCGCCCAGACGGCGGGAGATCGGACGATGTACCTGGACCGCACCGACTCATAGGAAGCGCCTAAGGGAGGAGCGGGAGGGGGATTGTCCTGTATATACATGGCGCTGGCCCACCGTCGGTCAGTACATCAGCGCACCTGATGATGGCAACGTGGTCGATTGCCGAAATATTGTGTCCTATGCACACTCATACCAGGCTGCTCACCCGAGATTTATTTCGTCAGTGCAGTCATTGTCGCAGTGAAGAAACGGGGCGATTTATCTGACGTACAAAAAGGCATGATCAGAGACTTCCGGGCGAAGGGTGGAAGCATTTCCGAAACTGCAAAGTTTGTAAACTGTTAGCATGCCGACGTGGTTAATATAAACCGCGCAAGGCAAAATGGCGCTATCCAGAAGTGGTGCCGCGGCAGCTGTGGTGAACCACGGGCCATAAATGACAGAAGTCAGGTTCCAGGCGCTTCAGCCCGGAACCGTGCTGCTGCTACGGTCGCAGGTTTGAATCCTGCCTCGGGCATGGATGTGTGTGGTGTCCTTAGGTTAGTTAGGTTTAAGTAGTTCTAAGTCTAGGGGACTGATGACCTCAGATGTTGAGTCCCATAGTGCTTAGAGCCATTTGAACCATCTGACAGGAGTCAACGACCGCTGCCTAAGTGTGTACGGGCCAATAAACTAGCAATCGACCGTCTAGATGAACCAAGGGATTGCCAGCAGTGTCTCCTCGACGACGGCTCAGCTAACTCCCCTGCATATGGACCTCCGATGAGGTGCCTGGTTCCTTCAGTGACTGCTGTTCATCTGCGACGATGGCTGTAAATCGCACTCCAGTGCCACAACTAGACATCCACAGAGTGTCGACAGGTGCTATTTTCAGATGAATCACATTTTACACTCCATCGGACAGATGGCCGTTGGTATGTATGGCATGAAACGTCTGAAAGTAAACACGCTGCAATAATCGTCGGAACGATCCAGGTCGGGGGAGGGAGCGTTACGGTCTGGGGAAAGTTATCGTGGCGTTCCCTGGGTGATACCGTCCCTATGGAAACAACAGTAGATCCTAAGGGACCATCACCACCTTTACATGCAGTATGTTTTTCCTCAGCACTATGGCATCTACATATGCAGACACGATACTGCCTTTCTTAGCAATCATATACTACCGCTCACTTGACGAAGGTCTCTACCTAAAGAATCGAAAGCAGCACAGGTAACACCAATATTCAAGAAAGGAAATAGGAGTAACCCATTGAATTACAGACCCATATCACTGACCTCAATTTGCAGTAGGCTCTGAGCACAATGAGACTTAACTTCTGAGGTCATCAGTTCCCTAGAACTTAGAACTACTTAAACCTAACTAACCTAAGGACAGCAAACACATCCATGCCCGAGGCAGGATTCGAACCTGCGACCGTAGCGGACGCGCGGTTCCAGATTGTAGCGCCTAGAACCGCTCGGCCACCCCGGCAGGCTAATTTGCAGTAGGATTTTGGAGCATATATTGTACTCGAACATTATGAATAACCTTGAAGAAAATGACTTATTGATACATAAGCAACACGGATTCAGAAAATAGCTAGCTCTTTATTCCCATGAAATAATGAGTGCTGTCGACAAGCGATCTCAGATCGATTCCATATTCCTAGATTTCCAGAAGGCTTTTGACACCGCTCCTCACAAGCGACTATTAATCAAATTGCGTGCATGTGGAGTATCGTCTCAGTTGTGTGACTAGATTAGTGATTTCCTCTCAGAGAAGTCACACTTCGTAGTGATTGAAGGTAAATCATCGAGTAGAAAAGAAGTGATATCAGGCGTTCCGCAAGGGACAGTCATAGGCCCTATGCTGTTTCTGTTTTACATAAATGATCTAGGTGATAATCTGATCAGCCTCCTTAGATTGTTTGCAGACGGCGCTGTAATTTACCGTCTAGTAAAATAGTCAGACGATCAATTCCAACTACAAAACTGTGTAGAGACAGGTGCTAAAAGTGGCAATTGGCACTAAGCAAAGAAAAATGCGAGTTCATCCGCATGGATACTAAAAGAAATCCGATAAATTTTGGCTATACAATAAATCGCACAAATCTAAGGGCTCTCAATTCTACTAAATACCTAGGAATTACAATTACGAGCAACTTAAATTGGAAAGACCACATAGATAATATTGTCGGAAAGGCGAAACAAAGACTGCGCTTTGTTGGCAGAACACTTAGAAGATGCGACAAGCCCACTAAAGAGACAGCCTACATTACACTTCTCCATTCTCTGCCGGAATATTGCCGCACGGCTTGGGATCCTTACTTGGTAGGATTGACGGAGGACATCGAAAAGGTGCAAAGAAGGGCATCTCGTTTCGTGTTATCGCGCAATAGGGGTGAGAGTGTCTCTGATATGATACGCGAGTTGAGGTGGCAGTCATTGAAACAAAGGCGGTTTTCTTTGCGGGGAGATCTATTTACGAAATTACGATCACCAACTTTTTCTTCCGAATGCGAAAATATTTTGATGACACCCACCTACGTAGGGAGAAATCATCATCATAATAAAATAAAAGAAATTAGAGCTCGAATGGAAAGATTTAGGTGTTCCTTTTTCCCACGCGCCATTCGAGAGTAGAATGGTAGAGAAATAGTATGAAAATGGTTCGATAAGCCCTCTGCCAGACACTTAAGTGTGAATTGCAGAGTAACCATGTAGATGTAGATCTACCAGCAGGACAATGCAACGTGTCACAAAGCTTACAGTGTACATGCGTGTTCCTAGGAGCTCCAGGATGAGTTAACCGTACTCCCATGGCGATCAGACTCCCCAAATTTACACCCAATCGAGAATCGACCGGGCTGTTCACGCCGTGGGTCCTCAACCGAGGAACCTAGCGCAGCTGGCCACAGCACTGGAGTCGGCATGCCTCCACACCCCTGTCGTTATCTTCCAGAAGCTCACTGGCTCTCTTTCTGCACGTCTCGCAGCGGTACGCTCTGCAAGAGGGGATTATTCACGCTTTTGACAGGTGATCACATTAATCTGACTGGACAGCGTATTCAATGGGGTTAAGCGTTGTTATCGCTAAGGGATTGCATCTTCCAAGACGACAATGCCCCACAGACCGCCTGATTTGAATATTACGGTGATATTATCCTTCTAATGAAAAAACAGTTAACTAGTCATTAATCTTTTGCAATCCAAAGTATTGTACCATATTCGTAATGAAAAAGGGTATAAAATCCCATTGGGTGTGTGATGCATCGGTTTCCTCGAGTGTCCATGCTATTCTGGACGACGTGTTGGATGTGAGTTGACGTTATTTGGTCCAGCGCCAATGGGAAGGCTGTTACAGTAGCGAGACGGCGCGGAGTAGGCGGTGGTCGCAGCATTACGCCGGCGTGCTGTTCTGGTCGCTGACACACGGCCCCCGAGGCGCTTCCCCGCGGCCGTGACCCCGGCGCCTCGGCAGTCTTCGCAGAACCGTGAGCTCTGTTTCCGACCTCTTGTCTCGCGCACACTGGAGTGAGCCGTCCGCTCACCTCCTTCCTGGAACTCTACCGGCTGCACGGTGTGCGCCCGCCAGCCTCGATCACCGGCTATTTCGGAACGCCGCCGGTCTTTGATCCTCGCTTGTTTATACAACCGCTTTTGACTGTATTAATCCAAAGCTATTCGCAGAACTGGAGGTGTTTTTGGAGACCGAGAAGAATTTCAGGCAGGAATTTCACGAACTGAGCCTTATTGCGCGCAGGACACTGTAACTCTTTACTGTGGGTAGCTTCATTTTAGAACAGAAAAAAAAAAAATCTGACAAGGGGAACTTTCCATAGGTCGCTCTCTGATAGAGTGAAAGAAGGGTGAAAATAAAGGGACATCTACTCGTATTTTGGCTTAGGTGGCAACACTCAATACTTTTCATACAAATTATGGTCAAAGTTTCGCTTCTACGTCTTCAGTCCACTCGCGCAGCGTGCATCCACGTGACCTGATGCTGCAGTTGCTGGGCAAATACCTGGTGACGGGATATCACCTTTGAATAATATTGAATGATCCTGAACCCCAAGTTCGAACCCACCCGCTATGTAACTTTTGGGAGGGTGGAGGACTATTGGAAAAAAATTGTGGCTGAGAACACAGGTTCGGATTTTTGTCCTCTCGTGTTAAAATCCACTCTTATGTTGCTTCTGTAGCGGAAGTATGTCATCAGTACTTTCTGTGGCCGTGAAATACAATGAAATTATCGATTAAAGTAACTACCGTTCCAAATCTTGTTAAAAACAGATTTCATTATCACAAATTGTATGAGATACATTTAAAGTAACTGAAAATTAAAATAATATACTATATTGTAGTATTTCATTTTTTGCTTTGATTTTCACTTTTATGTTCCAAGAGAAGCATCGCATTCCCCATTGTCATATTTAATATAAAAAAAACATTCAACGCACAAAAATTCGGAACACCACAAGCAACCTGTTAACTCACATATACCACGGCCACATTTCTTAAGTTAGTATAATTAGGAAAATACCCTCGTTAACGTAGCAAAATACCTCGTGATTCGGCGATAACATCGAGGCAAACTACGCATTTCGAAGCACTTTCTCGAAAGCTGCTGCCTGCTGTTGATAATGGATCAAACCGCTTATTTTAACTGTATCACTTTTACCTGCAATTTCTCTTTATTGTGCGATGGAAATG
Source organism: Schistocerca cancellata (assembly GCF_023864275.1). Classification (NCBI taxonomy): domain Eukaryota; kingdom Metazoa; phylum Arthropoda; class Insecta; order Orthoptera; family Acrididae; genus Schistocerca; species Schistocerca cancellata. The sequence continues at coordinate 1,052,066,023 of NC_064626.1, read as the reverse complement.
GGCCCTTCTTTATTCGGCGAATACTTTCTTCAGCTATCAGTAAGAGAATGCGTCACAGGGGTAAAGTAACGGTATACACTTTGGCGGCATTACTTTTACTGGAAGCGTCGGTATTCCGATTTCGTCGTCAAAAAGCCCGTCGTAGAAGTAATTATGTATTTGCCCAGTTCACCAGTCAATAGTGTAGAGAAACGGGGCCAGTTTTTGTAATGTCCCAAAACTTTGTCCAAAAACTGACGATGGGTTCTTTTGGAAGGTCTCCCGGTTTTGTGACTCTTGTTTATTTGCCACTGTCTTATTATAAATGTTGGTAATAGTTTTCTGGAAAACGTTAATCCGTGTCAAATGTAATGATAAAAGCTATTTTTAATAATATTTGCAATGTTTACTTCTTTTGCCAGTAATACAATTGTATTTCACGATGTCATAAACGTATTGACGTCACATAATCCCGGGGCAGCAAAAGAGAGAAAAAAAAAAACATAAATCTGGATTACAACACGGTGCGCAGATAATCTATTCTGTGCTCCTAGTCGCTACTCCACCAATACTCTCACACATAAGCCGCGCGAGAGGACTCATGAAGTGGCATCAAATATTTGAGTGTTGGTACCTAAACCAAAATAGGTGTCCCTTTATTTCACCCTTCTTTCGCTCTGCCAAGTTTGGACTGTCTCAGAGAGCGACCTATAGCTGGTTCTCCATGTCAGAGAATATTCCGTATGGCCTCGCCTGGAAAGAGGCTGTGTGCTGTCGTTTACAGGACGGTGGAGGAGTAAGTTTCGGAAGCAGACGCGATTTTAACAGGCCTGTGAGATTATGATTTGCAATAAGACTTTCGTATATGAAGTATATATTTTATTATTCTTCCAGTTGTCACTTTCAAACGCTATAACAGACAACACCTCTTCGACAGCATTTGGTACATCGAATGCAACAAAAATGTTTACGATTTAGTGAAGGAACCCTAGATACCTGTTACAGCTATTCCAAACAAAAGAAAGTAGTGAGTTTGGCTCCTCGTTTATCTTGTGGTCATTACAGATAGAGCAGTAGCTGCGATTGACAAGGACGGCGAAGGAAATCGGCTTTAATTTTGTCTGAGGAGATATCCCGACATTGGCTATGACTGATGTTGGTAAATGGCGGAAATCATAAACCAGAAAGGGTGAGCAGGAAATTCAGCTTCTCTTCTGCTGAATACGGCCAACGGGGCTTGCCACTGTGGTAACACTGGTTCCTATCAGCTAACCGAAGTTAAGCGCTGTCTGGCTTGGTTAATATTTGGATGGGTCTCCGTCCGGGTCTGCCGCATGCTGTTATCAAATCTACATCTACATCTACATTTATACTCCGCAAGCCACCCAACGGTGTGTGGCGGAGGGCACTTTACGTGCCACTGTCATTATCTCCCTTTCCTGTTCCAGTCGCGTATGGTTCGCGGGAAGAACGACTGTCTGAAAGCCTCCGTGCGCGCTCTAATCTCTCTAATTTTACATTCGTGATCTCCTCGGGAGGTATAAGTAGGGGGAAGCAATATATTCGATACCTCATCCAGAAACGCACCCTCTCGAAACCTGGCGAGCAAGCTGCGCTGCAAGCTGCGCTGCAAGCTGCGCTCAGTTCTTATGAGACCAATTGAGGAGCTACTTGATTGAGAAGTAGCGGCAGCGGTCACGTAAACTGACAACGGCCAGGAGAGAACTGTGCTTTCCAGCGCCCCCAATTTCTTGAAGCTGCAGAACACTTTTTTTCCCCTACGGGTCTTCAAGAGTTCTGTGCCACTCATTTTAATTGGAGAGCTGACGACTGACACGGCTACAGGAGTCTGAGGCATTCATTTTAGCTACTGGACTTGACAAAGAGCTTAACGTATCAGTCAGCATCTTGACCGTCAGCGACAGTCGGCATTCAATCCCTTATTGATATAAAATATCAAAACCCTTGGAACACCCTTGCGCTCATAAACTGAGTGATGTATCGCATAGGTTTTGGTAGAGGACTCGTAGTGAGAAGATACCATCGTCCAATCAGGCCTTGAAGGTCCAAAGCTACCTACCGTCCGCCGTGTCATCCTCAGCCCTTAGACGTCACCGTATGCGGACACTTAGTCCGTCATCACAACCGCAGAATTCGTATTCGGCGCTGCCGGCGACACTCAAGCGAGAGCGCGTGCTTCGCTCGCTGTTGGCTCACGCTTGCAGCGCGGCGAAGTTCAAGCCTCAGGCCCCAGCCTCGGGCGTGCTCAATGCACCTCCTGATTACCGACCAGGACTGTTCCGCGATTTTTCCCCCCAACGAACTTCCTCTGTTATCGAACTCGCTGTGCACACTTATTCTTTTGTTCATATCCTCACGTGCCTGTGCAGTTCGGGTGCAGGTGATGTAGCGCTGGTAGAAAAGGCACTCGCGTCGATCCTCTGCTGCCATAGTCCATTAACACCAAATTTCATAGCACTGTATTAACGGATGCGTTGTCCGTACGTCTCACATTGATTTCTGCGGATATTTCACCAAGTGTTACTCGCCTGTCGGCACTGACAGCTTGAGGCAAACGCCACTGCCCTCTATTGGTAAGTGAAGGCCACCAGTCACTCCGTTGTCCGTGGGATGGATATTTATTTTAGCGTGTTTCTTTAGTTCATCGAAAACATCGTCAGTAGTAGAGTTTTTGTCTAATTTTGGCATCCATCTGGAAGTGCTGTGTGCATGCACATTTTCCACGTACTTCTGTGTTTGACACTGATGCTTTTGTCCTAATGTCACACTGACTTGCAATAATGCACGTCTCTTGACGTAAAACACGACAAAATTTTGCATCACTTGTGGTACAAAATTTTCTCACTTCAGGAAGCAAATATGTAGTGCTGTACGAAAAACACTAATGCTGTAATTTTTTATCATCTTTTACGTCAAGAAATATGCAGTCTGCAAGCCAACTTGACGATGGGCCAAAAACATCCATGCCAAACAGTATACCTAGAAAATACGCGTGCAGACGACACTTCCAGCTCTAAGCAGAAATCAAATATGCTACCATTGACGATGTTTACACCTTGTATAAAACCAAACAGGCATTTCTTAGTAATTGCAAATACGAATTTCCAGTTACTGTAATACGCATATGTAAGGAAGGAAGGACAGAATTTGTAACTGATTTTGAAGATGGTATACAGGCACTTCGGCATTAAACGGTTTTACCTGAGGTGCAGTTAGTGAAATTTTTTGTCTGTCATGGAGAGCAGCAGGTGTGTTTCATAGTTCCATGCTGCGCAAAGTGCCCTTCTCTTTTCGCAGAGTTAAATGACAAGCCGTCTGTAAGTCCCGCCCTACTGGTTTCGCATATCAACGGAGCCGCTCTACTTGATGAACAGTTGGAGACGCAAATGACCATCAGTGGGGCGCAAAGTCCTGTTTCCAGAAAACTGTGAATGAATTTCTGGGAATCAACTCACTGCAAACTAAACACAGAGTCGCATTACATAAAGTTGGCCAACTCAGTAATGAATGTTTTCCTACCGTTAGTACAGCAACTAGACCTCTCTGCGCGCTGAAAAAAATCAACTCGCAGTTATAACGCATGTTAATGCTTATAAAAATTTACTTTCACAGCAAGGATGTGTATGGTTTGTTGTTAATCACAACAACGTAAAACACGGAATAACCCATTGCAAGATGGTAGAATGTTTAAATGACAACAACGTCGAACACTGAATGACCCATTGCAATTTAGTAGCTTAACAGTAGAATGTTGAAATGACAACAACGTTGAACACTGAATGATCCATTGCAATTTAGTAGCTTAATAGTAGAATGTTGAAATGATCAGTTTATGTTTTCTTGCAGTTTGGTATCATGAGGTTGGTACATACATGTTTACATAACAAACCAACAAATTTTGATGTGAAACATTGCCAAGAGAAAAGGAAGACGATAGTTAAATTATGCTGTGTTGGGTAGAGAAGAGTTACAAAATGGTAAGAGAAAGATGAAACAGTAGCAAGAATTGGACAAAACAAAATCAGAACAACGTTGAACACTGAATGACCCATTGCAATTTAGTAGCTTAACAGAAGAATGTTGAAGCGATTAGTAGATGTTTTCTTGCAGTTTGGTATCTTGAGGCTGATACGTACATGTTTACGTAACAAACTCTTATGTGAAACATTGCCAAGAGAAACGGATGACGATAGTTAAATTATGCTGTGTCGGATGGAGAAGAGTTACAAAATGATAACAAAAAGAAGACACAGTAGCAAAGAACTGCACAAAACAAAATAAGCTTCCGTAAAAATAAAAATACTAACACCAGAAAATATAAGCAACAGAAATAAAACTCATAAGTTTTTATGTAGTACAGCTCCGGATGGGTGCGAAACATAGATTGCAGAGAAGAAAGAAATGAGATTATGGGAATCCTTTGAAATATGGTGTTGCAGGAGAAGTTGAAGACAAGATGGATTGATAGAGTAGGGATGAAAACATCCTGCAACTGGTCAACGAGGAACAGGGAATTCCTAACAAAGTACATAATGGATCGAAGACAAAGAATGGTTGGACACACACATTAAGAAATTAGTTGCAGTAGCAGGAATAGTGGATCGTACTCGTCTACACGACATGCAGCCGCACGACTTCCCAGCGACATTGTCGGCTATACCTGACGTGGATGATCGTAAAGCAACTACGTTACCTCTTTTGCCGATAGCCGAAGGTCAGCGAAGAGCCGTCATTTTATACTATTCAAATATTCCAGAGAATATTTCTATAAAATTAATAAGAAAGCCTCTGACAATTCTAGAAAACATTTAAACGAATAAAAAGATATATGCTGAAAGACGGACGCGAACCGGCGAAGTTTCAGTTCAGAGTTCGCTGCTACACTCGCTACATTTAATGTCTTTGTTACTGTAATGTCCTAAAAGCTTCATCCGCCCATGTCATTACCAGGTAGTCATCGATATGATTGTCAACTGAGGTCCTGAAAAGGACCAAGATGATGTTTCTGGGGACACAGTGGGGATCACATCCACAAACTATTCGCTGTTCTGCAATGGGACTGTGCTTTTCTACTGATGAATATGCTTCTCCAGTCTGGTACAGGTCATCTCATGCCAGACAAGTGGACATTGCTCTCGACGAAACCTGCAGGTTGATCGCAGGTTGCTTAAGACCTACCCCAACTGATAAGCTCTACTGCCTGGCTGGAATAGCGCCACCATGGGTACACAGAACAGTGGCTGCCAACAAGGAGAGACTGAGAGTGGAACAGGACAGTGCCCATCCACTGCACGGACGTAATCCACAACAGGAACGGCTGAGATCGCGAAAGAGCTTCCTGACAACATCCCCGAAGCTCACCATTTCACCAGAGAAGGCAAGGCTGGAGTTATGGAAGAAGTCGACGCCTCACCTGCAGACGCCAGAAGCTGAAGAACTACCACCTGGACACAACGAGAGCTGGCTGGTGTGGAAATCTTTAAACAGATTACGAGCAGGAGTTGGACGATCCAGAGACAACATGAAGAGGTGGAGCTTCATAACAGAACATACGTCCTGTGATTGTGGACAAGAACAAACCACAAGCCACATGCTCCAGTGCCTTTTGCGCCCTACATCCTGCACGAAGATTGATCTCCTGCAAGCCACTCCAAGCGCCTTGGAGGTTGCAAAGTACTGGGCACATGTAACATAAATACAATTTGTATATATATATATATATATATATATATTGATGTGTATGGCTACTGTAAATTTGTATGTTTCTGATTCGAGAATAATAATAATTACCAGATAACTACAACTAATCGTACCAAAAACGACGAGTTTCAAGGGGTTCTCAGTGCGCCGGTGCTTTGTAACAGCATTCATCAGCACAGCTTCGTAGCACGTAATGAATTTTGATATCAACACTACCGCACACAATCTTAGCAAGCAAAGAATGTAATCTATCGGGATTTCTGCTCACACTAGTCGACTTGTCCGTCACTCTTCGCGAACGCTCGATTCCTTGCAGGGCCCACGGGAAATCAATATGTAATTGAATATGTTCGCGCCAAAGATCTTAACTTTGCCGTGTGCTATCGAGAGCTTGCAAGCATTTGAACGTGCTGATACTCGTAGGACCTGCAATGTCACGTACCGTGTCGCACGCACCGCGGCCTGCTTTTCTCGTGGGCGTCGAATTACACTTTGTGATGTCACAAATCTCGTCAAGCTTCACGTCAACGTTCGCTTTCTCGTACTGTAAGTAGAGAGCTTAACGGTTAACTGCCGAAATCATAACAGGGTCAGTAGTTAGAGCTGTGTAAGTTCAAACAATACTGTCATATGAGCATCATATCTACTACACTGACCTAATGGAGATTCTTGCTGCACCACAGCAGGGTGCGCTGATGTGAAGTTTGAGAATAAATCGACTTTGACGAAATGCAGAGACTCACTTAGAAATGGCATTCAAATTGAGCACTGAGAGGGTTGTTGCAGCGGTTGACTCTTACGAAATTCAGTATTAAGTTTAGTAAGCCTATCAAGGGATAGCAGTCGTATAAAATATGTGGACATCTCAGGTATACATAAGCAGTCTGAAAAATGTCGTGTTCTGTTGTTTAGAAAAACGTTGCGCTGAGAACGTAAGCCGCCCAGAGTGGCCGAGCGGTTCTAGGCGCTTCAGTCTGGAACCGCCCGACCGCTACGGTCGCAGGTTCGAATCCTGGCTCGGGCATGGATGTGTGTGATGTCCTTATGTTGTTAGGTTTAAGCAGTTCTAAGTTCTAGGGGACTGATGGCCTGAGATGTTAAGTCCCATGGTGCTCAGAGCCATTTGAACCATTTAGAACGTGAACCAGAGGTATTCTAGCAAATTTGGCAGTCTGAGGAAGTCAGTGGCACGGGCATTGAAAGCACATGAAACGATCATGACATTAATGCAGTTTATCGGTTGCGCATGTTTCTTCAAACTGGAAGTGAGTGGAATCTAAATTTTTTGCAAGTAGGGACGCTAAATTTTAGACGGTCTAAGAACAAGAAATTGAGTTCGCCGCAAATAACGTGAAGTAGGCGCCCGAAACCAGTATGGAAATTGCGAAGGAGTGATTAGCAGTCTTATGATTTGTGGATGACTTTGTCTTTGCGCCTAGAATTAAGGCAACCATGGAAGAACAACTGAACAGCTAATTTGACTTAATAACAAAACAGGATTACAAAAGAAATGAGAAATAAAGAAGGTGAGAATAAAAGCCGGATAAATCACAAAATTAACTGAAATTTGGCTTAAATCGTATTTACATGTAATGGATATTATTCGAAATTCTGTGAGAATAGTACAGCCAGTCAAAAGAAATCCCTTTTCGAAATAATGAGTCTATCGATTTAATTCTCGTTCGCGTTGAGCACCATCTAGCCGTTCCTTGGTTTGACGAAAATAATTTTGCCAAGGAAGGCAGTTGTGGTTCATCCTTTGCAGGAGATACAGGAGCATTTCCTTTCGGTTGCTCTCTTTTTCTAAAACTATGTTGTTCTCCAGTATGGTTTCTTTCGAATAAGATGTTACGTATTTCTTTCTGAAATTAAGAAACTATACGCCACAAAATAACTGTAACAAATGAAGTGCTTGGGTTACTTTATAATATGCACGTAACTAAGTGATGTGGACCATGAAGAAACACGCCCCACGCCGTCATATGTTCATATGAAATTTACGTCTGGCCTCTCGTATAAACAAGAAAGCTAATAATTTCGTGTCATATTTCGCTGTCAATGTGATGGCATTACCCATCCACTGCATCATTCTGCTAGTCCACCCTGAAATAAATTGTGCCGTGGCGTTATTGTTTTATATTACGTACCATTCCTCCTTGTCATCTGCTATCAGATACCTTTACAATAAATGCATGTATGTAGCTAATAAAACGTGACTTGTTCAGCTTCTTCGTTCGTACGTATATTACGAATTTTTGCTAAATTAGTCGCCACAACCATTCCACTTACTATCATTTAGTGAAAACCATCTTCAGATATCTGCAACCTTTGCAGAAACTTTAGATTCTCAACCTGCGGTGGACCAACCAGCATAAACAATGCACCAGAAGCTAAAGTACTGACCCTCGCAAAGCGTTGTATAATACGGGGTGGGGTAAATAAGAGTGACCCGGAGAACAAAGTTCCAGTGTACAAAGAAACACAGCGGAGGAAGGAAATACAATATTAACCTGACTATAGCAGACGTTGAAATGACCATCATTCATTTATAGGCACTTTTGGGCTCTGGTCAGCAATTTGCTCAATCATGATGTCTGGTTTGTTGGGCGCTCAAGTGTGCGGTCATCAGCGCCTGTACAAAGTCCCAATTCTTACAGAGTCAATTTTTTTCACAGTCCAATGTAGACGCTGTCACAAATGATAAAGATGATGAAATGATGAGGACAACACAAACACCCAGTCCCTGGGCAGAGAAAATCCCCAACCCGGCCGGAAATCGAACCCGGGACCCACTGATCCAGAGGCAGCAACGCTAGCCACTAGACCACCAGCTGCGGACAGCAAGCTACTGAAGGCACATCGAAGCTGGACTGCAAGATTTGCTCCAGTCTCATCCGAAATGTTCTGCTGTAGTTGTTGAAGACTGTGAGGGTTGTTGCGATACACCTTAGACTTGAGAAGTCCCCACACATAGTAATAGCACAGTGACAGGTCAGGTGACCTGGCTGGGCAACTTGGGCTGCGACCAGACTGGCCTCTGCTAACAACCCTGCCAGGCGTGAAGGCCAAGGCCCCGGCAGCTGTATGGGCAGTTGCTCCATCCTCTAGGAAGTAGCTGTAGGTCTCTTCATCCTCCGTTAGTATATATAATACATATATAGATACAATACGTCCAATCGTATCCACTTGCCCAAGCCACTTTTATTTGCCCCACCCTATATTACTAAATGCATTGTCGAATGGTTAGGCGTTTCCGTTTGTTTTTATACTACTATTTACACAGTAGAAACTTCCTGGCAGATTAAAGCTGTGTGCAGGACCGAGACTCGAGCTCGGGACCTTTGCCTTTCATGGGCAAGTGCTCTACCATCTGAGCTACCCAACCACGACTCGCGCCCCGTCCTCACAGCTTTAATTCTTCCAGTATCTCGTCTCCTACCTTCCAAACTTTACAGAAGCTATCCCGCGAACCTCGCAGAACTAGCACTCCTGAAAGAAAGGATATTGCGGAGACATGGCTTAGCCACAGCCTAGGGGATGTTTCCACAATGAGATTTTCACGCTGCAGCGGAGTGTGCGCTGATATGAAACTTCCTGGCAAATTAAAACTGTGTGCCGGACCGAGACTCGAACTCGGGATCTGTGCCTTTCGCGGGAAAGTGCTCTACTATCTGAGCTACCCAAGCACGACTCACGCCACGTCCTCACAGCTTTACTTCTGCCAGTATCTCGTCTCGGTCCGGCACACAGTTTTAATGTGCCAGGAAGTTTCATATTAGCGCACACTCCGCTGCAGAGTGAAAATATCATTCTGGATTTGCACAGCTGTAGTAGCTTATTTCTGGACAAGTGACTCTTGAGTTCAAGAGTGTTGGGATGGATAATTCCAGTGGTATGGGCAATGTGCTTCACGTTCCGTTTAGTCATCAGATAGGCGCCACCTGCTGCTAGCGAGGCGTTCAAACCACACACGTGGCGCCTTCGCGGAATGAAGGATGTGCACTGAATGTGCAAGCGGTCGGCGCCGAAGGCGTAGCGCGATTAGAACAACCCGTACCGGGAAACAGACAGACTGTCTTCCCAGAAACGGCATTTGTTGGTTCTCCTTCTCACAAGCACTAAGCGCAACACCGTTCGGTGTCCACCGCAGATCTGCATCCTGCAAAACCTACGACACGATTTGTGCTATTTTAGTGCTGCGGTCCCGTGTGATACGTTATACACTTTGCTTGATACTTTTAATGGTTCAAAATGGTTCAAATGGCTCTGAGCAATATGGGACTTAACATCTATGGTCATCAGTCCCCTAGAACTTAGAATTACTTAAACCTAACTAACCTAAGGACATCACACAACACCCAGTCATCACGAGGCAGAGAAAATCCCTGACCCCGCCGGAAATGATACTTTTAATGAACAGTCCAACTGTTTCGCTGTAATTTGAATTATTATGTATTTATGCATGGTCATTTGTAACACGTTTTCAATATTGGGTGTTAACATGAAAGTTTAGCAGGTAGCGTTTCTTTAAACATCACTGTATCAGTTATTTCACCTTAGAGGTAACATGTATAGCTACTTCTTCATAAAGTATGTAGTTTCTCTTGTGCCAAAGATCGCAACTTTTTATCGATCCATGTTTTGGTATAGACATAATTTACCAAAAATTTGGACCTACTCTGATACAGTTACGACAAACTTCAGTGACATATTTAATCACAAGTTCTAAGATGCCCGCCTCAGAATTAATAGTTGCCCTTTCGAGATTGCAGAGCGAAATTGTTAGTGAGTACTGCGTGAGCTTGCGTTGTGGGCCTGCGATACGCCAACTGCTGTGTTCCAGAAACCAGAAAAAACTCTTACAGCAGAAGTTTTATGTTCTATATCAATGTTCATCAGCAAAATATTTGTAAATTGTTACGAAAAGTGTACTATCGGCATTCATTTGCCATGTCTTTGAGACAACCATTAGCCGCGCCGCGATACGGTTACGCGTACGCTTGTTGAAGTGATCGCTATCATCGCCGGGGTGAACTAACGCTAATTACCAGAAACCGTGTCTGCTATGAAAAGTAGTAACAATAATGTGAAGGGTGGTTTTCAAATAATCGAGGTGCTAGTAAACGGACAGGGTAGGTGACCAGCACGACTGTGTATGCAAATAGACCAGTGCTACCGAACTGGTAATTACAGCTTACGTCTGTTGTGTGACCAAACAGTGTGTGAAAGGTGGAGCCCGCAGTAGTATGTTGTACTGATAGAATAGGGTAAGTGCGGGATAGTTGGACCACATTATTTCTTCAGTATAAAATTTGTTTGCTTTTCAACATTGTTCGACTTCTGGCAGCCTGTTCGTATAGAGCATCATATGAAATCACGTACAGTGTATTATTGACGCACTAGCACTTAAAATATAAGTAATATGGGTGCATGAAAATATACATCAGTGATGCATCTCACATATACGGCTAGACTTCTGGAAGAGATTGTCCATATAACAGGGGCTGTTACATGAAGAACAGAGTTGATAAAAGTTTTTAAATTTTTGTTCGTAATATGTTGTAATGAGTACAAAATTACGCTACTAAATATTTTAGCCCACAGGAAAATTGTTATAAATCTTGACTGAACATTGGCTTTTCTAATGAGTTCCTGGTTTTGTTCAAGCTTTAGCCCGTCTTTCTCTCACCTCAGCAGTTACACTTATTACCAAATCTGACCATCGTGAACCGGAAGCACGCTGAGTCCAATCGTCATTTTTATTAGTCTCGTAATAGATCTCACCACAGCAATCATTCATAACCATCTCATTTATCAAAGTTATTTTCGTAATATTCTACAATGTCTGCACCTGATAAACACGGTTAGCTGTGTGCAGTATTTGTCTTATTGAGATTCTTCAGTCTGGTTTCCTCTTCACTACCATTTCCGTTTGGTGATCTTTTTTGTGCCTTTTTCTTTTTCCTTTCATTTTTTATCAGTCTTTTTCTTTACGGTTTCAATATTTTCAGCGGAGTTTAGCCCTACGGATACAGGTCCTGCCTTCCTCCTCAATTGCATTGTTTCACCAACAAAAGGAACAGGTGATATTTCTTCCAAACGTTTTGTCTGTGTCAGTTGTGAGGAGGTAATCTTAAAACTTTACTTGCGCAGATAACTCTGCAATTTTGATTTACTTGGGATTAGCAGATCTTCTGGTGAGCTTTGAAGTGGTTTGTTGGCCTGTGTGTGAGAATTTGCTCTTCCATTTGATGGCACAGACCTATCTTTCGACCTATAAGTATAGTCCGAGACTGCAGTCATCTTCAGTGGGATTATTGCACATGCCTTGAAGCTAAATTGAATTGCGCTCCATCTCTCTCACCTTAAAAGAAGTGGTCCATCTCTCCCAGGTAACATTGGTTCATCTCTCCCGATATTCTGAGTGAGATGAACGACTCTGACTTCTATCTGTAGGCAGCGAACCCGATGGCAACTTCTCTGACATCTAGAATGAAATTTTCACTCTACAGCGGACTGTGCGCTGATATGAAACTTCCTGGCAGATTAAAACTGTGTGCCGGACCGAGACTCGAACTCGGGACCTTTGCCTTTCGCGGGCAAGTGCTCTACCACTGAGCTACCCAAGCACGACTCAGCGCATGAGAGCTTCTGTAAAGTTTGGAAGGTAGGAGACGAGGTACTGGCAGAAGTAAAGCTGTGAGGACGGTGCGTGAGTCATGCTTGGGTAGCTCAGGGGTAGAGCACTTGCTCGCGAAAGGCAAAGGTCCCGAGTTCGAGTCTCGGTCCGGCACACAGTTTCAATCTGCCAGAAAGTTTCATTCTCTGACATCTATCTGTAGGCAGCGACCCTGGTGGCCATTCCAGGGTAGTTTCTTGCTTGCACATTTGTCAAGGTCTCAGTAAAACATCTGAACTAATATTGTGCAAAATTATGTATCTACACGATAAAATTTTTCGGTTACCAGAAAAGGGAGCGTGATTTTTCTCCAGAACTAACACGAAAATAGCAGAAACAGGTCCGCACTACGTTTGTTTACAAAAGAACTTCTTCGCAAGTAGCGGAAGCTGCTCTCCAGCGGCAAATTTGTGAACTACGCCACTGGTCAGTTTCACCCAATGGTCCAACTCTCGCGGACTTACCCTATACGTAGATCTCGACCAGACATTTGTGGTCTTCATTATGTGCAGCAGCTAATTAAATACAGCAGTCTATTTGCAGTTGGTTGGTGGTTGCAGCAAAGAAAAATATAAGCGCCGAGTGGCAGATGGTCGTTAAATATTCAGATCCACGTGATTGTAGTGTATAAAAGTAGCAGTGCGTGACTAATCGCAGTGTTTAACCGCCCCCCGCCATTTATAAATTGACCAGATTGCAAGTAGAAGAGAATTACTGGTGGTGAATGTTTTAATGGCTCGGCTTGTTACAAAGAAGAAAGGCAGATTGATATATGTGAGATGTATGTGACGTGTTACTTGCCTGCAGCAGAAAACCATGCCGCCGGAGGCGCGGACACCCAGGAGCCAGCATTCAGGGGCCGCCAACCTGCAACACATGACGTCACACGTGTCAGCCAGACGTCCTGCGACACTACATTCCACTCTCACAATCGAGTCACGGTTATTTTCTTCAAGGAAATTCTCAATGGTACCTTCTTTTGAAACGTCCCCTTAAAAAAATTATACACGACTGTGCTTAAACTGACACACAATATTTTTAGCGCAACGCAATCTGACTTTCAAAAATCCCTACAAAAGAATGGCCCTGACTAACATTAACCTATACCTTTCACAAATCACTTACCTCACCAAAAATCTTGGTTACTCGAACTACTGCAATACAGCGAGCGCCACTACTGCCAGCTAAATAAAAGATTCAAACTACTGAGGGCACTAACTACTGATAGGCATAGTTAGCAAATGACAGATTTTATAGAGAACAAACAATGTATTTACCGTAATAATCATAATATATATATAGCAGTTCATGCCATCCAGTCTTACAAATTTCAAATCTCCGCCATTTCTCTCCCCACATCCACCACTGCTGGCGGCTCACCTCCAACTGCGCAACGCTACGCGCTGTTCACGTCCAGCTGCCCAACACTACAATGGCAGACAACAATGCAAACTAGCCACAGACTGCACACAGCACAGCCAGTGATTTTCATACAGAGAGCGCTAAGTGGCGGCGGCGTTACCAATATAAGAACCTAAACAGCCTACTTACACTTTTACTGTTGCGAATGGTTCAAATGGCTCTGAGCACTATGGGACTTAACTTCTGAGGTCATCAGTAGCATAGAACTTAGAACTACTTAAACATAACTAACCTAAGGACATCACACACATACATGCCCGAGGCAGGATTCGAACCTGCGACCGTAGCAGCAGCGCGGTTCCGGACTGAATCGTCTAGAACCGCTCGGCCACTCCGGCCGGCTTTACTGTTGGCTTTTCCCACTTCGATCTCATTATTATTTGGTAACTTACATAAATTTGTATGTCATTTGCCCCCAGTAAACTAGCTATAATAAGTAGGCCGTCGGTAACCAAGTACTGATTACCAGAAGTCGGCACCATCTGTAACACATCCTATCGACTGCTCTCTGTTTCAGATTGCTGCCACTCATAGTGACGCGTCCGCCGCTCGTGGTCTCGCGGTAGCGTTCTCGCTTCCCGAGCACGGGGTCCCGGGTTCGATTCCCGGCGGGTTAGGGATTTTCACCTGCCTCGAGATGACTGGGTGTTTGTGTTGTCCTCATCATTTCATCATCATCCAGAAAAGTGGCGAAATTGGACTAAGCAAAGATTGGGTGATTGTACGGGCGCTGATAACCAGGCAGTTGAGCGCCCCACAAACCAAACATCATCATCATCATCATCATAGTGACGCCAAACTTGTGGTGCTGTAATTGCCTGACAAAATGTTATTGTGTTATCTCTGTGGGCGGATATCAATAATAGTAACTGTACTTATATTTAAATCCATAAGGCAATGTGAGACACAATCACAAATGTTTACAAAATGTTTTGAATGTCATTTTTTTCTGCTCGTTGGCGCTCCGCCCCTGGGCTAGTCGGCCAACTTTACTTACGAGCAGAACACGGCAAGTGCCATATCCCAATTTACCAGTAACTGCGCTCAGTGGAATGGGGTGTCAAAATAAGCGGACACATGTCCCGGCTTATGAGCAGATATTCGACCGTTTCTGAGAAAACGACGACCAAAGTTTTCGAGGTACTTCATGTTTCCTTTAGTGAGCAAATTATCCAAACGAGAAGGCGGAACAGCGGCTAGCGTCGCTACTTCACACTTCTGCGCCCCGTGTTCGAAACCCGGTTATTATTTTTATTTTTGTTTTTCATTTAGCAAGCCCTGTCCGTAGGAGATTATACATGGATGTTCTCCATTGTACACTGAAACAACGTTGCCCTTAATCGTCTATTAGTTGTATGTCTGGCGAATGAATTTAAAAAAAAATTAATTAATGGAAAAATTATCTGAAATTGTTTACTTAAAAGTCCTGCAGTGTGTTTTGATTCATGATCAGTTGCAAGAGCCAGTTGTCGGCAGAGTCATCCGTTATGCATCATTTGCTGCGACAATATTGCGAGGGCGTGAAATCTTCAAATCTGTTAACGACGTTCCTTTCCTGAGCGAGATTCATATGAAGAAATGTCGCTTTCACAAACCTGTCTCCGCATGATGTTGGTGTTCGGAATTTGTATGTTTCGAATGTTTCTACGATCAGTATCATCCAAAGGAATACGCCAAACCTTCACTAAGAATAACCACAAGAATTAAGGACTGATGCAAGAAAGAAATATGTATTATGTAATAAATGTATGATACTTATTACGAAACCCAGTTTTAATTTAACAAAGAATATTGCGTCCTTGTATCCCCTAACTTGATAAGAAACGTTCGTGCGAATCTTTTACGGACAAGGGCAAGATAAATTTAAAAAATGAAACAAAAGAGAGACCGTGACTATAGCTACTCTGCCATCGTTGGGCTGAGCTGACCGCGCGCTGAAAAACATCTAAATTACGGCGGAAACTTTGACTCTCCTTTTCTAAGAAACGGTCGCGTAAATACGGACAAGCTGAGACACGTGTTTCATTGTTTTAGCTCCTCTTCCACAAAGAGAAGTTTCTGGTAAATCGCATTATACCACTTATCGAGTTCTCCTCGTTAGCTCACGGCCGAATTCATCAACGTCCATTAAAATTACGTACACCTTAAAATACTGCCTCTGTACAGATTTTTATTTGTTACTGAGCAGGAAAACTACGCTCGTAAGAAGGTCTGACACTTGTTACCGCTTTTGGATTCAGCTGTTAGCTGCTAGATGCATATAGTTACAAAATAGGACTGAGAAACGCGGGCCGCTCGAATTCTTGATAAGAGACGATTGAGACACACAGGCCATATTTGACAACTGCTCTACGCACTTGACATCGCTGTATATCGGTTTTGGCAGTGTGAGTGGCATTTATAGGTCGGATACCATTTCCCCAGGAAAGAATCTCTGTACCCCATCCGTTCCGTGTACTGTAGATCGCATGTTCATGTGCGACAACATTTTCCAAGTGTTTGAGTAGTGTGAATCTGAAGCGGGTATTGGGTACCAATCCGGCATTCGTCTATTTGGATGTGGAAAATCGTCTAAAAACCGCAGCCAGGCCGTTGGCTTCACCAGCCCGCGTCGTTAATGCGCTAGGGACATTCGATCCGGCGCACGATCGATTCCACGCGTCCCAGAACTGGGAGTGTTAGCGTTTTCGCCTATCCGGGCCTGTAATATCTTAAAGGTACATTTAGTATTATTAACGATTTTAGATTCGCTAAAGCCGTGCTTCAGAAAATCGTTTAGTCGATACGCAGTCTACATCTGTGATTTCGTACGTAGGATTTCTGTAGCCCATTAACCCGCGATCTAAGTTCTAACAGCCTGGGTCCAAAATGTAAACATGATCGCTTGACCTTCAGACCATTCGACTGTTGTGCAAATTGGTCCGATATTGCACCAATCGCGCGCGACTTACGGAATGTAAGTACATGTGTAAGACGCAACTGGTTTAACTTTTTTAAGTACTTGATAAGTAATTACAACCCCATGTTAGAAATACCACAAAAATTTATTACCAATCAATGCAATATAATATAAATCAATACAGTTTATCTCCAATTCATGAACACATTTACAATTCACATAATTTTCACTCTTATATAAAGCGACAACTCAAATCAGTTATCTTTATTGGTGTGATATCGTTCGAAACATACGAGTGCATGTAACGGATATCCGCGTCTCTTGCGTTCCCACGTTGTTTCAGTACGTTTTTTAGTTTTCATGCGAACCTTCCAGAGTACTGATGGCCTTGATTTGATGCTGTTCGGTTCAAGGTATGTTTTTTACCGTTATTTATTTAAAATACACGAACTAGAAAAAGCAACATCTAACAAATAAAAGAGTATTTTTCAATATTATTACATGTATTTTCCTATGATTGGAAGTATGCTGTTATTTTGTCTTGCCGATAGTTGCAACCATTCTCTTGTTGTATTCTATATTCCCGGCGGGGTCAGGGATTTTCTCTGCCTCGTGATGACTGGGTGTTGTGTGCTGTCCTTAGGTTAGTAGGTTTCAGTAGTTCTAAGTTCTAGGGGACTGATGACCATAAATGTTAAGTCCCATAGTGCTCAGAGCCATTTGAACCATTTGTCGCCGTAATACGAACATCTCGCTTATATTTCCATTTTACAGTGAGTATTTTATTGCAGTTCCTCATTCGGTATCCCCCCTCCCCCCCGCCTAATTTTACTTTATAGACATCTTTCGGTATATTCTTCCTACTGTCGTGCGATATTCTGTTTCTATAACTGTGCTATAGTGTCATAAATAATTTTGTGAAGACTACCGATTATCTAGGTATGAAGTGTGTCCTCTGTAACACGAAGTTGAAACATCTTGTAATTTGCTGATAGCTTTTCAGCAGCCTTTTTTTCTAAATATGAGCGTTTCTGTAACAATCCTGTTCGACCAGTTCAGTTGAATTCTTGGTTCTTGTGGGCAATGCAGACTATCTTTTTAATTTAATTACAGTCCACACGATTATATATGTAGTTCTCTTTTATTTACTCCTACCTGACTTCAGATTGCCTCTTTTATGCCAGACGTAACTGTCTAGTTCTGGAATTCGTACTACACTACTGGTGCCGGCCGGAGTGGCCGTGCGGTTCTAGGCGCTACAGTCTGGAGCCGAGCGACCGCTACGATCGCAGGTTCGAATCCTGCCTCGGGCATGGACGTGTGTGATGTCCTTAGGTTAGTTAGGTTTAAGTAGTTCTAAGTTCTAGGGGACTGATGACCACAGATGTTAAGTCCAATAGTGCTCAGAGCCATTTGAATCAAATCAGTACCCAGAACAACCACCACTGGCCGTAATAACGGCCTTGATACGCCTGGGCATTGAGTCAAACAGAGCTTGGATGGCGTGTACAAGTACAGCAGCCCATGCAGCTTCAACGCGATACCACAGTTCATCAAGAGTAGTGACTGGCGTATTGTGACGAGCCAGTTGCTCGGCCACCATTGACCAGACGTTTTCAATTGGTGAGAGATCTGGAGAATGTGCTGGCGAGGGCAGCAGTTGAACATTTTCTGTATCCAGAAAGGCCCGTACAGGACCTGCAACATGCGGTCGTGCATTATCCTGCTGAAATGTAGGGTTCCAATGTGCGTTCACCGCGGTGTCGCCAAACACGTATGCGACCATCATGACGCTGTAAACAGAACCTGGACTCATCCGAGAAAATGACGTTTTGCCATTCGTGCACCCAGGTTCGTCGTTCGCCATCGCAGGCGCTCCTGTCTGTGATGCAGCGCCAAGTGTAACCGCAGCCTCCGAGCTGATAGTCCATGCTGCTGCAAACGTTGTCGAACTGTTCGTGAAGATGGTTGTTGTCTTGCAAACGTCCCCATCTGTTGACTCAGGGATCGAGACGTGGCTGCACGACCGTTACAGCGATGCGGATATGATGCCTGTCATCTCGACTGCTAGTGATACGAGGCCGTTGGGATCCAGCACGGCGTTCCGGATTACCCTCCTGAACCCACCGATTCCATATTCTGGAAACAGTCATTGGATCTCGACCAACGCGAGCAACAATGTCACGATACGGTAAACTGCAATCGCGATAGGCTACAATCCGACCTATATGAAAGTAGGAAACGTGATGGTACGCAATTCTGCTCCTTACACGAGGCATCACAACAACGTTTCACCAGGCAACGCCGGTCAACTGCTGTTTGTGTATGAGAAATCGGTTAGAAACTTTCCTCATGTCAGCATGTTGTAGGTGTAGCCACCGGCGCCAACCTTGTGTGAATGCCCTGAGAAGCTAATCATTTGCATATCACTTCTACATCCAAGGCTCCGGTAGTTGATCCTCGTCAGCCGTATCATCCTGAAAAACTAATCGCCTGCATTTTTGTCGTACAGGACGCATGACATCACTATTGTCACTGTCGGCAAAAGAAGTATCAGCATAACACTTGCCGTTCTAATCACAACATTTACATTTTGTAAATATTTTGTTGGAATACCTCCATAACATTTAAGAACATGTATGTCGACATGCGAACGTGACTAAGAACAACGGAGTGTGATCTACAGAGTTAATAAGAATCTATCACGAGGCTGGCCTGTGTTCTGTGTGGTAAGGCACATCACAAGTGGCGACCGTCGTACAACGAAAGAAAAATCTTCTTTTTCAAAATGGCTCTGAGCACTATGCGACTTAACTTCTGAGGCCATCAGTCGCCTAGAACTTAGAACTACTTAAACCTAACTAACCTAAGGACATCACACACATCCATGCCCGAGGCAGGATTCGAACCTGCGACCGTAGCCGTCGTACAACGCACCAGGCCCGTGCTGTTTACATTTCGCCCGACCGACGTCCCACGGGCCAGGGCCGAGATAGTCACATTTGGCCCGAATACCGGACCACGGGTCTCACACGTAGTTGTAGGTTAAGGAGTTAAACGCCGTTGTGTTAGTTATTTCAGATTATAGTGTGAGGCATCTCCACATCTACTTATATACTCTCTAAGCGCCTTCCGCAGAGGGTGTTTCTGGTACAACATTTTTCCCTCTTTCTGTTTCATTCACGAATGACGCATTGCAAGAGTAATTGTCACTAGAACTCCGTATGAAGCTCTAATTTCTGCGGTTCTTTCGTCGTTTTAATTTACTTGGGAGGAAGCAACATGTCGCCCGACTGTTTCCGGAACTTACTCTCTCGCTATTACCTTAGGCAACCTCTCCCCGATGCACAACGCTTATCCTGAAGCGGTTGCCACTGGAGTTTGTTGAGCATCCGCATAACTTTCTCGCGCGAAGTAAACGAACTGGCCACGGAGCCTCTCACTCTTCGTTGGATCTTCTCTACCTCTTCTATTAGTCCTACTCGTGTATGAGATTCAGAAGGATGAACAATACTCAAGAGTCGTTCGTCAAATGTTTCGCAGGTCACTTTTTTCGTGGATGAATCACATTTTCTTAAGACTCTTCCAGTGAAACTCAGTCCGGCATACGCTTTTCCTACCGTTTCATGCAGTAATTTCACTTCGGGTCGTTTTGGATTCTTACTATTATCCTATGCTAATTATTGTTTCGAGAGATTTGTCAGTGTTAATGTAATCGAACAGTAGCGGATATCTTCGCCTATTTATGAGCAGTGCGTTACGTTTACCTACGTTCAGGGTCAATTAACAGCCATTGCGTCAGTCATCGATCCGTTCCATGCATTCCTGCATTTCACCACGATCTTCCACCTTTGCAACCTTCCTATACACAACAGTATCGCCGCGAATAGCTTCACTGAGCTTACAACATTATTCACTAGATCATTGATGTAAACTGTAAACAGAAATATCTCTATATCACTTCCTTATACAATTTCTAAAATTATTTTTACATCCGTCGATTTTGCTCTGTTAGTAACAACGGTTTGAGTTTTTTTTCTGCAAGAATGACCTGAATCTAGTCACAAATCGGGGCTGATACTCGCTATACTCGTATTTTATTCACTTAACAACATCGTGGAATTTTATTAGGTATTCGATACAATTCTGCAATGTCGTTAAGTGAATAAAATACGAGTATAGCGAGCATCAGTATCGAATACCTGACAGGCTCGCCTTTAAACACGTTAAAGAAGCGACGCTGCGGTCGCAGGTTCGAATCCTGCCTCGGGCATGGATGTGTGTGATGTTCTTAGGTTAGTTAGGTTTAGTTCTAATTTCTAGGCGACTGATGTCCTCAGAAGTTAAGTCGCATGGTGTTCAGAGCCATTTTGAACCACGTTTCGTAAGCTAGCAAACTAGTGAATTTAAGTAAGGCTTACAAGGCTCCTCGAAGACGAGGTCATTAGAGTCGGAAAACTAACTCGGATTAAGGAAGGACGGGGAAGGAAATCAGTCGTTTTCTTCTTAATGGATCCATTCCGGCATTTGCCTTAAGCGATCTACGTCAGCCACAGGAAAACTAAACAGGGGAAAGACCGTCCTCACGAACACGAGTCTAGTACCTGAACAATGCCGCACCTTTTTTCTTGGGACTGATTCAATGGCACACTATATAAACGTTTACGGCAAATTCAGTGGATATACGTGTGACCGACATAAAAGCTATTTAATCAGTTGTTCGTAACGGTTTGGAAGTTTGAGCGAGGTACGGTGGTACGATCTAATATTATTTGTAAATATTGAAGTACAAGTGAAAAGGAAAAGAAGTTATAAAAGCGAGCTTTGAACAAACTGAAATTCGTTCTGTTATTTCCAGATTCAGAACAGCATAATGGGACCAGAATGAGATTTAGGAGACGAGGTACTGGCGGAAGTAAAGCTGTGAGGACGGGGCGTGAGTCGTGCTTTGGTAGCTCAGTCGGTAGAGCACTTGCCCGCGAAAGGCAAAGGTCCCGAGTTCGAGTCTCGGTCCGGCACGCAGTTTTAATCTGCCAGGAAGTTTCAGCGTAATGGGATTCCGTCAATATAGCGTTCGATACGTTTGCTTGTCTGTCGATTGCATATCCTTTAAGAACGGCCATATTTGAAAAATTAAATGTCATAAAATGCTAATAAAAGTGAAATTTAAACAAGGCGACTTCATTGGGGAATTGAATGCTATACTCGTAGAAATAATTCTTCCAGATTTCTGGACGTTGGACTTCCTTGTTAGGTACCTGACAAATTATGAATGTAATTTCATATTCAACGTATTAATATATCTTCATTCACAGCGAATTCCTCCGGTAACTAACATTATCGTACGTACGTAAAGTGCCCTCCGCCAAACACTGTTGGGTGGCTTGCGGAGTATAAATGTAGATGTAGATATCTGTGATGCATTATCTTTGCATCATATGAGATATAATCGGCTCAAAAGTAACCATTGTGCTTTAAGATGTGGCACATACTAAAAGTACAAGGCAAGCTAAAAATCATTGCCTCCGAACTTTTTGGGAAACCTCTTAAAGCATTTTAAATAAAATAAAACTTTATTAACATGCTACGAGTACATCTTTATTCTTCAAGTTGATCTATTTATTTCTAAACGTAGTCACCTTGGCTACAAACACATTTCACCCAACGAGAAACCAGTTCGTTTATACTATCACTGTAGAGCATTTGACTTTGTTGACTGAGCCACAACCTCACCCCTGCTTGCTCCACGTCATCTTGTGGTGTTTCTTTTTTCTTTTCTTTTTTTAAAAAAATATTTATATTTTGATTAAATTATTATTCTCTTCTGAAGATTCAGAAAACTGTTGTGAGTTTTGCACCACTTCTTGATGGGAAGAGCAAAGACTTTTTTTTAAAAAAAACTTAAGTGCTGTAAGTGATGTGTTTCCTGAAATCGTTTGCAGAAGGCATAGCGTCCTCAAGATCAGGAACAGAGTTCGCATTGCCACTTAATTTATTTGTGTCGTGATCATGTTCGATCACGACCGGATATGAGACATAGAAACTACGAACAGAGAAACCTAAGGGATCAGACAGAGCTGGAAATTTTCTTTGCTGTACTACACCACACATTAATAGAAGTTGGATTTAAATCACAAACAAGGTAAATAGCAATGCGCCTTTTGCCTTACCTACGACGTTTGCCGACATGCAGTCGATCCCTGGTAGCTGTATGAAAACTATAAAAACACCGTTATTTCTGTTGCTATTAATAGGAGATGGATAGCATGGAAATACTTTAACTAATAAGCAGGCACTACAGCATTTGAGAGCACAATAACCAATTTAATTATCTTAGTCAGTATTGCTAACAATAGGATCCGTACATTTCAATTTTATATCTTGCTGACTGTTTCTTTAAATAAAGTCCTTTAACATTTTCAACATTTCATCTTCGCTGCACACATAAATTCTTTCATAGCACTGCACAATAGTAATATTTTATAATAGCTAATTAGTGATTGCGGACCACGCGTCCGCCTTCTTTAAAAAATATCACGACTGTGGTAACAGAGAGGATTACAGTTCTTCAGCTGTCAAAAAATAAGAAACACAAAATATCGCTATCCATACAATTTATGAACAATTTGTATTCCGCGCCGTGGCGCGTAAGGTATTCTTTGAAATATCAGGTGGTAGCTGCTCAGCGACGTTCTAAGAAATTTTTACACAAATTGTATGGCTTTTATGAGCCTGCATGGTTAGATTGTCGAATGTAAGTTTATTTAAGCTATCGATTCAGATACTAATATTACAATCTCTGTCAAAATGAAATTCTCTAATGTGTCCTGTAAGTGTTGGAAACAGATCAAAATCTGATGGTTCAAATGGCTCTGAGCACTATACGTCCCCTTGAACTTAGAACTACTTAAACCTAACTAAACTAAGGAATCACACACATCCATGCCCAAGGCATGATTCGAACCTGCGACCGTAGCGGTCGCGTAGTTCCAGACTGAAGCGCCTACAACCGCTCGGCCACTCCGACCAACCAAAATCTGATGGTGCCAAGTCGAGATTGTATTGAGCATGATCAATGACGGTGGATGAAAGGCGCCGGATTTCTGCAGATGTCGGAGCGCCCGTCTGTCGTGTGGCGTTGTCATTCTGAAGGAGAGGGTGCTCAAACTGTGGACGCTCTTCGAACTCGTGTTCTCAGTTTTCTGAAGGTCTCGCAGTGCCTTGCAGAATTTATGGTGGTTTATTTAGACACCAATTCCAAGTGCAGCACACCTTGAACATCACAGAGGACTGTGAGAATTACGTTGCGTGCTGATGGCACGGTCTTGAACGTTTTTGGTGTCGGTGGTCCTTTGTGGCAGAACTTCACTGATGCTGCCTTGTTTTCGTGATCAAAATGGTGTCCCAGTTTTCATCACCTGTCACAATTCAATAAGGAACCAATCATCCTCAAGCTCAAAATGCAAAAGAAATTGTTGACAGATGTCCAGTCTCCTCTGCTTCATGTCGAGAGTGAGCATTCAAGGCACCCACCGTTCACACAGTTTTCGGTATCATACACTACCGGCCATTAAAATTGCTACACCACGAAGATGACGCGCTACAGACGCGAAATTTAACCGACAAGAAGAAGATGGTGTGATATGCAAATCATTAGCTTTTCAGAGCATTCACACAAGGTTGGCGCCGGTGGCGACACCTACAACGTGCTGACATGAGAAAAGTGTCCAACCGATTTCTCACACACAGACACCAGTTGACCGGCGTTGCCTGGTGAAACGTTGTTGTGATGCGTCTGTACGAACAGTTCGACGGCGTTTGTAGGAACATGGACCATCAGTTCAGAGACCATGGCTGCTGTTGCCCTTGACGGTGCATCAAAGACAGGAGCGCCTGCGATGGTGTACTCAACAACGAACCTGGGTGCACGAATGGCAGAACGTCATTTTTTCGGATGAATCCAGGTTCTGTTTACAGCGTCATGATGGTCGCATACGTGTTTGGCGAATCCGCGGTGAAAGTAAATTGGAACCCTACATTTCAGCAGGATAATGCACGACCGCATGTTGCAGGTCCTGTACGGGCCTTTCTGGATACAGAAAATGTTCAACTGCTGCCCTCGCCAGCACATTCTCCAGATCTCTCACCAATTTAAAACGTCTGGTCAATGGTGGCCGAGCAACTGACTCGTCACAATACGCCAGTCACTACTCTTGATGAAGTGTTATCGTGTTGAAGCTGCATGGGCAACTGTACCTGTACACGCCATCCAAGCTCTGTTTGACTCAATGTCCAGGCGTATCAAGGCCGTTATTACGGCCAGAGGTAGTTGTTCTGGGTACTGATTTCTCAGGATCTATGCATCGAAACTGCTTGAAAATGTAATCACATATCAGTTCTAGTATAATATATTTGTCCAATGAATACCCGTTTATCATCTGCATTTCTTCTTGGTGTAGCAATTTTAATGGCCAGTAGTGTAGCTTTGCAGTGGTGGTCTATACACGGTCTCGTGATATGCCATACTTACCTGACAGCTCTGTCTGTGATATTCCTCGATATTCTCTGATGAGTTGATCAACCCGAGTCCGATGAGCCTAGCGTTTGCCCACTCCGAGTGCTGCCACACAGGTTGAGGTTGACACCATCGTCTGCTTCATTACGTGCACTAACAACATTGCGTCTCACATTACCGATATCGCTACAGTCATCACAGCACACATCTTTCATTCTGCTATGGAATTCAATTGGAGGCACGTTTTCTGTGATTAGTAACTCGATTACGGCACGGTCTTTGTCACGCACGGACATAGGTACCTCACACACCTATATGCCACACGGTACATTCGGAGCCCTCTGGTGGAAGAGGGTTGCAACTTGTGTCAGCGAAGGGTGAAAGCCGACCGAGTACCATGCAAGAAATGCAACATCTCAGCCGATATTGAAAACAGAATAAAAAAATCGGAGGTATGACTTTTCAGCACGCTCTCAGTCATAGATTTGATTTTGAACAATAGGTCTACATATTTTCCTTCAGCATGTTGATTTACAGCTGGTTCACCTAACCTAACTTTTGCAAATTACATTTCCCGGCATCTTAAAATGGTAGTAAAATGTAACGTGTTATTGATAAGTTCATGCATGTAATTAGATATTTTGATAATATACTACTACAGTTTCAGTTAATTTTGAAAATGATGATGCTTCTTAATTCACCTGAACACAAACACTCAAGGAGGAATTGCGGTGCCAAAAAGAGAAATTGACTCTGATAGACATCAGTATATTAAGCATTTTCAATCACTGGGCGGTTATCTTAGGCTTTCATTTCTGTAACAAACAATTCTACAGTGCGTGAAGTACAAGCAGGTATGTCGGCGGAAATATTATTTACATTCAAAAACCTCCATACGTTGAGAAGGGAGAAGAACAGACAGGAAAAGCAGAGACTAAAATATTTTATCATAGGGTTTAGCTGTAATTGACATGTTTCTTAGAATTCCTTGGCAATTACAAGTTACAGTTTTTTGGATTATAACCAGACACCTTTCAACCTGGCAAAAATAAATGAAACCTCTACTTTTATCAACCAATATTACTTGAGCTGTTTGTGAAGGCCCTTGGGACACGTGTTACTAGGATCCACTTGACACTTCAGGCAGAGGCAGAGGCCAACTGCAGCTTTGCATTTGCCTGTGGTGGGTCTTGCGACATTTGAGGAAGTTGAACTTAGTTCACGGGTTTTAGACAGTGAACCTAGCTCAGCAGGAATTTCGGAAATCAATCAAGATTATCTGGCTTTTTTTTCAGAATAATTTTGACAGTTCGTTAATATACTCTCTGATAATCCGCACAGGAGGGGCTGTAAGGATACCCTACGAAAAATTATTGGTGCGACGAACTGCTAAGAAATTCTATGATTGTCATTTCTGTCTCATTTCCAGAACAGTGTTAAACAGGTACCTAATTAGCGCTCTCATACGTACACGCAAGAGACTAACTACAAACAATAGCGGAACTGATGAATATTCCGGTGAATTGTGACAAAATTTAGACCACCAAGGTCTTATAAAAACTCAGGTGCGAACTGTTTACTGGGAGCAGAGATTGTCGAAATTTAGTCAGTATATCGGGGAAGAACCCGTCTAACTGACAGACTGACAGCTCCAGAGACTACAGGCTCAGCAGCGGAAGTTACGGGAGCGAACTGGATTGCTGTGTCGTGTAGGCAAACACTCCTAAGCAACTGGCGGTAAGAGCACCAGGAGTCAACAGCAAATAACCAGCTTCGCTATGGAATTCTTGTCTACTGACGTCACTTCCGCGACTACTTATCGTTTTTTCTTACTATCTGTAAACATCACGGGCCTCGTCTGGCAGGAACATTTTTTTCTCTTTAATCCTGGGAAGTAATTTTACTAGATGCCCGTCACAGGCACGCTGAATACATCGACTCTGACACTTAAGGAGTGATCGCCATTCTTAAAAGAAAGTGATTTTCGAGAAACATAATCGTATTATAATAGTGCACCAGCAGTATTGTAACACTTAAGCCATTCATTTGTCTTCGCTGCTGTTCAGACCTGCAACATTGGAATGACCTGGAGCTAAATAGACGATTACGTGGCACCTACTAACATATTTGAGCTGAGCTAAACACATTCAGACTGTGTCGCCTGGCCACAAAGAGCTGTTGCATAGCGATTTGATTCACGGATCCAGTTATATGGCTCCTTTCGTGTTTAGCGATATGACGTGGGGGGCCTGAAGACGGCATCAATGTAATACCGAAACTGGTTGCATATAAGAGGTTCATAAAATAAATTTCTGCAATACATATGGCAGTTGGTAAATTATTGTATCAAGAAATACATGTCAGCCGTTGTCCCACAGTCCGTAATGGATCAACAAAGAGTTCGGATAACGTCTCAACGTGAGTATGGGCAGAAGAAGTGCTCTCATTTTCCGAAAGACATCCAACCATATTTTAGTCTTTTGTCATCCAGCGGGAGAAGTTTGCGAGGAAATACCTATACTCATACAATGGTACGCTTCTCAGAATAAAAATCCTCCGAAGTAACCCAGCCTGAGATTTCCAAGGTAGTAATTCCTCGTCCCTCTCTGCTGAGTCCAAGATTATCAGAGTTTCCAAAGTATTATCCGGCTATCTTTCCGGCGCCACTACAATACCGGCTGGCCACCGCTGTATTGTGCTTCCGCGCTCAGGTGCCCAGACCGTCCGTCTTCGCACTTCCTGTGTAAAGCAGGACCAACACACCTGTGCGTGCTTTTCCACCCACAGCTTGAGTTACGCCTGCCATTTCATTACCACTGGCGTTCCAACCTCTACTAGTATAGGCAATCATTCATTACGCCGTTTTGATAATAAAGAGACTCAGTCACCTTTCATGCAATAAGCGTTAACAATTATTTACAAGGTGTACGTGACAATGAAAATCTTCTTCAAAATATTTATATATACGATTACAACCTACCAAATGATACCTAAATCCGGCTGTAAATCACGACAAGGTATGTAGATGAAATGAAATGTCGTGTGGCTAGGGCCTCCTGTAGGGTAGACCGCTCGCCTGGTGCAAGTTTTTTGAGTTGACGCCACTTCGGCGACTTGAGTGTCGATGGGTATGAGATGATGATGAATACAACACAACACCCAGTCCCTGAGCGGAGAAAATCTCCGACCCAGCCGGGAATCTAACCCGGGCCCGTTTGCATGGCATACCGTTGCGCTGACCACTTTTTTTATCTCATTTTGTTCGCTTTTGTTCGTTGAATCTGCTCGGCGCGGACGTCGTAAGACATCCGTTTAAGTCCGTTGGTGATAGATTAACTCAGTTTTTTATTACAGAGGGCAGCTAACCCTCTGACCGAACACGCTGAGCTACCGTGCCGGCATCACTCAGCTATCGAGGCGAATGTAGGTGAGTGCTTGTAAGGTACAAAATTATAGCCACCTTACAAAGCGCCTGTAATATTGTTAACACTCTTACAATTATTGAAATAGATCTGTTATTCGGTATAATATGTATTAACGTTTTATGGGGAACACTGGAGAGTAGAACAAATCGAAAGCCAGTTTCACTGGAAGATAAACCTGAGATGAGCTTGAGGAAAAAATTCTATCAGCATTCAGGCAAGAAGCTCACAGGTGCATGTAAAGAAAATAAAGACAATGTCACAGAAGACATTCAGAAGCATTTTTATTGGTATAGGGTAGCATTTTTATTTGTTTGTAGCAAAATGGCCAAACGTTTAAGTTCGATGATTCATTTTTATTTTGCCCTACTCTGTTTATTATGGTATGTTGCTTTTTTTTGTAATTTTATACTCAGAAACATGGTAGTGATAATATAGACTGGCAGTTGGGTAATAGCTAATCATGTAAACGAAGTCTACAGTGCCTTGCTTCAGAATATTTACGGTTGCATGTAGTTGTAGCAAGCTGGAGGATTGCTATTTACGCCAATCAATAGGAAACAATTTCCGAAGTCTTGCTTCGAAACAGTGTGTGAATGCAACGTGGCTGCAGGTTCGTCCCCATTTTGTACACATTAGAGTGAAGAAAAGCTTACAAGGTATGATATTGTCTGCATGATTTTAAGTTATTTCATATTTGCGGAAGATCAGTATGTTAAATAGCATTAATGATTACCTCGATATGCTGCGATATTATTATATTAAGTTGTTGGTCCCGGTAGCTAAAGATTATTAGTCAAATGGACTATTGCAATTTATTGTCAATATAGTCAAATGTCCAATGGAGCGCATTACTTAAACAACGCATTTCAGTCACTCTCGTTAAAACTATTACTTCTATCTCTCACTTTTGTTGTGAAGCTCCGTTGTCTCACGTTTAGCAGCGCAGCAGTTATAGTGGGAGAGGGTGGATGTGATTTCGAGCTGTACACGCAAGATCCTCATTATTTGCGCCAATTAAGTTAATTGTGTAACATTTCAAACACAAAAACGCTAGAAAGACATTTGTACATTATTTAATGACTATCAAAAAGACTATAACTTCACGTAGTTTTTTTTATGTGAACATAGAATATCATTGTTTTCTCATTGATCACAGAGAACAGTCAGTCACAATATGGTACAAGTAAGCACATTTGTTCGGTTGCTACGTACGTTCGTAGCGTTTTTGTTTCGCATGTTAATATTCCGGTTTCTATGCGTTAATTTATCGATAGTCATTTTTTATTTGTAGTTCACTGTTGCAAATTGAGTATACATTGTGTCATTTTGTTATCTAAAGATAATGACTGGAACTGTGGATGCTAGAAAATGTAGTGCCAAGTGGAGAAATCTGAACATTTCCGAAGTATTATTTGAGGTCAGTAGCTGCGACGACAGCTGCCGAGGCAAACAGAAATACTTGGCCCTATATGGGGTAACGCCACAGGACAGAGAACGGTAAGAAAATGTTTTTTTAGTTTTAAGGAGGATCGTTTACACGTGAGTGACTCTCCATGTTCAGGAAGACCTTCGGTTTCTGATGAAGATGATTTAAACTCCTTAATCCACAATGATTCACGTCCGTGTAATCGAGAATTGGCCAATGTGATGAACTGCGGTCATGCCACCATCCTGCACATTTGCATGCAGAGGGGTAAGTTCAATGATTGAGTGTATGGGTATTGCATACTCTAAGCGTGGCCATATACGCATCTCCGCTTGCTCATCATCAGCTGGCCCATAAACAACAACGACCATTCCCATCCTGCATAGTTCTGGTGACGAGAAATGGTGTCTTTATGCTAACATAAGGCAAAGAAGGGAATGGCTGAGCCCAAACAAAGCAGCTACTCCCCGTACAGAGACCTGTGCGCATTCACAAAAGGCAACGTTATGCATCTAGTGGAACAGCGCCGGTATGCTGTACTACGTAATGCTTTCCCGAATGTAGTCATCGCTACTGACATTTATTGCCAGCAGCTGAGACATGTTGCAGGAGCAATCGAACAACAGTGGTCACAAAGACTGTCAATAAATGCTACTCCACGATAACCCTCTCCCGCATTCTGTTAGACTGATAAGAAACACTACACAGGAGTTGGGTTGGGAAGCCATGCCGCACCGACCTTATTCACGTGATCTTGCGCCCTGGGATTTTCACTTATCCCGCTCTCTATCGAAAGACCTTCAACGCACTTCCTTCCCGGATGAAAATGCGCTCCGAACACGGCACGACGAGTTATTCGCCTGATTTCTGCTGTCGCGGAGTCGAAAAGTTACCCCAGCGCTGGTACACTCTTGTAAATATGTTATTTGTAACTAAAGTCTCTGTTACGTATATCTGTTGTTAACTTACCGAAAAACGCTACCAATCTAATACTACCTCTGGCAGTGTTGGTTAATGTGCAAAATACCGAGTTGCACCATGGTTCGCAGTCCAATGTAGGCCTCCTATAAATGGCTGACAGAATCTGTTAAAAGGTGGGACGAAGGCAACTGCATACCAACCAATAAACAATGCTTAGAAGGGATACTCCCCATCGCACCCCCCTCAGATTTAGTTATAAGTTGGCACAGTGGATAGGCCTTCAAAAACTGAACACAGATCAGTCGAGAAAACAGGAAGAAGTTATGTGGAACTATGAAAAAATAAGCAAAATATAGAAACTGAGTAGTGCATGCGCAAGGTAGGCAACAAAATGGCCAGTGTAAAAACAGGAGCGCCGTGGTCCCGTGGTTGGCGTGAGCAGCTGCGGAATGACAGGTCCCTCGAGTGAAAAGTTTAATTTTTTATTTTCAGACAATTATCAAAGTTCAGGCACTCACACATAATCAAATTCGCTCTCCAATATTCCAGGACATGTTCAGATTTCCTTGGACCTATGCAGGATTTGATAGTCTACACACGGAAAAATTTGAAAACGTTAAAAACATATGTTTCGACAGAGCAAAGGGAAAGCTGTGCGATTGTTAAACTGTTGCATTCATTTGTTGCAGTTTATGAGACAAACTCTTATGTTTTCATCACTTTTTTGGGAGGGATTATGACATCCACAAGAAATCCCAAATCGGGCAAGGTAGAAGAATCTTTTTACCCATTCGCCAAGTGTACAAGCTAGGTGGGTCGACAACATATTGCTGTCATGTGACGCACATGCCGTCACCATTGTCGTATAGAATATATCAGACGTGTTTTCCAGTGGAGCAGTCGGTTGACCTATGACCTTGCGATCAAACGTTTTCGGTTCCCATTGGAGATGCACGTCCTTTCGTTGCGGTGCTGTCGCAAAACACAGACGCTAAACTTATTACAGTGAATAGAGACGTCAATGAACGAACGGACAGATCATAACTTAAAAAAAAAAATAAGTAAATTTTTGCCCCCTTGAACCAAGGACCTCTTGTTCCGCAGCTGCTCACGCTAACCACGGGACCACGGCGCTCCTGTGTACACACTAGCCACGATGTTGCCTATCTTGCGCATGGACTACTCAGTTCGTATATTTTGCTTATTTTTTTCATAGTTCCACACAACTTCTTCCTGTTTTCTCGATTGATCTGTGTTCAGTTTTTCAAGGCCTATCCACTGTGCCAACTAATAACTAAATCTGAGGGGAGTGCTATGGGGAGGTTCCCTTGTTAGTGAAGAACTGTGCTGTTGTAGACGGCTTTAATTTCTTTTTTTATTTTTAGTTCTTAAATTGGATTGGTTAATTTTAGGTTATAGCAGGAGAAGCTAGCAAAGGAGGGGTTGAACTGTGTTCTTCAGTTTCTTTAGACATACTCTCCCGACTTCGTGTATCCGTTGTGATCCCTATTATAAATCGTTGGACATATCTGTTATCTTAAAATGTAAACTTTACTTCCAGGGTGGCTATCATTAACGACAAAATGTGCTGAATTTTCATTGTGCTGATTCAAATGGTTCAAATGGCCACGAGCACTATGGGACTTATGATCTGAGGTCATCAGTCCCCTAGAACTTAGAACTACTTAAACCTAACTGAAGCGCCTAGAACCGCTCGGCCACCACGGCCGGTCATTGTGCTGGTCCATTGAAATTTATGGCTCAAATACTCATAGTAAACTACGTACAAATGTTTGACAGCACCAGGTTTTCAGTTAAATATTTTTTCATACGAAAGAACGCTTACTGCTTTATATTTTTTGGTAATAAGATGAATAGTTTCATTGAGACGTGGAGAATATGGAATGCACAACTCACACTTACGAATATGCCTCGTACTCGTAATATCCGTCACTTAGTGAGGTCAGCTGTAGACACGATAACTGTCCTTATCAGGACTTGTATCGACAGAAGTTTTCTGTTATCCGTTAACTAATAATGAAGTTTGCTATTACCAACTGATTAATAACTTCCCTGGGATGTCTGACATTGTTATCAGTTTCGTTTGTGTGGCCCATTTCCAGCAGTATAGAGCACTTCACATTTTTTGCGTCACGATTGCTTGCTTATTTGTGAGTAAGAGTTATTTTGTTAAGCTCTTCACACTCCCGTATAGTTGTTAGAGATATTGTTTACTAATGTAGTAGCCTCAAAATTACTCTAGTTTCCCCACACAGTCACATCAGCCTCTGAACAAAGTGGGAAGTTCTAAAATATGCCGAAAGCTTCATCCTGGTACGGGTTCCTGCCTACGCCTTTCCAAACTGAAAATTTGTGCCAGCACTTCAGCGCACAGCTGAAGAGCAATTTCTCTTAAAGAAAGCTCAATTGGTGGTTCACTGTTGAAGCCTAGTGCTGAGCTTAAAGTTGCAGAAAGAACAAGTGCGCTAAAGTGAAGATTTGACTCACTCCGTGTGGCGTCTTCGGCAGGTTAATCGCTAAACGGTTGTCTGCCGTTGTGAGATGGCGTGACTCAGGACAAACAGTTCAGACTATGTATTAATCTTCATCTACGTAAATAGTTGTTGTGATGAAAAGCCCCATCTACACGGAGCTTACAGATACGGAGCACAAAATAAGTTCTGCAAGGATAGCTCTAACTGAAAGGAAACTCTCGGAAATTGAAATAATTGAATTACAGTAAGAATGAAATTGTAAATGAGCATGGCCCTTTGAATCTCTTCTGTCTGTTGGAGGATACTGGTACGGCATCTGCTCAGTATTGATTTTCTTCAGCTTAATTTACTGGTGCTGAATTTTACATAAAATGTCGAAACCAGGTAGTTTTTTCTTCGAGTGCCTTGACTGGACACACAAATCACTCGAGATCTACGAATTTGCACTGTCGGACACACGAACGAAACTGACTTGAAGTACGATGTCACTATCACGATATAACTGAGTGATCAATAATGATTTACGTAATAAAACACTGCATCATTTACTTTTCTTGTGCATTCACGTTGCGTTTCAAGAATTCATTCTCATTTTCAGATGCTACTATTTAGATTCGTATTGTTATGTGATGTCTGGTTGTGTGTTGTTATGCTTCTGTTGTAACGCAGTTATCTGTTTATGGTTTCATCACAATCAGAAAATACCCCCATAAATCACATATAATGGATTTAACAGCAGAGTTAGAACCTTTTGCACACCCAAAAAAAGTCAGGGGAAAAAAAATTCTCAGTGATAAACTAGACAGTGAAACGTTCAATTTCTTTGTATGTTTCTCTTGTACGTGACAAGGATAGTAATATCATAAATATGTTCTCTCCTTCATACATTCACTCAGTATTTCAACAAAATACTATAAAAATAGAATGTGAAGTGTAAGTGTTAATTACAAAATTCATTGTTGTTACTGATAGCAGTACAAGAGACAGTTTCATTGAATAATACTGTAATCCGCCGGCCGCGGTGGTCTAGCGGTTCTGGCGCTGCAGTCCGGAACCG
The DNA here is from genome assembly GCF_023864275.1 of Schistocerca cancellata. Lineage (NCBI taxonomy): Eukaryota > Metazoa > Arthropoda > Insecta > Orthoptera > Acrididae > Schistocerca > Schistocerca cancellata. The sequence continues at coordinate 1,052,031,484 of NC_064626.1, read as the reverse complement.
CGGGACTGCTACGGTCGCAGGTTCGAATCCTGCCTCAGGCATGGGTGTGTGTGATGTCCTTAGGTTAGTTAGGTTTAAGTAGTTCTAAGTTCTAGGGGACTTATGACCTAAGATGTTGAGTCCCATAGTGCTCAGAGCCATTTCAATAATGTAATCCACTAATATAAAACGTTTCTAACTACATTAAAACTCTTCAGGAAGCAATAATGCCACAACATCTTTCTACATCTACATCTACATGCATACTTTGCAATCTGCCTGGCAGAGGGTTCTCTATTATTCCAATCTCGTATAGCACGCGGAAAGAACGAACACCTGTATCTTTCCGTACGAGCTCTGATTTCCCTTATTTTATCGTGGTGATCGTTTCTCCCTATGCAGATCGGTGTCAATAAAATATTTTCTCATTCGGAGGAGAAAGTTGGTTGTAGGAATTACGTGAGAAGATTCCGTCGCAACGAAAAACACCTTTCTTCTAATGATTTCCAGCCCAAATCCAGTATCATTTCTGTGACGCTCTCTCCCATATTTCGCGATAATACAAAACGTGCTGCCTTTCTTTGAACTTTTTCGATGGACTCCGTCAGTCCTACCTGGTAAGGATCCCACACCGCGCAGCAGTATTCTAAATGAGGACGGACAAGCGTAGTGTAGGCAGTCCTTAGTAGATCTCTTACATTTTCTAGGTGTTCTGCCAATAAAAGGCAGTCTTTAGCCTACCCCACAACATTTTCTATATCTTCCTTCCAATTTAAGTTGTTCGTAATTGAAATTCCTAGGTATGTAGTTGAATTTACGGCCTTTACATTTGACTGATTTATCCTGTAACCGAAGTTTAACGAATTTCTGTTAGCACTCATGTGGATAACTTCGCACTTTTCGTTATTTAGCGTCAACTGCCAAGTTTTGCACCATTCAGATATCTTTTCTAAATAGTTTTGCAATTTGTTTTGATATTCTGATGACTTTATTAGTCGATAAACGACAGCGTCGTCTGCAAAAACAACTTAACCCTGCTGCTCAGATTGTCTCCCAAATCGTTTATGTAGGTAAGGAACAGCAAAGGGCCTATAACACTACCTTGGGGAACGCCAGAAATCACTTCTGTTTTACTCGATGACTTTCCGTCAATCACTACGAACTGTGACCTCTCTGGCAGGAAATGACAAATCAAGTAACGTAACTGAGACGATATTCCATAAGCACGCAATTTCACTACAAGCCGCGTACATGGTACAGTGTCAAAAGCCTTCCGGAAATCCAGAAATAGGGAAGCGACCTGAAATCCCTTGTCAATAGCAATCAGAACTTCATGCGAATAAAGAGCTAGTTGTGTTTCACAAGAACGATGTTTTCTAAACCCATGTTGACTGTATGTGAATAGACCGTTTTCTTCAAGGTTCAAATGGTTCAGAGCACTATGGGACTTAACTTCTGAGGTCATCAGTCCCCTAGAACTTAGAACTACTTAAACCTAACCAACCTAAGGACATCACACACATCCATGCCCAAGGCAGGATTCAAACCTGCGACCGTAGCGGTCGCGCGGTTCCAAACTGTAGCGCCTAGAACCACTCGGCCGCTCCGGCCGGCTTTTTTCGTGGTAATTCATAAAGTTAGAACACAATATATGTTCCAAAATCCTGCTGCATATGGACGTTAATGATATGGGCCTGTAACTACCTTTCTGAATATTTGTGTGACCTGTGCAACTTTCCATTCTTTGGATACGGATCTTTCGTCGAGCGAACGGTTATTTACGATTGTTAAGTATGAAGGTAATGCATCAGCATACTCTGAAAGGAACCTAATTGGTATACAGTCTGCACCAGAAGACTTGTTTTTATTAAGTGATTCAAGTTGCTTCACTATTCCGAGGATATTTACTTCTACTTTACTCATGTTGGCAGCTATTCTTGATTCGAATTCTGGAATATTTACTTCGTCTTCTTTTGTGAAGGCATTTCGGAAGGCTGTGTTTAGTACCTCTGCTTTGGCAGCACGGTCTTCGATAGTATCTCCATTATACCATGTACTGATTCTGTATAACGAAAGAGTATGAATGATGGTTTGCGTGTGTGTGTGAATTTCCGCGCAAGAAAGAAGATACAATAACTGTTAGTAAATACACAAAAAATACGGCATTCTAACATTAGCGCCTAAGAAAAGTTCTAAGATTTTATTTTCCGACTGCAGTAAAACCAGGAACAGATGACTGCGTGGAAAGAGATGTAGAGTAACACCCATGCAGACATCACTACGTACCATTACCAATGTACATAGTAGCACTTGAAAATTGGAATACATTCCTGAAGTACGTGGTGATGAAAATGGAAAAAAGGTAACTGGTGCAGTATTTTATTATTTAATCATTATTGAGTCAATTATAAACTTTCGAAAACATCGGTTACGATGAATTAAATCTGATGATGCATACTGGAACAACGCGAGAAAAAAGCACGCTCTTTCTCAGTCTTTGCAGATCTCAACTGATTCACGTGTGATAATTAATTTAGGGAGACTCCCTTCAGTTGCACTAATGTTTATTTAAACCACGATCGGTTCAGAGATTTTAAAATCCCGTTTTCAGCTGTACGAAATTATAGTATTTGGTAATGCAAAGCCGGCCGGAGAGGCCGAGCGGTTCTAGGCGCTACAGTCTGGAAACGCGCAACCGCTACGGTCGCAGGTTCGAATCCGGTCTCGGGCATGGATGTGTGTGATGTCCTTAGGTTAGTTAGGTTTAAGTAGTTCTAAGTTCTAGGGGACTGATGACCTCAGCAGTTAAGTCCCATAGTGCTCAGAGCCATTTTTTGGTAATGCAAAACATGCAGTAGGGTCAATCAGTGCGTGAGTTCCAATCATTGCATGTACCAAAATTGTGATTCATGCGTGTTATTAAGGCACTGAAAGTAAGACTACCAAGCTTCGAAATCGATAGTGTGCAAAAATAACAGAAATAAGTTGAAGCAATAGAAAAAAAATCGTTATTTATGAATCCCGTACCTAAGTACATACGGCGGGGGATATTTACTGTGGCTAGGGAACAAGAACTGATAGCATATGAAACATTCCCAAGTGTAGTGGTCCGCCATTGTATGAAGGCGAGAGGCCTGAGGCTGCGGTACAACTGCAGAAAAGGAAGAAGCAAGTGGGACTATTGAATTCCGGGGTGGGGTTAACTAATTGCCGTCGTATCTGCGGCCACCTACGTCGGTTCTTGTGTGTGTCCGGCGGGTGACTCGGCAGTATCAAAAGGAAAGGCGCTCCATTGTGCTCTACAACGAGACGTTTCCGCTGATTCAGAGCGCACAGATAAGGCAGCGTATATTGTTTCATGCGATTGAGAGCACTGTGTGGCAGAAAGGCTGGAACGAAACACTCTGTCAGTAGTTGAATGTGTGTGAGAGTGTTCTTGTGTGGTCATACTGCTAGAAGTGTCTAGTTTTTTATCTTGGTATTAATCTCTTTTACTAACTTTATTTGAATGGACTCATAATTACACTGAGGTGACAAGAGCCATGGGATAGTGATATGCTTATATAGAGATGGCAGTAGTATCGCGTATACAAGGTATAAAATGGCAATGCATTGGTGTAGCTGTCATTTGTACTCAGGTGATTTGTGTGAAAATGTTTCTCAATCGATTATGGCCGCTCGATGGGTATTAACAACTCTGAACGCGGAACGGCAGTTGTAACTAGACCCACGGTACATGACACTTCGGAAATCGTTAGGGTATTCAGTATTCCGAGGTCCACAGGTCAAGGGTGTGCTGAGAATACCAAATTTCTGGCATTACGGACAATGCAGTGGCCGACGGCCTTCGCTTAATGAACGTATACGGAGAATTGTTAGTGCTAACAGACCAGCAACACTGCTTGTAGTAACCGCAGAGATCAATATGGGACGTACGACGAAAGTATCCGTTAGGACAGTGCGACGAAATTAGTGGGCTTTGGCAGCAGACGACGGACGCGAGTGCCTTTGCTAGATGCGCGACGTCGCCTGCTGGGCCTCCATGGGCTCGTGACCACACCAGTTGGACCCTACACTACCGGAAAACCATGGCCTGGTCAAATGAGTCCCGATTTCAGCTGGGAACAGCTGATGGTAATCTTCGAATGTGGCGCAGACCCACGAAGCTATGGACCCAAATCATCATCGCGGCACTTTGCAAGCTGGTGGTGGATCTATAGTGGTGTGGGCTGTGTTGGTATAGAATGGACAGGGCCCTCTAGTCCAACTAAACGGCTCATTGACTGGAAATGGTTATGATCGGCTACTTGGAGATCACCTGCAGCCATTCATGGTAGCCCGCATCTCGTGGTCGTGGCGTACGCCTTAGATAAGTTCGTACCGACTAAGGTCCAAAGCGAGGGGAAAGATCCACCGTGGTATAACAATCATGTACGAAAGGTACTACGGAAACAAAGAAAGCTTCATCATAGGTTTAAGAGTAGTCGAATCATAGCTGATAAGGAAAAGCTGAACGAAGCGAAAAAGAGCGTAAAGAGAGCAATGAGAGAAGCATTCAACGAATTCGAACATAAAACATTGGCAAACAATCTAAACAAGAACCCTAAAAAGTTTTGGTCATATGTAAAATCGGTAAGCGGATCTAAATCCCCTATTCAGTCACTCGTTGACCACGATGGCACCGAAACAGAGGACGACCGAAGAAAGGCAGAAATACTGAATTCAGTGTTCCGAAACTGTTTCACTGCGGAAAATCGTAACACGGTCCCTGACTTCAGCCGTCGCACGGACGCCAAAATGGAAAATATTGAAATAAACGATATCGGAATTGAAAAACAACTGCTATCACTTAGTAGCGGAAAAGCATCCGGACCAGACGAGATACCCTTAAGATTCTACAGTGATTATGCTAAAGAACTTGCCCCCTTTCTATCAGCAATTTATCGTAGATCGCTGGAAGAACGTAAAGTACCTAGCGACTGGAAGAAAGCGCAGGTCGTTCCCATTTTCAAGAAGGGTCATAAATCAGATGCGAATAATTATAGGCCTATTTCGCTTACGTCAATCTGTTGTAGAATAATGGAACATGTTTTGTGTTCTCGTATTATGACGTTCTTAGATAATACAAATCTCCTTCATCATAACCAACATGGATTCCGCAAACAGAGATCATGTGAAACTCAGCTCGCCCTATTTGCCCAAGAAATTCACAGTGCCGTAGACACTGGCGAGCAGATTGATGCCGTATTCCTGGACTTCAGGAAGGCATTTGATACGGTTCCGCACTTACGTTTAATGAAAAAAATACGAGCTTACGGAATATCGGACCAGGTTTGTGATTGGATTCAGGATTTCCTAGAAGAAAGAACTCAACATGTCATTCTTAACGGTTCAAAATCTGCAGATGTAGAGGTAATTTCGGGAGTACCGCAAGGAAGCGTGATAGGACCTTTATTGTTTACAATATACATAAATGACTTAGTTGACAACATCGGTAGCTCCGTGAGGCTATTTGCAGATGACACGGTTGTCTACAAGAAAGTAGCAACATCAGAAGACTCGTACGTACTCCAGGAAGACCTGCAGAGGATTAATGCATGGTGCGACAGCTGGCAGCTTTCCCTAAACGTAGATAAATGTAATATAATGCGCATACATAGGGGCAGAAATCCATTCCAGTACGATTATGCCATAGGTGGTAAATCATTGGAAGCGGTAACGACCGTAAAATACTTAGGAGTTACTATCCGGAGCGATCTGAAGTGGAATGATCACATAAAACAAATAGTGGGAAAAGCAGGCGCCAGGTTGAGATTCATAGGAAGAATTCTAAGAAAATGTGACTCATCGACGAAAGAAGTAGCTTACAAAACGCTTGTTCGTCCGATTCTTGAGTATTGCTCATCAGTATGGGACCCTTACCAGGTTGGATTAATAGAAGAGATAGACATGATCCAGCGAAAAGCAGCGCGATTCGTCATGGGGACATTTAGTCAGCGCGAGAGCGTTACGGAGATGCTGAACAAGCTCCAGTGGCGGACACTTCAAGAAAGGCGTTACGCAATACGGAGAGGTTTATTATCGAAATTACGAGAGAGCACATTCCGGGAAGAGATGGGCAACATATTACTACCGCCCACATATATCTCGCGTAATGATCACAACGAAAAGATCCGAGAAATTAGAGCAAATACGGAGACTTACAAGCAGTCGTTCTCCCCACGCACAATTCGTGAATGGAACAGGGAAGGGGGGATCAGATAGTGGTACAATAAGTACCCTCCGCCACACACCGTAAGGTGGCTCGCGGAGTATAGATGTAGATGTAGATGTAGATGTAGCGTTCTTGCTTCCCACGCCCGGGTTCCCGGGTTCGATTCCCGGCGGGGTCAGGGATTTTCTCTGCTTCGTGATGGCTGGGTGTTGTGTGCTGTCCTTAGGTTAGTTAGGTTTAAGTAGTTCTAAGTTCTAGGGGACTTATGACCACAGCAGTTGAGTCCCATAGTGCTCAGAGCCATTTGAACCATTCATGGTCTTCATTCTTATGGACGACAATGCACCATGTCACCGGGCCACAATTGTTCGCGATTGGTTTGTAGAGCATTCTGGACAATTCAGCGAGTGATTTGGCCATTCGTATCGTCCGACATAAATCAAGAGGTCAGTTTGTGCACAAAATCCTGCATCGGAGATACGAGGGGCGTTTGAAAGGTCCGTGCAAAGTCGGAGAGATAGCACCACCGGCGCGTATCCAGGTCATGTTTAGTTAGTAGCACCTTTGGAAAGAACGCACACCAAGTTTCAACCATATTAGTCTATTCCTTTGTGTTTGGCATTCGTGTGAATAAAGGAAGTCGAGTGATTGTCAAAAAATGGACGAAAAAGAATTTCGTGTGGTGATTAAACATTACTTTATAAACGCAAAAAGCTTCAGGATACTAAAGAGAAGCTTGATAAACATTACGGTGACTCTGCATCTTACATTAGAACAGTTTATAAGTGGTTTCTAAATTTTTGGAGTGGCCATATGTGCACAAGTGATGCTGAACGCTCTGGACGCCCTGTGGAGATTACGACCCCAGAAATCATTGATAAAATCCATGATCTTCGTGACAGAAGAGTTAAGGTGCACGAGATTGCTAGTGCTCTGGGCATCTCGAATGAACGGGTACATAATATTTTGCATAAACATTTGGACATGAGAAAGCTATCCGCAAGATAGGTTCCGCGATTTCTCACGATTGACCAAAAACGGAATCGTATTAAGTGTTGCCATGATGGTTTGCAGCTGTTCAGGAAGAATCCGCAGGACATTAAGCGTCGTTTCGTCACTCTGGATGAAACATGGATACATTACTATACTCCTGAGACCAAACAACAATCTAAACAATGGGTTACCAAGAGAGAATCTGCACCAAAAAAGACGAAGACCGTTCCTTGGCCGGAAAGATTATGGGGACTGTCTTTAGGGATTAGCAAGGGTAATCCCCATCGACTATCTAGCGAAGAGTAAAACCATTAGAGATGCATATTATTCATCGTTATTGGACCGTTTGAAAACCGAGCTGCAAGAAAAACGGTGGCAATTGGACCGCAAAAAGTCCTTTTCCATCACGACAATGCACTAGGACACACCTCAGCAATTGTGGTAGCAAAATTAATGGAAATAGGATTCCAACTCGTTTCACATCCCCTCTATTCTCCAGACTTGGCTCCCTCGGACTACTATTTGTTCCCCAATTTGAAGAAATGGCTGGCGGGACAAGGATTTTATACAAACGAGGAGGTGATTGCAGCAACTAATAGCTATTTTGCAGACTTGAACAATTTCTATTATTCGGAAGGGATCAACAAATTAGAACAGCGTTGGACGAAGTAGTTTTTATTTTTGCACGGACTTTTCAAACGCCCCTCGTACTGCCGCAATTAAGGACGACTATAGAAGCAGCATGACTCAATAGTTATGCAGGGGACTTCAACAACTTGTTGAGTGCACGCCATGTCGGGGTGCTGCACGAAGCCGGGCAAAAATAGTTCCGACACGATATTAGAAAGTATCCCGTGATTTTTGTTACCTCAATGTATTTCAAAAGCGGCAACTCGTTCAACAATCTTCCAAGGTCTCTCCATATATTGCTGTATTTCTTTCATTACACTGTATGGCCAAATGTGGTTAACTTCATAAAATGCAAGTGATAACGGAGGACAAAACACAGGATGAGGGGACGAGAATAAAATGTGCAAGAACAGAGTAATAATAAAGATTACAGACATCATCCGGGCTGCCGTAGAAGGGTTGAAATGCCGCTGATGGATTTATTGCTTACGCGACGTCCACTGACTAATCAACGTTCGAAGTCACTGAGCCCTCATGACCCACTCAATCTGCTCTTACTGCTTCTCTTCTGGCAGCATAGTACTCCCTGCCTCCTTTTATTCTGGGGGGGGGGGGGGGGTCAGCCTCTCGTGACATCTCGTGGGCAATTCGGCGTAACATAGAGATGTCAGGATCCTTTGATCAGGTAGTTGTAACTGGAGACGAAAGTTGGAAGTCCTCCAGAAGATTATGGCTGGCTCTGAGCACTATGGGACTTAACTTCTGAGGTCATCAGTCCCCTAGAACTTAGAACTACTTAGACCTAACTAACCTAAAGACATCACACACATCCATGCCCGAGGCAGGATTCGAACCTGCGACCGTAGCGGTCTCGCGGTTCTAGACTGTAGCGCATAGAACCGCTCGGCCACTTCGGCCGGCCCAGAAGATTATGACTTGGGTATATAAATTCTGTGTTACTGTACAGACATAATGCTTGAAAATGTGGAATCATTATTGTCTTTCATGGAAGAAGTATGTCCGAGGAGTGCAACAGAAAACTAAGTAACTCCACATAAGCAGCTTCGGAGGCTGTACTGTTGGTGGCTGTGGACATCTTGGCAGGAACACGGCAGGATGTGACGGGCAGTTGTAAATGCGAATTTAGAGTCAGCGACCTGCGTGTGTGAGAACACCGGTTTCCACGCGACTACCGAATGCAGGCAGCAAGCAGTGGGTGCGACCGACGGCTGCTGGGTTTGGCCCGACCCATCTATGGTAGCTCCTCCGTACGGAGGCTGGGGCCAACGTCCGGACCACGTCAACGCCTCAGGGCGAGAAGGCGCTCGCCGGCTTAAAATTATAGGCGCCTCCTGCAGATCAGTCTGAAATGCAATTATCACCATTCGCAGCTTGCTATGGTTCTTGGCTCCAGGTAAAAAGACATTACAAAAACAAATTGGATAAAAGTCACCGTAGCTGAGCAGCAAACGTGCCCGACTGCCACGTTAAATATCCAGTTTCGAAATGTTTGTTTGTGTGGTTCATAGTCCAGTGCAACATCCTCTAGTTGCCAGTATTTCAGCAGCTTGCGCGATAAATGTCTTGAGAGTAGCTGTTTAGTCTAGGTAGGTGTGATGAATATATTTCAAGGGCAGTGCCGCATTTGTGTTGGTATGGGTGATAAGACATAAGACAGGTGGAAGAGCCTTGTGGGGATACTTAGCAACTTCCTCTTAGCGAATGCCACTAAGGCAACCCCCCCCCCCACCTCAGTCCTAACACCTCCAACCCCCCCTCCCGCCAATTAACAATTAAAAGGTAGAACGTTTGTTGACCAGGAATTTTATAATTTTATGCCACAAACTGATCTTCTCTTGTTGATCAAATACTGGTGATAGAATTTTCTGTCTTAATTTGTTTTTTATGTCTTTTGTTCGTTTTCGACGTGTACATATACGTTAAAGAACATCTAGTCAACAACAGTCTTTGCCCAGTCAGTCTCCTGGCATACAAGTTGGGCAGAATCCACCAAGAAAGTAGGTCGTTTATGATTCTGCTGTGTGCGTATACAAACTCTGTGTCTGAGATATTGCTATCGCGAACACTGTCTGCCCCTGGTAGCTGAGTGGTCAGCGCGAGGGAATGTCACACTTAACGGCCCGGGTTCGATTCCCGGCTGGGTCGGAGATTTTCACCGCTCAGGGACTGGGTGTTGTGTTGTCCTTATCATCATCATTTTATCCCCATCGACATGCAAGTCGCCGAAATGGCGTCAACTCGAAAGACTTGCACCAGGCGAACGATCTACCCGACGGGAGGCCATAGCCACGCGGCATTTCCATTTTTCATTGCGAACAGTAGCTAGGAGCAGTTATCGAGGGGAGTCGGAAGTGATGGGACGCAGGGTGCGGTGGATAGAAAACGCTCGACATGAGAGGTCGCAACCAGCCGTAATCATGTTAGTAGCGTCGGAGGAGACTTTGGTATTAATTGGAAATTTTTTGGTAATAGGCTTTTTGCTGTACGCAGTTGTTTGTTTGCGCGCTGGAGGGATTTTGTCAGATTCATGTATGCGTACACTCAGAGTAATATTCGTTTCTTTAGTGTGGCCAGAAACGTGTTTATTGAATAGAGTCATTGTGGAATAATTAAAAGTCTGGGTAAAGTTTGTCAAAATTTAAATCATCAGTTTCCTGGATATATTAAATTAAAAGTTTTTATTGGTTTCTATCATTTTCTGTACGTCGTTTAAGGTTAGTTCACCAAACCCCACCTGATCATTCAATTTCTTTGTATAAAAGTATGGGAGTAATTGCTGCAATTAGTCCATGAATTGCACTCTGCATGGATCGCAGTAGTGCTTTTAGAAATATTTTAGCATGTTGTTAATCACGCAGTTGCAGCAGCAAGACGAAGTAAGTTGTCTGTTGCGTAGAGGAGCATTGCAGAACAGTTGCTAGGAGGATGTTATAAAACTCGCCGTCAGATGGTTGAGAATTGATTTCTTTTTAATATTCGTGGGAGGAGTAATTTATTTGTTCTTTTTCAGTTTTCTTTGCTGTCAATCAGAATACCATTATTGTAAGAGATGCTATGTCTCTGTCTCTCTGTCTCTCTCTCTCTCTCTCTCTCTCTCTCACACACACACACATATCCGTACTCCTTACCGATTGATTATAAACCCTTTACACACATTTACGTACGCCTTAATGGATTGATTACAAACCCGTTTCTACCACCAAAGTCCACGCACCACATACAACGTGCTCGCAGGGGCCCTACACGATATTTGGCAGGTGTGTAAGTTTCTTTGGCTCATCAGTGTACATACAAAGAACATTAAGATATTATTTTGTTTGTTTTCAATTCTAGAATATATATCATCATGAACTGTCCACCATCATCTGACGTCACACATTTTAGAATCGGTAACACGTCTAGCAGCTGTGCGTCGCTAATGAAAACTTTCAGACACACTTTGCCGACGTACTCCTAGTGGCGAAAATTTCTTTCACTACCACGATTCGAAAGTACTACCTCCAGTTCTAACACGAAAGTACTAACGTGTGTCAGTGACATCATCAACGGAGAATATGTCTCTGCTCTTCGTACCGGAAAAATAAATCTATAAATCCATACATATTACAAAAATGTATGCACGTATATACGTGTGTGTGTGTGTGTGTGTGTGTTCCACATGCTCTCCTCAATCACTCAACTGATTTCAACGAAACTTATTAAACACGTCCCTTCCTGTCAACCAACAATAGATGTCAGGGTTAAGAAGCACCTATGTATCATAGTTCAGGAGATATGACGTCATGAACAATGAGATGCGTAAAAAAACTTCCGCGCTGTGCACGATGTTTAAATTTATTATTTCTTTGCTACCTGATCTATTCACAACCCATTTTTCAGACAGTATAGACATATATCGCTGAATGTACCTACACAAAAATATCATTGTACGACATATAGTTCAACAGATATGACGTCACAAAACACTGAACTGCTTGAAAAAATGCCGCATAATGCAAGAAGTATTAATATACAAATTCAAAAAAGTTTTTCATCACTCCAGACGGAGGGGGTTCGATAGCCGATCACTTCCAGTCATTCGACCAGGAAGGAGGTACACGACTCGTGTTGTCTGTATTTCAACCTTGCCTAGATGGCCAATACCGCGGTTCAATTGCGCCTGCATTGTTACTTTGTGCCAGGAAGGGATCTCAGCAAGAGAAGTGTCCAGGCAACTCGGAGTGAACCAAAGCGATGTTATTCGGACATGGAGGAGATACAGAGAGACAGAAACTGTCTATGACATGCCTCGCTCAGGCTGTCCGAGGGCTACTACGGCAGTGGATGACCGCTACCTACAGATTATGGCTCGGAGGAACACTGACAGCAACGCCATCATGTTGAATAATTCTTTTCGTGCAGCCACAGGACGTCGTCTTACAACTCAAACTGTGCGCAATGGGCTGCAAGATCCGCAACTTCACTCCTGTCGACCATGGCGAGGTCCATCTTTGCAACAACGACACCATGCAGTGCGGTACAGATGGGCCCATCAACATTCCGAATGGACCGCTCAGGATTGGCATCACGTTCTCTTCACCGATGAGTGTCGCATATGCCTTCAGCCAGACAATCGTCGGAGACGTGTTTGGAGGCAACCCAGTCGGGCTGAACGCCTTAGACACACTGTCCAGCGAGTGCTGCAAGGTGGAGGTTCCCTGCTACTTTTGGGTGACAGTGTGTGGGGCCGACGTACGCCGCTGGTGGTCATGGAAGGTGCCGAAACGGCTGTACAGTACGTGAATGCCATCCTCTGACCCATAGCTCAACGATATCTGCAGCATATTGGCAAGGCATTCGTCTTCGTGGACGAAAATTCGTGCCCCCATCGTGAACATCTTGTGAATGACTTCCTTCAGGATAACGAAATCGCTCGACTAGAGTGGCCAGCATGTTCTCCAGACTTGAACCCTATCAAAGATGCCTTGGATAGATCGGAAAGGGATGCTTATAGACAACGTGATTCAGCAACCACTCTGAAGGATCTACGCCGAATCGCTGTTGAGGAATGGTACAATCTGGAACAACAGTGCCTTGATGAACTTTTGGATAGTATGCCACGACGAATGCAGGTATGCATCAATGCAAGAGGACGTGTTACTGGGTATTATAGGTACCGATGTGTACAGCAATCTGGACCACCACCTCTGAAGGTTTCGCTGTATGGTGGTACAACACGCAATGTGCGGTTTTCATGAGCAATAAAAAGGACGGAAATGATGTTTAAGTTGATCTCTATTCCAATTTTCTTTACAGGTTCCGGAACTCTCGGAACTGTGGTGATGCAAAACTTTTTTTGATATGTGAATATGTTCTTTAGCACTAAGACGCTCCTACAGTCGATTCAATTTAAGCAAACCCCTGATAACTGGCAGTGCTTTTGATTGCTATCAACTCCGAAGCACAAAAGACTGTAGGCGAAAACGATTGCAATCTAAATACGAGGCGAATTCGGAAATTCCGATTAGGTAAGAAATGGAAACCTCTGTGAAAATCCGATGTAACTTTGCACAGATGTGTTGGGCAGTATCTTTATTGTGCCTTTCAATCGCTTCACATCGCTTTTTTCAGTTCAGAGCGCCAAGTGTTCACTCAGAAATGTCTAAAACAACAGCGTCTCCCGCCAAGTACGTGGATCTGGTGGGAGATTTCGCCTGAAGTTATGGAGCCCACATAACTTAAGTGTTATACGTTTCTTTCTTCAAGACAATTTTCAGCCGCATTCTGCAGGGATAATGAAGACGATCCTGCAGCGTTTCCGATGGGAAGTATTTGATCACCCACAATACAGCCCTTAATTGGCTCCCTCTGTAGTTCATCTCTGCTCACATGAACCGCTGTCTACGAAGACAACGTTTCGACACACACAACGAAGGCAGGTCAGCGTGGAGAACTGGCGGAAAGCACAAGCGGCTGCTGTCTGTGACGAGGGTACTGGAAATTGTGTACAACTCCACAACAAATTTTTGAGTCGGAGCGGTGACTATTTAGAGAGGTAGCTGGAAGATGTGGCTAACAGTTGAGAATAAAAATTTTTAGATTTTCAGTGTGGTTTGCATTTCCTGATTGATCGGATCTTACTTTTAGAACAGCCCTTGTAACTAAGAAGAGATGTCGGCTTAAAGATGTTTACAACATGGCATTGCAGACACACCAAGCAGCTGTCTAGGGGACTACACTAAAACACAGTCCATTTTTTGTTTTCGTTTCTAATAGAAAAATGGCAAAATGAATACCCCGGCAATGCCGGGTTCGTCAACTAGTAGATAAATAAAAGAAAGGTATTAACCGCGCGTCCTTTTTGCCCGACAGGATGGAATGCTCACGAGACCAAGTACGCCCACGGGGCTTCCGAGTAGTTTGGAGACGACTACTTTAGCACGTTGGCACAGCTGTGGTGAAAATTAGCCGCGTTAACAGAGAGCCCGGCGGCAGATGGATAGAGATTTCTTGAGGCCCAGACGCAGACGCCATTAGTCGTAATTAGAAGAACACGCGGCCGCAGCATTATAATACGGGATGCGAGTATTTTACGCTACTTCTGCTTAATTGCCATATCCGGAGTTGTGGCGCTTGAGTCAATCCTTACGTAGAAAGTGTACCGCACTAATTCACCCTAATTGCCGCTGCCGACACCACGTCACACCATTTTCGTTACACGCGCAGCGTTCCCTCACGTACAGATTTTTTTTAGCTCGTCTGGCGTCGGCCTAACGTGCCGACAGCGGCGCGAGTGCATTTCGCGCTTCGGAATTAAGCTGGCCTCACCCACCGCCGACGCGACCGAGGTGCACTTCCGACCATTCGTCTTAATTAAACGACGGCTGCTACCAATGCGTAAATTGTTATTCGGAGACGCCTAAAACGAGCCGTGAAATTCCTTCACTCCCCGCGACTAATTCTCCGCTGTTATTTACGATCGTTTCCCCTGACAAATGTACCGAACGACTGGCGTGAAGAACACCAGCAGTGATGCAGCACCTGAGACTGACTGAGCACAGAGGAGGCGTGCTGATGAAACGTTGCTAACCGAACATTTACTCTTATTCTTTGGCTAAACCTTACGCTTGATTGACAGCATGATAGTTTAATTGCAATGTTACTCGAGCTACTCGCTTCATTATTTCATATGATCTCCGTCTTCTGACATCATCCAAGAATTCTACTCTTGACCTTTCTCATCAAAGTTTCCTTTCTCGTTCCTCTTCTATTAGACCACTGCACCTAGATGAGTGACATATTAATGACCGCGTATCTCTTTTCAGTGACTTCCTTTAGAGCAATTACCTCTTCTGCGTTTCTCAATACTTCTTCAATCGGCCTTGTACTTTTCCAGACTGTGTTCAGCATTCCGCACCAGCACCACTATAGTTGATCACTGGAGAGACAGCAATGCGGTTACAGGTAGCCTGCGAGACCAGTTATAGATATTGGCCACTAATGCATCATATATACGAACATTAACCACCTACGCATCTGCTAAGGCCTGAAAATGGTGTGTGTAAGCACCGAAACTGGTAGCCATATAATAAATGACGTCATAAGGTGTTTCAAATTATTATAGCTCTGTAAGTTGACATGATCATCTTGTAGAAATTTGTTTAAAGCGGTTTGTATTCTGACTACTGCTTCACAGTATAGTTATTCTCTCATGAAGTTTGTTGTAAGTAATCCTCTACAGTTCAAAAGGAACCATGCTGTACATAATCAAAACATCAGAAGGAAAAAATGACACTCATTACTATACACTAAGGTTGTAGCATAGAAAGGAGTGCACAATGCTGCAACAACAATTTTTGACCACTTAAACAGTGATATAAAATATCTGACTGACACCAAACTAGAATTTGAAAAGAAATTGAGGATGTTCCTTCTTGACAACACCTATTCTGCATAAGAACTGCTATTTCAGTAACGTGTCAAAGGTGGTGGACAGTAACTACAAACTCACATTTGTATATCTTTTTCCTTTAAAAAAATTGACATAGAAATGTTAAGAATGTAAAGACAAGTGCAAATTAATTTGCGATGTGAATCTAAAATGACTCGTTCCACATTATTACGATTTATAGTGCAAAATGATCCATGGAACATGTAACAAATAAACTAACTAACTAACCTGTTTATATGGATCACTTCTGGCGCACTTTCTTCCGCCAGACACCGTCAGGTGGCTTGCGGAGTATGGATGTAGATGTAGATGTAGATGTAGATAAATATCAGAAAAAATAGGCGAGACGTGCACGCCTGTGTCGCACCTTGGTTTATTAAAACATATTCCTCTATGAAACAGGAAACGTCAAGTGTAATACTAGTTCTATTATAAGAACTTTTGGTGCAGTTTATTACGTGATTTGTGTTTCCGTGTTTGTCGTAGCCTCTTTCTATCTATCCTTTCAAATGGTTTTTTTTTTTTCAAAATCTATGGTGTATTGGTAATTGAAATTCTCTCAATATGTTCAGTTACGTGCTAATATTTACGTCATTTCGTGACAGAATAATAACCTTGGGGCATTTTCAAGAAGGAATGTAGCTATTTTGTATATCTTGAGGGTTTTTAATGGTTGGAACAAATATTGGTCGGGGTTTCGTCGACTACCTCAAATACAATAAATAGCTGTAAACGTCCACGCGTGCCGAAACTCCTGGCGCGTTGTTTGCAGAGGAACGCCACGCAGGCGGCAGGGGTGTTGTCCATTGAGGCGCCTCGGTGTTAATCACCATATCCGTGGCGAAGACAATTGAGCCGGCTCCTGGCGTAACTCTCTTGAATTGGCTTTTCCGTCGTGTCTCCACGTACGGCCGACGCCACTTGCCAGCCGAAAATGATGCCCTCTATCCCTCTCCCTCCCCTCTTCCCTCCCGCCCCTACCGCCCCTCCGGCCTTAAACGGTGCAGTTCTCCTAAATGACCGCTCCGTCCAGTCCAGCGGCGCGAACTTGCTGCCAGAAATGGCTGCGCATTCCAGGTTCGTTCAGTAACTATTGAAAAACAAACACAACACAATTTAGTCAAAACAAAGGTAGCCACTGGGAAACAGTAGCTTCTTTTAGCGATACACTTTAATATCGTAGCAATGTTATTAGACATACACAGTTCTACTAGACATTAATTCGATAACGGGATTCGAAAATATTCGATTTCCAAAATACATTAATTCTGTTAGTTATGGCAAAAACTTTCGTCGTATAAATAAATTACAGTGGATGTCATTTTTTATGTATTGTTGTAAAGCCTTCAATTAATTGAAGTGAGTCTCGCGCCATCACTGATGTTGTCGGTCAGCAACGCGATTTTAGAGAGTTAAGATGTCGAACATCCACAAAAAGCGTGAGCTGAAGTTTCGTCACCTACAACTGGTAATCAGTAGAAAACAACGAAAAGAGGAAATGAATTCGAGAATGGCTGAAACAAGGAGCGACTTGTCGTACGTTGATTTACTGACTAAAATCGTAATCACGGATCCAAAAGATATCACAGAATATTTTCTGATAGTTCTTTCCTTTTACGACAAATTATGAATGTTTATTCGACATAAAATAGAGATGCAAAATGCGTTATCGAGGAAGACAGTCAAAGTAGAGGAGAAATTAGGTGTAATTTTGAGATATCTTGTGACAAGCAGGTCATTAGAATGCTTCAAGTTTAGGGCGGTATTATCAGCTAATATGAAATAGCAAAATAGCAAAAATTGGAAATTTGTGGTAAGATCTTATGGGATCAAACTGCTGTGGTTATCGGTCCCTAAGCTTACACATTACTTATTCTAACTTAAACTAACTTACGCTAAGGGCAACAAACACACCCATGCCTCAGGGAGGACTCGAACCTCTGACGACGGGAGCCTTAATCTAACTTAAACCTACTTACGCCATAGACAACACACACACCCATGCCCGAGGGAGGACTCGAACCTCTGACGAGGGGAGCCTTAATCTAACTTAAACTAACTTACGCCATGGACAACACACACACCCATGCCCAAGGGAGGACTCGAACCTCTGACGAGCGGAGCCTTAATCTAACTTAAACTAACTTATGCCATGGACAACACACACACCCATGCCCGAGGGAGGACTCGAACCTCTGACGAGGGAAGCCATAATCTAACTTAAACTAACTTACGCCATGGACAACACACACACCCATGCCCCAGGGAGGACTCGAACCTCTGACGAGGGGAGCCTTAATCTAACTCAAACTAACTTATGCCATGGACAACACACACACCCATGCCCGAGGGAGGACTCGAACCTCTGACGAGGGAAGCCATAATCTAACTTAAACTAACTTACGCCATGGACAACACACACACCCATGCCCCAGGGAGGACTCGAACCTCTGACGAGGGGAGCCTTAATCTAACTCAAACTAACTTATGCCATGGACAACACACACACCCATGCCCGAGGGAGGACGCGAACCTCTGACGAGGGGAGCCTTAATCTAACTTAAACTAACTTACGCCATGGACAACACACACACCCATGCCCATGGGAGGACTCGAACCTCTGACGAGGGGAGCCTTAATCTAACTCAAACTAACTTACGCCATGGACAACACACACACCCATGCCCGAGGGAGGACTCGAACCTCTGACGAGGGGAGCCTTAATCTAACTTAAACTAACTTACGCCATGGACAACACACACACCCATGCCCGAGGGAGGACTCGAACCTCTGAACAGGGGAGCCTTAATCTAACTTAAACTAACTTACACCATGGATAACACACACACCCATGCCCAAGGGAGGACTCGAACCTCTGACGACGGGAGCCTTAATCTAACTTAAACTAACTTATGCCATGGACAACACACACACCCATGCCCCAGGGAGGACTCGAACCTCTGACGAGGGGAGCCTTAATCTAACTCAAACTAACTTACGCCATGGACAACACACACCCATGCCCGAGGGAGGACTCGAACCTCTGACGAGGGGAGCCTTAATCTAACTCAAACTAACTTACGCCATGGACAACACACACACCCATGCCCGAGGGAGGACTCGAACCTCTGAACAGGGGAGCCTTAATCTAACTTAAACTAACTTACACCATGGACAACACACACACCCATGCCCAAGGGAGGACTCGAACCTCTGACGAGGGGAGCCTTAATCTAACTTAAACTAAATTATGCCATGGACAACACACACACCCATGCCCCAGGGAGGACTCGAACCTCTGACGAGGGGAGCCTTAATCTAACTCAAACTAACTTACGCCATGGACTACACACACACCCATGCCCGAGGGAGGACTCGAACCTCTGACGAGGGGAGCCTTAATCTAACTCAAACTAACTTACGCCATGGACAACACACACACCCATGCCCGAGGGAGGACTCGAACCTCTGAACAGGGGAGCCTTAATCTAACTTAAACTAACTTACACCATGGATAACACACACACCCATGCCCAAGGGAGGACTCGAACCTCTGACGAGGGGAGCCTTAATCTAACTTAAACTAACTTATGCCATGGACAACACACACACCCATGCCCCAGGGAGGACTCGAACCTCTGACGAGGGGAGCCTTAATCTAACTCAAACTAACTTACGCCATGGACTACACACACACCCATGCCCGAGGGAGGACTCGAACCTCTGACGAGGGGAGCCTTAATCTAACTCAAACTAACTTACGCCATGGACAACACACACACCCATGCCCGAGGGAGGACTCGAACCTCTGAACAGGGGAGCCTTAATCTAACTTAAACTAACTTACACCATGGATAACACACACACCCATGCCCAAGGGAGGACTCGAACCTCTGACGAGGGGAGCCTTAATCTAACTTAAACTAACTTATGCCATGGACAACACACACACCCATGCCCCAGGGAGGACTCGAACCTCTGACGAGGGGAGCCTTAATCTAACTCAAACTAACTTACGCCATGGACAACACACACACCCATGCCCGAGGGAGGACTCGAACCTCGGACGAGGGGAGCCTTAATCTAAATTAAACTAACTTACGCCATGGATAACACCCACACCCATGCCCGAGGAAGGACTCGAACCTCTGATGGGGGGAGCTGTGCGAACCGCGACAGGACGCCTTAGATCAGGGGCGGGCAGAAAATCTGCACGTGTATGGTGCACATGCAGGTGTGCAGTTAACAGGTGTTCTGCGTGCACACAGGGGCAAGCTGGTCACCCGCTTCTCTCCCCTCCCCACCTCTCCGCTTCTTCGTCTGTAATGCGTTTTGTTTCCTGGCCTGCTTTATTGAATGAAGGAATAAGGTTTGTAGGAGTGCTTGAAAGTAATCATCGTTTGAAAGAGTAACTATTACCTACGATACGTTTTATTTAATTATCACAGGTGGAGTTTACAATACGTTTAATGTCTGGAACAACATTTCTACATACAGACAAATGCAAGCAGTTACGCAAATTTTCATTACTGATGTTTGCTTTCAACCGAGACTTATTAATTTTCATAACAGAAAAAATCTCTCACAAACGTATGTCGAGCCAAACATTGACATTATCTTCGCGGCTTGACGATGGAGACGAGGAAACTTGCTGTGGAAAGTCGTGATAAAAATCTATCACACGTCTTGCCAAAAGGAACCTGTCTCTCAGACGAGTATTACGCTGTAGACCTATTAATTCCATTTGCAAACTGGGATGAATATCATCTACAAAAACAGTAGATTGTCTCGAGAACTATTCAAAAATTTGGGATAAGTAAGATATATCCCCAAATCGCTCGAGAAATTCCTCTTTCATTGCACTAAGAACGGCGACATACTGAAATTTATTATAATGGCGGTCAATATTAAACTTCCGCTGACCATCGAGAATACTGTCACATATTATACATTTCCAATTTTCACGTTTTTGCACGGAGAAAAAATGATTTTCCCATTCCTTTTTAAAAGATAGCAAATCTCCAATTTTCCGTTTCCTTGATTCACTCTGCATTTTCCGGTTATTGAAATTCACTACGTAGTGGTCGCTTCGCTTCAACGTCCGCAGCTTAGCCCGGAACTACACTGCGGCAACCTGCCGGCTGTCGCCACTGCTCCGTTCGACGGTTGCACGCGAGCAGCACACGTGCAGCGCTGTGTGCTCATGAGCCGCGTGCAACGTTTGCCCGCCCCTGCCTT
This sequence comes from Schistocerca cancellata, assembly GCF_023864275.1. Lineage (NCBI taxonomy): Eukaryota > Metazoa > Arthropoda > Insecta > Orthoptera > Acrididae > Schistocerca > Schistocerca cancellata. The sequence continues at coordinate 1,052,010,479 of NC_064626.1, read as the reverse complement.
AGATCATGCGGCTACCCCGCGCGGCGCAAAATAGCAAAATTATTATTGAAACCTATCTCATAGTTATATCTATCCTGCAATGACGTAGTTAGGTAATTAACGCAGTTTCTTTTATTTTGTGATATGCGGTGATCCAAAATTTATTTCGCAGACCGCTTACTAGTTGTTGTATACAATGGAGTATTTTTCAAACTTCAAGGCTTTACTGTGTAGTTTAACTAGCTAACAGGCCCACGAATGCTATAATTACGTCTTCGTTAACAACCTTAATATGGTAAATACGACTATCCTTGCATAGTTCTCTCAAAACTGTTTCTTGTTAAAAGATTACTAGAAAAATTCAGTCTGAGGAACGATATGAACGAAGACGAACTGAAAACGTAAACATTGCAAACCGAAGATGTATGGCTGGCTGATGAAGCTGTGTCATAATCTGAATAACAGATGTTGGAAAACCGTCAATTTTTGTCCTCGCAAGCTCAGTGCACAATGAGAATACAGAGAATATTTTTGGGGCCATCAATACCATTCGTCTATATTTCTAGTACTGACAACACTAGTCCTCAAACGGATGATATACTGACGGTTTCAAAATATTATTGAACATCTGAGGACCCCTTAAATGAAGCGTATACGCTAAGCCAAAGAGGTTTACTCTTTCTTCCACCGGTGGTTATCATTGAACTGCCGCACAACTGGCGCTATTTTGGGTACTGTTGCAACGCGGAACTACAATGTGGATTTGTAGTGCGTTGCGCGTTGTCGAATCGAAGTGATTTCGTAACAGCCGATATACATCGGAGATGCCAAAAAAAGTCGCTAGTATTTTCGTGATTATTACCATTCGATGAAAGTTTATATTTCAGACAAAGTCACGTATGTCAGGAATTCAGATACCGCAAATTATTTCGAATGAGTCTAGCTCCTCCAGATTCAAACGAAATTCTTTTCTATTGGTGCGCTCGAAAAGAACTTACCCTGATTTTTAATAAACTTAGGATATTAACTATATAGTCTTGAGACCGCGTGTGACCATGACAGGTGACCGGACGCACTCTGACCTTCCGTTGGATGCGGTCATCTTTGTAACGAGATGAGGCGCAGTGTATTAGGTTTGATTCATTAAACATACACACATCAAAAAAAGTTTTACGTCACCCCGGTTCCCAGAAATCCTGAAGATAGACGTTGCCTGTGGATATTGTATCACAGGCACAGTCCCTCTGACTGTTCAGAGATGTCACTAAACCTACCAAAAGATGTAAACATGAGCAGCGCCTATTGGACGGAGGAGGTCCGACAGCCGATCAATTCTAGTCATTTCAACAGAAAGGAGGTACAAAACTTGTGTTGTCTGAAGTTCAACCATGCCTAGACGGTCAATATCGCGGTTCGATTGCGTCCGCACTGTTACTTTGTGCCAGGAAGGGCCCTCAACAAGGGAAGTGTCCAGGCGTCTCGGAGTGAACCAAAGCGATGTTATTCGGACATGGAGGAGATACAAAGAGACAGAAACTGTCGATTACAGGCCTCGCTCAGGCCGCTCAAGGGCTACTACGGCAGTGGATGACCGCTACCTAAGGATTATGGCTCGGAGGAACACTGACAGCAACACCATCATGTTGAATAATGCTTTTCGTGCAGCCACAGGACGTCGTCTTACGACTCAAACTGTGCGCAATAGGCTGCACGATGCGCAACTTCACTCTTGGCGTCCATGGCGAGGTCCATCTTTGCAATCACGACACCATACAGCGCGGTACAGATGGGCCCAACAACACGCCGAATGGACCGCTCAGGATTGGCATGACGTTCTCTTCACCCAAGAGTGTAGCATATGCCTTCAGCCAGACAATCGTCGGAGACGTGTTTGGAGGCAACCCGGTCAGGCTGGACGCCTTAGACACACTGTCCAGCGAGTGCTGCAAGGTGGAGGTTCCCTGCTGCTTTTGAGTGGCGGTGTGCGGGGCCGACGTACGCCGCTGGTGGTCATGGAAGGCGCCGAAACGGCTGCACGATATGTGAATGGCATCCTCTGACCGACCGTGCAACCATATCGGTAGCATATTGGCGAGGCATTCGTCTTGATGGACGACAATTCGCGCCCCCATATTGCACATCTTGTGAATGACTTCCATCAGGATAACGACATCGCTCGACTAGAGTGGCTAGCATGTTCTCCAGACTTGAATCCTATCGAACATGTCTTGGATTGATTGAAAAGCGCTGTTTATGTACGACGTGACTCACCATCCACTGTAAGGGATCCACGCCGAATCGCCATTGAGGAGTGGGACAATCTGGACCAACAGTGCCTTGATGAACTTGTGGATAGTTTGCCACGACGAATGCAGGCATGCATCGTTGCAAGACGACGTGCTATGGTTACTGGAGTACCGGTGTGTACGCAATCTGGATCACCACCTCTGAAGGTTTCGCTGTATGGTGGTACAACACGCAATGTATGGTTTTCATCACCAATAGAAATGATATTTACGTTGATCTCTATTCCAGTTTTCTGTACAGGTTCCGGAACTCTCGGAACCGAGGTGGTGCAAAACTTTTTTTGATGTGTGTAATACAAATAGCATACGTCTTTACAATAATATAAAAATGACATCGGAGCGTCACAATAACAGATATATTCATGTTGTGGTTGAAGCTCACTTTTTGTTCATATTTTCGCTTCTTAATGTATGTTTCTGCTTTGAGGAAACACAAACTCTTCTTTTTTAATACCTAAATATATTTCGTTGAAGTTTTACCGCTGGCACTGAGTTCATTCATTTTCTTATTAACACTTACTGATGTTTTAATGGCAGTCTTACATTTGTAGTACAATTGATTTTTTGTTACAGTACGTAAATTTTTGTTTATTTCGCTTTTTCATGCCTCTGCAAGGTTTGCAAAGGGTGCCTTCTAATACAGTGACATTCATACTACTTTTGGTATCTGCATCTAAATCTACGTCTGTACTTCGCAGGTAATTACGATCTATGGAGGAAGGTGCCTGTTGCACCACTAACTGATGCCCCCCTTCACTGTTTCATTCGGCAATGACATGTATTACTTTTAATTTTACGAATTTTCTCGGAATTTGAGTAGGCAACCTGTTCATGGTGCACGACACGTCACTTACAGCGTCTGCTAGTGGAGTTTGTTGAGCATCTCTGTAACGTTCTCGCAAACAACTATACGATCCCGTAACGAACGCTCCGCTCTTCGTTGGATCTTCTCTGTTTTTGCTATTAATACAACCTGGTAACGGTACCACACGGATGAGCAGTACTCGAGATTCGGTCGAGCTGATGGTTCATAAGTGATTTCTTTCGTGTATGAATTACGTTTCCTTAAGATTTTTCCTCTGAATCTGGCGTCTTCTGTTTGTTTTATGTTGTCATTCTACTTAAAGGCGCTCCGAATGGTTACTCCTAACTATTTTACACTGCAGCTTCCAGCAATTTCTCAGAAACAATGTTATTGTACACTAGTGGATTTCTTCTCCTACGTATGCAAAATATGTTACATTTTTTAATGTTTAGGGTCAAATGCCACTTCCTACACCGTTATCGATCTTCTACACGTCTTGCTGCCATTCGCAAAGTCTCCTAACATTGCTGTATTCTTACAGACAGATACATCACATGCAAACAGCTTCACCGAGCTTCCGACGGTATCCTCTAAATCATTCATGTATGTTGCAAACAGTAACGGTCATATCACACTTCCTTGTGGTACTTCTGAAATTACTCTTACATGTGTCGATTTTGTTCCATTAAGTGTTCAATCTAGTCACAAATCTGATCCGATACTCGGTAAGCTCTTATTGCACTGAACTACAGTACGAGACTGTATCAAATGTCTTCTGAAGTAAAGGACCGCGGCTTCAACTTTAGCGCCGATGTCTGCAGCGCTGTGGATCTCACCGATCAACAGAGTGAGCTATACGTCGTAATACGTTCTATAATTCTACAGCAGATTGTAGTAATGAACCCAACGCTGGCAGAAGGCGTCGCCCATCCATGTGAACAGTGGAGAGTTTTGTGACGGGGTGGGACTGCGACAGTTCTCTAGCATTCCGAGGAGCGGGGACAGAGGTTTCGCCCAGCGCAGCCGGGCCAGCCGGCGGCCGGAAGGGCAGCTGGAGGGGAAGGTGTGGCCCTAACTGGCTATGGTGATGTCGGTAATGCGCCGCATCCTCCTCCGTCCTCCGCTGATCTCAGCGAGCCCACACACGCCCATCCCGGCATGCCTCGTCGCCGCAACAATTGACACCACAAACACCTGTTTCCTTTCTGCGACGAAAGAATTACTTCCTACTTTGCGCGTTGCCCGGCTGCCCGGCTATCGCATTATAAAATCTGGCCGGCCGGCTGCGACCGAGTCGCCGCTGACGTAAGCGGAGCCAGCCGGGGGCAATTGCGGAGGCCGGCGAGTCGCGTGCTCACGGCCCGACGGTCGCGCGCCACCACAGCACGGGCGCCGGCTAGGCCGCGGCCGCCGCAGGGGTCTCTCTACAAAGTCTGGTTCCGGTGGGCGCCTACTGACACGCTGTGTGGACAACTCCAGGCAGACACGAACTTTCCAGTTTAGAAAGCTCTACGAAGGGCCCTCTACCCCCTCAACTATACAATGAGGGAACAAAAGTCATAGGATTGCGATAAGCACATATACACAGGGCTGTAGTATAGCGTACACAAGATACGCTACTGGCCATTAAAATTGCTACACCACGAAGATGATGTGCTACAGACGCGAAATTTAACCGACAGGAAGAAGATGCTGTGATATGCAAATGATTAGCTTCTCAGAGCATTCACACAAGGTTGGCGCCGGTGGCGACATCTACAACGTGCTGACATGACGAGAGTTTCAGACTGTTTCCTCATACACAAACAGCAGTTGACCGGCGTTGCCTGGTGAACGTTGTTGTGATGCCTCGTGTAAGGAGGAGAAATGTGTACCATCACGTTTCCGACTTGGATAAAGGTCGGATTGTAGCCTATCGCGATGGCGGTTTATCGTATCGCGACATTGCTGCTCGCGTTGGTCGAGATCCAAGACTGTGAGCAGCATATGGAATCGGTGGGTTCAGGACGGTAATACGGAACGCCGAGCTGGATCACAACGGCCTCGTATCACTAGCAGTCGAGATGACAGGCATCTTATCCGCAAGGCTGTAACGAATCATGCAGGCACGTCTCGATCCCTGAGTCAACAGATGGGGACGTTTGCAAGACAACAACCATCTGCACGAACAAAAAAATTGTTCAAATGGCTCTGAGCACTATAGGACTTAACTTCTGAGGTCATTAGTCCTCTAGAACTTAGAACTACTTAAACCTAACTAACCTAAGGACATCACACACACCCATGCCCGAGGCAGGATTCGAAACTGCGACCGAAGCGGTCGCACGGTTCCAGACTGTAGCGCCTAGAACCGCTCCGTTACCAAAGCCCCCTTTGCACGAACAGTTCGACGAAGTTTGCAGCAGCATGGACTATCAGCTCGGAGACCATGGCTGCGGTTACCCTTGACGCAGCATCACAGACAGGAGCGCCTGCTATGGTGCACTCAGGGACGAACCTGGGTGCACGAATGGCAAAACGTCATTTTTTCGAATGAATCCAGGTTCTGTTTACAGCATCATGATGGTCGCATCCATGTTTGGCGACATCGCCGTGAACGCACATTGGAAGCGTGTAATCGTCATCGCCATACTGGCGTATCACCCGACCTGATGGTATGGATTGCCATTGGTTACACGTTTCGGTCACCTCTTGTTCGCACTGACGGCACTTTGAACAGTGGACGTTACATTTCAGATGTGTTAAGACCCGTGGCTCTACCCTTCATTCGATCCCTGCGAAACTCTACATTTCAGCAGGATAATGCACGACCGCATGTTGCAGGTCCTGAACGGGTCTTTCTGGATACAGAAAATGTTCGACTGATGCCCTGGCCAGCACATTCTCCAGATCTCTCACCAATTGAAACGTCTGGTCAATGGTGGCCGAGCAACTGGCTCGTCACAATACGCCAGTCACTACTCTTGATGAACTGTGGTATCGTGTTGAAGCTGCATGGTCAGCTGTACCTGAACACGCCATTGAAGCTCTGTTTGACTCATTGCTCAGGCGTATCAAGGCCGTTATTACGGGCAGAGGTGGTTGTTGTGGGTACTGATTTCTCAGAATCTATGCACCCAAATTGCGTGGAAATGTAATCACATGTCAGTTCTAGTGTAATATATCTGTCCAATGAATACCCGTTTATCATCTGAATTTCTTCTTGGTGTAGCAATTTTAATGGCCTGTAGTGTATATATCGGCATTGTATTGGCGGAGCAGTCATTTGCGCTCAGGTGGTTCATGTGAAAATGGTTCCGACATGATTATGACCGTACGACGGGAACGCGGAGTGGTAGCTAAAGATAGACGTACGGGCCATTCAGTTTCGGAAGTCATTACGTAATTCAATATCCCGAGATCCACAGTGTCAAGAGCGAGCCAACCATACCACATGTCTCTCATCACGGGCGACGCAGTGGCCGATACCTTTCACTTAATGACCGGTAGCAGAGGCATTTGCGTAGAGTTTTCATTGCTAACACACTAGCAACGCACATTAATTTCTGCGGTTTTTTCACCGCAGAAATTAATGTGTAACGTACGACGTCAAATGTGGCGTTAAGGGGCTATAGCAGCAGACGAACGACTCGAGTGCCTGTGCTAACAGCACGACAGCGCTTGCAGCGCCTCTCCTGGGCTCGTCACCATATCAGTTGGACTTCATACGACTCCAAAATCGTGGCCTGGTCAGATGAGTCCCGATTTCAGTTGATGTGAGCTGATGGTAGGCTTCCGACGTGGCGCAGACACCACTAAGCCATGGACCGAAGTAGTCAACAAGGTACTGTTCAAGCTGGTGGTGGCTCCGTAATGGAATGGACTGTCTCCTCTGGTCCAACTAAACCGATCATTGAGTGGAAATGCTTATTTTCGGATACTTTTTGACCATTCGCAGCCATGCATGGACTTCAGGTGCCCAACCAAAGATGCAATTTTGTACGAAGCGTAATGCGCCGTTTCACTAGGCCACAATCGTTAAGACTGGTTTGAAGAACATTCTGGACAATTCGAGCGAATGAATTGGCTACACAGATGACAGACATAAATCCCACCAAAAATTTATGGGACATAGTCAAGAGGTCAGTTCGAACACAAAACACTGCACCGGCAATGGTTTCGCAATTATGGACGGCTATAGAGACAGCATGGCTCAAAATTTCTGCAGGACCTTCCAGCGACTTGTTGAGTCCATGCTGTGTCGAGCTGCTACGCTACGCCGGGCGGAAGGCGGTCCTACTCGATATTATGGAGTATCCCATTACTTGTGGCTCATCAATGATGTACAATCGCAATAGAGTCATGATCGCAATAAAGTCATGAGATGTTCAGTTGACTCTTTTATTAGAACATGTTAGGCGTTTCGGGATTACACCCATCTTTAGACATCACAAACTTCAACTCCTTCCTAACCAACCAGGCGTACAGCCTTGACAACTCAAAGTATACGCTCTGCTTTAAGCATGCTTGTGTCGCATCATATGTTATTCGCCACTTTCTTTTAGTTGTCAAGGCTGTACGCCTGGCTGGTTAGGAAGTAGTTGAAGTTTGTGATGACTGAAGGTGGGTGTAATCCCGAAACGCGTAACGTGTTCTAATAAAAGAGTCAGTTGAACAAATGGTTTTGCTTATAATTAAAGAAATATTGGATTTCAGATACTTGACACTAATAATAGTTAATTCCTAATATCATTTTGGAACATTTGCCACAGTTATTCGACCACCGTAATTGCGTGCAGTGATTATGGTTCAAATGTATCTGAGCACTATGGGACTTAACATCTGAGGTCATCAGTCCCCTAGAACTTAGAACTACTTAAACCTAACTAACCTAAGGACATCACACACATCCATGCCCGAGGCAGGATTCGAACCTGCGACCGTAGCGGTCACGCGGTTCCAGACTGAAGCGCCTAGAACCGCTCGGCCACACCGGCCGGCTCAGTTGAACATCTCATGACTTTATTGCGATTGTACAGCATTGGTTGCCGATTATTAACATCAAAATGATCGCAGGCCTCAGACGGGATTTTATGTTCTGTATATCATCAATGTGATTCCCCGAACTTGACGTTCAGGTTGAAGAACACGCACTTTTTTTGCGCCCAGCAGGTACATGTGGAAACGTCGTCTTAGGGCTAAGTTGTTTCTTGTTGACGGTACACAAGAACTCGGTCGTGCTGAAGCTAGTACCGAGAAATCAAATTGCTAAAAATGCTGTCACACATGTACAATAGTACGTAGGTAGTTCAGAAAGAGCCGGCCGGGGTGGCCGAGCGGTTGTAGGCGCTACAGTCTGGAACTGCGCGACCGCTACGGTCGCAGGTTTGCATCCTGCCTCGGGCATGGATGTATGTGATGTCCTTAGGTTAGTTAGGTTTAAGTAGTTCTACGTTCTAGGGGACTCATGACCTCCGAAGTTAAGTCCCATAGTGCTCAGAGCCATTTGAACTATTTTAAGTTCAGAAAGTAAGTTACACATGACGTCCTACATTAAGACCCCTTCGCAAAGTGAGTGCCCTGTTCTCATAGCCAGAGTTTCGTGTTTTCTGCAGATGCAGTTCTGCTGCAGTGCGGATGACAGGCGCGTCACAGTGTGGGAGTGGAATGGAGGAGGAAGTGTAAACGCACTTCAAAGCTGAAGTACGCGGGAGTAGATTCTTATGAGCAAAACTAAATTGCACACAGATTCATCGAGAAATTCCGGTAGAATATAGGTCAAATGCAGTGTCGTTTCCAGCCGCAGTGAAATGGACCCAACAATTTGACCAAAGCCGCAGAGGAGTGTCTGATACTTACCGGGAGGCAAAGCCATCAGTATCGACAACAGACGATAACGTCATGGCTATCTTTAATCGTAATTAACATTCGAATCATATTAACATCACTGTCTAAAATTTCTTTTGTTTTCGTTTTATTATGCATGAGAGAAAGACTTCGAGCTCAAACCAAAGATTGCGTAATAAGTTAGTCATCAGCAGCTGCACGCTGACACGTCTCTTCTAGTGGCTGGCTACAGCCGTCAAATTAAATTTAGTTCTGTCACTGGGATTCTATTCTTTTATCTCTGGGCAGGGAAGAAGTGTATCACCGTGATTTATACATTAAATCGATGTCTAACACACGGTGAATAAGCATCTACGGTCTTCACAAAGGTACGTCCAATTTAGTGAGAAAATTAATGTTTCTTTCCGACTCATTGTTACACCAAATCGAGCTATACAGGGTGACTCGGATGCCTTCCTATGGGATTTATGTAACTCACAGCGTCTTCAAATACCACAGGCATGATTTTCATCTTTTGTCACTTGCTACATACAAACTATTAGTCCTACAGAAAAAATGAACAGAACTTTTTTGCAGAATATTCTGTACTGTGATACATTTTCACTAAAAGCAGTAGTTTTCAAATTATTCAAGAAAAATGTACAAAAGTGAACTTCAGATTGGTTTTTCTTGACTAACTCGAAAACCATAGTAACCAGCGGAATTGTACGCCAGTACAGAATTTAAGTACATTAATTTTCCTGCTAAAAGGTCCTGCTCATTTTTTCAGTAGGACTAATAGTTTGCACAAGGCGAGAGAGAGAATATGAAAGTCTTGTACGTAGTTTTTGAAGGTGTTGTGGGTTGCATAAAATCCATCGGTAGGGGCAGTGAATCACCCTGTACAGCGATGCAAATCGGCTGTAGCAGGGCAACCCTTTGTGAAATGTAGGATTTCTGTGGTCCTAAGGTACTGTGCATTACAAGATAGCTATCAGCTCCAGCGGAAGGACTGGATACAGAGCCTAGCGCTGCAGTGCCACTCCCGACTTGCGTCTCGGGCTCATTATTCCTGAGGTGTTACTGCTTGCGCTACATGATAATACAGTAGAGCCCCGCAAATGGGCACCTCTGCCCAAGCGTACCTAATGGAGCCTATGTCTCTAGGGCCAGTGACCACCGCAAAGCTGCGGAATGTTGGACTAGCAATGGGACTGCGAGATGGCAGGTGCGAGGTCAGCGTACTGCCCGGAGCATTAATTTCACAACCGAAGGTAGTCGTCGCTCAAAGAGACGCGGGGCTCCATAATTAAGGTCCATTCCTGGGACAGAGACTGGACTGTCCGCTAGGTGTTGCGGCTGCCTGGTTTACTTTCCTCGCCGCAGGGCATAAATTTCGCGTCCGCTGTAATTCGCGAGCCGGCCGACTATTAGGGGAGCACGACGCCCGCACTGAACTGCACCAGATTTACGATCTTATGGTAATGTTCAGCGCCGCCGCATCCATTCCGTACGCCCGTTAGTCGCAGCGCACTCGCGCTGTCGTGGATCTTCCCCGTTCTGCTACGTCTGCCGTTCTCCAGTGTCCTCCCAATGTGAAGATACATGATTTCTTAACGTCTGTGACACCTTAGGCAAGGAAGCTGAAGCGAGATGAGTGCAGGAACGCTGTGAAGCTATCGAAAAGGAAATGGTCTTCGGCAGGACAGATTCGGCTGTAGTAAGGTTAAAGTAACTATTGAGAAAATTAAAAGTGAAAGCATCGACATTAAGATGGCACAAGCAATATCACTGTTAACCACAGAATAAAGAAACGATATATGAAAATAGTACACTGAGGGCTCGTGCTATGGAAGGACCTAACTGCTGAGGAAAAATAAACATCTGCCGGTGGGTAGAGGAAACCAAAGACTGCGATTCATTGGCAAAACACTTAGAAAGATGCTTTCCGCCCTATTCTGGAGTATTGCTGTGTGGGATCCGCATCAGGTGGGACTGACGGATGACATCGAAAAAGTACAAAGAAGGGGAGCTCGTTTTGTATTATCGCGAAATAGGGGAGATAGTGTCACAGACGTGATACGTGAATTGGAGTGGCAATCATTAAAACAAAGGCGTTTATCGTTGCGACGGGATCTTCTTATGAAATTTCAATCAACAGTTTTCTCCTCCGATTGCGAAAACATTCCGTTGGCACCCACCTACATAGGGAGAAATGATCATCACGATAAAATAACAAAAATCAGGGCTCGCACAGAAAAATTTAAGTGCTCGTTTTTCCCGCGTGCGGTTCGAGAGTGGAACGGTAGAGAGACAGTTTGAAGGTGGTTGATTGAACCCTCTGCCAGGCACTTTATTGTGAATAGCAGAGTAATCACGTAGATGTAGATGTAGATGTCTGGCCCCAGACAATAGGGATCGCCCGACCACCGTGTCATCCTCAGATTTGACGTCATTTAAATGCGTTGAGGAGGATCGTGGGGGCAGCATTGATCTATGCCCTTCAGGTGCAGTTGAAAAACGCACAGGAGGAGCTAGATAGGATGAGGAGGGAGAAGGGGGTTGGGGAATGGGAGCTGGCTGTTGGCAATAGATCTGCTAGGAGAAGAAGATTTTCAGATAGTTTGGTGTCTGCAATAGATATGACCAACTGTCATAGTGGAGAGGAATGTCTAGTAGCTGTAGATAGTTACGGTGGCTAGGACAGTTGCAAAGTCGAAGAGGAAGAAGAAGGTTCTGCTGTTATGTAGTTCTCATGGCAGAGGTGTAGGCCAGGAGTTGCAGGAAGTGCTGGGGAGTGAGTATCAGGTCACCAGCATTGTGAAGCCTAATGCAGGATTGGCTCAGGTGACTGTTAACATAGGGGGGTTACGTAGAGATTTTACTAAAGAGGATCAGGTAGTGATTGTGGGTGGGGCTGGTCATAGCACTGATAGGGATGGGGAGTATGACATATATGGTGACCTGAAAAAAATAGCCACACAGACTGACAACACGAATGTGCATTTCGAGGAACTGTTTCAGCGTCACGATCGGCCTCATCTTAATACAGCCGTCAGGCGTAATAACATGAGACTTGGGGGTGCGCTGATGACAGACAGCATGGTTCACATTTCAGTGGTGTCGGTTGAGTCTATCATCAGGAGGTTTTCACTAGACATGGCCTGCACCTCAACAGGTATGGGAAGGGGAGGTTGGCAAAGCTTATAGGTGACAGCATAGGTGTGGGTGGTGGGATCACTCATGGGAAAATTCCTGCAGTAGTGGGTGTTAGAGCTGCACCTTTTTTAGATTGAAGTCAGCTGATAGGTATTCCTGCTTAAGGGAAGTCTCACTAACAAAGGAACCACTTTTGACAAAGCTTAGGTATCCGAGTAATGAGGGAATTAGTATATTTCATCAAAATATACAAGGTTTTAGAGATAAAGTTAGTGAACTGCTTATAGATGTTGACTCTGAAATTTTTGGTATATCTGAACACTTCTTAAATAAGGAGATAATTCAGAGGCTTCCTTTACCAGGATACAGGTTGGCTGGCAGCTTTTCTAGGAGCTCTTTGCGGTGTGGGGGAGTAGCCATGTATGTGAAAAACGGCATCCCATTTGAGTCAATTGATGTTTCAAAGTACTGTACTGAAAAGGTGTTTGAATGTTGTGCAGGTGTGGTTAAATTTAATGGAACTAAACTTCTAACTGTTGTTATTTATAGATCCCCAGACTCCGATTTCACAACATTTTTGCTAAAGCTAGAGGAGGTTCTTGGTTCACTTTATAGGAAATACAAAAAGTTAGTTATATGTGGTGACTTCAATATTAATTGTATAAATGATTGTGCAAGGAAAAGGATGCTGGTAGACCTCCTTAATTCATGTAATCTTATGCAAACCGTATTCTTTCCAACCAGAGTGCAAGGCAACAGTAGAACAACCATAGACAACATTTTTGTTCATTCCTCATTACTAGAAGGGCTTTCTGTTAGCAAAAAGGTGAATGGCCTTTCAGATCATGATGCACAAATTTTAACTCTAAAAGATTTTTGTGCTGCAACACGTGTTAAATATAGTCATCAGCTGTTTAGGAAAGCTGATCCAGTTGCTGTAAAGACCTTTGTAAACCTTATCAAGGAACAAGAATGGTAAGATGTTTATAGCGCTGATAAAGTAGACGATAAATATAATGCTTTTCTCAAGACTTTTCTCGTGCTCTTTGAGAGTTGCTTTCCGTTAGAACGTTCAAAACAGGGCACTAGCTCAAACAGGCAGCCTGGATGGCTGACTAGAGGGATAAGAATATCTTGTAGAACAAAGTGGCAATTATATCAAAACGTTAGAAACAGTCAAAATCTAAAGGCAGCAGAACATTAGAAACAGTATTGTAAGGTGCTTAAAAATGTTATTAGGAAGGCAAAAAGTATGTGGTATGCAGATGGAATAGCTAAGTCTCAGGATAAAATTAAAACCATATGGTCAGTCGTAAAGGAAGTGGCTGGTCTGGAGAGACAGGTCGCACTCCGCGTCGCAGTCACTCACATTGTCCACTCATCTAGGAGCTGGACAACTATCTGATAACGTGATAGAAAATATAATGAAAGTCTATCTGAAAGACAAAGCGGATCCAAAGTTTGAGCTTTAGAAGACTTGCTATTAACAGATTCCTGTTGAATTTTCAAAATCAGTAGGTCTGATAACAACCATACGATTCTTCAAATCGTTGTGTAGACTCTATCACACTGGAGACATACAAATGCACTTTCGGAAGTATACCATCAACACAATCCTGTAATTGCACAAACAAACAGATGCGACAACTGCCGCGCAGCGAGTTTGGTAGGTCAAATATCCACATTATTAACTAGAGTATTACACAAAAGAATGGAAAAGAAAACACAGGATATTATAGTAGACGATCAGTGTGGGTTCAAGAAAGACAGATGCACCAGAGAAGGAAGTCTCACGTGATGCTTGAGAACTGAATCAATAACTAAAGTAGAATCAAGATACTTTCATGAGATTTGTCGACCTAGGAAAGACATTCGACGATTTAAGTGTTGCCAGATATTACTAATGTTCGGAGAAGTACGTATACTTTGAAGAGAAAAATGGGTAAGATAAAATATGTACAAGAACCAATAGACAATTATAAAAATGGAAGATCAACAGAGATCTGCTCGGATTAAAAAGGACCCAAGGTAGGGATTCAGCAATTCTCCTCTCCTCTTCTCTGATGATAAGGCAGAGGCATTAGTCGTATGAGGGACTGTGTTTCGACCCCCAACTGCACTAGGCGAGTGAGGCGGTCACGTCCTACGATAAACACCGATAAATGCTCGGCCATATCTCACCGAGAGTCGCTATAATGTGCGGAGTGAGGCTTCCAGTCACACAATATTGGGAGAGATGGCGATATATGTGTCATTTTTCTGAATGTTTTATATTTTTCACGCAGTTGTTTTCTCAAACCTAAGAGGAACTTATGGATAATCTCATAAATTAAGTGTAATGAAGTCCTTTGTGAAAGCATTTGTCTGCAATGTAACCTTCTGCGGAAGTAAAACGTTGGAGATAAAAAATTCAAGGAAGAAGTGAGTAAAACATAATGAAATGTGGTACAACGGAATAATGTTGAAGAGAAGATGTTTAGATCGGATAATAAATGAAGAGCTACTGAATCGTAATGAGGATAAAACAAAATTTACTGCGCAGTTTGACGAAAAGAAGGGATCGGTTGATGGGATACAGCTTGAGATGGACACGAACCTTCAGTTTGCTAATGGAGGGACGTTTGAGTGTTAGCAATTTGTAGAGGAAAACAAATGCTGACTGTTGTGAGCGGATCCAAAGACCACAACACCACAATTCATGAAGAAAGGAATAGGAAGGGCGAAATGTGATACTGACATACTTCGTAACCTTCATTAGAGATTGTAGTTAGTTTGCAGAGCATATGTACAGATGTAGATCAAATGAAGTACTTTTTAAAATTTATTTCTAATTTAAATTTCCACAGTCAGTTTTCCAATTTTTGTATCATTTAGGTAACAACGTGAGACGGCTGATGACAAAGTATAGACATCAGCTGGACCTGAGTCTGCGTTTCGATCGTGTTCAGGCACAGTGAACAAGGTGGCTTGGATGATCAAGTCCTGTGCCAAACAGCGCAAAAGTGTGAAGACGACTCCCTCGTACCTGTATAACGATCCCTCTCTCGTAGCCTGATTACGATCACGGCCTTTCGCATTTGTTCAACGAGATAACTTCAGATTCATCACGCTTTCCCTCTCGCCTTCGAATTTCTACCTTTGTTTAGTGACGCCCGTATCGATCGGACTTTCACCGGGGGCGCAGCTTCAGCAACCAGTGTCCCACTCAGTTTCGCCACTACCAACAATGGCCACCCACTATGCAACCCCCCCCCCCCCCCTCCACGCCGCCGCGCTATGGTCTTGAACCATATTCTAACTATTGAGTAACGATACTGTAATACCCTTTAGCTTTCAGTACTTGATCAGAAGTATCGATACACCACTACGTAATGCGAAATTGACCACTAGATGTCATCTGAGGCGAATATCGAGTACAGAACGAGGCTTCAGTAGAGAAGCAGTGGCAGCATGATGAATCTATCAGAAAAGTTCACTGATATTGAACGGAGAGTAGTCAATGGATATCACCTGAGTAACAAATGCATCAAGGACATTTAAAGCCATCTGAAGTTACGCAAGTCGACTGTTGAAAAAGTGACTGTAAAGTAGGAACGTAAGGGAACCAACAAAGCTAAACGAAGACCAGGCAGAACTCAAGCTCTGACAAGGAGGGACCGCCGAGCATTGCGGAAGGTCGTCGTAAGCAATCACGTGAAATCGGCGGAAGGAATCACCTACAAATTGTAAAGGGCAGCTAGAAATCCAGCTATCACAATAACTATGCATAGAGAATTTAAAAAAAACTCATAAACAACACATTTCTGTATTCGATGCTAAGCGACGCTTGAGTTGGAATGAAGAACTACGCCACTAGACACTAGAGGAATGGAAACTAGTGGGCTGGAGTTCTCAATGACGCTAAGCTCTGTCCCAGTCCGCTGGAATGGTTTCCGTTTGGCCAATACCTGGAGAACTTTGCCTGCCATCATGTGTAGAGCCAGCAGTGAAGTAAGGAGGAGGTCATGTTGCGTTATGTGGGTATCTTTCCCGATTAGGTTTTGGACTCCTTATTGTGGATAAGAAATCACTACATACAGAATTATATGAACACATTTTACAGCAGAGCAGACACTCTAGTCATCGATCGCGATTGACCGGTCGATCGCCGTGACCTTACACGCCGGTATTTCAATACCTTCGTCCGAAAACTGTTTAAACCAACTGTTTTTGCAAAATACGAGTTTGTTTTTCACGGTATTTGTTGGCGACAAATCTGACACCAATGGATCCGCCTCTATCGTCTCCATCTGCATTTCACCGCCTTTAATGCTCGAGCGAAGCAACAGTCTTCCCCTCTGCGTGGCGGGTAACTACTCACGAGCTATAACTTGGTGTGTTATAAATGGAGTTTGCGGGGAGAGTGTTCAGGGTTTGCTGCGGGGGAAGGGAAACGGGGAAAAGCTCCGCCTCCAGTAGGCAACACTTACCACGAATCAACAATGTGTTTGACTGAGGTAATGATCAGTTAGATGTTGTGTGCTATCGAAACCAAAGTTGCTGTTCGTATTGTCATGCCAAATAAGCACCTCATTTCCAGACTGTGGAGGTTGATTTTGACAAATTATTCATCAGATTCCCGGATTATAATGAACTGCCAATCATGTACAAATCCAAGACTGACATTAAACTGTTTTCAACAGTTTTGATGCTATTTCCATCGTTTTTTTTTTTTTCAGAGCTGTAATATCTTAATAACTGAGTCGTAGGCCTACAACTTTTGATATAGGGCAAATTACATGTTATGTATTTTGTGTAACTGAAATGCTTACTCCGGCCGCTGTGGCCGAGCGGTTCTAGGCGCTTCAGTCCAGAACTGCGCTGCTGCTACGCTCGCAGGTTCGAAGCCTGCCTCGGGCATGGATCTGTGTGCTGTCCTTAGTTAGGCTTAAGTAGTTGTAAATCTAGGGGACTGATGACCTCAGATGTTAAGTCCCATAGTGCTCAGAGCCATTTGAACCATTTTTTTGAAATGCTTTCTTTTGGCTACGGTGTTGCTTAGTGCTAAAACCTTCATGACATTTTAAGTAGGTAGATCTCTAAATGGAATCAATTGCTTGTCGTAGATGTCAAGTCTAAAAAGGTTGGGCACCCCCGAGGAACAGTTCGCCGACGACGATTGTACCAGCATTACAATGCCGCCTGTCATGAAACAGCAAGTATGAGACAATGGTATGTGGGCAGTAACATTGCTGAAATGGGTCTGGCCTTTCCAGAGACTTGAATCCAGTGGCGCATCTAAATGAGTTTGAACGCCGACCTCACTCCAGATCCCAGCGTCCAACGTCAATACCTTCTCCGGCTTCGTCTCTTGAGGAAGTATGGTCTGCCATTCCTTCACAAACAGACATCTCATTGAAAGTGTCCAAAGCATGGATGCAGCCGTCATAAAGGTGAAGGGTGGAAATACCCAATAGACATCTCTACTACACTACTGGCCATTAAAATTGCTACTCCAAGAAGAAATGCAGTTGAAAACTGGTATTCATTGGAGAAATATATTATACTAGATCTGACATGTGGTAACATTTTCACGCAATTTGGGTGGATAGATCCTGAGAAATCAGTACTCAGAACAACCACCTCTGGCCGTAATAACGGCCTTGATAGACCTCGGCATTGAGTGAAACAGAGCTCGGGTGGCGTGAACAGGTACAGCTGCCGATGCAGCTTCAACACTATACCACAGTTCATAAAGAGTAGTGACTGGCGTATTGTGACGAGCCATTTGCTCGGCCACCAGTGACCAGACGTTTTCAATTGGTGAGAGATCTGGAGAATGTGCTGGCCAGGGCAGCAGTCGAACATTTTCTGTATCCAGAAAGGCCTGTACAGGACCTGCAACATGCGGTCGTGCATTATCCTGCTGAAATGTAGGGTTTCGCAGGGATCGAATGAAGGGTAGAGCCACGGATATTAACACATCTGAAATGTAACGTCCACTGATCAAAGTGCCGTCAATGCGAACAAGAGGTGACCGAGACGTGTATCCAATGGCACCCCTTACCATCATGCCGGGTGATACGCCATTATGGCTATGACGAATACACGCTTCCAAAGTGAGTTCACAGCGATGTCGCCAAACACGGATATGACCATCATGATGCTGCAAACAGAACCTGGATTCATCCGAAAAAATAACGTTTTGCCATTCGTGCACCCAGGTTCGTCGTTGAGTACACCACCGCAGGCTCTCCTGTCTGTGATGCAGCGTCATAGGTAACCGCAGCCATGATCTCCGAGCTGATAGTCCATGCTGCTGCAAACGTCGTCGAACTGTTCGTGCGGATGATTGTTGTCTTGCAGACGTCCCCATCTGTCGACTCAGGGATCAAGACGTGGCTGCACGATCCGTTACAGCCATGCTGATAAGATGCCTGTCATCGCGACTGCTTGTGATACGAGGCTGTTGGGATCCATCAAGCCGTTCCGTATTACCATCCTGAACCCACCGATTCCATATTCTGCTAACAGTCATTGGATTTCAACCAATGCGAACAGCAATGTCGCGATACGATAAACCGCAATCACGATAGGGTACAATCCGACCTTTATCAAAGTCAGAAACGTGATGGTGCGCATTTCTCTTCATTACACGAGGTATCACAACAACGTTTCAACAGGCAACGCCGGTCAAGTGCTGTTTATGTGCGAGAAATCGCTTGGAAACTTTCGTCTTTTTCAGGACGTTGTAGGTGTCGTCACCGGCGCCAACCTTGCGTGAATGCTCTGAAAAGCTATTCATTTGCATATCACAGCATCGCGTCTGTAGCACGTCATCTTCGTGGTGTAGCAATTTTGGTGGCCAGTAGTGTATTAGGTGTCCGAATACTTTTGCTCAGACAGTGTAGCTACGACCTAGTTGCAGACAGAAGTGCCCTATTTGCAAGCTCGTCGCATCTGGAGGAGACTTGCCCAGCGAACGGCGTGCCGCCAAGTGCCGGAAGAGCGCCGGTGGCAGGTGGTGGTCGGGAGCGGCTGATCCTTTCCGCCCCGGAGGCTGCAGCGGGTCATCGGACGGGCCCGGCTGGAGCAGTTAGCGCGCCGGCAGCTGGCCGGAAGAGCGCCACGCGCCTCGGCGGGCCAGCACGCGCCCGCCAGGAAGACGGCACTCTGCCACTTGCCGCCGGCGCCCACACGCAGCCTCCGCACGCACCCCCCGGTCCACACGCACCTCTCTCTGCCTACAGCGAGAGGACACAGGCCGCCGTGTCTCCCCCGCCAACACTGATCCCTGCAAATACACTACTGGCCATTAAAATTGCTACACCGCGAAGATGACGTGCTACATTTAACCGACAGGAAGAAGATGCTGTGATATGCAAATGATTAGCTTCTCAGAGCATTCACACAAGGTTGGCGCCGGTGGCGACACCTACAACGTGCTGACATGAGGAAAGTTTCCAACCGATTTCTCATACGCAAACGGCACTTGACCGGCGTTGTCTGGTGAAACGTTGTGATGCCTCGCGTAAGGAGGAGAAATGCGTACCATCACGTTTCCGACTTTGATGAAGGTCGAATTGTATATCGCGATTTCGGTTTATCGTATCGCGACATTGCTGCTCGCTTTGGTTGAGATCCAACGACCGTTAGCACAATATGGAATCGGTGGGTTCAGGAGGGTGATACGGAACGGCTTGATGGATACCAACGGCCTCGTATCACTAGCAGTCGAGATGACAGGCATCTTATCCGTATGGCTGTAACGGATCGTGCAGCCACGTCTCGATCCCTGAGTCAACAGATGGGGACGTTTGCAAGACAACAATCATCTGCACGAACAGTTCGACGACGTTTGCAGCAGCATGGACTATCAGCTCGGAAACCATGGCTGCGGTTATCTTTCACGCTGCATCACAGACAGGAGCGCCTGCGATGGTGTACTCAACGACGAACCTGGGTGCACGAATGGCAAATCGTCATTTTTTCGGATGAATCCAGGTTCTGTTTAAAGCATCATGATGGTCGCATCCGTGTTTGGCGACATCGCGGCGAACACACGTTGCAAGCGTGTATTCGTCATCGCCATACTGGCGTATAACCCGGCGTGATGGTATGGGGTGCCATTGGTTACACGTCTCGGTCACCTCTTGTTCGCACTGACGGCACTTTGAACAGTGGACGTTACATTTCAGATGTGTTACGACCCGTGGCTCTACCCTTCATTCGATCCCTGCGAAACCCTACGTTTCAGCAGGATAATGCACGACCTCATGTTGCAGGTCCTGTACGGACCTTTCTGGATACAGAAAATGTTCGACTGCTGCCCTAGCTAGCACATTCTCCATAGCTATCACCAACTGAAAATGTCTGGTCAATGGTGGCCGAGCAACTTGCTCGTCACAATACGCCAGTCACTATTCTCGCTGAACTGTGGTATCGTGTTGAAGCTGCATGGGCAACTCTACCTGTACACGCCATCTAAGCTCTGTTTGACTCAATGCCCAGGCGTATCAAAGGGGTTATTATGGCCAGAGGTGGTTGTTCTGGGTACTGATTTCTCAGGATCTATGCACCCAAATTGCGTGAAAATGTAATCATATCTCAGTTCTAGTATAATATATTTGGCCGATACCTGCTTATACTCTGCATTTCCTCTTGGCGTAGCAATTTTAATGGCCAGTTTTGTGTGTCAGAGCCGAAGAGAATATACACTCATCACCCAGAATAATATGGCCACTGACCTACTGTCGACATAAACCTATCCAGGCGATAGCAACGTCGCCTGGCGAGGAATGACTGCTAGTCAGACACACGCTCGGAGCATGTTGAATCAGTAAGCGTTCTGTGCGCATGTAGTATGGGGAAGGGCGCTATGTGACTGAGTTTGACCGAAGGAAGATTGTTACAGGCCATAGGCTCGGCACGAGCATTTCGGAAACTGCATGACTTGACGGGTGTTCGATGATGATGATGATGATGGTGTTTGGATTTTGGATTTTGGGGCGCTCAACTGTGCGGTTATCAGTGCCCGTACAAATTCCCAACCTTTCCTAATTCCAATCTTGCCACGTCCATGAATGATGATGAAATGATGAGTACAACTCAAGCACCCAGTCATCTCGAGGCAGGTGAAAATCCTTAACCCCGCCGGGAATCGAACCTGGGACCCCGCGCTCGGTAAGCGAGAACGCTACCGAGAGATCGGGTGTTCGAGGAGTGCTGTGGTGAGTGTCTTCAACACGTAGCGAAACCACATCTACATCTACATGGTTATTCTGCAATTCACACTCAAGTACCTGGCAGAGTGTTCATCCAACCATTTTCATACTACTTCTCTACCATTCCACTCTCGAATGGCGCGTGGGAAAAAGGAACACCTAAATCTTTCCGTTCGAACTCTGATTTCTCTTATTTCGTTTCTCCCTACGTAGGTGGGTGTCTACAAAATATTTTCGCATTCGGAAGAGAAAGTCGGTGATTGGAATTTCGTAAGTAGATCACGCCGCAAAGAAAACCGCCTTTGTTTCAGTGACTGCCACCCCAGCTCGCGTATCACACGAGTGACACTCTCACCCCTATTGCGTGATAACACGGAACGAGCTGCCCTTCTTTGCTCTTTTTCGATGTTCCCCGTCAATCCTACCTGGTAAGTGTCCCACACCGCGCAGCCATATTCCAGCAGAGGACGGACAAGTGTAATGTAGGTTGTTTCTTTAGTGGGTTTGTCGCCTAAGTGCTCTATCAACAAAACGAAGTCTTTATTTCGCTTTCCCCACAATATTATCTGTGTGGTCTTTCCAGTTTAAGTTGCTCGTAATTGAAATTCCTAGGTATTTAGTCGAATTTACAGCTCTTCGATTTATACGATTTATCGTATACCCAAAATTTATCGGATTTCTTTTAGTACCCATGTGGATAACCCCGCACTTTTCTTTGTTTAGTGCCAATTGCCAGTTTTCGCACCATACAGAAATTCTCTCTAGATCATTTCTTAATTGGTATTGATCGTCTGATGATTTTAGTAAACGGTAAATTACAGCATCATCTGCAAACAATCTAAGAGGGCTGCTCAGATTATCACCTAGATCACTTATGTATATCAGGAACAGCAGAGGGCCTATGACACTACCTTGCGGAACGCCAGATATCACTTCTGTTCTACTCGATGATTTACCGTCTGTCACTACGAACTGTGACCTCTCTGAGAGGAAATCACGAATCCAGTCACACAACTGAGACGATACTCCATATGCACGCAATGTGATTAACAGTCGCTTGTGAGGAACGGTTTCGAAAGCCTTCTGGAAATCTAGGAATATGGAATCCCTTGTCGACAGCGCTCATTACTTCATGGAAATAAAGAGCTAGCTGTGTTGCACAAGAACGATATTTTCAAGGTGATTCATAATGTTCTAGTACAGTACAACCTCCAAATTCCTACTGCAAATTGAGGTCAGTGATATGGGTATGTTATTAAATGGATTACTCATATTTCCTTTCTTGAAGGAAACCACGTCCGGACGTCGTAGGGTCGTGTGGCCACACCTCACTGCACATGTCGAACGTCGCAGGCTGGGCGGACTGCTAAAACAGGACAGGTGGCGAACTGTAGCGTAACTAAAACAAGACTTTAATGTTAGGCAGAGTACAAGTGTGCCTGACACACAGTGCACTGAACATTCCTAACTATGGGCCCCCGCAGCGGACGACCCATGCATGTGCCAATGTTAACATCACGACTGAAATGGGCACGTGACCATCGGCACTGGACGTCGGCGCAGTGCAGAGCGTTGCACGGTCTGATTAATTCCAGTAACTTCTTTATCACGCCAGTGGGAAGGCGCGCATCCGCCGTCTTCTGGGCGACAGCTCCTCGACACTTGTACTACGGGACGGAGGCGGGCTGGCGGCGACTCCGTTATGCTCTGAGGAAAATTCAGATGAGGATCCATGGGCTCTGTGGAGCTCCTGAAAGACACCATGGCGGCCAAGAAGTTTCGTACAGTGGTTGCAGACCACGCACACCTCTTCATGACGATCATGTTTCCCAATGGCAATGGCATTTTTCAACAAGATAATGCGCGATGTCGCAAGGCCATGATTGTGATGGAGTGGTTCGAGGAACACAGTGGCGGGTTCCAATTGATGTGCTGCACTCCTCAACTCGTCAGATCTGAAACCGACCCAACACATCTGGGATGTGATTGAGTGTGGCGTCAGAGCTCATCAACCCCCTCTCACCCTCACCAAGAATTTACGGGAACTTGTGTGTGCAAATGTGTGGCCAACTCCCTCCAGAGACCTGCCAAGCCTTATTTCTTGCAGGCCACGACGCGTCACCGCTATTACCCGTTCCAAAGGTGGACATACCGGCTGTTGCGTAGGTGGTCATAATGTTCTGGCTCGGCAGTGTATTGTGGGTATACAATGGAGAAGGAAGCTGAGCTTCGATGACAAATACGGGAACCCCATTCCATACTGCTTCAACTCTACCGCAGCGACTGGCGATTGGTAATAAGACAGTCTTTCGGCAACTCACAACAAGATGTTTTATTGGGCGAGATGTATGGAGAATGTGTTGGCCATGGGCAATCCAACATTTTCTGTATCGATATAGATCAGAACGGCAAGACAGTATGCGGTCTTTCTTTATCTTCACGAAACATAACGCACCGGAGACCTGAAAGATACAACACGTCGTCCGTAACGGGTCAGAAAGATAACGGGTGTTGCCCAAATCACTGGCTACGCAGTGTAGATGTTATCTTATGCGCAGTGGTACTCGGTTCCATCTCGTCGCGCGCTGGGCCAGTATGACGCTCTACATCTACATCCACATGACGGCTCTGCAATTCACAATTAAGTGCCTGGAAAAGGGTTCATCGAGCCACCTTTAAGCTGCTTCTCTACCACTCCGCTCCCGAACAGCGCGAGCTCTGACTTCTGTTATCTTATTAATATCATCATTTCTCCCTATTTTGGTGGCCGCTAACAAACAATTCTCACACTGAGGAGAAAGTTTGTGATTGAAATTTCGCGAGAAGTTCCTGTAGCAGCGGAAAACGCCTTTGTTTTGACGACTGCCACCCCACTTCGCGTGTCGTATGCAGGTCTCTCTCTCCGCTGTTTCTCGATAGCAGTAAAAGAGCTGCGCTTCTTTGAAGTATTTCGATCTCCTCCGTCAGTCCTATCTGATGCGGATCCTACACCGCACAACAATAAGCCTACAACAGAAGAGGGCGGACAGGCAATTTCTAAGTGTTCTGCCAATAAGTCGCAGTCTTTGGTTTGCTTTCCCCACAACATTATCTGTTTGATCGTTCCAGTCTATGTTATTTGTATTTGTAATCCCTAAGTATTTAGTTGAGCTCACAGCCTTTGTATTTGTGTGACTTACCAAGTAACTGAATTTTTGCGGATTCTTTTTAGTGCTCATGTTTGCGACTTCACACTTTCATGATTTACAGCCAGTTGCCACTTTCTGCAACATAGTGATATCTTCTTTAAATCATTTTGCAATTCGTTTTGATTATTTGTTGACTTTACATGACGGTGAATGACAGCATCATCTGCAAACAGTCTAAGAGGACTGTTCAGATTGTCTCCTAAATCGTTTATGTAGATCAGGAACAACAGAGGGCCCATAACGCTTCATTAGGGAACGTCAGATATTATTTCTGTTTTACTCGATGACCTTCCGTTAATTATTACGATCTGTAACGTTTCTGTCAAGAAATAACGCATCGAGTCACACAACTGAGACTATAGTCCATTTGCAAGCAATTTACTTAGAAGTCGCTTGTCAGGAATGGTGTCAAAAGCCTTCTGGAAATATAAAAATGTGGAATCAATCTGACGTCCACTGTCGAGAGTACTCATAACGACAGCGAATGAAATCTTGCCACGTCCGTTCTCGTAGGTGGCTTCACGCACGGATACATCCACCGAGGTGCTAAACGCAGAACCGAGACGCGTCTGAGAAGACGACGTGGTGAGACTTCTGTGTCCTACATTGTCATTGGGCGCACCCGCTGTCGCAGTGCCTCGGTCTGCTGGCTGAGGATGATGATGATGTTTGGTTTGTGGGGCGCTCAACTGCGTGGTTATCAGCGCCCGTACAATTGCTCAGTCCAATTTCGCCACTTTCCTGGATGATGATGAAATGATGAGGACAACACAAACACCCAGTCATCTCGAGGCAGGTGAAAATCCCTGACCCCGACGGGAATCGAACCCGAGACCCCGTGCTCGGGAAGCGAGAACGCTACCGCGAGACCAGGAGCGGCGGACAGGTCTGCTGGCTGTCAAGGTTCTGAGCACTATGGGACTTAACTTATGAGGTCATCAGTCCCCTAGAACTTAGAACTACTTAAACGTAACTAACCTAATGTCATCACACACATCCATGCTCGAGGCAGGATTCGAACCTGCAACCGCAGCGGTCGCGTGGTTCCAGACTGTAGCGCCTAGAACCGCTCGGCCACTGCGGCCGGATGACTATCAAGGGAAGCAGCAGCAATGGTTAGCGTGCGACGGCCCGCTGTGCTAGAAACGTCTACGTATTGTCCGTCTGAATACTTGTCATGCTACAAACAAGTGTACTTCCTGCCTTAAGGTTTGTGAAATGGCTGTAGACCCTGCAAGGACAAATATCGTTCACTAACTCTTCTGTTATATTCTCTCTGATGTGATTTATAACACTAGTCTCGTCTGCAAAAGGACCT
Source organism: Schistocerca cancellata (assembly GCF_023864275.1). NCBI lineage: Eukaryota > Metazoa > Arthropoda > Insecta > Orthoptera > Acrididae > Schistocerca > Schistocerca cancellata. The sequence continues at coordinate 1,051,984,716 of NC_064626.1, read as the reverse complement.
ATTTTGTTTATTGAAAAGTGGAAGTAATTCGCATGTATGAGGAACAAGGACGCACTCACTGTGTTATTTCACCCCAGTCACTAAAGTCACTGTCTGACGTTGTCTGAGTAATTCAGCACAACCTTTTGCATTCGGTTTGTCAAACATCTTTCAAGAGCCATCAGTTACATAAAACTTGAGCTTTGTCTAAGAGAGTATCATGATCAATATGGTCGAAGACCTTGGACAGATCACACAAAATACCGACTGGCAATGTATTACTATTTAAGGCTTGTGCTGTTTCATGTGTGATTGTATAAATAGCATTCCCAGCCGAGCAACCCTTCTGGAATCCAAACTGTTATATGTTAGCTCAATTGTTTCCACTTAAGTGTGCGACTACTCTTGAAAAACGTTGTCAATAAGGAAAATGGACAATAATTGTTTAAGTCTGTCTTGTCAACTTTTCTTATGGCGTGGATTAATAACTGCATATTTTAACCTGTCTGGAAATATTCCCTGTGCCACTGATGCATTGCATATATCACTAAGGACATTACTTATTAAGGTGGAACAACTTTTCAGAATTCTATTTGAAATTCCATTAACCCCACAAGATCTTACGTTTTTCAGAATTTTTATAATAACATTAGTTTCAGGGAAGGATGTTGGTGCTGCTTCTAGTTGATTTAAGTTTTGTGAAAGGACATTTTAACATATTCTTCTGTTTCTTCAGCTGAAAGATGTAATCCTATATTTGCTACACAGTTTAAATTTTCTAATTGGTACACAATTATAAAATTTTCTTAGCAGGTAGAATCTAAAATATTTTATAGAGACCGAAAAAGCATGCGTATACATACTATATATAGTTACGTATGCTCTTTCTGTCTCTAAAAAATATTTTATTTTCTACCTGCTACAAAAATTTTACGGTTGTGTACCAGTTACCACATTTTATTAAAATCACATATTTACATCTGCAGTTGACGAAGACATGAATGCTCAAGCGACCTCTAGCGGTACTAAATGCCAAGATGTGTTCTGATAACTTGTGTCAGGCCAGTGATTTACTCTTAGATTTTTTATATGTAACGGATGCATTTGGCGAAACATTTTGTAAATAATGGTTTTTACTTTGACATGCCAATGCATCTTACGTCAGCTTCCCAGCTAGTTAAGAAATGGAGTACTTTTATAGACCTGTTTGCAGTAACCTTTACCGAGGTGTCTTCAGTAATAATTCTCCCTATGTATTATACTTATGACAATGTACGCTATTTTTTTTTTTATAATTTAATATTTCACACTTTATGCGTAGTGTTCATGGATCAGATGATGGTAACTCTGTTTTACCGAAACTTGTCATCCTAAATAAACATTTTACAAATGCGATCTTAGCTGAAAAGTTGTCCTCATTCAGGCTGAATATTTACAGATCACCCTTTCTTTTCAATATGAGCAAGATAATATTTGTACTAGTGTATATGATTCTCTCGGTGATCGCTGGTTTTCTCTACGCTCACCTTTGAGATATCTGAAGTGCAGCTCATCACAAAAAAGGGTCATTACACTACCAGCTAGTTCGCTGTCGATACTGTTCTGTACAGCAAGTATGGAACGCTCTTTCGTCTCGTCCTCGGAGCTGGCGTCACGCACAGTCTCAGACGCTCCCGCGGCCGGAGTCCACGCGCTACTGGCACGCGAGACAAATTGCGCGATTTATTACTCCGAAGATTATCTTGTAATCGTTTATTGGCCAACCTGGATCAATTTTCTGCACTACTACCCATACAAAATAATCTTAATAAGGATCGCCAGCCTTATTTTGACCTGCCAGACAATGTAGAACTTGTCAATGTTCCAAAACCGTTGAATAACGCCCTGTGGCTGCCTAACACGCGTTCAGAAACACCCTGAGATCCGGCCACTGGAATGGAAAACGCATAACACTAGCAATAAATAAACCAGCTCTGCCTGTTTCCTAACAGATTAATAAACTTCATGAAGAAAAAACAGCATAACATTTTTAATGATAATCTAAATAAAGATTAATATTAACGTATTTTACACGAAAGTATACAGTGCTCCATAGAGGGACCATTCAGAGACGATTGTATCAGCATGACAGTGTAGCGTGTCTTAAGGGATCAGCTATGAGGCAATGGTTTGTGCACGGTAAAATTCCTGAAATGAACTCGCCTGACCAGAGTCCCGACCTGAACCCAACACCCCTAAGGCCTTTGGGGTGAGTTAGAACGTCAAGTTTGCTCCAGATCACTACCTACTCTGGTTTGGGGTCTTAAGGATTAACGGGCAATCATTCTTGCAGAGACAATCAGACACCTCACTGAAAATGCCCCTTTTTAGAGTTCATGCCGCCGAAAAGGCGGTAAAGGGACGCACCTCATATTAATTTCTACTAACAGGCGTCCGGATGATTTTTTTAAATTTTATTTTTTATCTGGCAGTGTATATTACAAAATGGTTCAAATGGCTCTGAGCACAATGGGACTTAATATCTGAAGTCATCAGTCCCCTAGAACTTAGAACTAGATAAACCTAACTAACCTAAGGACATCACACACATCCATGCCTGAGGCAAGATTCGAACCTGCGACCGTAGCGGTTGCGTGGTTCCAGACTGAAATGCCTAGAACTGCTCGTCCACAGCGGCCGGCGTGTATATTATAGATACAGTCTTTGAAAAACAATAAGAAAATTCAGAAATACTTGTACAACATTTTCAGTTGATGTAATGAGTGGTAGCTTTCTTCACTTGTGAAAAAAAAAACAGGATGATACAAAAAAAGACCTACAGTATGCGATCATAAGATTAGCGGCTAGTGGCGAAGACCTTGTTTAAATATTATGAGATAGTACTGAGAAGGCATATGAAATGAAACGAATGCATGAAATCAGTTCTGAGGACCTCCACTAGAAGAGTTTTGTCGAAGGGCTCTGGGAAACTGCTGTGTACTGTAAAGAAATAGGCATACAGCTCGCTAGTAGGACACATTCTGGAGTATTGTTCCACTGTTTACAGTCCACGTATTACAGCAGGTGTTGAATAACGCTCCGTGTAAGATCGATACGGCCTATGCAGACCTCTAAAACAGATGCTCCGGGAACTTAAAAGTGAATATTTGGAACGATGGCGCCCTTGTTTAGCGAAACACTGTCGTTTGACAATACTAGTGGCCACCATCGGATATTACGCATAGAGTGGTATTCACGCAGTGAGATTAGGTTGCCTACAGAGCAATAAAGACAGTAGGTTTTCCCTCGATTTGTGCGCGATTGGAATCGGACAGAAAATCGCTAATAGTGGTACAAAACATCCTCCGTCATATACGGAACAGTGACTTCCTGGATCAAGAAATCATAATTTACTCGGTCGCCACTGCTGGACAGATGTCTGCCCTATACTTTTCCACGCATGGTAATCGTAATCTGTACACATACAGGTTGCTCTTGCTTGTTTTCTAATGTCACCCACCCACCTACCGTTACCGCGTCGTCACAGACTTTTCTCAGCTGTTGGAATCCAGGAAAGCACTACTTGGTCCATCAGTCATTTACTACAGGGTATCAATTTCTGTAGTTTCGATACCTCACAACACTGACAGGTGGAGGCTCCATTAAAAGCAGACAGAAAATTTCCGTTATCTGACCGGGATTCGATCCCGCGACTTCTCGGTTTCCAGGTAAATGTTTTACCACTAGACTTCCAGGCTCGACGTAAAGTATCGTCTAATAGTGATTTACACAGTTTCTTATCCCAGCTACCTTTGTTTCTATGAAAATACTTTCACTGTTAAGAGAAAGCTTGTAATATGCAATCAAAAAAAAACTTCCGACACAAAACACAGACAGATACAGAAGTACTGTGACGTGGTCGCCGTCGCTTCGGGAACGGCTCAGCTATAGTCGTCGAGCTGCTTTCCCATTGCGTTCAGTGAATCTGTACATGAGCTGCATATCGTCTTTCCATCAGTAAGCTTATCAAATGGCTCTAAGCACTATGGGACTTAACATCTGAGATCATCAGTCCCCTAGACGTAGAACTACTTAAACGTAACTAACCTAAGGACATCACACACATCCATGCCCGAGGCAGGATTCGAACCTGCAACCGTAGCAGCAAGTAAGCTTATCCATGCTGCTGTGTAGCACTGTTAACATACAACTAACACTCCCGATAACATAAACTCGAGACAAAACCCGGCAGTTCTGAGGGCAAGCTTGAGTGCGAAGAATAAAGTGAGCGCACTGTGCCTAGAAAACACTAGTTCTTAGGCAAGCCTGTTAATCTTACAGATATTTCCCTTCGAGTTGAAGAGATATCTCTATCAAAAGATTTAAACTAAAATCCGAAACCGACATTAGGACAGAAAAATGTTAAGAGAATTTCAGCAGAGGTCAAATGCTCTAGTGAAGTAGCAGAGCGTGCCGCTCATAAATAGAATAATCTTCCCGTCAAAGTCACCGGCGCGTTAAAAACCCAGTTGCAGTAAGAAAGTAACGATAATATTGGAAGTTTGATTATAGATTACTACAAAAGAAGTTAAAGAGACATAAAGCGTTAATCACAAAAGCGGCAAAAAAAGGGCAGGACTGCGGTCCTTAAGAGTGACGAAGATTATACAAACAAAACTGAAAATTTTTTCTCTGAAAACGGGGTTAACAAAATGACTAGAGATCGAACATAAATGTTCCATACACAAAGAAAACACAAAATTCAAATGTCTTTTCCTGTTTTCTTACAAGAAAGAACAGCGGTCTGCAGTCACGAACGCAAAAAAATGGTTCAAATGGCTCTGAGCACTATAGGACGTAACTTCTGAGGTCATCAGTCCCCCATAACTTAGAACTACGTAAACCTAACTAACCTAAGGACATCACACACATCCATGCCCGAGGCAGGATTCGAACCTGCGACCGTAGCGGTCGCACAGCTCCAGACTGTAGCGTCTAGAACCGCTCGGCCATTCCATCCGGCTCATGAACGCACAAACGCCCAAAGGCCAGATAGCACATACAGGTAAAGCTTCATAAAAATGACAAATCCTTGAGGGTTATATCCAACACGAAACAGAATCCGAATGCCACGATAAATTCAACGCTAGCATACGTGTTGAAAACGGTATACACATTTTATGAGCAAAAATACTTTTGAGTTTGCGGGCAAAATTATGGATACAGTCATATCTTTGCTTCCATAGATTTGAAAAAAAATTATACTAACATGCCTGTCCACGAGACATCAGAGATAATTAAGAACAAATTAATAAAACAAAAAAAATAGCTACGGGAGAAAAATTGAAATAACGGAGCTTTCTCGTTTAAGGTAACAGATACCACCAAACTGAACGACGGGCCATTGCAAATTCACTAGCCGGCATTATCGTTGAGATTTATCGCAGTCATTTATACAAATCAGTTTTTCACTAACAACCCTGGGGTAACCAGGAAAATTCTCTATTACGACAATGTGGATTATGCTATTTTCATTAGTAAAATGAGATCAAAGCGATGTTAATGACATGGGGGAAAAATGAGTGCTATTCACCCAGACATTAGTTATACAGTTGAGCCCGAAATTAAACGAGCCACCAATTTTTCGTGATTATCCTTACAACAGAGGCGGTAAACGCCGTTTTAGACAGTACTGGAAACCAATCTGAAGAGACATTATTATTCACTAAGTCTTGGCACCCTCAAAGAATAAAGATACCATATTTTCGATCCGTGATTAATGGGTTATTATTATTAAAACTACCACTAAGCGAGCATGAGAGGTATAAAGAAGTCGCTGTTATAAAGCAAGTTGCAGTAAGTAACCGTGTAGTCTCAGCACTAAGTTCCTACAGAAAATTAAAAGACAACAACAGCGTAAAATCAATGTCAGCACGCTAACAGGTGAACAAGAAGACAAGAAGGTCGTGTACATGACCAGGAGTTAAAAAGGGCGGGTTTTAGAAATTATTGCTCAACAATTTCGCAATACCAATTTGTGTATGGGGTTTAAGACTAATGACAGCCTCGAAATTCACTGCCGCTGGTATGTATAAACTAAAGTGTGGGAACTGTCCAAAAGTTTACGTAGGTCAAACAGGCAGGGCATACTTGAGAATAGGAAATATTGTGAGTAGAAGAGCAAGTTTGTTTCCAACAACACACACCACTTGTCACGGTCCGCGCTGCTCCCCACGTCGGGCATGGGTGTATGTTGTCCATATCGTAAGTTAGTTTATGTTAGATTAAGTAGTGTGTAGGCTTAGGGACCGATGACCTCAGCAGTTTGGTCCCATAAGACTTTACCACAAATTTCAATTTGATGGTCGACATTTGCATTTACTTTGCGCACATATATTCGGTTCACCACAGGAAAAAGATAAAAGGGCTTAAGAAAACAAACGGAATCAAGTTCATCGTAATGCACAATGGACGTTAATGGATGCAGGTGATCATACAAGACGCTCACGTACATGTCACCTGTCAGAGTCGTATCTAGACGCATCACGGGTCCCATATCACTCCAACTGCACACGCCCCACACATTACACAGCCTCCACTAGCTTGAACAGTCCCCTGCTGACATGCACGCTCTATGGATTCATGAGGTTGTCTCCATCCTGTACACGTCCAACAGCTCGACACGATTTGAAACGAGACTCGTCCGACCAGGCAACATGTTTCCAGTCGTCAACAGTCCATTGTCAGTGTTGACGGGCTCAGGCGAGGCGTAAAGATTTGTGTCTTGCAGTCATCAAGGGTACACGAGTGGGCATTCGGCTCCGAAATCCCATATCGATGATATTTCATTGAAAGGTTCACCCGCTGATACTTGTTGATGTTCCAGCATTGAAATCTGCAGCAATTTGCGGAAGGGCTGCACTTCTGCGCGTTGAACAAATTTTTTCAGTCGTCGTTGGTCTCGTTCTTGCAGGATCTTTTTCCGGCCGCAGCGATGTCGGAGATTTGATGTTTTACCAGATTCCTGATATTCACTGTACACTCATGAAACGGTCGTATGGGAAAATTCCCGTTTAATCGCTACCTCGGAGATGCTGTGTCCCATCGCTTGTGCACCGACTATAACACCACTTTAAAACTCACTTAAATCTTGATAACCTATCGTTGTAGCAGCAGTAACCGATATAACAACTACGCCAGACAGTTGTTGTCTTATATAGGCGTTGCTGACCGCAGTATCGTATTTTGCCTGTATATACACTCCTGGAAATGGAAAAAAGAACACATTGACACCGGTGTGTCAGACCCACCATACTTGCTCCGGACACTGCGAGAGGGCTGTACAAGCAATGATCACACGCACGGCACAGTGGACACACCAGGAACCGCGGTGTTGGCCGTCGAATGGCGCTAGCTGCGCAGCATTTGTGCACCGCCGCCGTCAGTGTCAGCCAGTTTGCCGTGGCATACGGATCTCCATCGCAGTCTTTCACACTGGTAGCATGCCGCGACAGCGTGGACGTGAACCGTATGTGCAGTTGACGGACTTTGAGCGAGGGCGTATAGTGGGCATGCGGGAGGCCGGGTGGACGTACCGCCGAATTGCTCAACACGTGGGGCGTGAGGTCTCCACAGTACATCGATGTTGTCGCCAGTGGTCGGCGGAAGGTGCACGTGCCCGTCGACCTGGGACCGGACCGCAGCGACGCACGGATGCACGCCAAGACCGTAGGATCCTACGCAGTGCCGTAGGGGACCGCACCGCCACTTCCCAGCAAATTAGGGACACTGTTGCTCCTGGGGTATCGGCGAGGACCATTCGCAACCGTCTCCATGAAGCTGGGCTACGGTCCCGCACACCGTTAGGCCGTCTTCCGCTCACGCCCCAACATCGTGCAGCCCGCCTCCAGTGGTGTCGCGACAGGCGTGAATGGAGGGACGAATGGAGACGTGTCGTCTTCAGCGATGAGAGTCGCTTCTGCCTTGGTGCCAACGATGGTCGTATGCGTGTTTGGCGCCGTGCAGGTGAGCGCCACAATCAGGACTGCATACGACCGAGGCACACAGGGCCAACACCCGGCATCATGGTGTGGGGAGCGATCTCCTACACTGGCCGTACACCACTGGTGATCGTCGAGGGGACACTGAATAGTGCACGGTACATCCAAACCGTCATCGAACCCATCGTTCTACCATTCCTAGACCGGCAAGGGAACTTGCTGTTCCAACAGGACAATGCACGTCCGCATGTATCCCGTGCCACCCAACGTGCTCTAGAAGGTGTAAGTCAACTACCCTGGCCAGCAAGATCTCCGGATCTGTCCCCCATTGAGCATGTTTGGGACTGGATGAAGCGTCGTCTCACGCGGTCTGCACGTCCAGCACGAACGCTGGTCCAACTGAGGCGCCAGGTGGAAATGGCATGGCAAGCCGTTCCACAGGACTACATCCAGCATCTCTACGATCGTCTCCATGGGAGAATAGCAGCCTGCATTGCTGCGAAAGGTGGATATACACTGTACTAGTGCCGCCATTGTGCATGCTCTGTTGCCTGTGTCTATGTGCCTGTGGTTCTGTCAGTGTGATCATGTGATGTATCTGACCCCAGAAATGTGTCAATAAAGTTTCCCCTTCCTGGGACAATGAATTCACGGTGTTCTTATTTCAATTTCCAGGAGTGTATTAACACATTTGTCTGAGTATGGGACAACACGGTCAGTGCCTTACTGGAAATATGTTTGCGGCTGTCTACAAAACCGTGATTGTACTCTGGCGTGCACCTCTCCGTCCGGTGCAAATCGACGGCCACAATGTCTTTCTTCAGGGCTTCATATATATATGGATATGGCATGGGGAGAGATCAGGACTGTATGAAGGATGTGTTTTCTTCTATTTACTCTCGGTCTATATTGTTCGGTCAACAGATTTGTCGCTGCACTCAACACGTTCTTTCACTGAAGAGACTAGGGTTATTTGGAAAGTAAGGAACGATCGGTCGCGAAGTGGAAAATACAGTGAAAATCTGATGAAGCTTTGCCCAGATGCGTTGGATACTGTGTCTAGTACGCCATCGATTGCATCATGTCGGTCTTTTCAGTTCTGAGCTCACAGTGAGAGCGTAAAGATGGCTAGAAATGAGCGTCTCCCACCAAATATGGGGCCTGGTGAAAAGATTTCTCCTGAAGCTATGCAATCCACATAACGTAGCTGTCATATGGTTCGTTTTACACGCCAATTCTCGGCCGCGCTCTGCAGGGGCAATGAAGATGCTCCTGCGCCGTTTTCGGTGGGAAGTGTTTTATCGCCCACAATACAGTCCGTAATTGGCTACCCATGAGGTTCATCTCTGCTCAGATGAACCGCTGGCTATGAAGACAATATTTCGACACAGGCAACGAGCTGCAGTCCAGAGTAGAAAACTGTCGAAAAGCACTGGCGGCTGTCTTCTATAACGAGGGAATTGAAAAGTTGGTACAACGCTACGACAGATGACTAAGTCTGAGCGGCGACTGTGTAGCGAAGTAGTTGGAAATTGTAGCTAACCGTTGCAATTAAAACAGCTTTGATTTTCACTATGGTTTTCATTTCGCGACCTATCGTTCCTTACTTTCCGAATAGCCCTCGTAGTAACATCAGCGTTTCTTATGATTGATATCCTTCCACCTTCTAGTTTAATCTTATTCCTGAACCTTTCTTTTATTTCCGTATTGTGTCTCAGATGTGTCGGTTGAAGTACGGTACTGAAAGACTACATCCTTTATGCCCTTTCTAATCCGAGCATTTGGTTTTTGGTCTTTCAGTCTTATTTTTTCCTTTTGGATTTTGTACGTATCGTTTGCACCCATCTTTTCTTGTAGATTACATCACAGTTGCACTGTGGACGTGCGCTGTACTGCTGAAAATGTACATCACGTTCCTGTCGAAGATATGGTGGTAGCAAGGGGATACGAGTCTGTTCAGTGCAGCGGATCACAGGAATTGCGATGGGACCTGTATGTCGTAGGCACACACGCACTCCGGAATAGGCTGCTCCCCAGGTATAGGGCCATACACGTGTGCTCTATTCTTTATGGATAGAACCTATTCTCATTACTGAAGAAGACATAGTGCCATTCCGCCCTCCAGTCAACTCTCTCACGACACCACATTAGCATGCGTAATGGTGTCATGGTGTCGGTGGCTTCCTGCCCAGTTGCACCTGTGGTCTTAGTCCCGCTCTGCGCAATCGCTTCCCAATGGTCTTCATTGACACAGTATGTGTAGCATGTTTCCGAATTTCCTACCTGGGACGATGCGTCGGTCTTGACGTGGATCTGCACTACGCGGACGTCTATAAACCGGTCTAAAGATGTGGGAAATGTTTCACCAACTACTGCTGTAAACAGCGACGCACCAACGATGCACTCTGCCCAACATAATCTATATCTACACGGATACTGTGCAAATCACACTAAAGTGCCTGGCACAGGACTCATGAACCACCTTCACAATTTTCTATTAGTACAATCTCATATAGCGCGCGGAAAGAAAGAACACCTATATCTTCCCGTACGAGCACTGATTTCCCTTATTTTATCGTGGTGATCGTTTCTCCCAACGTAGAACGGTGTCAACAAAATATTTTCGCATTCGGAGGAGAAAGTTGGTGACTGGAATTTCGTAAGAAGATTCCGTCGCAACGAAAAACGCGTTTCTTTTAGCGATGTCCAGCCCATATCCTGTATCATTTCTGTGACACACTCTCCCATATTTAGCGATAATACTAAACGTTCTGCCCTTCTTTGGACTTTTCCGGTGTAATCCGTCAGTTCCATCTGGTAAGGATCCCACAACGCGCAGCAGTATTCGAAAAGAAGACGGACAAGCGTGGTGTAGGCAGTTTCCTTAGTTTAAGTTGATCCTAATTGTAATACCTAGTAATTTAGTTGAATTTACGGCTTTTAGATTTATCGTGTAACCGAAGTTTAACGAATTCCGTTTAGCACTCATGTGAATGACCTCACACTTTTCGTTTTTTAGGGTCAACTGTCAATTTTCGCATCATGAAGATATATTTTCTAAATCGTTTTGCAGTTTGTTTCATCTTCTGATGACTACATATGTCGATGAACGACAGCGTCATCTGCAAACAACCTAAGACGGCTCCTCAAATTGTCTCCCAAATCGTCTATATAGATAAGGAACAGCAGAGGGGCTGTAACACTACCTTGGGGAACGCCAGAAATCACTTGTGTTTTACTCGATGACTTTCCGTCAATTGCTACGAACTGTAACCTCTCTGATAGGAAATCACAAATCCAGTCACATAACTGAGACGATATTCCATAAGCACGCAATTTCATTACAAGCCGTTTGTGTGGTACAGTGACAAAAGCCTTTCGAAGATCTAAAAATACGGAATAGATCTCAAATCCCTGTCAATAGCACTCAACACTTCATGTGAATAAAGAGCTAGTTGTGTTTCACAGGAACGATGTCTTCTAAACTTATGTTGACTGTGTGTCAATGGACAGTTTTCTTCGAGGTAATTCATAATGTTTGAAGACAATATATGTTCCAAAATCCTGCTGCATATCGAAGTTAACGATATTGGCCTGTAATTTAGTGGATAACTTGTGTAGCAGTCTGTCGAAATGCCCCTCCAGCTTGTCACAGGTCCACAATGCTACCTCGTTCAAATTCCCGCAAACTGCTGGTGTTCTTTAACTGGAGTAAATACTTGTAGATGGGACATGGCTGTACCCTGGAATGGATGTAGCATTCTGTGTTCACCTCCAAGATAAGCACTGTTACTATCTGCAGATTTTTTTAAAGAAGAAAGTGGACTCACAGACAAGCCTCCAGGATGCCATTTGATTGCTGATGACTGTGACAGATAAATCACAACATTGTAACCCCTCATTATGCAGATTCTATAATGTGGTGTCACTGAACACAGTCTTTGAGGATTTTGCCTCTTTTCATTCCTTTTTTTCCTTTTTTTTCAGTGTATCACCCAAAAACCCTGGGGCTTGACTTCTCAGGCAAAAAGCTTTACACCTCAACACGCCAGATGCGCATATTCTTTGCAGAGATGGGGTAAGCAACCATTCGCACTTCGTGAGTCCAGAAAACCACAGACCATCAGACACATCACACAAGAATTCCAGACAAAATCACACGGTGATAGACCATAAGACGCCCTGTTGGCGACTCTCAGAGTCGATAAATTACGCAAATGCTCTAAATGTTTGTTTCTAAGATTTCATGTTGAATATACCGGGTGATCAAAAAGTCAGTATAAATTTGAAAACTGAATAAATTACGGAATAATGTAGATAGAGAGGTTCAAATTGACACACATGCTTGGAATGACACGGGGTTTTATTAGGATAAAAAAAAATACAAAATTTAAAAAAATTTCCGACAGATGGCGCTTCATCTGATCAGAATAGCAATAATTAGCATAACAAAGTAAGACAAAGCAATGATGATGTTCTTTACAGGAAATGCTCAATATGTCCACCATCATTCCTCAACAATAGCTGTAGTCGAGGAATAATGTTGTGAACAGCACTGTAAAGCATGTCCTGAGTTATGGTGAGGCATTGGCGTCGGATGTTGTCTTTCCGCATCCCTAGAGATGTCGGTCGATCACGATACACTTCAGGTAACCCCAAAGCCAATAATCGCACGGACTGAGGTCTGGGGACCTGGAAGGCCAAGCATGACGAAAGTGGTGGCTGAGCACACGATCGTCACCAAACGACGCGCGCAAGAGACCTTTCACGCGTCTAGCAATATGGGGTGGAGCACCATCCTGCATAAACATCGTACGTTCCAGCAGGTGTTTATCAGCCAGGCTGGGGATGATGCGATTCTGTAACATATCGGCCTACCTCTCACCCGTCACGGTGGCAGTTACAAAACCAGAATCACGCATTTCCTCGAAGAAAAAAGGCCCGATAACGGTAGATGTGGTAAATCCAACCCATACCGTTTCTCGTCGTGCAATGGAGTTTCCACGACAGTTCTAGGATTTTCGGTAGCCCAAATTCTGCAGTTGTGGACGTTTGACAGACCCTCGGAGCGTGAAATGAGCTTCGTCTCGTCGGTCCACAACACGTTACTCAACCAATCGTCATCTTGCGCCATCTTTTGAAACGCCCACACCGGAAATGCCCTCCGCTTCACTAAATCGCCAGGTAACAGTTCATGATGCCGATGGATTTTGTACGGATGGCATCGGAGGGTACGCCTAAGTGCCAACCAAACAGTAGTGTATGAAATGTCGGTGCAACGTGCGACTGCACGAGCGCTGACTTCAGTCTCCATTTCTTCCTGAACTGTCTCAGCAGCATCACGTCTTGTGCTCGGTCGGCCACTACGGCGTCTATCGTCTAAACAACCCGTGGCTTCGAACTTCGAAATCATTCTCGCCACAGCTGCATTTGTCAACGGACCATTCCCCGTTGGAATCGTCTTCCTATGGCGATAGGATCGGAACGCTGAACTAGCTCATTCCCCATTCTGATAATACAGCTTCACTAAAACCGCCTTTTCAGGTAACGTGAACATGCTGCGACTGCTGGCGCAACTGATTCTGTCTCTCATTACAGCTCCTTTTATACACGATTGTCATGCGCAGTCACTGACGTTATGCTGTCCGACGCCACCTGTTGGACATTTTGTGAAGTTTTTTTCTGTTCTAATAAAACCCCATGTCATTCCAAGCATGTGTGTCAATTTTTACATCTCTATCTTCATTATTCCGTGGTTTATTAAGTTTTCAAATCTATACTGACTTTTTGATCACACGGTAGTTCTAAGTTATAGGAGACTGATGACGTCAGATTTTAAGTCCCATAGTGCTCAGAGCCATTTGAGCATTATTTCAGTCTATTTGCAGGGCAAGTAATGTAAAAACTGAAAATAAAAAACGTTTTCGCGCATAATCGATGCACATCCTTTGATTAGCGTTCTGTGCCCTTTCCGCTTCGTCAAGCGAAACAAGTTGCTCATGTCTCTCCCAACCCGAGTCGAAAATGCTCTTTTTTTCTAGGCGCTACAGTCTGGAACCGTGCGACCGCTACGGTCGCAGGTTTGAATCCTGCCTCGGGCATGGATGTGCGTGATGTTCTTAGGTTAGTTAGGTTCAAGTAGTTCTAAGTTCTAGGGGACTGATGACCTCAGAAGTTAAGTCCCATAGTGCTCAGAACCATTTGAACCATTATTTTTACTATTTTTTTCCAAGCGCTTCGCCACCTGAAGCTTCCACTTATGTTACTTTCATTTCTGGCTAAGCGCTCCATATATCATAAATCAGTACGAAATCGGTGATGACAAGTAGGAGCTGTCTTCTTGTCATCCCGAACAAAATCCCACCTCAACTACTAAACAGAACATCATTTTTGCTTTGTCTTACTTTGTTATGCTAATTATTGCTATTCTGATTAGATGAAGCGGCATCTGTCGCACATTTCTTGAACGTTGGTATTTTTTGTTCTAATAAAACCCCATGTCATTGCAAGCATGTGTGTCAATTTTTACCTCTATATCTACATTATTCCGTGGTTTATTAAGTTTTCAAATTTATACTGACTTTTTGATCACCCAGTATTACGCTTTACATTCTATGTATTTTTTTTTTTTCACTGTGTCAAAAATCCACACGATAAATAAAATAAATAGATCGCGAATAACCGGTTTTGGAAAGAACTGTGTAGTTTCAGTCGTTGCTCCGCTCGTTTGGTGTCTCCGTTTCTGGCGCAGTCCTGGGTTTGGGTACAAGACGAATGTCCTTTTACGGGCGGCAGGCGCAGCCCGGGACAGGGCGTTACCCAAGATGCGAGTAGCAGCAGCAGCAGGAGTAGGAGTAGGAGGAGGAGGAGGAGGAGGAGGGGAAAGAGGACGGTGCTACAGAAAAAGGAGCGGCCGGTGTGTCGCGGCTTCTTTTTGCTCTGCCGGCCGGACATCGGGCGAGGCATCTGCCGGCGGCAGACGGAGAGGGGCGGTGCCCGGCTGCCCGCAGCGCGAGCCGCCACCCGCCGCCCAAAGGTCAAGGCGACACCCGACACCCGAAACCGCCCGCCGCGTTACGCTCCACCAGCCTCGGGCCCAGAAAACGCCGCTTCAGCTGTCCCACGCGTCACGGCCGGTTCACCGTTCTTTGACGTGTGTGCCATTGATAGGAGTCGCGATGTCCCGTCGTTGCTGTTGTGGTCTTCAGACCGACCGAGCGAGGTGGCGCAGTAGTTAGACACTGGACTCGCATTCGGGAGGACGACGGTAGAATCCCGCGTCCGTCCATCCTCATTTAAGTTTTCCGTGATTTGCCTAAAATCGCTCCAGGCTAATGCCGGGATGGTTCCTTTCAAACGGCACGGCCGACTTCCTTCCCCGTCCTTCCCTAATCCTATGAGACCGATGACCTCACTGTCTGGTCTGCTTCCCCAAAAACAACCCAACCCAACCTCTTCCGACCGAAGACTGGTTTGATGCATCTCTCCACGCTACCCTATCCTGTGCAACCATCTCATAATAACTACTGCAACCTACACCCTTTTGAACCTACTTAATGTATTCCATCCTTTCGGCTCCATCTAAAATTTTACCGTCCACCCCCCCCCCCCCCCCACTTTCCTCCACCACGCACTTCTCTCCAGTACTGAAATGGTAAACCCTTGATGGCCCAGAACATATCCTCACAGATGAAACTACACTTCTGGCCATTAAAATTGCTACACTAAGGAGAAATGTAGATAATAAACGGGTATTCATTGGACAAATATACTAGAACTGACATGTGATTACATTTTCACGCAATTTGGGTACATAGATCCTGAGAAATCAGTACCCAGAACAACCAACTCTGGCCGTAATAACGGCCTTGATACGCCTGGGCATTGAGTCAAACAGAGCTTGGACGGCGTGTACAGGTACAGCTGCCCATGCAGCTTTAACACGATACCACAGTTCAAGAGTAGTGACTGGCGTATTGTGACGAGCCAGTTGCTCGGCCACCATTAACGCGACGTTTTCAATTGGTGAAAGATCTGGAGAATGTGCTGGCCAGGGCAGCAATCGAACATTTTCTGTATCCAGAAAGGCGCGTACAGGACCTGCAACATGCATCATCCTGCTGAAATGTAGGGTTTCGCAGGGATCGAATGAGGGGTACAGCCACGGGTCGTAATACATTTGAAATGTAACGTCCACTGTTCAAAGTGCCGTCAATGCGAACAAGAGGTGACCAAGACGTGTAACCGATGGCACCCCATACCATCACGCCGAGTGATATGTCAGTATAGCGATGACGAATACACGCTTCCAATGTGCGTTCACCGCGATGTCGCCAAACACAGATGCGAGCATCGTGACCCTGTAAACAGAACCTGGATTCATCCGAAAAAATGATGTTTTGCAATTCGTGCACCCAGGTTCGTCGTCGAGTACACCATCGCAGGCGCCCCTATCTGTGATGGAGCGTCAAGGGTAACCGCAGCCATGGTCTCCGAGCTGATAGTCCAAGCTGCTGCAAACGTCGTCGAACGTTTCGTGCAGATGGCTGTTGTCTTGCTAACGTACCCATCTGTTGACTCTGGGATCGAGACGTGGCTACAGGATCCGTAACAGCCATGCGGATAAAATACCTCTCATCTCGACTGCTAGTGATACGAGGACGTTGGGATCCAGCACTGCGTTCCGTATTACCCTCCTGAAGCCACTGATTCCATATTCTGCTAACAGTCATTGGATCTCGACCAACGCGAGCAGCAATGTCGCGATACGATAAACCGCAATCGCGATAGGCTAGAATCCGACCTTTATCGAAGTCGGAAACGTGATGGTACGCATTTCTCCTCCTTACACGAGGCATCACAATAACGTTTCACCGGTCAACTGCTGTTTGTGTATGAGAAATCGGTTGGAAACTTTCCTCATGTCAGCACGTTGTAGGTGTCGCCACCGGCGCGAACCTTGTATGAATGCTCTGAAAAGCTAATCATTTGCATATAACACCATCTTCTTCCTGTCGGTTAAATTTCGCGTCTGTAGTACGTCATCTTCGTGGTGTACCAATTTTAATGTCCAGTAGTGCACAATCGTCTGGTCATAACTATGGATTATTTGCTTGCTCAGAAATGGCTCAGTTGAAATAAAACAAATGAATTTTTAACTCATTTTATTACGTGAATGATAAAAAGATTTACTTTCTACAAGCCTTTGCCATAGGAGTGCGCGATAATTTATAACTATCACTGACTATTAAAACGTCACTTGAAGCATAAAATTACTGTCGTTCCCTTGAAGTACAATGTTCAATGTTTACGAAAGTACATTTCCATTTCTGTCCTGAATGACTCTTTACCCTGCTCGACGATGTTGACTACTTGTGCCCAAGTCACGAACTGGGGCTAGGCACTTCCAAGTGTGGTTCTATACCGACCCTTGTGCGAGGACGCTGCTATGCTGAAAGAGAGGGCGTGGTCTTTATTCAGCCTCTCCAATTCGCCGTTGTGGATTGCGGCGAGACCCCACTCACTTCTGTGGCAGTGATGTGTGGTAACGAGTTTGGTGTGCCACTGCGATGTCTAGACGATACCACTCTAAAAACTGATCCCTTCTTTTAAGTTATGCCACATATTTCTTTTCTCTCCATTCTTATTCAGTACCTCCTCGTTAGCTATGCACTCGCATTCAGAAAAAAAAATACAGAACTCCTTGAACGACTGGAGATAGGATGTTCATATTCTGAGAACATGTACATTAGTATGTTCTGCAGAAATGATTAGTATTTGAGCAATGTCGGCCAACGAGTTCAGCTCAACATCGATATCGCGGCGCAACATCACCTACAGGTAAATAGTGCGTATGGCTCTCGTTGCCGCTATAAAGCGAAGGTAATGGGACATTGTCACCTGAGCAGACGTGCAAGATGCTTCGTAGGCGTATACGCGAACCGTACCGGCAAGTCTGTGCGTTCGAAAGAAAGCGCATTATTGGCATGAGTGAAGCTGATGTATCCATCAGGGTAATTGATGCTCATGTGGGCCGAAGTGTTTCGGCAGTGCAATGTGTGCAGTGGTTCACGGAAGCTGTTGAAACGACAAGATGGGTCAGGTGGTATCACCCATACCACCCGCAGGAAAGATCGACACCTCATTCGAATGCCATTGTAGGACAAATCTGT
The DNA here is from genome assembly GCF_023864275.1 of Schistocerca cancellata. Classification (NCBI taxonomy): domain Eukaryota; kingdom Metazoa; phylum Arthropoda; class Insecta; order Orthoptera; family Acrididae; genus Schistocerca; species Schistocerca cancellata. Next base: position 1,051,966,586 of record NC_064626.1, on the reverse strand, counting down.
GTCCTCCTAGGCTCTGATGCAGTAGTGAAACACTGTAACACATCGTACACTATCAGGCGTGACTGTATGGGTTACATATCCGCCGTCCACTTCTACGCCTGCCTTTGACGAATGTGCAGAAACATACTGGACAGCAGTGGTGCACAGAACGACAACACTGGGGACAGTAATGGCATCAGTGTTTTCGGACGAATCCAGGTTCTGTTTGCTTGAAAATGATAGCCATATTATGGTACACCGCCAACAAGGTGAGCGGGGTCACAATGACCGCATTCGTACAAGACATACAGCGCCAATTTAAGGCCTTATGATGTTGGGTGCTAGTGGGTACAGCCACAAATCACAGTTGGTGTGTGTCCAGGGCACTGCGACCTGTGTTATCTATGACTGTGACATCCTGCGACCGTAGCCATATTCTTTCTGTGCGACACCCTAGACGCCATTTCTCAGCAAGACAATGCACGACCAGATGTTGCTGCACGAACACGTGTCTTCTTGGTGTCATAGGTTGTCAGCCATTTGCCCTGATCCACCATGTCACCAGAAGTGTTGCCAATTGAAAATACACTCCTGGAAATGGAAAAACGAACACATTGACACCGGTGTGTCAGACCCACCATACTTCCTCCGGACACTGCGAGAGGGCTGTACAAGCAATGATCACACGCACGGCACAGCGGACACACCAGGAACCGCGGTGTTGGCCGTCGAATGGCGCTAGCTGCGCAGCATTTGTGCACCGCCGCCGTCAGTGTCAGCCAGTTTGCCGTGGCATACGGAGCTCCATCGCAGTCTTTAACACTGGTAGCATGCCGCGACAGCGTGGACGTGAACCGTATGTGCAGTTGACGGACTTTGAGCGAGGGCGTATAGTGGGCATGCGGGAGGCCGGGTGGACGTACCGCCGAATTGCTCAACACGTGGGGCGTGAGGTCTCCACAGTACATCGATGTTGTCGCCAGTGGTCGGCGGAAGGTGCACGTGCCCGTCGACCTGGGACCGGACCGCAGCGACGCACGGATGCACGCCAAGACCGTAGGATCCTACGCAGTGCCGTAGGGGACCGCACCGCCACTTCCCAGCAAATTAGGGACACTGTTGCTCCTGGGGTATCGGCGAGGACCATTCGCAACCGTCTCCATGAAGCTGGGCTACGGTCCCGCACACCGTTAGGCCGTCTTCCGCTCACGCCCCAACATCGTGCAGCCCGCCTCCAGTGGTGTCGCGACAGGCGTGAATGGAGGGACGAATGGAGACGTGTCGTCTTCAGCGATGAGAGTCGCTTCTGCCTTGGTGCCAATGATGGTCGTATGCGTGTTTGGCGCCGTGCAGGTGAGCGCCACAATCAGGACTGCATACGACCGAGGCACACAGGGCCAACACCCGGCATCATGGTGTGGGGAGCGATCTCCTACACTGGCCGTACACCACTGGTGATCGTCGAGGGGACACTGAATAGTGCACGGTACATCCAAACCGTCATCGAACCCATCGTTCTACCGTTCCTAGACCGGCAAGGGAACTTGCTGTTCCAACAGGACAATGCACGTCCGCATGTATCCCGTGCCACCCAACGTGCTCTAGAAGGTGTAAGTCAACTACCCTGGCCAGCAAGATCTCCGGATCTGTCCCCCATTGAGCATGTTTGGGACTGGATGAAGCGTCGTCTCACGCGGTCTGCACGTCCAGCACGAACGCTGGTCCAACTGAGGCGCCAGGTGGAAATGGCATGGCAAGCCGTTCCACAGGACTACATCCAGCATCTCTACGATCGTCTCCATGGGAGAATAGCAGCCTGCATTGCTGCGAAAGGTGGATATACACTGTACTAGTGCCGACATTGTGCATGCTCTGTTGCCTGTGTCTATGTGCCTGTGGTTCTGTCAGTGTGATCATGTGATGTATCTGACCCCAGGAATGTGTCAATAATGTTTCCCCTTCCTGGGACAATGAATTCACGGTGTTCTTATTTCAATTTCCAGGAGTGTATGTGGGATATGATGAAACGACGTGTGCAGCGCTAAGACCCAGTTCCAACCACCATAGATGAATGTTGGAACCACATGAATGCAGCATGGATGGCTGTACTAGAGGACGGCATTCGCGCCTTATGCGGTTCGATGCAATCACGCATGGAACAAGCTACCAGGGGCCACGGAGGACCCTGTGCCTACTAGGCAACAGCAGACATTCTGAACCGAGGTGACTGAAATGTTAATCATTTCTGCAGAACATACTAATGGAGATGTACTGTGAATTTGAATGTCCTGTCTCTAGTCGTTCAAGGTGCTCTGTTTTTTACGAGCATGAGAGTATAATCTTCCCACAACTCTTCAGCATTCTTCTGTAGCATCAAATTTCAAAAGTTTCTATTCTCTACTCGTCTGAGCCGTTTATCGTCCTCGCTTCACTTCCGCACAAGGCTATACTCCAGACAAATACCTTCAGGAAAGGCTTCTTGACACTTAACTCTTTATTCGAAATTACTCTTCTTTAAATTTCCTTCAGGGCCGCTTTTCTTGCTATTGCCAGTATACATTTTACACTGTCAAGTCACTTCAACGTCACCAACTGTCAAAAGCCTCAATAATCCCCATTTTCAGTGCGGAGTGCTGCGAGATAGGCAAGAAGAGAGTCAATGCGGTTGTGAAAGATACCGACAGGAATGTGGAGCCATGACGCCTACAATGTCATGGCCAGCTGCATAATGTTTCTCTGTTGAGGATTCATGGTGTGAACAGAACAATCGAGGCTGTCCCACCGATTCTCGATTGGGTTTTAATTCGGGAAGTTTGATGACCAGGGGAATAGGGGAAACTCATCCTGCTGCTCTTTCAACCACGCATGTTCATTGCGAGCTGTGTGACACATTGCACTGTCTTGCTGGCAGATGCCATCTTACCGAGGGAAATCAAACAACTAGTAGGTGTTTATATGGTCCACAAGGACAGGTGTTATTTGTGTTTACACTTTGTGCCTTCCATTAAGACGAAATCACGCAGAGAATTCCACGAAAACTTTCCACAGACCATAACGCGCTCCCTCCGCCTTGGGCCACTCCGACGATTGTTCCAGAGTATTTACAAATCAGCCTCACGGAAGAAAATGAGACAGCTGATAGGACTTAAAACAATCTCGATCTGATTTCAACATTTTCGAAAAGCAACCTATTCCGAAAACATCATCTCAGCTGATTCCATGCATTCTCAGGCCCATAAAATGGCCTTCTTTCACTCGAGTATCCATCGAGCCCTTTCCATTCCGCTTTCGCCAGTCAATTTACAGAACGAATTAAAGATCCTCGAAAACATCGGTCAGAATAATGGATATAATCCCAGCATAGTGAGACAGTTGTTTAACCAAAAAAAAAAAGAAGAAGAAAACCATGAAAGAAGACTACCACCCTTTCCAGTTCAGGTACCCACAATCAAGACCAGGCAACGAAATACTTATCAGTTCCCTTTCCCTTTATAGGTAACGTATCCTAAAAGGTAGGCCGTTTATTAAAAAATCTATGGTGTTAAGTTTCATACTCTACCACCAACAACTTCAAAAGGAATTTAGCCCATTCTCTTGATGAAGGTACTGCTAAACTATCTCTGTCAGCTGTGTATAAGATCACTTGTGCTGAATGTCCCTGTTATTACATTGGCCAGATAGGAAGGGCCCTGTCTGTTAGGTTTAAAGAACATCTGCCGACTAAAAGCGGTGATGGAACACGAGGATCTGCATTTGCTGAACATCTTGTCCAAATCGCCCATTCTCCCTAGCTTCTAAAAGATGCAGAACTTTTGCATAATGAATCAAAGGATGTACATTAGACACCCTTGAAGAATTGTAAAGATTTAAACATCTTATTATTGACAGAGAAAATTCACTTAATGATCAGCTGCAACTAAAAAATAGAAATTATTTCAAAGGATTTCAACCTTTACTCCAGTGGAATTGACCCACATTCTGCTTCGAATGGCCGATGCTGTTTACTACTGCTTTGTCCCTTTATTATAGTGCGAATGTACATTGTGTGTCTATGTATTTTGTATTATACTGGTGCCCGCATCTCGTGGTCGTGCGGTAGCGTTCTCGCTTCCCACCCCCGGGTTCCCGGGTTCGATTCCCGGCGGGGTCAGGGATTTTCTCTGCCTCGTGATGGCTGTGTGTTGTGTGTTGTCCTTAGGTTAGTTAGGTTTCAGTAGTTCTAAGTTCCCATAGTGCTCAGAGCCATTTGAACCATTTGTTATACTGGTAATGACACCTAGTTGCTAAGGTGTTTATGTTCAAGATTTTTATGTTTCGCACGCTTGTGTTTCCCATACTAATTTATTAGTTACTGTAGTGGGGCTTCGCCCTCTTATTGTAATATCTGAATGTAAATTATCATGCCCTGACTTTGTAGCTAGTACTCAGGTTAATTGTTTAATGTACAGTACCAGCAGGTAGGTTTGCCTATTTGTAGGGCTGCTTCCCATCATGATTTGTCTACAATTTACGTTTGCTCTAAGAAATTTTGAGACAGCTTGTCTCTAGGGCTTACTGGCCGAGCCTCACCGCGGAACTGCTAGCGACGCCTAGTCCCCTTGTTGCTTACGTGTGACTGTTATTCCTGGACAGTGTAGCTCCGCCTACGTTTGTCCTAATGTTTTTAGTTTTGACAGATATAATCTTATGACTATACGTCTTTATTCTGTTCTAATTTTATTCTGTGACATGGCCAACGTTTGGCCCTCAAAATAATTTAATTTTTGTAAGTACCACGATTTTCTTTAGTCTGTTATGGTTCAAATGGCTCTGAGCACTATGGGACTTAACATCTGTGGTCATCAGTCCCCTAGAACTTAGAACTACTTAAACCTAACTAACCTAAGGACATCACACACATCCATGCCCGAGGCAGGATTCGAACCTGCGACCGTAGCAGTCGCGCGCTTCCGGAGTGCGCGCTTAGAACCGCTAGACCACCGCGGCCGGCGCTAGTCTGTTATGAAATCGTTAGATTGATGAGGTATTTCAGTGTGTAACATACATCCGTATGGGTTAATTTATAGGTTCTGAAGGAGATACCATCATTGCCATCGAAACCTAGGTAAACTAGTAAAATTTTACCTGCAACTGAAGACTGAATTTCTTAATTTCTGTGCAGGGTGTTTACTTTCAGACGATCTTCACCTTTTCGACGCCACTCACTCAACGTCCAGTTGTGGCAGTGGCGTGCAAATTCCAGCCTTTGTCGCCCACGAACAGCAGTTTGCATGGGTGCATGAGCCAGGCGCCTGCTGAGAGGCCACCTACGCAGCTTCTTTCGCTGAATGGTCGTTGAAAAGACGCTGTTGGTAGCAACCAGTTGCGCAGGAGACCTTCCGGAAAGTTTGGTAGGAGACGAGATACTGCCAGAAGTAAAGCTGTGAGGACGGGCGTGAGTCGTGCTTCGGTAGCTCAGATGGTAGAGCACTTGCCCGCCAAAGGCAAAGGTCCCGAGTTCGAGTCTCGGTCGGGCTCACAGTTTTAATGTGCCAGGAAGTTTCAGTTGCGCAACAGTTGCGCGTCTATTCGCCATTGCACATCTCCGCAGTCGTTGTTCGTCCCTGTCATCTATGGCCCTTGGTACACCAGAGTTGCCTGGACGCCAGTTTTGGATAGCAACAGTTTCTCGTGCATGGTATACTTCAACTACGACGGCACGCGAACAGTTTAAAAACTTACCAGTTCATCCGCTCTTGGCCCGAAAGCCAACGATCTTCAGCTTTTCGTCATCAGATAAATCGCTTCATTTCCGCATTACAACGACTGCATTGTTTTCCACGTCCCACCCAAACGCTTTCCACTGCTAGCATTTCCACCTGTCGTCTGCGAGTAGTTACTGCACGTTGACATCGAACATAGACGGCGATGACATTATTGCGACTGGACCGTGTGTATCCTGTCTACTTGCGGCATCACCAGTTATTTTACTCCCCAAAAACCAAAACTCATCCACTACTTCTAGTGTCTCGTTTCCTAACCTGATTCCATTATCATCACCTGATTAGCCTACATTCCACTATCCTCGATTTGGTTTTGTTAATCTTCATCTAATATCCTCCTCTCAAACACTGTCCATTACGTTCAACTTCTCTTCCACGTCCTTTGCCGTCTCTGACGGAATTACGATGTCATCGGCAAAGGTCAAAGTTTTTATGTCTTCTCCTTGAAATTCAGTTCCTTCTCCAAATTTTGTCTATGCTTTCTTTTACTGCTTGCTCAGCTTAGTCAGGAGTTGTGTTGCCCGCAGTGGTGAGAAAGGCTTCCTTGTCGCAAGGGTGTAGATTGGCTGGGCGAGACTGAGAGATGCCCTCGTGTTTCGCTTCCTCCAAACCAGCCGCTGAGGTGGCCACAGGTTCCAGAAAGGCCGTCTCAGCTGTCTCTTGTGTCAACGTTAGGTTCCTGTTCTCGTCTTCTTCAGACTTCTTTGGTGTATGTACAATTGATAAGAGTCACAATCTCCCAATATTTCTGCAAATCTTGACGACTGAAAAAAAAAAAAACAAAAAACAAATGTGTGTGAATTCCGAAGGGACCAAACTGCTGTGGTCATCGGTTCCTAGACTTGCACACTATGTAAACTAACTTATGCTAAAAACAACAAAGACACCCATGCCCGAGGGACGACTCGAATCTCCGGCGGTAGGGGCAGCGCAATCCGTGACATGGCGCCTCAAACCGGCGGCCACTCCGCGTGGTCTTGACAATTGACGTTAAGCATTCACAGGGTTCCGACTGTAATAGTTTCCTTTCTGGTCCCACCCTTCCAGGGCTTCATGTCCAGATGGAGTAACGAGGGTATCCACTGGCCACGCCGTAGTTCTGCTTCGTTTCCCTCCTCGTCTCTCCTTCGCCCCCTCCCACTCCCTGTCTCACCACATGAGACGCTTTTTGTTTTAATCCTCATCTCTGCTCAACCTGTATACTTGTTTATTGATACCAACATTGTTTTCGATTAAATGAAAAGGTACATATTTCAATAGGCCCTTGTTCCGTAATACAAATCAAAACTTGGAACACAAGCATCTCCACAGTAGGAAGACATAAATCTTATGGAGCTGTTGCTCAGTGCAGTCCAAACCACATCTCTTCGTGATTTCCTATCATATATCTCCGTCCCCTTCCAGCTTTAGTACTCTCCAATCTTTATTTGTCCTTCTTCTTCCTCTACGTCTTCTTTCTCCGCATGTACTTTGTACTTTCTCTCTAACTTCTCTTCGACCTTCCTCAGTTTTCCCCTGTCATAAAGCTACGTCCCTACGAAAACGGGCCCAGGTAACGCAAATCGACTGTCATATTCTAATTACGTTACTGGCGACTAGCAACAATCAAGATTATTTTCCTAAGCTGTCGGTGTGTCATGAAAAGCATTCCACAATGTACGATTGCCGTCATCAGGGTGGAAGAGAAGGCCATACGTTACGGGTTGCGTCTGTCTCATTCAAGTGATCATGCGAGTGAATACGTAAAACAACGTCCTACCAATACTTGAAAACAGATAAAAATAATAATTAAGCTGGCAAACCTCGCTTATTTTCATTCCTCCATGTCATATGGGACCCTTTTTTGGGATAACTTAACAATCCATGCAAGGGACTTTAGCTTCTTTCTTTTTTTGTAGTTGTATATCTATGCATACATCCACATTCTGCAACCCGTCTTACGGCGTGTGGCCGTGCAGATAATTCAACGAAAAGAACAATTGATGAAAAATATCCGTGTGGTCTCAAATCTCTCTAATATGACCTTCGTTATCATTTTTCGAGATACGGTGGGAGAAATACACTCCTGGAAATTGAAATAAGAACACCGTGAATTCATTGTCCCAGGAAGGGGAAACATTATTGACACATTCCTGGGGTCAGATACTTCACATGATCACACTGACAGAACCACAGGCACATAGACACAGGCAACAGAGCATGCACAATGTCGGCACTAGTACAGTGTATATCCACCTTTCGCAGCAATGCAGGCTGCTATTCTCCCATGGAGACGATCGTAGAGATGATGGATGTAGTCCTGTGGAACGGCTTGCCATGCCATTTCCACCTGGCGCCTCAGTTGGACCAGCGTTCGTGCTGGACGTGCAGACCGCGTGAGACGACGCTTCATCCAGTCCCAAACATGCTCAATGGGGGACAGATCCGGAGATCTTGCTGGCCAGGGTAGTTGACTTACACCTTCTAGAGCACGTTGGGTGGCACGGGATACATGCGGACGTGCATTGTCCTGTTGGAACAGCAAGTTCCCTTGCCGGTATAGGAATGGTAGAACGATGGGTTCGATGACGGTTTGGATGTACCGTGCACTATTCAGTGTCCCCTCGACGATCTCCAGTGGCGTACGGCCAATGTAGGAGATCGCTCCCCACACCATGATGCCGGGTGTTGGCCCTGTGTGCCTCGGTCGTATGCAGTCCTGATTGTGGCGCTCACCTGCACGGCGCCAAACACGCATACGACCATCATTGGCACCAAGGCAGAAGCGACTCTCATCGCTGAAGACGACACGTCTCCATTCGTCCCTCCATTCACGCCTGTCGCGACACCACTGGAGGCGGGCTGCACGATGTTGGGGCGTGAGCGGAAGACGGCCTAACGGTGTGCGGGACCGTAGCCCAGCTTCATGGAGACGGTTGCGATACCCCAGGAGCAACAGTGTCCCTAATTTGCTGGGAAGTGGCGGTGCGGTCCCCTACGGCACTGCGTAGGATCCTACGGTCTTGGCGTGCATCCGTGCGTCGCTGCGGTCCGGTCCCAGGTCGACGGGCACGTGCACCTTCCGCCGACCACTGGCGACAACATCGATGTACTGTGGAGACCTCACGCCCCACGTGTTGAGCAATTCGGCGGTACGTCCACCCGGCCTCCCGCATGCCCACTATACGCCCTCGCTCAAAGTCCGTCAACTGCACATACGTTTCACGTCCACGCTGTCGCGGCATGCTACCAGTGTTAAAGACTGCGATGGAGCTCCGTATGCCACGGCAAACTGGCTGACACTGACGGCGGCGGTGCACAAATGCTGCGCAGCTAGCGCCATTCGACGGCCAACACCGCGGTTCCTGGTGTGTCCGCTGTGCCGTGCGTGTGATCATTGCTTGTACAGCCCTCTCGCAGTGTCCGGAGCAAGTATGGTGGATCTGACACACCGGTGTCAATGTGTTCTTTTTTCCATTTCCAGGAGTGTATATTCACTGAGGAGAAAAAACTAATATCGTGTCAGACCTCCTGTTGACGGGCTTAGTGCAGTAACTCGATGTGGCGCGCACTCATCGTTGGAAGTCCCCAGCCTCTACAGCCGTCCACAATTGCGAAAGTGTTGCTGGTGCAGAATTTCGTGCGCGAGCTAACCTCTTGATTACATCTCATAAATGTTCGATGAGTTTCATGTAGGGTGAACTGGGTGGGTAATTCATTCGCCCAAATAGTCCAGGATGTCCTCAAAACCAATTACGAACAATTGTGGCCCGGTGACATCGTGCATTGTCATCATTAAAAATTTCATCGCTGTTTGGGAACATGAATTCCATGAATGACTGCAAATCGTCTCCAAGTAGCCGGTCAGTAATAGGTTCAGTTGGACCAGACGACGTAGCCCATTCCTCGGAAACACAGCCTACGCCATTATACAGCCACCACCAGGTTGCATAGTGCCTTGTTGAGAACTTGAGTCCGTCGCTACTTGGAGCCTGCGCACACTCGAATCCTACCATCCTCTTCTTACCTTCTGAAATCTGGAGTCACTTCACCAGGCCACGGTTTTCCAGTCTCCTAGGGTCCGAACTATGTGGTCACGAGCCCAGGAAAGACGTTGCAGGCGATGTCGTAGTTTCAGCAGAGGCACTTGCACCAGTCACCTGCTGTCACAGCCCTTTAACGCCGAATTTCACCGCACAGTTCTAACGGTTACTTCATCGTACGTCCCGTGTTGATTTCTGACTTTATTTCAAGCAGTGTTGCTTGTCTGTAAGCACTGACTACTCTATGCAAACGCTGTTGCTCTCGGTCGTTAACTGAAGGCCATCGACCACTGCATTGTCCGTGGTGACAAGTAATGACTGAAATTTTGTATTCTCGGCACATCTTGAGACTGTGGATCGTGGTATATTGACTTCTCTAAGACTTCCGAATTGGAGTGTTCCATGCGTCTAAATTTCTCCAACTATCATTCCGCTTCAGAGTCTGTGCCGCCAAACCCACGTCGGAAACTGTTCCATACTGACCAACTGAGTAAAAATGACGGCTCCACCAGTGCACTGCCCTTTTATACTTGTGCACCCAGTACTGCCACTATTTAAGTCTTCCAGAAAACTTTTGGCAGCCGCGTTAGCTGTTAGCAGTTCCTTCTTAACAGGATTATTTTTTTACTATTTCTACCATGTATCTAAGTTGTGGATGCCCAACCGTAAAATCATATCTTCTAGGAATTTTAACAGTAAACCGCACCGTGATGCACGACATCTCTTTTGCAGTGTCTTGAGCTGGATGAGGCTCTTCGTGATGAAAGGCGTTTCTTCTTTCCATCTGCTGTATTTCTTCCATCAATCCTGTTTGGTAAGGTTGCCAGACGAGCAATATTCAGCTATTGCGCGCCATTTATTCTTGATAATGGATTAAGGATGGTTCAGCCTTTTTTCAGGTAGATAGATTATTGTTTTGTATCTTATCGCCCAAACGTGTTTCACCACAGTTGTGGCATCCTCAGAGGTGTTTTCTTATTTCATTTTCCAGCAATACACACAAACAGATTATTTTTAGGTTAGGGAATATGCTGCATCAGATTTGGTTGCTGTTTAAATTATATATGCACTTCGCCTTTTATTTTCATTGTGCGTTTCCCGCGGCTGCGAACCAGAATTAGTCACAGGTCTAAATTAGTACACCATGTCATCTGCAAACATGAGGGATGTTAGGAAATCGTCTGCAGTACATTATTGTTTATTACCCAAAGTTTAAAAGGTATGTTCTGGTAAAATTCGTGGCATAAGCTCACTTTTGGCCTTACCATTGTAATGTTTGACTAGTTCCGACTTGTGCATATGCCACGAATTTTGCCAGAACATACATTTTAAAGATTCAATAATAAACAGAAATTCATTGCAGACGTTTTTTGGCATCCCTTATGTTTGGGGAAGACCTGGTGTACAAATTTAGACCAATGGTTGATTTTGGTTGGCGCCTCCAAAACACACACAATGTAAAGTAAAATGGAAAGACGATATATAATTAAAAGGCAAATCTGATGTGTCATATTCCCTGTGCTAAAAGTAAACTGCATGTATGTAGGTACTTCAGCAAAACAAAATTTCAAAAAAAAGTTTCTGAGGATGCCACAAATGTGGCGAAACGTATTTGGATGATAAAACAGAACGATAATTTGTGTACCTGCTGAAAGGCGGACCCAACCTTAAATCATTCTTATTTTTTTGAACAAATGCTACTCGTTGAGGATCTCCCCGCTATGGTTCAACATACCGTAAAGAACAACTAATTTAATTTTAAAAAAGACAAAAGAAAATGAAAACTACATCGCACAGGTGAGGCAGAGATGTTTCTGCGAGTCACGCACAAGGGAAGCCGCTGGGCAGCTCATAATGGTGTTTCTGGCTTACGAGAGACGTCGGCGTAAATAAGGCGGGTGGAGTCATTACCGCAACAAAGATTCGACCGGCGAGTCGGACTGCGGGAGTTGGAAGCTGCCGCTGCGGCTATCTCTGACGGGCAAGGTCGACTACTCGCTCAGTTTCGCTTCTTCAGAAAAAAAATAAAAAAATAGAAAGACAGCGAAAGTGAGTAGTCGCGGGAAAGGGCGCAACGTAAATTTCCTTCCCGGGCCGTAAATGTGCCACAAGGCGCACAAAACGCTGTATAAAAATATCAGTAGTGTGACATAAAGCGGCGAGACGTATTCATAGGGCATGGGTGCGGGGGAGGTGGAGAGGGGTGGGGAAGTCTCCGATACCGCACTGGCCCGAGCCGCGCTGCAGTAAATCAGCTGGGGGAACGCCCCACTGCCAGGACACCGTTACCGCCGCCATTTGCTGCACACGCCGACAAACGAGCGCCGTGATGGATGAGTGCAGCGAGCAGGCGTCGAACTGGTGTTTATGTTCCTGCGGAGTGCGACAGCGGTCGAGCACAGGGACCGCGTGTAAGCAACGCAATAAAATAGCCTGGAAGCTGTTTCCAGAAACTATGGGCAAACCGTCAAGGCGGGCGAACTGGTCTCACATCGGTAAAGCATTAAAAGCTGTCGCTGTGTTTCGCAACTCCTGCCGCTGCGTTGCCACAACTCCGAAGTCGTAATGACCCAGAACCGCTGAATGGGGGTGTATCCACTCTGCTGTTACACAATACGAAGATTAAGTTCTCGCAAAGGCCTTTCGACCCACAGGCTACTGCCGAGAAGGTAAGTTCCGAAGAGGCACCAGCTGCAATAGCACACAGCCGGAGAGAACGAGAAACAATCTGAGGCTGGAAAATTAGAGCCAACCAGCAGCAGAATTAAAGGTTTATTAACCCTTTAGCTTGGTTTCCACAAACACAGATTTGTCTTCTTCAGAAGGAAAGTGGACTCGTAGAATCATATTGACATAAAAGGATGTTGGATCGAAAACGTTCTTATCTAGTACAGTCTGGATATCAATCACAAATATCAACAGCTAAAAGCCGGCTGCAGTGGCCGTGCGGTTCTAGGCGCTACAGTCTGGAGCCGAGCGACCGCTACGGTCGCAGGTTCGAATCCTGCCTCGGGCGTGGATGTGTGTGATGTCCTTAGGCTAGTTAGGTTTAATTAGTTCTAAGTTCTAGGCGACTGATGACCTCAGAAGTTAAGTCGCATAGTGCTCAGAGCCATTTGAACCATCAACAGCTAAAATCCATAATTGAAGGCAACAGCCCAACACTATACGGCTTTGTCGTAAAACTTTCTTCTACGAGTCCATTTTCCTTCTGAAGAAGACAACTTTGTATTTGTCCAAAACTAGGTAAAAGCCTAATAAAGCTTTAATTCTGCATACGGTTGGCTGATATTTTCAAACCCTATCGAGTTGCTACGTGCACCATTGCTGAAGCGCAGCTATGTTCTTTTTAAAAAATAAGGGATTATCTGCGGAGGGATAAGAAGGGGGTGGCGAGGTGCACGAAGGCCAAATAATATTAGATGAATACAAGGAGATCTCAAGAGATTTCACCAATAAGGCGTATCTACATCTACATCTACATGGATATTTTGCAAATCACATTTAAGTGCCTGGAAGAGGGTTCAGCGAATCACCTTCACAATAACTGTTCAAAAAATGGTTCAAATGGCTCTGAGCACTATGGGACTCAACTGCTGTGGTCATCAGTCCCATAGAACTTAGAACTACTTAAACCTAACTAACCTAAGGACATCACACACATCCATGCCCGAGGCAGGATTCGAACCTGCGACCGTAGCGGTCTCGCGGTTCCAGTCTGTAGCGCCTAGAACCGCACGGCCACTGCGGCCGTCTCACAATAACTGTCTATTATTCCAATGACGTACAGCACGCTGAAAAAACGAACATCCATATCTTTCCTTGCGAGCTCTGACTTCCCTTGATGATCGTTTCTCCCTATATAGGTCGGCGTCTACAAAATATTTTCACATTCGTAGGAGAAAATTGGTGACTGAAATTGATTTAATGATGTCCGCCCCAGATCCTGAATCAGTGACGCTCTCTGCCCTATTTCGCGATTATACAAAACGTTCTGCCCTTCTTTGAACTTTCTCGATGGACTCCGTGAATCCTGCCTGGTAAGGATCCCACACCGCGCAGCAGTATTCTAAAAAGAGGACGGTCAAGCGTAGTGTAGGCAGTCTCCTTAGTAGGTCTGTTACATTTTCTAAGTGTCCTGCCAATAAAACGCAGTCTTTGGTTAGCCTTTCTCACAACATTGTTCCTTCCAATTTAAGTTATTCGTAATTGTAATACCTAGGTATTTAAATCAATTTACGGCCTTTAGATTTGACTGATTTATCGTGTAACCGAAGTTTAACGAGTTCCTTTTAGCACTCATGTGGATGAATTCACACTTTTCGTTATTTAGGGTCAGCTGCCAATTTCTGCACCATTCAGATATCTTTTCTACACCGTTCTGCAATTTGTTTTGATCTTCTGATGACTTTATTAGTCGATAAACGACAGCGTCATCTGCAAACAACCTAAGACTACTGCTCAGATTGTCTCCCAAATCGTTTATATAGTTAAGGAATAGCACGGGGCCTATAACACTACCTTGTGGAACGCCAAAGATCACTTCTGTTTTACTCGATGACTTTCCGTCAATTACTACGAACTGTGGCCTCTCTGACAGGAAATTACAAATCCACTCACATAAGTGAGACGATAATCCATAAGCACGGGATTTCACTACAAGCCGCTTACGTGGTACAGTGTCAAAAGCCTTCTGTAAATCTAGAAATACGAAATCAATTTGAAATCCCTTGTGAGTAGCATTCAGTACATCATGTGAGTAAAGAGCTAGTTGTGTTTCACAAGAATGATGTTTCCTAAATCCGTGTTGAATGAGTGTCAATAGACTGTTCTCTTCGAGGTAAATCATAAAGTTAGAACACAATATATGTTGGAAAATCCTGCTGCATACCGATGTTAACGATATGGGCCTGCTATTACTACCTTGGTGGTTTCCGTAGACGGCGAAGACACTGTAGGAGGAAAATGGAAAAGGTAGATAGCTTGACGAAACGAGGTTATTGGTCTCCAGGTTGAACACTGTATAGAGAGTATGTCATCGTTCTTCCTTTTACCGTCACTCACACCCTTCCCTCTGTACATTCTGTCATTTTCGTACGAGGGACTTCAGAAAGTGAGCTACACATATCGTCCCACGCTAAGACCATTGCGGAACAGGCTCAAAATGGTTCAAATGGCTCTGAGCACTATGGGACTCAACTGCTGTGGTCATAAGTCCCCTAGAACTTAGAACTACTTAAACCTAACTAACCTAAGGACAGCACACAACACCCAGCCATCACGAGGCAGAGAAAATCCCTGACCCCGCCGGGAATCGAACCCGGGAACCCGGGCGTGGGAAGCGAGAACGCTACCGCACGACCACGAGATGCGGGCGCGGAACAGGAGTGTGGCGTTGTCAAAATAGAATACGAGTTCTGAGTTCCACGCGGACACAGTTCTGCTGCGGTGCGAAAACAGGTGCATCACAGTGTGAGAGCGAAATGGCACGAAAACTGGAAACGTACTTCAGTGGTGAAGTACGTTTGACTGTACAATTCTTGAGGGCAAAATTTCTAAACTGCAAACGGACTTATCGAGAAATTCTGGAGGTGTGAGTACTAAATGCAGTGTCGAGTCCAGTCGTAGTGAAATGGTGTCATCAGTTTGACAAAGGCTGTACAGTCGTGGGTGACGGTCATAGGAAATGTCAACCACGGGCGACACACGCAATAGAAGAACTGATACGTAGCAATCGCAGAGTTTCAGAAGGTGAGGATGTTTGTACAGCACTTCTCGCATGGCTCGGGTTGGAGGAGCGGATTTCTATGGTCGAGATATTCAGCGATTGGCGGAAAGTTCCGGCCGATGTTTTGAGAGACTTGGTGACTATGTTGTAAAGCAGTGTCATGTATCTGCGCAATCTGAATTCTACTGCAGCTTTTTAATAAAACTTGTACTGCAATAATTATATGTAACTTACGTTTTGATGTGCTGTCGTATGTTGAAGATACATCTACAAGGTTTACCACTTTGCTTCCCCGTTCGCCAATAGGTGCCGACAACGGTAAGTAGCGGTCTAAAGAAACAGATCGCAGATGTCAGGCAGTTAGCTTGGACCTCAGTCAATAGAACCTCATTCAAACATTACTCGATTTGTGTCTGCATCATAAAGTTTTTCTTTATTGAAAATGTCAGTTTACGAGCCTAATTCTCGTCATTTGCAGGAAGTGTTACTGTTTTGTTTCAGTATGAGGAAAACACCGTCTGAGTCTCGTCGAATGCTCTCATGTACGTATGGTAACGACGCTATTAGTTAAAAAACGTGTCGTGAATGGTTTCAGCGCTTCAAGAACGGTGATTCTAACATGGTAGACGGGCATAGTGGTGGAAGAGAGAATGTTTTCGGAGATGCGGAATTGGAGACATTGCTGAGTGAAGACTCGTGTCAAACTCAAGAAGAATTGGCACGATTAGTGGGAGTGACACAGCAAACCATTTCAAAACGTCTCAAGGCTATGGGCATGATTCAGAAAGAAGGAACTTGTGTCCTGTGTGAGCTGAAACCAAGAGACGTTGAACGGCGATTGTGTGTTTGTCAGCAGTTACTTCAGAGGCAAAAACGGAAGGGATTTCGGCATCGCATTGTGACCAGGGACGAAAAATGGGTTCATTACGATAACCCTAAACGCAAAAAAAACATTGAGATATCCCGGCCCTGCTTCCACGTCGACGGCCAAACAGAATATTCACGGCCCCAAGATCATGCTCTGCATTTGGTGGGACTTGCTCGGCGTCGTGTACTATGAGGTGTTAAAAACAATCACATGTGTTCGTTATCGAAAGCAACTAATGCGTTTGAGCAGAGCAGAAACAGACAAACGGCCGCAATACAGCGAGAGGCACGATAAAGTGATTTTGTAGCACGACAACGCTCGACCCCACGTTGCAAAAGTGGTCAAAATGGACCTGGAAACGTCTTAATTGGAAGTCCTACCCCAACTGCCGTATTCTCCAGACATTGCTCCCTCTGACTATCACCTGTTTAGATGAATGGTACATGGCTTGGACGACCAACACTTCCGATCTCATGAAGATGCCACAAATTGGATCGATTCGTGGATCGCTTCAAAAGATGAACAATTTTTTCGACGCGGGATTCGTACAGTGCCCGAAATATGGGAGAAAGCAGTGGCCAGCGATGGGAAATATGATACATGTGTAACCAATTTGTTTCATTAAAGCCTCAAATGTTGGGGAAAAAGCTGCGGAAGCAAAGTTGTACACCTTGTAATAACACGAAATGCGGCAGTAGTTTCTGAATAGCAACTGATAAGAATCTCAGCAAACAGACGTTACAGAAAGAAAAATGGTTCAAATGGCCCCAAGCACTATGGGACTTAACATCTGAGGTCATCAGTCCCCTAGAATTTGAACTACTTAAATCTAACTAACCTAAGGACATCACACACATATCCATGCCCGAGGCATGATTCGAACCTGCGACCGTAGCGGTCGCACGGTTCCAGAGTGAAGCGCCTACAACCTTTCGGCCACAACGGCCGGCAATTAGTTTTCATTCACCTATGATTTTGAACTGGTACTAGTATGCGGACAACCATATGTAATGCCGAATTGACTGTTAGATGTCATGAGCGGCCAGTGTAAAAAGGGGCGGGGAGTATTGAATTGCTAGTAGCGAATCAGTAACAGCAGATCAGTCGGTTAGGAGAGCTTTGAACATGAACAAGTCCCTGGATGTCACCTGAGTAACAAATGCATCAGCGACGTTTCAACCATTCCAAGTTTGTGACAGACTATGATATTGCCGTGACTGTGTATTTATTCCTCGATACCGGGCAGCGACACTCAACTAAAATCTCCTCTCCCGTACGGGAATTATGTAAAGTTTGTACTAGTTCACACGATTGCCAGACGAACGACGACATATAAACTGAAGCGCCAAAGAAACTGGTACAAGCATGCGTATTCAAATACAGATATAAGTAAACAGGCAAAATACGGTGCTGCGGTCGGCAATGCCTGTATCAGACAACAGGTGTCTGGTGTAGTTGTTAGACCGGTTACTTGTGTTACAATGGCAGGTTATCGAGATTTGAGTGAGTTTGAAAGTAGTGTTACAGTCGGCACAAGGACGATGGCACACAGCCTCTCCGAGGTAGGAATGAAGTGGGGGTTTACCCGTACGACCATTTCACGAGTGTACCATGAATATCAGGAAGCTGGTAAAACATCGGCATCGCTGCGGCTGGAAGAAGATCCTCCACGAATAGACCAACGACGACTGAAGAGAATAGTTCAACGTGACAGACGTGCAACCCTTCCGCAAATTGCGGCAGATTTCAATGCTGAGCAATGAAAAAGTGTCACCGTGCGAACCATTCAACGTAACATCATCGATATGGGCTTTCCGAGGCGAAGGCCAACTTGTGTACCCTTGATGACTGCACGACGTAAAGCTTTACGCCTAGTTTGGGCCCGTCAACACCGACATTGGACTGTTGATGACTGGAAACTTGTTGCCTGGTCGGACGAATCTCTTTTCAAATTGTATTGAGCGGATGTACGTGTACGGGTGTGGAGAGAACCTCATGAATCCATGGACCCTGCATGTTAGCAAGGGACTGTTCAAGCTGGTGGAGGCTCTGTAATGGTGTGGGGCATGTTCAGTTTGAGTGATATTCGACTCCTGATGCGTCTAGATACGACTCTGACAGGTGACACATGTGTAAGCATCCTGTCTGATCCCCTGCATCCACTTCTGTCCATTGTGCATTACGACGGACTTGGGCAATTCCAGCAGGACAATGCGACATCCCACACGTCCTAAATTGCTACAGAGTTGCTTCAAAAACACTCTTCTGAGTTCAAACGCTTCCGCTGGCCACCAAATCCCCTTGACATGAAGATTATTGTGTATATCTGAGATGCCATGCAACGTGCTGTTTAGAAAAGATCTCCACCCCATCGTACTCTTACGGATTTATGGACAGCCCTGCAGGCTTCAAGGTATCAGTTACCTCCAGCACTACTTCAGACATTAGCCGAGTCCATGCCACGTCGTGTTGCGGCACTTCTGCGTGCTGACTGGGCACTACACGATAATAGGCATCTGTATCAGTTTCTCTGATTCTTCAGTGTAATTTACAGCATTTTGCGCAATACGTTAGCTGAAATGACCTGTCCTGCACGAAGTCCCGTCCAGAGCCCATAGGCATCGGTAAGAAGGTCGACTTCACTCCAGATTCCAGCGCCGAACATCACTACCTACTCTTGCTCCCGTTTTTGACCAAGAATTGGCTGCCATTCCTCCACAGATATTCAGATATTGAAAGTGTCCCCAGTAGAGTTCAACCAGTCACTAAGCGAAGGGTGGAGAAAACCACATTAATGTCCATTAATAGGTGTCCAGATACTTTTGATGAGATAGCGTAATTTTAATTCTGTTACGTTCGACTCCAAAGGAAACAAAATATGTGTGTTTTATACAACTTTTTTTTTTGCAATTGAAAGAACTACACCACTAAGTGAACTATCCCTGTCAATACAGACTAAGTCTTTTGCGTCGACATATGTGCAGTTCAACACGTGAGCTGGTGCCCAGGGGAAAGTTAACATTAATGATTCAAATGGCTCTGAGCACTATGGGATTTAACTTCTGAGGTCATCAGTCCCCTAGAACTTAGAACTACTTAAACCTAACTAACCTAAGGACTTCACACACACCCATGCCCGAGGCAGGATTCGAACCTCCGACCGTGGTGGTCACGCGGTTCCAGACTGTAGCGCCTAGAACCGCTCGGCCACTCCGGCCGGCAAGTATTAATGGCTTGCTCTTGTTTCGTGTGCTTGGCTGTACTAGCCAACGTAGAAACGTACTACTAGTACGTAGTAGAAGTAAATACTAACTGTTGATCAGTAAACTATCTTCAGTCACCAACAATAATTCCTGCATTTATACCCCTAACACCCTGTATAGTTTAAGAAGACATGAAGTCACAGTAGCCGGCCAGGGTGGCCGAGCGGTTCTAGGCGCTGCAGTCTGGAACCGCGCGACCGCTACGGTTACTGTATGTTGACATTGAGAGGCTACTACTCAATCAAGAAGCTCCTCAATTTGCCTCACAAGGGCTGAATGCACCCTGCTTGCCAACAGCGCTCAGTAAACCCGGACGGTGACCCATCCAAGCACTAGCCAAACCAGACAGCGCTTAACTTTCGTGATCTGATAAAAACCGGTATTACCAGTGCGACAAGGACGTACTGAAATATACACAGGAGTTGAAATTTCAGAAGCATTCGAAATCAGGCTCAAACACGGTTTGTGTGATTGGATTGAAGAGTTCCTAGATAACAGGACGCAGCATGTCATTCTCAATGGAGAGAAGTCTTCCGAAGTAAGAGTGATTTCAGGTGTGCCGCAGGGGAGTGTCATAGGACCGTTGCTATTCACAATATACATAAATGACCTGGTGGATGACATCGGAAGTTCACTGAGGCTTTTTGCAGATGATGCTGTGGTGTATCGAGAGGTTATAACAATGGAAAATTGTACTGAAATGCAGGAGGATCTGCAGCGAATTGACGCATGGTGCAGGCAATGGCAATTGAATCTCAATGTAGACAAGTGTAATGTGCTGAGAATAGACAGAAAGATAGATCCTTTATCATTTAGCTACAAAATAGCAGGTCAGCAACTGGAAGCAGTTAATACCATAAATTATCTGGGAGTACGCATTAGGAGTGATTTAAAATGGAATGATCATATAATGTTGATCGTCGGTAAAGCAGATGCCAGATTGAGATTCATTGGAAGAATCCTAAGGAAATGCAATCCGAAAACAAAGGAAGTAGGTTACAGTACGCTTGTTCGCCCATTGCTTGAATACTGCTCAGCAGTGTGGGATCCGTACCAGATAGGGTTGATAGAAGATATAGAGAAGATCCAACGGAGAGCAGCGCGCTTCGTTACAGGATCATTTAGTAATCGCGAAAGCGTTACGGAGATGATAGATAAACTCCAGTGGAAGACTCTGCAGGAGAGACGCTCAGTAGCTCGGTACGGGCTTTTGTCAAAGTTTCGAGAACATACCTTCACCGAAGAGTCAAGCAGTATATTGCTCCCTCCTACGTATATCTCGCGAAGAGACCATGAGGATAAAATCAGAGAGATTAGAGCCCACACAGAGGCATATCGACAATCCTTCTTTCCACGAACAATACGAGACTGGAATAGAATGGAGAACCGATAGAGGTACTCAAGGTACCCTCCGCCACACACCGTCAGGTGGCTTGCGGAGTATGGATGTAGATGTAGATGTAGATGTAGATATCCCAGCTGCATTCCGGTTTCTCGTGTACTGCGTATTGTGACTGCTACTTGCACCTCGAGCTGCCGCACATTTCAGCAGCCTCCTCCGAGAGCAGCGCAGGCGGGTGTCTTTGTTTCACTCAGGCGTTTCCTCGCCAGCAGTTAAGATCGGCGCGTCAGGGAGTTTATATGAAGGCGGGCGGTGATCGGCGCGACCCAGTCTCGGCCGCCGCGGTCGCCGTGTGAAATACAGCGACGCAGCGCCGGCTACACCCAAGCCGTTAACCGCGGCGAGACGGGCGAGGCGCGGGCCGCCACCGCCACCGCCACCACTCTACGCTCTGCAGCGAGAGGGCGCGCCGGCCCCTTCTCCTGCAGAGTCCCGTTCCCAGTGCCTCGCCGTCCGTCAGCACTCGTTACCTCGCGTCTGGCCACCAGCGTCACTCATTAAACAGTTAAGCAGTAAGCTAATGACCAAAAATGGCAAAGGTGGCCTTTATTCGAACCTCAAAGATAAGAATAGGACTCCGTGCCATCAGAACATGTTGTAGTGATGGTTTTGTTGGCATAGACCATGTGTTGGGAAGGTATTATTTTCATTTTTTTATTTTATTTATTTATTTATTTATTTATTTTTGCTAACGTTTCTGACCTTACGACTTATCTTAGAAGAAAGATTAAGGAAAGGCAAACCTACGTTTCTAGCATTTGTAGACTTAGAGAAAGCTTTTGACAATGTTGACTGGAATACTCTCTTTCAAATTCTGAAGGTGGCAGGGGTAAAATACAGGGAGCGAAAGGCTATTTACAATTTGTACAGAAACCAGATGGCAGTTATAAGAGTCGAGGGACATGAAAGGGAAGCAGTGGTTGGGAAGGGAGTAAGACAGGGTTGTAGCCTCTCCCCGATGTTATTCAATCTATATAATGAGCAAGCAGTAAAGGAAACAAAAGAAAAATTCGGAGTAGGTATTAAAATCCATGGAGAAGAAATAACAACTTTGAGGTTCGCCGATGACATTGTAATTCTGTCAGAGACAGCAAAGGACTTGGAAGAGCAGTTGAACGGAATGGATGGTGTCTTGAAGGGAGGATATAAGATGAACATCAACAAAAGCAAAACGAGGATAATGGAATGTAGTCGAATTAAGTCGGGTGATGCCGAGGGAATTAGATTAGGAAATGAGACACTTAAAGTAGTAAAGGAGTTTTGCTATTTGGGGAGCAAAATAACTGATGATGGTCGTTGTAGACAGGATATAAAATGTAGACTGGCAATGGCAAGGAAAGCGTTTCTGAAGAAGAGAAATTTGTTAACATCGAGTATAGATTTAAGTGTCAGGAAGTCATTTCTGAAAGTATTTGAATGGAGTGTAGCCATGTATGGAAGCGAAACATGGACGGTAAGTAGTTTGGACAAGAAAAGAATAGAAGCTTTCGAAATGTGGTGCTACAGAAGAATGCTGAAGATTAGATGGGTAGATCACGTAACTAATGAGGAAGTATTGAATAGGATTGGGGAGAAGAGAAGTTTGTGGCACAACTTGACCAGAAGAAGGGATCGGTTGGTAGGACATGTTCTGGGGCATCAAGGGATCACCAATTTGGTATTGGAGGGCAGCGTGGAGGGTAAAAATCGTAGGGGGAGACCAAGAGATGAATACACTAAACAGATTCAGAAGGATGTAGGTTGCAGTAGGTACTGGGAGATGAAGAAGCTTGCACAGGATAGAGTAGCATGGAGAGCTGCATCAAACCAGTCTCAGGACTGAAGACCACAACAACAACAACATCGTTTCGGCCTGCTATGGGCCACAAAGATTTTTAACTCTTCCCTGATCGTGTTCTCCTCTTTTGCCAGAACATTTTCATTTTGGCTGACTGTGCTTCTTTTCTCTGCTTTGACGTCTGAGGTCATCAGTCCGCTAGACTTAGAACTACTTAAACCTAACCAACCTAAGGACATTACACACATCCATGCCCGAGGCAGGTTTCGAACCTGCGACCGTAGCAACCGTGTGGTTCCGGACTGAAGCGCCTAGAACCGCTCGACCACAGCGGCCGGATTTTCCCATACAAAGTGACAGTCGTGCAAGAACTGAAAAATACTGATCATGGCAAGAGATTGCATAATTGTCAATGGTTCAAAAATTTCGTTCAACAGAATGGAAGGGATATTCTTAATGAAACTTCTTTCTCTGATGAGGCGTGGTTTCATTTATCCGGGTACATGAACTTGTAACCTCCCCACGATAAGAATACGTAACCCACCAACAGATAAGTTCAGTAACTTACCAATAATAAAATATGACTAATCTGTCAATAAAATTGTGGCTCACCTATAACCTTTCAATAATTGACTGTTAATTTAAGACTGGTAAATTTTGGACGTCAGCAGTGCTGCGTCATGGCCCTGAAAGATCATTCTGAATAAATTGAAAATTCTGACCTCGATAAGGTCGCCGGATAACGCATATATATATCTGCTCCTATAAGAAATTTTTCTGGCACAGCTCAGTGCAATACTGGCCAATAGATTTGTCATGTATAAAAAGAAACAACTGATTTGTCTTTACAATAATCAGGATGACCATGGATTGGACAAATTAGTAAATTCTTTAGATTAAGAGGAATGATTGTCAAAAGTTAATTTTTATAAATAAGATTATTATTAAGTGATTTTTTTAAACATTTACATGGGACTTGATATGACAATACTACATATGCGCGAGGCTCCTTTTACCTTATATTATATCGCTCAGGCTCCGCCATCGCTCCCCACGACCGGCCCAGCCAACTCCATACACCAGACTGCTCGCTACTACTACTCCTACTGCTACACAGTTCCTACTGCATACAACACTGCTCTCACTGCTGTCTGGTCTGAGATTCTCTTATAGCTTACATATCGTAGGCAGCGCGTGAACAGTCCATCGAAATTACATCTGTTCGAGTGTGCTAGCAACAAATTTCTTAATCATGGACCTCTTACATACTCGCAAAATTCTCGTATGTGGAGTACTGCAAATCCATGGTGTATTCTTGAGGACCACTTCATTCTGTGAAAACAGGAGTTTGGATTGCAATTTATAGACGTCAGATTGTGGGTTCCATATTTTTCGACGAAACAATAAACGCACAACGATGCTGCAGCAATATTCTGTACCCACTCATAGGAGAACCTGTGTTAGGTGAAATACTGAACTGTTATTTTCAACAAGATGGTGAAACTTTGCATACAGCTCTCGTTTCAGTGTCACTGCTGGCTGATGTTTTTGATGATCGCATAATTTCACAAGGACTTTGGCCTCTGCGGTCGCCTGACCTAACACCACCTGACTTTTTCTTCTGGGGTGCAGCGAAAGCAACTGTCTATACAACCGTCCAAAATCGATCGATGAATTGAAAACTGCAATATCCACTTTCACTGCTTCTCTTACAGAAGAAATGTTACAGCTTGTGTTTGGAAACATAATTAGACGAACTGAATTGTGTATTCAACAGCAGGAGGGACACTTTCAATATTTAATGTGAATATTTGTAAGTAAAAATGAATATTCGATAAATTAATAACTTGTATTTCACTGAGTTTCATTGCGGTATATTCATTGCGGCATAAGGCACACGCGGCTAACAATCATACGGCACTGCGGAGAGACTTTTTGATCACCCCATATAACACTTTTATTCAAAAACAATATTTACTCTGAAGTCACCACAGCTTATGATGGTCTCCTGGCCATTGCAAAAGTTGGGAAATTGTCATTAATACGGTGTGTGATCACCATGTGCGGCAATGCATGGACTGCAAAGTGCTCTCATGGTGGCCACCAGTACGAATGAAGACTGCTGGATGGTAGTTGGAACCTGTGTACGCGCTGCCATACGTCGCCACAATACATTTCACACATCCTCGGTGGGTTTTAAGTCAGAGTAACGGACAGGCCAGTCCATTCGCCGAATTTCCTCTCGTTCCAAGACCTCCTCCACCTGTAGAGTTCGATGCTGTCGTGCGTTCTCATCCATAAATATGAATGCAGCCTGCGAAGAAGCACGCGGCGAGGGAATACAGAGTCGCAATAACATTGACTGGTGAATGTACTGCGATCAAAGATATCATGTTCTGTTATGTTCTTGAGTGTATTAAATACCCTTACAATGCGAGAGGTGACAATACGCAATACAGACAGGAACAGTGGAGAACATGATCGTTCTGGTGGCCGATGTGTTACAGTGTGGGAAGGTATAATGTTGTACGTGTGTACTGACCTCTTAGAAAGAGAGGGTCATCGGCGAATGGAATAGCCTGCCAGTTCCTTCGACTTAAATCCAATCGAGCACTTGTGGGATGTCTAGGGAGGTGTACTGCAGCACGTCCGCATGCACCAAAGACAACCTGTTGTTGTTGTTGTGGTCTTCAGTCCTGAGACTGGTTTGATGCAGCTCTCCATGCTACTCTATCCTGTACAAGCTTTTTCATCTCCCAGTACTTACTGAAACCTACATCCTTCTGAATATGCTTAGTGTATTACTCTCTTGGTGCCCCTCCACGATTTTTACCCTCCACGCTGCCCTCCAATGCTAAATTTGTGATCCCTTGATGCCTCAGAACACGTCCTACCAATGGGTCCCTTCTTCTTGTCAAGTTGTGCCACAAACACCTTTTCTCCCCAATTGTATTCAATACCTCCTCATTAGTTATGTGATCTACCCATCTAATCTTCAGCATTCTTCTGTAGCACCACATTTCGAAAGCTTCTATTCTCTTCTTGTCTAAACTATTTATCGTCCACGTTTCACTTCAATACGTGGCTACACTCCGTACAAATACTTTCAGAAACGACTTACTGATAATTAAATCTATACTCGATGATAACAAATTTCTCTTCTTCAGAAAGGCTTTCCTTGCCATTGCCAGTCTACATTTTATATCCTCTCTACTTCGACCATCATCAGTTATTTTGCTCCCTAAATAGCAAAACTCCTTTACTATTTTAAGTGTCTCATTTCCTAATCTAATTCCCTCAGCATCACCCGACTTAATTCGACTACATTCCATTATCCTCGTTTTGCTTTTTTGATGTCCATCTTATATCCTCCTTTCAAGACACTGTCCACTCCGTTCAACTGCTCTTCCAAGTCCTTTGATGTCTAATGTCATCGGCGAACCTCAAAGTTTTTATTTCTTCTCCATGGATTTTAATACCTACTCCGAATTTTTCTTTTGTTTCCTTTACTGCTTGCCCAATATACAGATTGAATAACATCGGGGAGAGGCTACAGCCCTGTCTCACTCCCTTCCCAATCACTGCTTCCCTTTCATGCCCCTCAACTCTTATAACTGCCATCTGGTTTCTGTACAAAATGTAAATAGCCCTTCGCTCCCTGTATTTCACCCCTGACACCTTGAGAATTTGAAAGAGAGTATTCCAGTCAACATTGTCATAAGCTTTCTCTAAGTCTACAAATGCTACAAACGTAGGTTTGCCTTTCCTTAATCTTTCTTCTAAGACAGGTCGTAAGGTCAGTATTCCCTCACGTGTTCCAGTATTTCCACGCAATCTAAACTGATCTTCCCCGAGGTCAGCTTCTGCCAGTTTTTCCATTCGTCTGTAAAGAATTCGCGTTAGTATTTTGCAGCTGTGACTTATTAAACTGATTGTTCGGTAATTTTCGCATCTGTCAACACCTGTTCCTTTGGGATTGGAATTATTATATTCTTCTTGAAGTCTGAGGGTATTTCGCCTGTCTCATACATCTTGCTCACCAGATGGTAGAGTTTTGTCAGGACTGATTCTCCCAAGGCCGTCAGTATTTCTAATGGAATGTTGTCTACTCCCGGCGCCTTGTTTCGACTCAGGTCTTTCAGTGCTGTGTCAAACTCTTCACGCAGTATCATATCTCCCATTTCAACCTCATCTACATCCTCTTCCATTTCCATAATATTGTCCTCAAGTACATCGCCCTTGTATAGACCCTCTATATACCCCTTCCACCTTTCTCCTTTCCCTTCTTTGCTTAGAATTTGGTTTTCATCTGAGCTCTTGATATTCATACAAGGGGTTCTCTTTTCTCCAAAGGTCTCTTAAATTTTCCTGTAGGCAGTATCTATCTTACCACTAGTGAAATAAGCCTCTACATCCTTACATTTGTCCTCTAGCCATCCCTGCTTAGCCATTTTGCACTTCCTGTCGATCTCATTTTTGAGACGTTTGTATTCCTTTTTGCCTGCTTCATTTACTGCATTTTTATATTTTCGCCTTTCATCAATTAAATTCAGTATTTCTTCTGTTACCCAAGGAGTTCTACTAGTCCTCGTCTTTTTACCTACTTGATCGTCTGCTGCCTTCACTACTTCATCCCTCAAAGCTACCCATTCTTCTTCTACTGTATTTCTTTCCCCCATTCCTGTCAATTGTTCCCTTATGCTCTCCCTGAAACTCTGTGCAACCTCTGGTTTAGTCAGTTTATCTAGGTCCCACCTCCTTAAATTCCCAACTTTTTGCAGTTTCTTCAGTTTTAATCTACAAGACAACCTAGCACATGTCAATCGTGCGGGTGGAAGAATGGAAAGGCCACCCACGAGAACTCCTTACCTACCTTGTCGCCAGCCTGGGAGTACATTGCAGAGCAAGCTTTGCCTTCCGTGGTGATCACACTGGCTACTTGCAAACAGAATGTCATCAGCATGTTGTGCCCATAGAATCCTATCATCAGTGTGTAACATGCAGTGTCTTTTAGTTACATATTATTCATATGTACACTCAGTTCTTAGCTATGGCATTTTTTTTTTGGGGGGGGGGGGG
This sequence comes from Schistocerca cancellata, assembly GCF_023864275.1. Classification (NCBI taxonomy): domain Eukaryota; kingdom Metazoa; phylum Arthropoda; class Insecta; order Orthoptera; family Acrididae; genus Schistocerca; species Schistocerca cancellata. The sequence goes on along the minus strand of NC_064626.1, from coordinate 1,051,938,706 downwards.
GGGAATGCACAAAATATGAACACAGTTTTCAAGCTACAGAAAAGAGCCATAAGAATAATAACAAAAATACTAGTCAAGCTCGTTGTAAAGATGTGTTTAGATCACTGGGGATTTTAGCTGCTCCTTGTGAATACATTTACCACTCAGTTGTACACATAAAAAATAACATTGGTAATTGCTGCACAAACAGCTCTTTCCATGACCACGCAACAAGAGATAGGCTTAACTTACATTTACCAAGAAAAAATAAACATACAACTCGAAACAGCCATTTTTACCAAGGAATTTAACTGTGCAATAAATTACCAAAAGAGATTAAAGAAATTGCAAAAATACACTTATTTAAAAAGGCAGTTAAAAAGTAGCTGTTATGCATTACATTTTATACATTGAAGGATTACTTAGATAAAATAGAGTATACGTTTGAAAAAAAATGTTATACAGATAAATAATAATAATAATAATAATGATTATAAAACATCCAACATTCCACATAACACCTTCACTTTATGTTTTTCTTTTCTAGAAATACTTACCCCCAAGCTATGCATAGCACAATACTAACACCTCTACCTCTTTCTCAGCTCAACATATCACTCATTATGGAGGGATGAGGGATGCTAACTCGGTTTTTCAGGATAGCAAATGGGAAGTTGCGGTACAGAAAATGGCCCAGAGATCACTAGTGTGTGTGTGTGTGTGTGTGTGTGTGTGTGTGTGTGTGTGTAGCGAGTGAAATGTTATGAAACAATGTGTGAATAGTGTGTGCAGTGATTGTTTGTAAAAAAAGTATTGTATGCCAGGAGTAAAATTTAATGATTGTCTGTAACTAGAAGTCTGGAAATACATCTGTATACGAATTAGCTTATTTTAAATTGGTCTGAACTTCTAAATACTTTGATATGTCCTATATCCTTGTAAATAGAGACCTACGCATGAATAAAATGGCTCAAATGGCTCTGAGCACTATGGGACTTAACATCTATGGTCATCAGTCCCCTAGAACTTAGAACTACTTAAACCCAAGTAACCTAAGGACATTACACAACACCCAGTCATCACGAGGCAGAGAAAATCCCTGACCCCGCCGGGAATCGAACCCGGAAACCCCGGCGTGGGAAGCGAGAACGCTACCGGACGACCACGAGCTGCGGACGCGCATGAATAAAGCTATTACTACTAGTAGTACTACTACTGCTACTACTACCACTGAAAACCATATACCGCCATTTGTAATGTGCAGGGCACCATCATAAATCACGGTGACTTCTTTGTAATTATTGACTTTGAATAGAAGTGTCATTTCTGTTCGTCTCATTGGGTGTTTCTGTCAGTCATTTATCTTCTGCACTATAGCTGTTCTTTCTACGTATTGTCCAAGTTTCAGCGTGCTATGTTACTTGGCAGTGAAACACTACGCGGAAGTTACTTTCGTCCATAAGTTTTGTACACCAGTGTGTTAAGCCCATGACCTCTTTCAGCTTCATCGAGAAGTTCTCCTGCCATCTTATCACTGATCGACCTAACGATCTTACAGCACTGACGAGCTAGCATAATACGGCTTTTAGGATTCTCTTTGGGCCCATTCGTACTAAACGCTTTCTCGGCAAGCCGCGGTAGCCGAGCAGTTCTAAGCGCTTCAGACCGGAACCGCGCGACTGCTACGGTCGCAGGTTCGAATCCTGCCTCGGGCATGGATGTGTGGGATGTCCTTAGGTTAGTTAGGTTTAAGTAGTTCAAAGTTCTAGGGGACTGATGACCTCAGATGTGAAGTCCCATAGTGCTCAGAGCCATTTGAACCATTTTTTAAACGCTTTCTTTAGTTGTTTTGATTGTTCTGAATATAATATCTGATGGGTTGAACCTTAAGTTCCTTCAAGTCATCTTCATTCCTTTTGTGGTCCCGTTTGGTGTAGACAGCTACATGTTCCGAGAATTTCATTTCATAGTCTGTCAGTACTTTCGTTTTGTCCTAGCCCCATTGCCATAACACAACAGGCCTGGCTAAGATGTTACGAGTTTAAAGGCTGTTCTGGTGTGCTTCTGGACTAGGGAAGGTGTCATTACTTTATTAATGATCCCATTGTTGTGTATATCGGGTGTCCTTTTCAGCTTGATCTATTTGTTCTAGAAAGGATGGTTTTCAGCCTAAATATGTGAATGTGTTCGCTCTTTCTAGAATCTTATTTTCCGAACAGATCTTACTTCGCACTGGGTATTTATGCAGGCAGAAGATCACATTTTTGTTTTTCGGTGTTGATATCAACTCTGTGTTTCTCTCATATAAGCTGTTAATTGTATACAGATTGACTGATTGTTCTTGGTGAATCTACTGTGTCCGCACTGTCTGTCCGATTTATGCCTTACCTCAGCAACAAATTTATTGTAATGATGGAAGAGAATGGTTAAATCCCCTTTTTGAAAGTCCTAGTCAGAGGTCAAGAGGTCTGCATTGTGGAACACAGGGTAATCAGAGAAGCCTCCACCACCCTCATTGATTCGTATTTCCACACTCCATCCGTCATCTTCATTCACAACATGAGGGTGTGCTACGTACACTGATCCAATGGGCCGTGCGATATCCGATGAAGAAAGCTGACCAAGGGATCTTAACCACCTTAAGTACTTATTCAAGAGGATCAGATACGGTGGGAGTCCAATGTGACGCGCTTTATGACAGAAGATACACGGCCAGCAAATGGAACATGAGGAGGAGTGTAAGACAACGGAGCATCAGCCGTATCCTGGCAAAGTATCTAACAAAATGGGCAGAATCTTCCCTCAACCTAGTATTAACCCACTTACCATCCTTCTCCAAAAACGCCTGCACTATTGGCTATGGCGAAGGATTACGTGGTGCTTCGTAAACTTGGTGTCTACCGTATTCCGTGCAAATGTAATTGAGCTGCGCCAGGAATGTTTCTGCCTGTCATATCACAGATGCTTGGTTTGACTGCCATGGAATAAATGTAAGTGGTTGGCTGGTGCAGAGAGTCAGGAATGAGCCTGCCTGTGTGTGAACACACTGTCGGCTGCAGTGCCTTGTGCAGCAGCCATATGTGTTCTGCGGACAAGAAAGTTCGACCACTGAGCGATGAGGACAGTGCCGAAGTGTAGGCAGCGAGTGTAGCTGTTTGCCTGCCACTTCCCGCTGCCATGTACGTGTTTGGCTCCTGGATGGATGCTGTAGAGTCACAAGCTGTTTCCTAGTCATTTCTCGCTGCCCTATATGGAGTACGGCTCCCGGCCGATGCTGCGAAGCTACAGTCTATGAATGCAGACTGTCTGCCTGCTGTGTACAGATTGCGGCTCCCAGATGGATGTTGTGGAGTCGCAAGCTGTTTGCCAGCCATTTCTCACCGCCGTGTACGGATGCGGAAAAATAAACGCGTAACAGCCTCAGCAGTGTAACGCTTGACCAGTTACATCGCTTAAATACACTCCTGGAAATGGAAAAAAGAACACATTGACACCGGTGTGTCAGACCCACCATACTTGCTCCGGACACTGCGAGAGGGCTGTACAAGCAATGATCACACGCAGGGCACAGCGGACACACCAGGAACCGCGGTGTTGGCCGTCGAATGGCGCTAGCTGCGCAGCATTTGTGCACCGCCGCCGTCAGTGTCAGCCAGTTTCCCGTGGCATACGGAGCTCCATCGCAGTCTTTAACACTGGTAGCATGCCGCGACAGCGTGGACGTGAACCGTATGTGCAGTTGACGGACTTTGAGCGAGGGCGTATAGTGGGCATGCGGGAGGCCGGGTGGACGTACCGCCGAATTGCTCAACACGTGGGGCGTGAGGTCTCCACAGTACATCGATGTTGTCGCCAGTGGTCGGCGGAAGGTGCACGTGCCCGTCGACCTGGGACCGGACCGCAGCGACGCACGGATGCACGCCAAGACCGTAGGATCCTACGCAGTGCCGTAGGGGACCGCACCGCCACTTCCCAGCAAATTAGGGACACTGTTGCTCCTGGGGTATCGGCGAGGACCATTCGCAACCGTCTCCATGAAGCTGGGCTACGGTACCGCACACCGTTAGGCGGTCTTCCACTCACGCCCCAACATCGCGCAGCCCGCCTCCAGTGGTGTCGCGACAGCCGTGAATGGAGGGACGAATGGAGACGTGTCGTCTTCAGCGATGAGAGTCGCTTCTGCCTTGGTGCCAATGATGGTCGTATGCGTGTTTGGCGCCGTGCAGGTGAGCGCCACAATCAGGACTGCATACGACCGAGGCACACAGGGCCAACACCCGGCATCATGGTGTGGGGAGCGATCTCCTACACTGGCCGACTGGTGATCGTCGAGGGGACACTGAATAGTGCACGGTACATCCAAACCGTCATCGAACCCATCGTTCTACCATTCGTAGACCGGCAAGGGAACTTGCTGTTCCAACAGGACAATGCACGTCCGCATGTATCCCGTGCCACCCAACGTGCTCTAGAAGGTGTAAGTCAACTACCCTGGCCAGCAAGATCTCCGGATCTGTCCCCATTGAGCATGTTTGGGACTGGATGAAGCGTCGTCTCACGCGGTCTGCACGTCCAGCACGAACGCTGGTCCAACTGAGGCGCCAAGTGGAAATGGCATGGCAAGCCGTTCCACAGAACTACATCCAGCATCTCTACGATCGTCTCCATGGGAGAATAGCAGCCTGCATTGCTGCGAAAGGTGGATATACACTGTACTAGTGCCGACATTGTGCATGCTCTGTTGCCTGTGTCTATGTGCCTGTGGTTCTGTCAGTGTGATCATGTGATGTATCTGACCCCAGGAATGTGTCAATAAAGTTTCCCCTTCCTGGGACAATGAATTCACGGTGTTCTTATTTCAATTTCCAGGAGTGTGTCTGGGCGTTATGCTGCAAAGCGATTTGAAATGAAACGACTATATGATATTATTGTAGGGAAGGCGAATAGTCGATCTCGGTTTGTTGGGAGAATTTTGGGAAAGTGTGGTTCAACTGTAAAGGAGAACGCTGATAGTTAGCCAGTGCAGCCTATTCTGAGAGCACTGATCGAGTCTCGGGGATCCATACCAGGTCGGATTAAAAGGAAGACACGGAAACAATTCAAAGACGGACTGGTAGATTTGTCACTGATAGGCTCGAACAACAAGCAAGTGTTACGGAGATGCTTCGGGAACTCATAGGGGAATTCCTGGAGAGAAGGCGATGTCCGAGGAACGCTAACGGCATTTCAAGCTTACTGCAGAACGATTCTACTGCATCCAGCATACATCACGCGTGAGGATCACGAACATAAGATACGAGAAGTTAGGGCCCATACGCAGGCATACGGTCGTTTTTCCATTCATCTGTTTGCGAGTGGAATAGGAAAGGAAGCGACTGATAGCGTTACAGGGTAGCCTCCGCCACGCACCGTACGCTGGCTTACGGAGTATGTAGATGTAGATACAGATGTACTTCTCGCTGCTGTGTACGGAGGGCGGCACCAGTATTGATGCTATGCTTGCCATTTTCCGATTGGCGTGGATGGGGAAGTGACGGATCATGTTAGCAACGTGCCCTCCTGTGGCTGCAAGAACATAGATAGCCGTCATGCCATTAATCGCTAAAGTGAAGTCATTATGCACATGTTGTGTTTCGCCACACAGTATCTGTTGGTAGAGGCTAATTAGTCTGTTTTTCAATTTACTGCTGGAGAATGGTAGAACAGAGTGGCGGGCATGTAATGTGTGGTTCATCAATGTTTCAGAGACGTTGTTTGGCAGAAACTGTCGTGGATCAGTATTTCAGTGACCGTCTTGGCAGACATTGTGGTTGATAAATTGTTGTCTGTGTGTCGTGTTTCCCTAGATTTAGAACTACTTACACCTAATTAACCTAAGGACATCACACACATCCATGCCCGAGGCAGGATTCGAACCTGCGACCGCAGCAGCAGCGCGGTTCCGGACAGAAGCGCCTAAAACCGCTTGGCCACAGCGGCCGGCTCGACTTTTGTTCGGGAAGAATCTGTTTAGTTTGTTTTCCTCTTATCCGCTGCAGCAGTATGATGTGTTCTTGTAAGTGTGGTTTGACAGTGTTCAAGGGACTTCCTTTTGCATTCCTTCTCGTTGATGTTGTTTGGCAGTGTGGTTGATCGGCATACGAGCGACGTTATTTTAAGCTGTCATTGTGTTTTATTATGGCGTCTTCCGCCGTTTTTTGCATGGCTTAAACGTTACATTCTACGATGAGCTCGTGGTTGTTTAACAATATACACTCCTGGAAATGGAAAAAAGAACACATTGACACCGGTGTGTCAGACCCACCATACTTGCTCCGGACACTGCGAGAGGGCTGTACAAGCAATGATCACACGCACGGCACAGCGGACACACCAGGAACCGCGGTGTTGGCCGTCGAATGGCGCTAGCTGCGCAGCATTTGTGCACCGCCGCCGTCAGTGTCAGCCAGTTTGCCGTGGCATACGGAGCTCCATCGCAGTCTTTAACACTGGTAGCATGTAGCGACAGCGTGGACGTGAACCGTATGTGCAGTTGACGGACTTTGAGCGAGGGCGTATAGTGGGCATGCGGGAGGCCGGGTGGACGTACCGCCGAATTGCTCAACACGTGGGGCGTGAGGTCTCCACAGTACATCGATGTTGTCGCCAGTGGTCGGCGGAAGGTGCACGTGCCCGTCGACCTGGGACCGGACCGCAGCGACGCACGGATGCACGCCAAGACCGTAGGATCCTACGCAGTGCCGTAGGGGACCGCACCGCCACTTCCCAGCAAATTAGGGACACTGTTGCTCCTGGGGTATCGGCGAGGACCATTCGCAACTGTCTCCATGAAGCTGGGCTACGGTCCCGCACACCGTTAGGCGGTCTTCCGCTCACGCCCCAACATCGTGCAGCCCGCCTCCAGTGGTGTCGCGACAGGCGTGAATGGAGGGACGAATGGAGACGTGTCGTCTTCAGCGATGAGAGTCGCTTCTGCCTTGGTGCCAATGATGGTCGTATGCGTGTTTGGCGCCGTGCAGGTGAGCGCCACAATCAGGACTGCATACGACCGAGGCACACAGGGCCAACACCCGGCATCATGGTGTGGGGAGCGATCTCCTACACTGGCCGTACACCACTGGTGATCGTCGAGGGGACACTGAATAGTGCACGGTACATCCAAACCGTCATCGAACCCATCGTTCTACCATTCCTAGACCGGCAAGGGAACTTGCTGTTCCAACAGGACAATGCACGTCCGCATGTATCCCGTGCCACCCAACGTGCTCTAGAAGGTGTAAGTCAACTACCCTGGCCAGCAAGATCTCCGGATCTGTCCCCCATTGAGCATGTTTGGGACTGGATGAAGCGTCGTCTCACGCGGTCTGCACGTCCAGCACGAAAGCTGGTCCAACTGAGGCGCCAGGTGGAAATGGCATGGCAAGCCGTTCCACAGGACTACATCCAGCATCTCTACGATCGTCTCCATGGGAGAATAGCAGCCTGCATTGCTGCGAAAGGTGGATATACACTGTACTAGTGCCGACATTGTGCATGCTCTGTTGCCTGTGCCTGTGTGCCTGTGGTTCTGTCAGTGTGATCATGTGATGTATCTGACCCCAGGAATGTGTCAATAAAGTTTCCCCTTCCTGGGACAATGAATTCACGGTGTTCTTATTTCAATTTCCAGGAGTCTATGTTAATGTATTTGTCACTAGTATAGGTAATGGAAATGATCGTTTGGCGTCATTGGCCGCACCGCCTTGGTGCAGGTCTTATTACATTCGACGCCACATTGGGCGACCTACTCGCCGGATGGGGATGAAATGATGATGAAGACAGCACAACACACAGTCCCTGAGCGGAAAAAATCCCCGACCCAGCCAGGAATCGAACCCGGGCCCGTAGGACGGCAATCCGTCACGCTGACCACTCAGCTATCGGGCCGGACTGTAGTATAGGTGAAGCGCTTCTTATGAATGCCAACATTCTGCCTCGTTCGTCCCCTGTATAAAGTTAGCAGTAAATTTTGCATTCATTATTTATCACATATGTTGTAGGTGTGTGTCTTTTAAATGATATAAAACAATCTCTTGTTCGAGTGAGAGCTATTTTATGAAGACTGCAACCATTGGTTTGGCTTTAAATATTTACTGTACTGTTAGAACCGGTTTGTATTACAGATGATGGAGTATATGTCATATTGTATTGAGGGAAGGTAGCAACCATTTATCTAAGTGTATTCGTGTGTGTGTGTGTTTCAGTTTGTGTTCGTGTGTGTGTGTGTGTGTGTATGTATGTGTGTGTGTGCAATTGTTATATTTTGTCGAAAAATTATTCTGTTTCGAAGAGAGATATGAAAGGAAGTTATTAGATTTTAAACGTTTTTAGTGACTTGCAAACAAGATTTTGTTTGAAACTTACTGGCAGTTTAAAAATGTGTGCCGGACCGAGACTCGAACTCGGGATCTTTGCCTTTCGCGGGCAAGTGCTCTACCATCTGAGCTACCCAAGCACGACTCACGACCCGCAATATCCTTTGTTCCAGAAGTGCTAGTCCTGCAAGGTACGCAGAAGGGGTTCTTTGAAGTGTGGAAGGTAGGAGACGAGGTACTGGAAGATTGAAGCTGTGAGGACGGGTCGTGAGTCGTGTTTGGGTAGCTCAGATGGCAGAGCACTTGCCCGCGAAAGGCAGAGGTCACGAGTTCGAGTCTCGGTCCACCGTACAGTTTTAATCTGCCAGGAAGTTTCGTATCAGCTCACATTCCACTGCAGAGTGAAAATCTCATTCTGGAAGATTTTGTTTGTTTTGTGGTGGCAAACGTGATGAAATACACGTAGATATTAGACACTGTTATGATCAATGACTGCTAAATTATTCTAATTACCACATGTAATCTGCTAATTTTCTGCTTATTAAAAAATGACGTGAAATTTATATCCAGTAAAACCACCATCACGCTTCTCTACCTCAACCACACTTCTACCATTCCAGCGGTAAGACATACATCGGGCACACTGTGTGGACAGCCGAAGAAAGGTCCAGGAGCAGAGGAGACACATCTAACGCTAACAACTAACAAAACTTGCAGGTGAAGAACGCTGCGTAGCTACAGGGGATTCAACAAATATGAACGGCTGTGGAACACATCATCAAAATGGTTCAAATGGCTCTGAGCACTATGGGACTTCAGTGCTGTGGTCATCAGTCCCCTAGAACTTAGAACTACTTAAACCTAACGAACCTAAGGACATCACACACATCCATGCTCGAGGCAGGATTCGAACCTGCGACCGTACCGGTCGCGCAGTTCCAGACTGTAACGCCTAGAACCGCTCGGCCACGCCGGCCGGCACACCTATTCATTTTGGACCTTCGTTGTAAAGCAGGGTGCTGAAATACGAATGGTCGACTACCTAATCACTAGAGATAGTTGCTTCACTCTCAGAAGGTGTAGGGCCAAGTGCTCAGTCGACTGAAGTCACAACGTCGATCGAGTGTGACTTGCGCTTCCGACCTTGGCAGCACGAACACTGAGGGGCCAAAGTTGGTTTCCGTCCACCTCACTAGCTGTGCAGTTTGCGCGGCCGACTGTTAAGCAAAATGGCTCGGCTTCGATTCCCAGCCATGTCAGAGGTTTTTATCCGCTCGAGGACTGGGTGTTGTGTTGTCCTTACGTTCGCATCGTGCCATCACACTATTGAGATGGCTGGTTGGTCACGTCCCGAAATCCAGTTAAAAAAAATTTTCGTGCAAAGCATACAGCGATCGCGTGTGGCAACCAATTCACCCGATGAGGTTTTTCGGCTGGTAGTGAGGGAAGGGGTAGGGCGGCGATAAGATAAAAAGGAGGCATGATGTACCTAAGACTTTAATTCTCCAGGTATCATTTAGAGGTGATGGCAAGGTACGCCGTCAGAATATCATGTTACGTAAAAAACTGCATCCGGCTGGACACCCAGGAGCAATATAATTATGCCGCGCGGGATTAGCCGAACAGTCTTAGGCGCTGCAGTCATGGACTGTGCGGCTGGTCCCGGCGGAGGTTCGAGTCCTCCCTCGGGCATGGGTGTGTGTGTTTGTTCTTAGGATAATTTAGGTTAAGTAGTGTGTAAGCTTAGGGACTGACGACCTTAGCAGTTAAGTCCCATAAGATTTCTCACACATTTGAACATTCAATATAATTATGAAATGCTTATAGCATTTGCGAATTAGATTGAGAAAAAATTACTGACAGTGTCGACTGGACTACACTCTTTGAAATTCTGGAGGTAGCAAAAATAAAATACAGAGAGTGAAGGGTTATCCACAACTTGTACAGGAAGCAAGCTGTCGTTATTAGTCGCAGACCATAAAAGGCAAGCGGTAATTCAGATGGGAATGAGACACGGTTGTAACGTATTCTCGATGTTATTAAGCCTGTACACTGAAAAAGCTGTGAAGAAACCAAGAAGATATTTAGAAAGGGCATAAATTTCATGAAGAAAAAAAATTGAGATTTATGACGGCATTGTCATTCCATCAGAGACGGAAAGTACGAGGTAGAGCAGCTGATCGGAATGTACAGCGTCCTGAAAAGAGGTCATAAATGAACATCAAGAAAATTATAACAAGTGAAATGGAATGTAGGCGATAGTGAGAGAGTTAAATTAGGAAATGAGATAGTGAGAGTAGTAGATGATTTTTTTGGTGAAATTACCGATGATGGCAGAAATACGAGTAGAGAGGATATAAAAAGTAGACTGCAATAGCAAGAGCATAATTTCTGAAAAAGATGAAATCATCGTAAATTTAAATGTTAGAAAATATTTTCTTAAGGTGATTGGGTGGAATTTAGCCTTGTAGTGAAGGGAAACGTGGGCAATAATTAGCACAGACAAAAGAATCAGAGCTTTTGAGATGTGTTGCTACAGATGCATGCTGAAGATCAGACAGGTAGAAATGGTTCAAATGGCTCTGAGTGCTATGGGACTTAACTTCTGAGGTAATTAGTCCCCTAGAACTTAGAACTTCTTAAACCTAGCTAACCTGACATCACACACCGTAGCGGTCGCGCGATTCCAGACTGTAGCGCCTAGAACCGCTCGGCCACCCTGGCCGGCAGACAGGTAGACGGGATAACTAATGAGGAGGTATTGAATCGAACTGTGGAGAAATGAAATTTACCTTCCGCATCAGATTCTGATTCCCAGATCGATTCCTCAACCAGCTCATTATACAGGGTGATTTAGCTGCCCCTACTGAGGGACTTTATGCAGCCCACAACACCTTTAAATAGCACTGCAAAGTTTTCGCCCTCTCTCGCCCGCCGCGTGGAAACTATTAGTTCTACAGAAAAAATGAACGGGACCTTTTTGTAGGAAATTTAATGTAGTTAAATTTTGTACTGGAATTAGTTATCGCTGGAGCCCACAGTTTTTGAGCTGTTCAAAGAGAACGCGTATTGAAGGTCACTTTTAGATTTTTTTTCTTGAATAACTCGGATACTACGCCTCTAACGAAAACGCATCCCAAAAGAAAATTTAACTACATTAAATTTCCTAAAAAAAGGTCCTGTTAATTTTTGTTCGTAGGTCTAACAGATTGCACGTAGCGAGCGAGAGAATATGAAAATATTACGCCTGATACCTGAAGGCGTCAGAGGTTGTATAAGACCCAGCGGAAAGAGCAGCTGATTCACTTTGTATATCTTTCGCTCCTTGTTTTATACTGATCACCCATGAACACTTTTGCGCCCTGTAAATGAAGTATCTGAACCAAGTTTTAGTCTCTTATTGCTAACCCTGGTTTTCTGATGTTTTCCAGTCACCACATTCCGTCGCCGCTATACCAACACGCTATTAAAATCCTCCCCCAACTGAATTTTCATGGACTCCCACGTCTTCACTCTTTGCTGTCTCCTCCTTCTTTAGCACACCAGAGACCCCTCCCTATATTTTCTTCATTTTAAGTACAACCTCGTCCTGATATTATGCACCATCAGACTCCCACGATCGTGTCAATGAACTTTTCACATCAGCACCTCCAAATTCCAAATCAGCCACTTCATTAATATCCTACACCACACACCTGCGAACGGCTACTCAGTCTTTCTCCTCCAGTGGTACAGAGGACTCACTACAGGAAAAGTGAAACAGAAATGATTCAAAATTTAAACCGACTGATGCGTGAAGACGCACGAGACTGTTGTCTTACAAAAATTTGGCTACACAAAATGGCTCTGAGCACTATGGGACTTAACATCTGTGGTCATCAGTCCCCTAGAACTTAGAACTACTTAAACCTAACTAACCTAAGGACAGCACACAATGCCCAGTCATCACGTTGGCTACACAAATTCAAGATTTTTTTTACACGCATGACTCTACAGTAGCAATATCCTGCAACGTTTCTACATACCGTTACCGCTTTTGTAATAGCCGTGATGACAATATTAGACTAGGTAGCTCGTATAAATGTATAAAAGGTGTCATTCTTACTACGCTCCGTCAGTACACTGATCTGGAAGAAGCGTTGACAAAAAAATGGTTCAAATGGCTCTGAGCACTATGGGACTTAACATCTATGGTCATCAGTCCCCTAGAACTTAGAACTACTTAAACGTAACTAACCTAGGGACATCACACAACACCCAGCCGTCACGAGGCAGAGAAAATCCCTGACCCCGCTGGGAATCGAACCCGGGAACCCGGGCGTGGGAAGCGAGAACGCTACCGCACGACCACGAGATGCGGGCGAAGCGGTAACACATTGTACAGAGACCGCATACACACATACAGTCAGAAAATGTGAGAACCTGGACTATAGTCTGAAGATCATCAATTGGGTTGCATTATTAGCTGACGTGGTAGAATGTTCATTGGACAGCTACGGAAAACGAGGACTATAGCGGCTTCCGTCAAGTTGCTACGATGACAAATGAAGCATTAGTTCGTGGTCTACACGTCCTCTGACAGCGTCAACACTACAAGGACAGCTAACCGATTCCTAGGCTAAGACGGTGGCTTCTGTCCTTGGCGCGATGTTTTTGGCTGCAGCCGACACAGTGCCACGCCCAATGGTGAGACCCACTTACCTCAAACGATCCTCTGGTCTCTGTTTCAGACATTATAAAAGGAATTCACATACCAGATCACACAAACAATGAAAACTCCAAATTACATGATGGTTATATAGAGTAAGTGAAATGCATGTATCCAACTCATTGCTTCCAAGGCGAAATATAATGAACACGTTCACAGTGCGTTTATTCCAACTTTCTGGATCTTTCGACTTCTACGACTAAACTTCGCCCGAACAAGCCACGAAAGACCCTAACGGTACTGACCGACCGCCGTGTCATCCTCAGACTATACGCGTCACTGGATGCGGATATGGAGGGGCATGTGGTCAGCACACCGCTCTCCCAGCCGTTGTCAGTTTCCGTGACCGGAGCCGCTACTTCTCAGTCAAGTAGCTTCTCAATTTGTGTCACAAGGGCTGAGTGCACCCCGCTTGCCAATAGCGCTCGGCAGACCGAACCGTCACCCATCCAAGCCCTAGCCAAGCCCAACAGCGCTTAACTTCGGTGATCTGACGAGAACCGGTGTTACCACTGCTGCAACGCCGTTGGCATTACGACTTCTAGGAAACCGTAATAATAATAATGATGATGATAATAATAACAATAATAATAATGGAGGCCCGGGAAAAGAATAGACCTCCGGTATGTTCTGCCAGTCGTAAAAGGCGACGAAAAGAGCAAACCACTAATAGGGCTAACCCCCCCTTTTAGTGTGATTAGTTGGTTCAGGACAGAACTAAAGAAGCCTCGGACAAGCGCCGTCATGGTCGGGGACGACGCTTGAACCCTATGCCCGCCCACAATTGTAACGACACTGTTAGCCAACTGGAAAATGATTTAAATCCAAATAGAGGTGTTTTGCAGGATATGCTTCCTGCAACCACCCTAGAAGGAAAACAAAGACAGAGGATGAGATGGTCAGATGAAGTTAATCGACACCTCATGTTCTGTTATTACCAATCAACAAACCTAGGAACCAACACAACTGGATACAGATCACAAGTATACACAACATTTATTACCAGATACCCTGAATTAAAATTTTTAACAGAACAACGTCTAGCTGATCAGATTCGTGTAATAATCAAAAATAACAGGATACCCCAGTCAGAATTAGAAAGCATCAAACAACAAGTACAACAAATACTGGAACAAAATAATGTGCAATCAGAAGAAGAAGAAAATACAGTAATGGATTCAAACATCCCAGAGCAAACAAACAAAGACCAACACGCATCAATTAAACAATCAGAGGAAAACGAAATCTTAAGACAGCCACCAGAACAAGCACAAATAGAACACGAAGAGGCACACGTGTTAGATATAGAAGAGAAATTTCAGCTGACATATATAGAATACAAAGACACAAATACAGACATTAGACCATTCTTGCATAGCCCGCCAAATAACCCACAAGTCGAAACAACAATAAAATCTATCGACACAATCATACACAACAAAATAAATGAAAACACAACTATGGAAGAGTTACAACTACTAGTTCATATAGGAGCACTCACTACACTAAATATACACACTAGGCAGAGATCAGAACAAATCAACACACGAAAGAAACCCACAAAACCAGCATGGCAACACAGGCTACAGATCAGAATAGAAAAACTGAGAAAAGACATCGGACAACTAACACAATTTATAAGAAATGAAATGTCAGAAAAAAAACGAAAAAGGTTACGTAAAATCTCACAACAAGAAGCGATAGAGCAATTAGATGAAAAGAAGCAGAAATTACAAGCATTGGCCAAACGACTTAGAAGATACAAAAAAAGTGAAAATAGAAGGAATCAAAACCAAACATTCAACACAAACCAAAAGAAATTTTACCAGACAATAGATAACACACACATTAAAATAGAAAATCCACCAAACATAACAGACATGGAACACTTCTGGAGCAACATATGGTCAAACCCGGTACAACATAACAGGCATGCACGGTGGATACAAGCAGAAACAGACACATACAAGATGATACCACAAATGCCTGAAGTGATAATTTTGCAACATGAAGTCACCCAAGCAATTAATTCTACTCACAGTTGGAAAGCCCCCGGAAAAGATAAAATAGCAAATTTCTGGCTAAAGAAGTTCACTTCAACAAATTCACATCTAACTAAATTATTTAACACTTACATTGGAGACCCATACACATTCCCTGATACACTTACACATGGAATAACTTATCTGAAACCTAAAGATCAAGCAGACACAGCAAACCCAGCTAAATATCGCCCCATAACATGCCTACCAACAATATACAAAATATTAACTTCAGTCATTACACAGAAATTAATGACATATACAACACAGAACAAAATTATAAATGAAGAACAAAAAGGCTGTTGCAAAGGAACATGAGGATGTAAAGAGCAACTGATAATACATGCAGAGGTGACATATCAAGCTAAAACTAAACAAAGGTCGCTATACTATGCATACATTGATTACCAAAAAGCTTTTGATAGTGTACCCCACTCATGGTTACTACAAATATTGGAAATATACAAAGTAGATCCTAAACTGATACAGTTCCTAAACATAGTAATGAAAAACTGGAAAACCACACTTAATATCCAAACAAATTCTAATAATATCACATCACAACCAATACACATTAAGTGTGGAATATACCAAGGAGACTCATTAAGTCCTTTCTGGTTCTGCCTTGCTCTGAACCCACTATCCAACATGCTAAATAATATAAATTATGGATAGAATATTACTGGAACATACCCACACAAAATCACACATTTGCTATACATGGATGATCTAAAACTACTGGCAGCAACAAATCAACAACTCAACCAATTACTAAAGATAACAGAAGTATTCAGCAATGATATAAATATGGCTTTTGGAACAGACAAATGTAAGAGAAATAGCATAGTCAAGGGAAAACACACTAAACAAGAAAATTACATATTGGATAACCACAGCGACTGCATAGAAGCGATGGAAAAAACAGATGCCTATAAATATCTAGGATACAGACAAAAAATAGTAATAGATAATACAAATATTAAAGAAGAACTAAAAGAAAAATATAGACAAAGACTAACAAAATACTGAAAACAGAATTGACAGCAAGAAACAAGACAAAAGCTATAAATACTTATGCTATACCAATATTCACCTACTCATTTGGAGTAGTGAAATGGAGTAACACAGACCTAGAAGCACTCAATACACTTACACGATCACAATGCCACAAATATAGAATACATCACATACATTCAGAAAGATTCACATTAAGCAGAAAGGAAGGAGGAAGGGGATTTATCGAGAAAAAAAACCTACATTAGGGACAGGTAGACAATTTAAGAAAATTCTTTCTAGAACGAGCAGAAACTAGCAAAATACACAAAGCAATCACGCATATAAATACATCGGCGACACCACTGCAATTTCATAACCACTTCTACAACCCTCTAGGTCACATAACATCAACAGATACGAAGAAAGTAAATTGGAAAAAGAAAACACTACATGGCAAACACCCGTATCATCTAACACAGCCACACATCGATCAAGACGCATCCAACACATGGCTAAGAAAAGGCAATATATACAGTGAGACGGAAGGATTCATGATTGCAATACAGGATCAAACAATAAACACCAGATATTACAGCAAGAATATTATTAAAGATCCCAATACCACAACAAATAAATGCAGACTTTGCAAACAACAAATAGAAACAGCAGATCACATCACAAGCGGATGTACAATACTAGCAAATACAGAATACCCCATAAGACATGACAATGTAGCAAAAATAATACACCAACAGCTTGCCTTACAACATAAACATATAAAACAACACGTTCCCACATACAAGTATGCACCACAAAACGTACTGGAGAATGATGAATACAAATTATACAGAACCATTATAACAGATAAAACAACACCACATAACAAACCTGACATCATACTCACCAATAAAAAGAAGAAATTAACACAACTAATCGAAATATTCATACCCAATACAACAAATATACAAAAAAAACAGAAGAAAAAATTGAAAAATACATCCAACTGGCTGAGGAAGTCAAGGACATGTGGCATCAGGATAAAGTTGACATTATACCAATTATACTATCAACAACAGGAGTCATACCACACAATATCCACCAGTACATCAATGCAATACAGGTACATCCAAACTTATATATACAACTACAGAAATCCGTAATTATAGATACATGTTCAATCACCCGAAAGTTCCTAAATGCAATGTAACATATACCGTACAGTTAAAAGGAAGTCACGCTTGATAAAGGTCCGCGTCACTTTCCATTTTTAACCAGACCTAAGGTCTGATAAAGGATAGAAGATAATAATAATAATAAAAGCCTCTATATACGATTTCGGAAATCCTGACGGAAGCACTTACTCAAATAAAAATTTGAGAGAAAGGACAATAGAACAGTCTCAGAATGCTAGCGGGAAGAGAAACCTATGACAGACATCGAGAAATGCACGAAAATACCTAGAAACATTAATAGATAAAATGAACGAGTTGGTAGATATAAATATCTTGGAGGAACATTACGGCAGAACGATTTAGGAAAATCTATAATGTATTCTAAGAACTGGTCAAATGGAAGGAGCTTGTGGTTTAACTAAAAACACCTTAAACAACGAATTCTAAGACTAGAATATTTACATGCCTGTGAATCCTCAACTATGACTTATGAACTGGGGAGTATAGAGATGCATCAAAGACATACGGTCAGAAAAAAATAATGGCTGTAATACAACTATCGATAGTTGAAAATTGAAAAGTATTGAGGAGATATACCAAAAATACAGGAAATATGAGAGTTATAAGCGAAGATTTATTTTCTTTGGACACTTCTACCGATTGAGCGAGAACAAGCTAACTAAAACGAACATTGCTGTTTCTTGAAAAAGCCGTCTACAATAGCATTGATAAAATAAATAAGGAAATAACTCGAAAGAACCACATCAAAGAATTGAAAATAACAGAAATAAGCCTTCTTAGGAATAAAATACATTTAGAAAGTTTTCAAGGCAGAAAGAAATTGGGAAATCGGACTACGTGGACAGAAAGAAAAAGGCTTTCTGGGGAGAAGATGAAAGAGTTTGAAAAAAGGAGAAAAGCCGGCCGCTGTGACCGAGCGGTTCTAGACGCTTCAGTCTGGAACTGCGTGGCCGGTATGGTCGCAGGTTCGAATCCTGCCTCGGGAATGGATGTGTGTGATGTCCTTGGGTTAGTTAGGTTTAAGTAGTTCTAAGTTCTAGGGCACTGATGACCTCAAATGTTAAGTCCCACAGTGCTCAGAGCCATTTGAACCATTTGAAAAAAGAGGAAACAACAAAGAAAGAATACGAATCAAAATTTTTACATGATCCCAGTTGGTCTATACAAAAATAAAATAACAACAATCTTCAATTTATGTCCGTACCTTTGGAAGAATCCACATAAATTTTGTTATTTTCACTACCACCACTACAATGCAAAAGACTAGTTGTACGTGGTCTATAAAATAAATTTCTGGTGTACCGTAATCTTTTAAAAACGGTATAAAGCGGCTGGCTGCAGTTTCTTCCCAAATCAACCAATAAATTGTGAATAGCTCCAAAATCGTTTCAAGCTGAAGATAATGTTTTCCAGCAATTAGCGGCAGGATGTGATGAAACATGGATATATTATTTTAATCTTGTTTTTTTCTGATTCCTAAAAGATTTTTCTGCGCCTAAGAAAATCAGATTGTGCACATCCTTGAGAAGGTATTCGAAGGCATAAAATATATTATATATGTGGATGTTTCGAGGGAGAGGAAGAAAATTTAGTAGCGAATTTACGTTATTTAGCGACGCCTTACGAAATAGAGGAATGACAAAGGCAGAAGTGCATAAACGGGGAATGCGTCAGGACACACAGAAATTAGTTCTGAGAGAAAGGAAGATTGAGACAGAGTAGTAGGAGAAACAGAATAGTAGGAAGGAGGGAGAGAGTAAGCCTTAAGTCACACGTTGCACAGACGGTTTGCAGAGCGTGGGACGTGGAAAGAAGACGTATGGGTTTTTTCTCCGGCAGTGGGGATGTTATCTTTGTTAAAAAATGTTGATACTCACAGAAAGCGAGATCTTATCGAGCGACCAAAGTGTCAGTGTGTTCTGCATGAAATAAGGAAGATTATTTTAGGTCATAAATATGTAAACTATAATTAACAGTATTCCTGTCATGTAGGCAGCACATTGCAGAGGTTTCAGAACCTATTATAACGCTCGTCACATGGGAAAAAATCAAATTTACTATCACCACAGTCCTCTCTGGCTATTTATTTTATTTTTTTATAGCATGGCTACTGTCAAACCCACAACAAAGAATTTTTCCTTTAACAATACACGTACGCATATTTAAAGCATGAAAGTTCGTAATTATAAAATATTTAGATGTATAGTATTTACAGAGCGCCGAAGGTCACAGACATGTATCTGACTGCTGATTAGATTCAACTGATGTCTTCGTTAGCCCGCATCTCGTGGTCGTGCGGTAGCGTTCTCGCTTCCCACGCCCGGGTTCCCGGGTTCGATTCCCGGCGGGGTCAGGGATTTTCTCTGCCTCGTGATGGCTGGGTGTTGTGTGCTGTCCTTAGGTTAGTTAGGTTTAAGTAGTTCTAAGTTCTAGGGGACTTATGACCACAGCAGTTGAGTCCCATAGTGCTCAGAGCCATTTGAACCAGTTTTGATGTCTTCGTTGCCACGGGGAACTCCTCCGTATCGCTAGGAAATGACCGTTTTGGGCACGCGTATGTGAGACACTGAACTGTTTGTCGTTCTTCACAACCATTACTGCTGAGCTATATAGTTGATCCTCATTTGCACGAAGAGTTAGTACAATTCCACATTTTATTCTTATGTTGTTGAGTGCAGATTAGTTCTTGCGGTGTTCTCCAGGACCTGGTGACCTGGCCGAGATGTATGAACTCTTAAGCTGTTGTAGGGTTACATTGTTCTGCCATATTTATACCCATTGGTCTGTTATTGTTACTCCGTTGTCGATCAAATATTTTGTGCCTTGTAGAGGTTGATGACGGTAGCAAAGAGCAGGCGTGTCATAATGCATAGGAAGACAAAGATTACCAGCTATTTAAACTGCCGCTTGAGAGCAATTTCTCGACTCTGTGACTCGATGGTTTAAAATTTTTTAAATTTGACAATACCAGGAATCGACTGTGAGCTCCCACTGTGTGAAGGAACGTGCCTTGGATTGTCAAGTGGGATGTGTAGCAGTAACAATGATTTTTCTATGCTTCTTCCCTTCCAGATATCTTAATTGGGGTCGAAAGATATTTATTATGTGGACTTTGAGTTGCTATTGTTTCCGCGGGTGACAGAAGTTGAAGAAGCACGTGCTGAAACATGTTAATGTTCCAGCGACTGCTTCTACGTGTTGGTGAAAGGGACAGTTCTGGGTAGGTCGTATTTGATGAGAAGACAGAATTTAGCTACGGAGACTTAGTTTTGCGCGTGAGGTACAATGAAAACTTGGCTTCTCAACAGTTATAACAACATTTTTCTCCTTAGAGACTTAAAGACTTTTGATTTAGACTAGCAGACAAATAAGCTGTCCAGTGGAGGGATCTAATGAATTATTAGATGCAGTAAGATAGTAACAGGATTCACAAACCATTTCGCAGAAGCTGTTTCTAATTCACTCTGTCATATGAGTAAAAAAAAAAAAGCTAGCGATCACGAAGAGCCAAAGAAACTGGCACACCTGCCTAACATGGTGTAGGGCCCCCGCAAGCGCACCGAAGGGCCACAATGCGACGTGGCATGGACTCGACTGATTCTAGAGCTGGAGGGAACTGCGACCATAAATCCTCCAGAGCCGTCCATAAATCCGTAAGAGTACGAGGGGGTTGCAAAACGTCCCAGATATGCTCAACAATTTTCATATCTGGGGAGTTTGATGGCCAGTGGAAGTGTTTAAACTCAGAAGAGCGTTCCTGGACGTGTGGGGTGTCGCTCATCCTGGAGGGATTGCCCAAGTCCGTTGGAGTGCACGATGGACATGAATGGATGCAGGTGATCCAGACAGGATGCTCACGTACATGACACTTGCCAGAGTCATATCTAGATGTATCAGGGGTCCAATATCACTCCAACTGAACACTCCCTATGCCATTACAGAGCCTCAAACAGCTTGAACAGTCTCCAGCTGACATGCAGAGTCCATGGATTCATGAGGTTGTCTCCATACCCGTACACATCCACTTGCTCGATACAATTGAAACGAGACTGGTCCGACCAGACAACATTTTTCCAGTCATTAACAGTCCAATGTCACTGTTGACCGGCCCAGGCGAAGCGTAAAAATTTGTGTCGTGTAGTCATCAAGGGTACAAGAGGGGGCCGTCGGCTCCAAAAACCCATATCGATGATGTTTCGTTAAATGGTTAGCACGTTGACACTTCTTGATGGCCCTGCATTGAAATCTGCAGCAACGTGCGGAAGGTTGCACTTCTGTCAAGTTGAACGATTCTCTTCAGTCGTCGTTGGTCCCGTTTTTGCAGGATCTTTTTCCTGCCACAGAGATGTCGGAGATTTGATGTTTTACCGGGTTTCCTGATATTTACGATACACACCAGAAATGGTCGTATGGGAAAACTCCCACTTCATCGCTCTCGGAGATGCTGCGTCCCATCACTGCTGCACCGACTGTAACATCACGTTCAAACTCACTTAAATCTTAATAGCCTGCCTTTGTAGCAGCAGTAAATAACGTAACAACTGCGCCGGACACTTGGTGTATAGGCGTCGCCGACCGAAGCGCCGTATTCTGGCTTTATACATATCTCTGTATTTGAACACGCATGCCTATACCAGTTTCTTTGGCACTTCATTGTCGTTAAGAGGATGAATGCTGGTACGAATAGCAAATCGTTTCTCTGTTGAGTAGATAAAACCCGTGACTGACTCGCTTGCTTCGCGCAAAGCCAGACCACCATCTAATTCCACGTAAATACCAGGCGGTTGGGACTAAATTCAGCTACTCACATAGGTCTAATGTTGGCTATAAAATCGTAATGGCAGCGTAACCCGGTAGACATTGTAATGCATTAATGGGGAACTGATTTACACTGCAAAAACTTCGTTCCAATTTTGGCCACCAGGTGCAAATGTAGCGCTGTGAATACAAGAAAGAGGTACAGAAATGTTTCCATATGTAATGGATCAGGAACAGGACATGGGGAAAAAAGGTCAAAGAAGTGAGAAAGGCATAATTAGGATTTTATTATTAACCGGGGCTTACACAATTTGTTCAACACGAGTACCGGAGACGTCGACAAGGTGCTGTACTGTGCCAGATTTGCACCTGGTGGTCAAAATTGGAACTATTTTTCTTTTCCATCGTAAATAACTTCCTCATTAACACATAGGCATAACTACCACGTTTCGCTGCCATACGATAATAACAGCCCACAGTGGATTTTTGTTGCTAGCTGCTCTTGAATTATAACCACCTGGTATTTTGCAAGTCCCCTTACAGTTGTATGGAGAGGGAGGGGGGTATGCACTTCCGCTTTCTTCGCTTCCCTGTTCCATTCGTGAATGGTGCATGGGAAGACCGAGTGTCGATAAGCCTCTCCATGAGCTATAATTTCCCCGACTGTCTAGTAGTGGTCAATTCGCGAGACATCTGTGAGAGGAAGTAATATGGCTCCCGACTCTTCAGTGATAGGACGCTCTTAGAATATCAATGGTGGTACTCAATCGTACAGTCTGTCGCCGTAGTTAGTTGAGAATTTCTCTAAGACTCTCACGCTTGCTAAACGACCTCTTAACGAAAGACCCAGCTCTTCGTGGGATCTTCTCTATGTCTTCCATTAATCTAATGTCTTGATATTCTCACACTGATGAGCAACACTCAGTAATCGATAGAACTAGTGTTTTTGGAGCCACGTATTTCGTGGATAAATTACTGTCCGTTAAGATTGTTCCAATGAATCTCAGCCTGGCATGTGATTTTCGTCGAACTAGTTACGTGCAGCCATTTCACTTCAGATAGCTCTGGACTGTTACTACTAGATATTTTATGCGTGTCACTATGTCCAGAAATCAGCAGTGCTGTAATCGGATAGTAAGGGATCTGTTCGTGTATTTATACGTTGTATTCATTTGCCTTCAGGATCATCCACCGGTTACTGTATCAATAACCAATATTTTGCGCGTCTTCCTGCATTTCGCTGGTCTTTTGGTGTTGCAGTCATCCAACAGACAACAGCATCGCCCGCGAACAACCTCATGGATCAGATCATTTGTATACCATGGCTGACAAACATGCAACAGACATGGTTGGGTATCAATTTAACTTCGGACACTCACACGCCATAGTCGCGTATGAAAATGATTACAGCTACAATTCTCTGTGACAGGTAGAACAGCCACGAAAGTGTATCAGTATTGTTCGTCTGTATAATTGACAGAAGCAAGAAAGGTTCAAGAGTGGGATTAAAATTCATGGTGAAAGTATATCAGTGATACGATTCCCAAATGACATTGTTATCCTTAGTGAAATTCAAGGATTACAGGATCTGTTGAATGGAATGAACAGTCTAATGAGTACATAATAAGGATTGAGAAAAAATCGAAGACAGACGAGAATGGTGAGATGTAGAAGACAAGAAGGCAGCGAGAAACTTATCATCAGACTTGGGGATCTCGAAATATATGAAGTTAAGGAATTCTGTCACTCACGCAGCAAAATAATCCACGCTGGACGTAGCAAGGAGGACATAAAAAGCGGACTAGTACTGACAGAAGGGGTATTCCCGCCCAAGAAAAGTGTTCGAGTATCAAACACAGGCCGTCATTCGAGGAAGAAATTTCTGAGAGTGTACATTTGGAGCACAGCATTGTGTGGTAGTGAAACATGGACTGTGGGGAAACCGGTACAGAGGAGAATCGATGTATTTGAGATTTGGTGCTACAAAAAATTGTTGAAAATTAGGTGGACTGATAAGATAAGAAATGAGAAGACTCTCTATAGAAACGGCGAGGAAGGGAATATATGGAACCAACAGACAAAAAAAAGGGACAGGACGGTAGGACATGTGTTAAGACATCTGGAAATAACTTCTATGATGCCAGAGGGAAGTGTAGAGAGTGAAAACTGTAGGGGAAGACAGAGACGGGAATACATCCAACAAATAACTGAGGACGTAGATTGCAAGTGCAACTCTAAGATGAAGAATTTGACACAGGAGAGGAATTGGTCACGGGCCGCGCCAAGCCAGTAGACCAGTCAGAGGACTGACTCAAAAGAAAAAAAAATACTGTCGGCAGCACGCTTGGTAAGGTATATAAGGGGCTTGAACAGCATCAGATGTGAACGACACGGAGATGCCATGTACTCGTGTGAGAAAGCGTCGTGATCACCTGACACAATCTGAAAGAGGTCTCATTGTATGCCTGCATTTGTTCTGCAGGTCAAATCTACCAATATCCAAAGTTGTGGGGGATATTAAACTGTATGGGAAAGTGTGGGCGGGCATGCTAGCCGTTATCATTCCGGTAGACCACGCCTCACCTCTACTAGGGAGGATCACCGTTAGGAGATCGAAACCCTTCCACATATGCAACTGCCACCTGATAACATGTAACACACCCTATGTAACAATCTGTGTCATCCTACAGCATTGGTCTAAGGTAAGCAGCAGCCGAGTAGGTGATTATTGATCCATGTGCTGACTGCCGTTTACTACCCAAACGGCTGCGTTTTGAATTATTCCATGACTGGGCAGCATGGGATGCTAATGAATGGCGTCACATTGTGTTCTGCACTGCCCTGGATGACCGTCGTCAGCGAGTTTGGCCGATGTCTGGGAGGAGATCCCGTTCTTTCACTGTTCTGGAGAAGCAAAACAGTGTTACTCCTGTGGTCATGGTGTGGGAAATCATCGGATATCACTCGACGTCAGGCTGTTAGTGTCTGAGGTACACTGACCTCACAACAATACTTCAAGGATATCCTGCGTCCACAAGTGTCGCCTACCATGCGACGGTACTGTGGTGGGTGTCTCAACAGGGCAATGCTCTATATGAACTGTCTGCATGATATTGAGGTAGGCTACCCCTGTGGGCAGCTAGATCCCCAGATCTACAGATCATGTGTGGGACTAATCCCAATGTCAATTGCACCTGAGTGCCAAGGACCTCTTGCAACAGCTGTGGACCAGCTGGCATTAGGAGAGGATACGATACCTCTATGATACATTTCCCAAGTGGATTCATCCAGGCCTTAGGAGGGTGTGGCTTCGTAGTGATGTGTTCATCGTGCCAAGTCCTGAGTAAATTTGAGTCGATTTTGTAATCACTGAAATAACATGACATACCGTCTGAACCCGTAATTACAGTAAGAAATCTATGTTGGACATCAAAAGCTCGTGTTTTATTCGCTAATCAACAGTGCGGAACTACATCCGATGTCTTCCGCATATCGTGGAACACGGAATATACCTGGTCGCTGTTTCCAGAATGAGATTTTTACTCTGCAGCGGTGTGTTCGCTGATATGAAACTTCCCGGCAGACTAACACTGTGTGCCGGACCGAGACTCGAACTCGGGACCTTTGCCTTTCGCGGGCAAGTGCTCTACCAACTGAGCTACCCAAGCACGACTCACGCCCAGTTCTCACAGCTTTACTTCTGCCAGTACCTCGTCTCCTACCTTCCAAACCTCACATAAGCTCACATAACCTGGTCGCTGTTGGCTACGGCGCTGTAGATCTCATGCGCGAAAAGAACGAGCTGTTTTCCCCAAGACCCCCGTTTACGGAAGGCAAGCTGATTTTTAAACAGAAAATTTTTCTTCTCCAAGAAGTCATAAAGTATAGGTGTGTAATTATGTCCATCTATCCGATAAGCCTCCATGGAAACGCGAATGACTTACGCTCTTTTCATGATAGGTTGGTACACATCGCTTCTACATGGACGTACAATTAATTTCTGGTTGAAGGGAAGCAAGTTCTTTGGCATAATCTATGTAGAAAACACGTATCTCATCCAGTAGAGCTCACTCTCTACTGCTGTTTGGACCTCGTGGAGAAAAGGAACATTTCAAGCAACGTCAGGGACTCGGGCCTGCCGTATTGTTTATACAGGCTGCCTGGAGACAAGGGCGAGAGGGCCCTCTTCAGGAAGGAGTTGGAGACTACCCTAGCGTGGGCGCGGTGAGCGCAGGGAGGCCGCGGAGGTATCGGGGCCACGGCCGACCACTTTCCCGGCGGCCGGTGGCTGGCGGCTGCGCGCATCTTGCGTAAAGACGCGCGCCTAGCCTCGCCTCGCCTCACCGCTCCATTCATGTTCCCCCCTAATGGCCGCCGTTTGGCTCCTGGTGAATGGAGCGCTGGAAGGTGCCGGCCGTGTCGCAATGTCGCGCTCCCTGCTGCCTTTCATTCAGAAAACAGCGCCGCGTGCCTACGTAATCACTTGTACGGTCACTCCGAGCTTCAAGATTTATACACAGCCTGACATCAAAAGGCACACACCCAAACGCGCAGGAGGAAACGAAATGAAACTTCACGGGTTGAGAGCGTATTTGAATTTACTGCAGTTGCTACAAAATCAGGTCGAATTTACAAAAAACTTGACAGTATCTCTCCACTTATCACTACGACATTGAGCCACTGTGGCCCGGATGCATCCCTGATTCAGTTAAGATGGGTGCCCAAAAGCCGTTTTATCCTCTCCTCAGGCAAGATGGCCAGCACCTCTCCTACACTGAAGAGTCAAAGAAACTGGTACAGAATGGTTCAAATGGCTCTGAGCACTATGGGACTTAACATCTGAGGTCATCAGTCCCCTAGAACATAGAACTACTTAAACCTAACTAACCTAAGGACACCTCACACATCCATACCCGAGGCAGGATTCGAACCTGCGACCGTAGCGGTCGCGTGGTTCCAGACTGAAGCGCCTAGAACCGCTCGGCCACACCGGCAGGTCGCCTAATATCGTGTAGAGCCCCCGCAAAGACGGAGAAGTGCCTCAACATGACCTGGCATGGACTCGACTAATGTCTGAAATAGTGCTCGAGGGAAATGATAGCATGAATCCTGCAGGGCTGTCTATAAATCCGTAAGAGAACGAGGGAGTGGAGATCTCTTCTGAACAGCATTTTGCAAAGCATCCCAGATATGCTCAATAGTGTTCAAGTTTGGGGAGTTTGATGGCCAGCGGAAGTGTTTAAACTCAGAATAAGTTCCTGGAGCCACTCTCTAGCAATAATAGACATGTCGGGTTTCGCATTGTCCTGCTGGAATTGCCCAAGTACGTCAGAATGCACAATGGACATGAATGTAAGCAGGGGATCAGACAGGATGCTTACGTACGTGTCACCTGTCCGAGTCATATCTAGACGTATCAGGGGTCCCATATCACTCCAACTGCCCACACCTCACGCCATTACAGAGCCTCCACCAGCTTCAACGGTCCCCTGCTGACACGCAGGGTCCATGGATTCATGACGTTGTCTCCATACCCTACACGTCCATCCGCTCGACATATTTTGAAACGAGACTCGTCCGACAAAGCAACATGTTTCCAGTCATCAACGATCCATCGTCGGTGTTGACGGGCCCAGTCGAGGAGTAAGGCTTTGTGTCGTGCAGTCGTCAAGGGTACACGAGCGGTCTCCGGCTCCAAAAGCCCATATCGATGATGTTTCGTTGAATGGTTCGCATGTTGACAAACTGTGGAAGGGTTGCAGTTTTCTCATGTCCAACGATTTTCTTCAGTCGTCATTGCTCCCGTTCTTGCAGCATCTGTTTCCGGCTTCAGCAATGTCGGATATTTGATGTTTCACCGGTTCTCTGATATTCGCGGTACATTCGTGAAATGATCGTATGGGAAAATCCTCACTTCACCGCTACCTCTGTGGTGGTCTGTCCCATCGCTCGTGCGCCGACTATGACACCTGCCACTTGAAACCTGCCATTTTAGCTGCGGTAACCGATCAAACAACTACGTCAGACACTTGTTCTATTATACAGCGTTGCCGACTGCAGCGCCGTCTTCTGCCTGTTTACATATATTTGTATTTGAATGTGTATGCCTACACCAGTTTCTTTGGCGCTTCAGTGCAATTGGTCCTACATTTCTTGGATACTCGCACCCGGATGGAGTTATGCCCGACCTAGCCCCACACATGTCCTACTGAGGACAGATCTGGAGATCTCACTGGCGATAGCAGTAACCCAACACCACGAAGACAGTTGGTAGAGACACACACCGTGTGTCGACTATTATTGTTCTGTGGAAAAATGGCGCCAAGGAACTGTCGTGTGAGAGGTAACACATGTGGGCACAGGCTGCTCTTAAGGTATCACTGTACTTTCAGGATACCCTCAGTCACTACCAGCCAGGACGTCAAGTCATATCTGATGGCTTCCAGACCACTTGACGACAACATCGCTTTTCCTTTCTGAAATATTGGAATAATGGGATCTCTTCTCAGGTCACAGCCATACTCGCTGCCAACAGTCATCTGGGGTAGTGCAGAACCGCAATTCATCGCTGAACACGATGCGTCGCCATTCAGCATCGGTCCATGCTTACCAATCACGGCACCAGTCCAAAAGCAGCTGTTTGTGTTTTGGTGGTAACTGCAACCTGTACATGGAACAGTGATTCCGTAGTTTTGCTGTAGCTAGTCTCCGACCATGACTACACACCTGGAAATGGAAAACAGAACACATTGACACCGGTGTGTCAGACCCACCATACTTGCTCCGGACACTGCGAGAGGGCTGTACAAGCAATGATCACACGCACGGCACAGCGGACACACCAGGAACCGCGGTGTTGGCCGTCGAATGGCGCTAGCTGCGCAGCATTTGTGCACCGCCGCCGTCAGTGTCAGCCAGTTTGCAGTGGCATACGGAGCTCCATCGCAGTCTTTAACACTGGTAGCATGCCGCGACAGCGTGGACGTGAACCGTATGTGCAGTTGACGGACTTTGAGCGAGGGCGTATAGTGGGCATGCGGGAGGCCGGGTGGACGTACCGCCGAATTGCTCAACACGTGGGGCGTGAGGTCTCCACAGTACATCGATGTTGTCGCCAGTGGTCGGCGGAAGGTGCACGTGCCCGTCGACCTGGGACCGGACCGCAGCGACGCACGGATGCACGCCAAGACCGTAGGACCCTACGCAGTGCCGTAGGGGACCGCACCGCCACTTCCCAGCAAATTAGGGACACTGTTGCTCCTGGGGTATCGGCGAGGACCATTCGCAACCGTCTCCATGAAGCTGGGCTACGGTCCCGCACACCGTTAGGCCGTCTTCCGCTCACGCCCCAACATCGTGCAGCCCGCCTCCAGTGGTGTCGCGACAGGCGTGAATGGAGGGACGAATGGAGACGTGTCGTCTTCAGCGATGAGAGTCGCTTCTGCCTTGGTGCCAATGATGGTCGTATGCGTGTTTGGCGCCGTGCAGGTGAGCGCCACAATCAGGACTGCATACGACCGAGGCACACAGGGCCAACACCCGGCATCATGGTGTGGGGAGCGATCCCCTACACTGGCCGTACACCACTGGTGATCGTCGAGAGGACACTGAATAGTGCACGGTACATCCAAACCGTCATCGAACCCATCGTTCTACCATTCCTAGACCGGCATGGGAACTTGCTGTTCCAACAGGACAATGCACGTCCGCATGTATCCCGTGCCACCCAACGTGCTCTAGAAGGTGTAATTCAACTACCCTGGCCAGCAAGATCTCCGGATCTGTCCCCCATTGAGCATGTTTGGGACTGGATGAAGCGTCGTCTCACGCGGTCTGCACGTCCAGCACGAACGCTGGTCCAACTGAGGCGCCAGGTGGAAATGGCATGGCAAGCCGTTCCACAGGACTACATCCAGCATCTCTACGATCGTCTCCATGGGAGAATAGCAGCCTGCATTGCTGCGAAAGGTGGATATACACTGTACTAGTGCCGACATTGTGCATGCTCTGTTGCCTGTGTCTATGTGCCTGTGGTTCTGTCAGTGTGATCATGTGATGTATCTCATCCCAGGAATGTGTCAATAAAGTTTCCCCTTCCTGGGACAATGAATTCACGGTGTTCTTATTTCAATTTCCAGGAGTGTAGAAAGTTGGAGGGAGTCCTCGAACGGCAGGCGCAGATGTGAATGGGTTACGGTGACTTCCTAGGGGTGATTACACATGGTCGAACGGAACCTTAACGAAGCGTGTGCCTGCCGTCGTGTTTCCACGCAGTCCAACATCGGGCAACTGTCCGAATGCTTCACAAATCTGAGTATAGCACGGTTCGGGCAGCCGTCCATATGGTGACCTACAGCGAGATCTATTTCAAACTTTTTCTGGTGCTGATAATGCCATCTTAGACGAGTAGGCGGCCTCCATACACCTTCCACGGTGACTACTCAGTATCTGACAATGCAAGAGCCTTATAAAGGGAGTAACAAAAAAGTATGGCCAAACTAGCAGCTAAAGTTCCTGAAACATAAAAGAATAAAAACTGTTTCGTGGATTGGTCCGGAAACGCTTTATTTCCTTGTTAGAGCTCATTTTCTACTTCTCTTCACAGTCACATTAATCCTGGATAGCATTACGTCAGACATTTAGTTATGTGAAATGTTTAAAATACTACCTTGGTTACTTTTGGTTAGGATGTACAGTGAGTTGTAATTCTTAGGTGCACCGGCAGTGGAACGAAGGTAACGTCACATGTGACTCACTTCACTGCTTGTGCCGACATACGACTAATCTCAGATGATACAGTTGCTCAAAGGTTCAAAGAAAACTTCAGTTTGATTTCAAACACGTACCCGACTCATACGATAATCGTTGGTTCAAAATGGTTCAAATGGCTCTGAGCACTATGGGACTTAACATCTGTGGTCATCAGTCCCCTAGAACTTAGAACTACTTAAACCTAACTAACCTAAGGACATCACACACATCCATGCCCGAGCCAGGATTCGAACCTGCGACCGTAGCAGTCGCGCGGTTCCGGACTGCGCGCCTAGAACCGCTAGACCACCGCGGCCGGCCGATAATCGTTGGTGGTGACTTTAATTCACCCTCGCTACCTTGGCGAAAATACATGATAATTCCGGAGGTACGCAAAAAATATCATCCGAAATTGTGCTAAACGCATTCTCTGAAAATTGTTTCGGGCAGTTAGTTCATGAGCCCACGCGAATAGTAAACGATTGTGAAAGCACACTTGACCTCTTAGCTACAAATAACCTGAGTTTATAACGAGCATCAAAACCGATTCAGGGATTAGTGAACACAGGGTTGTCGTAGCGAGATTGAATAGTGTAATCCCCAAATACTCGAAAAATAAGCGACAAATATACCTATTCAAAAAAGCAGATAAAAATTCACTTGACGCCTTCCTGAGAAAGAATCGCCACTCATTCCAAATTAATAATGTAAGTGTAGACCAGATGTAGCTTAAATTCAAAGAAATAGTATCCGCAGAAATTGAGAGATTTATACAAAATAAATTAACAAACGACGGAGCTGATCCTCCTTGCTACACAACGAAACAAACATGCCAAATTTAAACAGACGCAAAATCCCCAAGATTATCGATCTTTTACAGAAGCTCGAAATTTAGGGCGGACTTCAATGCGAGATGCTTATAACAGTTTCCACAACGAAACTTTGTCACGAAACCTGGCAGAACATCCAAAGATATTCTGATCGTATGTGAAATATGTTAGCGGCAAGAAACAATCAGTGCCTTCTCTGCGCGATAGCAATGGTTTTACTATCGAAGACAGTGCTGCCAAAGCAGAGTTACTAAACACAGCCTTCCGAAATGCCTTCACAAAAGAAAACGAAGTAAATATTTCAGAAATCGAATCGCGAACAGCTGCCAACATGAGTAACGTAGAAGTAAATATCCTCGGAGTAGTGAAGCAACTTAAATCACTTAATAAAAGCAGGTCTTCTGGTCCAGACTGTATACCAATTATGTTCCTTTCGGAATATAGTGATGCATTTTTCCCATACTTAACAACCATATACAAACGTTCGCTCGATGAAAGATCCGTACCCGAAGACTGGAAAGTTGCACAGGTCATACCAATATTCAAGAAAGGTAGTAGGAGTAATCCACTAAATTACAGGCTCATATCGTTAACGTCGATATGCAGCAGGATTTTGGAACATATATTGAGTTCGAACATAATGAATTATCTCGAAGAAAACGGTCTATTGACACACAGTCAAAATGGGTTTAGGAAACATCGTTCCTGTGAAACACAAGTATCTCTTTATTCACATGAAGTGTTGAGTACTATTGACAAGGGATTTCAGATCGATTCCGTATTTCTGGATTTCCAGAAGGCTTTTGACACTGTACCACACAAGCGGCTCGTAGTGAAATTGCGTGATTATGGAATATCATCACAGTTATGTGATTGGATTTGTGATTTCCTGTCAGAGAGGTCACAGATCGTAGTAACTGACGGAAAGTCATCGAGTAAAACAGAAGTGATTTCTGGCGTTCCCCAAGGTAGTGTTATAGGCCCTTTGCTGTTCTTTATCTATATCTGGGAGACAATTTGAGGAGTCGTCTTAGGTTGTTTGCAGATGACGCTGTCGTTTATCGACTAATAAAGTCATCAGAAGATCAAAACAAATTGCAAAACGATTTAGAAAAAATAGCTGAATGGTGCGAAAATTGGTAATTGACCGTAAATAACGAAAATTGTGAGGTCATCCACATGAGTGCTAAAAGGAATTCGTTAAACCTCGGTTACACGATAAACCTAAAATCCGTAAATTCAACTAAATAACTAGGTATTACAATTACGAACAACTTATACTGAAAGGAACACATATAAAATGTTGTGGGGAAGACTAACCAAAGACTGAGTTTTATTGGCAGGATATTTAGAAAATATAACAGATCTACTAAGGAAACTACCTACACTATGCTTGTCCGTCCTCTTTTAGAATACTGCTGCGCGGTGTGGGATCCTTACCAGATAGGACTTACGGAGTACATCTAAAAAGTTCAAAGAAACGCAGCACGTTTTGTATTATCGCGAAATATGGGAGAGTGTCACAGAAATGATACAGGACTTGGGCTGGACGTCATTAAAAGAAAGGCGTTTTTTTGCGACGGAATCTTCTCACGAATTTCCCATCACCAACTTTCTCCTCCGAAGGCGAAAATATTCTGTTGACATCTACCTACGTAGGGAGGAACGATCACCACGATAAAATAAGGGAAATCAAAGCTCGTACAGAAAGATATAAGTGTTCATTCTTTCCCGATCGAACACAGCCGGGATGTGTTTGAATGTGGAGTCAGAGCTTATCGCCCCCCGCCCCGGAATTCACAGGAATTAGGTGAATAGTGTGTGCTCGTGTGGTGCCAACTCCGTCTGTCAACCTACCAAGGTGTAATTGCTTCCAACCCAAGATGCTTCGCCGCTGTTAGCCGTGCCGAAGGTAGACTTACCGGCTATTAGGTAGTTGGTCATAATTTTCTGGCTGATCATTGTAGATACTGCACGATTCCACCAGCCAGCCAAATAGGGACCCTCAGTGACGCCCTTTTGAAACACTCTCAGGTGCTGATATCGCTGTGCCACACGAATACGCTGCATCTTGGTGTCCTCCATAGTGATTGATCATTAGACATCTGTCGCTGCTTGCGCCATTTATATACCAACGAGGCCTGGGAATAGTGATATACCTGAATAACAATAAAGCATTCTTGTAGCCGTTCTACCAGACACAGCGATCTGCAGCGCTAATCATTTACACCTCCGCCGCTGGAGTGTGTGTCTGTATGAAGTTACATTTTTTTTTTTCAGGCGGTGTAAATGAGCTAATGGATAACGAGTCTTCTCAAGGATTACGCTATTGTACACTGTGAAGGTGCAATGCTTGAAAATTGTAGCGAAATGCAGTAAGACGTAGAGAGGGTAGACGCTAGGTGCAGGGACTGTTTGACTACATGATTGAAGATAAATCACTGGAAGCAGTCCCGCCCATAAAATATTTAGGAGCATGTGTACGGAGAAATTTAATGTGGATAGAACCCATCAAATTAATCACTGAGTAAGGTTGATGACAGACAGACTTGCCAAACGCACATTCGACAGTAACTGGAATGACGCTCGTCAGTCTGGGTCCCATAGAGAACAGTATTGATGGAAGTAATAGAGAAGATTCAAAGAAGGGCAGCGCGTTTCGTTACAGGTTCAGTTAGTAAGTGCGGAAGTGTCACGAAGATACCCAGCCAACTCCTGTGGCACATGCTACAAAAGAGGAATTCTGCACTACAGTGTGCTTTGTTGATTGGCGTCTCCATAGAGTGCTGTGTGCACAACGACCACATACATGAAATTAGAGGGAAGGTCAGCGTTGGCCGTAATTTTGATAGTTTATTGACAGCAAAATCGATATTCAATCACATAGTCAATAAATTATCACAATTACGGCCAACGCTGCCCTTCCCTTTAATTTCACAGTGTGCTTTACTTCTAATGTTCCGTGAGCGTACTTTCCCAGAAGAGTCAACCAGTATATTGGTACATCTCGCGAAAGGACCGTGAAGGTAAAATGAGAGAGAGTAGAGCTCACACGGAGGCTTACCGGCAATCGAGCGTACCATTCGCGTCTGAACAAGAAAGTAGGGAAGTGACGGCCGTACACAAAGTACCATCCGCCACACACGGTAAGGTTGCTTGCGGATTATAGATGTACGAGGTCTGTGAAAAAAATAATGAGAATGACAACACTACGAACAATCTGACAACGCTGTGTTGTTCTACTAGACTGGTGTTTTCATCCCTTATAGATGCTCAGTTCCAGTTTCAGCTTCGTACAGCCATCGAGTGATTTTTGAGAGCGGTATTAGTGAAACTGAGATTTGTTGTATGTTCCGCAAATGGAACAGCAGAATTTAGAGCAACGTCATCCCATCAAACTTTA
The DNA here is from genome assembly GCF_023864275.1 of Schistocerca cancellata. Lineage (NCBI taxonomy): Eukaryota > Metazoa > Arthropoda > Insecta > Orthoptera > Acrididae > Schistocerca > Schistocerca cancellata. The sequence continues at coordinate 1,051,903,692 of NC_064626.1, read as the reverse complement.
CGCTAAATTTGGGGAATCCGCAAATGTGACCTGTCAAAAGTTGAAACTGGCCTGTGAGGAAAATTCGTTATCAAGGCCGAGAACACATTGAAGATGTATCACGTTTAGGGAGAGCCTCCAAATTCAAAAACTGATGAAAGCGTCGAACTTGTGTATGTTCTTAGATCAGACCGGCTCCTTACTTAGCTTGCATTTATCGCGAATATCTTGCCCAACGTAAAGTCCCGAGCGACTGGAAAAAAGCGCAGGTGACGCCTGTATATAAGAAGGGTAGAAGGACGGATCCTCAAAATTACAGACCAATATCCTTAACATCGGTTTGTTGCATGATTCTCGAACATATTCTCAGTTCGAATATAATGAATTTCCTTGAGACAGAGAAGTTGCTGTCCATGTATCAGCACGGATTTAGAAAGCAGTGCTCCTGCGAAACGCAACTCGCCCTTTTTTTACACGATATCTTGTGAACCACGGATGAAGGGCGTCAGACGGATACCATATTCCTTGACTTCCGGAAAGCGTTTGACTCGGTGCCTCACTGAAGACTCCTAACTAAGGTACGAGCATATGGGATTGGTTCCCAAATATGTGAGTGGCTCGAAGACTTCTTAAGTAATAGAACTCGGTACGTTGTCGTCGATGGTGAGTGTTCATTGGAGGTGAGGGTATCATCTGGAGTGCCCCAGGGAAGTGTGGTAGGTCTGCTGTTGTTTTCTATCTACATAAATGATCTTTTGGATAGGGTGGATAGCAATGTGCGGCTGTTTGCTGATGATGCTGTGGTGTACGGGAAGGTGTCGTCGTTGAGTGACTGTAGAAGGATACAAGATGACTTGGACAGGATTTGTGATTGGTGTAAAGAATGGCAGCTAACTCTAAATATAGATAAATGTAAATTAATGCAGATGTATAGGAAAAAGAATCCCGTAATGTTTGAATACTCCAATAGTAGTGTAGCGCTTGACACAGTCACGTCGATTAAATATTTGGGCGGAACATTGCAGAGCCATATGAAATGGGACAAGCATGTAATGGCAATTGTGGGGAAGGCGGATAGTCGTCTGCGGTTCATTGGTAGAATTTTGGGAAGATGTGGTTCATCTGTAAAGAAGACCGCTTATAAAACACTAATACGATCTATTCTTGAGTACTGCTCGAGCGTTTGGGATCCCTATCAGGTCGTATTGAGGGAGGACATAGAAGCAATTCAGAGGCGGGTTGCTAGATTTGTTACTGATAGGTTTGATCATCACGCGAGTGTTACGGAAATGCTTCAGGAACTCGGGTGGGAGTCTCTGGAGGAAAGGAGGCGTTCTTTTCGTGAATCGCTACTGAGGAAATTTAGAGAACCAGCATTTGAAGCTGACTGCAGTACAATTTTACTGCCGCCAACTTATATTTCGCGGAAAGACCACAAAGATAAGATATGAGAGATTAGGGCTCGTACAGAGGCTTATAGGCAGTCATTTTTCACTCGTTCTGTTTGGGAGTGGAACAGGGAGAGAAGATGCTACTTGTGGTACGAGGTACCCTCCACCACGCACCGTATGGTGGATTGCGGAGTATGTATGTAGATGTAGATGTAGACCGACGTTTAACAATAAGAATGGTGGATGATCTGTTAAACACTCTCACCATACATCAAATTGTGACTGAAGTTTTGCACATTGCAGACAAGTGGATGCAGCACCATGACAAAGCCCCATGTCACACAGCCAGTTCCATCATGGAATTTTTGACCTCAAAAGGAATTTCTGTTGTTCCATAGCACCCTTGTTCAACTGATCTCAGTCCCTATGACTTTTTTATTTTCCAAAAATTGAAAAAAATGTTTAAATTAACGTCATTTTGGGACTCTGGAGAACATTCAAGAGAATGTGACCGACATGTTAAAAGCCCTACCAGCTGAAGCCCTTCAGCGCTGCTACCAAGACAGGGAATAGCGGCCCCACCAGCGTATGGCTGCCAAAGGGTTGGTTGGATTGGGTTCTTTGGGGGAAGAGACCAAACTGCGAGGTCATCGGTCTCATCGGATTAGGGAAAGACGGGGAACGAAGTCGGCCGTGCCCTTTCAAAGGAACCATCCCGGCATTTGCCTGGAGCGATTTAGGGAAATCACGGAAAACCTAAATCAGGATGTTGAGACGTGGGATTGAACCGTCGTCCTCCCGAATGCCGAAGGGAAATGCACGGAAGAGGACAATATTGTTGCTTGAGAAAAATTAGAACTTTGGTGGATAAAAAAATCTATGTCTACATCTACATCTACATGATTACTCTGCAATTCACATTTAAGTGCTTGGCAGAGGGTTCATCGAACCGCAATCATACTATCTCCCTACCATTCCACTCCCGAATAGCGCGCGGGAAAAAAGGACACCTAAACATTTCTGCTCGAGCTCTGATTTCTCTTATTTTATTTTGATGATCATTCCTACCTATGTAGGTTGGGCTCAACAAAATATTTTCGCATTCGGAAGAGGAAGTTGGTGACTGAAATTTCGTAAATAGATCTCGCCGCGACGAAAAACGTCTTTGCTTTAATGACTTCCATCCCAACTCGCGTATCATATCTGCCACACTCTCTCCCCTATAACGTGATAATACAAAACGAGCTGCCCTTTTTTGCACCCTTTCGATGTCCTCCGTTAATCCCACCTGGTAAGGATCCCACACCGCGCAGCAATATTCAACAGAGGACGAACGAGTGTAGTGTAAGCTGTCTCTTTAGTGGACTTGTTGCATCTTCTAAGTGTCCTGCCAATGAAACGCAACCTTTGGCTCGCCTTCCCCACAATATTATCTATGTGGTCTTTCCAATTGAAGTTGTTCGTAATTTTTACACCCAGGTACTTAGTTGAATTGACAGCCTTGAGATTTGTACTATTTACCGAGCAATCGAATCCCAACGGATTTCTTTTGAAACTCATGTGGATAACCTCACACTTTTCGTTATTTAGCGTCAACTGCCACCTTCCACACCATACAGCAGTCTTTTCTAAATCGCTTTGCAACTGATACTGGTCTTCGGATGACCTTACTAGACGGTAAATTACAGCATCATCTGCGAACAACCTAAGAGAACTGCTCAGATTGTCACCCAGGTCATTTATATAGATCAGGAACAGCAGTGGTCCCAGGACGCTTCCCTGGGGAACACCTGATATCACTTCAGTTTTACTCGATGATTTGCCATCTATTACTACGAACTGCGACCTTCCTGACAGGAAATCACAAATCCATTCGCACAACTGCGACGATATCACATAGGCTCGCAGCTTGATTAGAAGTCACTTGTGAGGAACGGTGTCAAAAGCTTTCCGGAAATCTAGAAATACGGAATCAACTTGAGATCCCCTGTCGATAGCGGCCATTACTTCGTGCGAATAAAGAGCTAGCTGCGTTGCACAAGAGCGATGTTTTCTGAAACCATGCTGGTTGCGTATCAGTAGATCGTTCCCTTCGAGGTGATTCATAATGTTTGAATACAGTATATGCTCCGAAACCCTACTGCAAACCGACGTCAGTGATATAGGTCTGTAGTTCGATGGATTACTCCTACTACCCTTCTTAAACACTGGTGCGACCTGCGCAATTTTGCAATCTGTAGGTACAGATCTATCGGTGAGCGAGCGGTTGTATATGATTGATAACAAGGGAACCTCCCCATCGCACCCCCCTCAGATTTAGTTATAAGTTGGCACAGTGGATAGGCCTTGAAAAACTGAACACAAATCAATCGAGAAAACAGGAAGAAGTTGTGTGGAACTATGAAAAAAAATAAGCAAAATATACAAAGTGAGTAGTTCATGTGTGATATAGGCAACATTAAGGAGAGCGTAAGCTCTGGAGCTCCGTGGCCCCGTGGTCAGCGTGGGCAGCTGTGAAATGAGAGGTCCTTGGTTCAAATCTTCCCTCGAGTGAAAAACTTATTTTCTTTATTTTCGCAAAGTTATGATGTGTCCATTCGTTCAATGACGTCTCTGTTCACTGTAATAAGTTTAGTGTCTGTGTTTTGCGACAGCACTGCAAAACGGTGCAATTAGTAGACGAAAGGACGTGCCTCTCCAATGGGAACCGAAAACATTTGATCGCAAGGTCGCAGGTCAACCGATTCCTCCTCAGGAAAACACGTCTGATATATTGTATACGACACTGGTGACAGATAATAATTGTCTGAAAATAAAAAATTAAACTCAAGGGAAGACTTAAACCCAGGACCTCTTGTTCCACAGCTACTAACGCTAACCACGGGACCACGGCGTTCCTGAGCTCGCACTTCCCTTGATGTTGCATATCTTGCACATGGACTACTCAGCTTGTATATTTTGCTTATTTTTTTCATAGTTCCACTCAACTTCTTCCTGTTTTCTCGATAGATCTGTGTTCAGTTTTTCAAGGCCTATCCACTGTGCGAACTTATAACTAAATCTAAGGGGGGTGCGATGGGGAGGTTCCCTTGTAAGTAGGGAGCTATTGTATCAGCGTAATCTGAAAGGAACCTAATCGGTATACAATCTGGACCTGAAGACTTTATTTTTCTCGCGCACCTCGTAGATCTAGTGGAGGTAAAACGCGAGCTCGCGTGATAATGTTGTGTTAGTGTGTGTGTGTGTGTGTGTGTGTGTGTGTGTGTGAGGAAAGCACGAAGTGAGTGGAAGAGTTGAGGTGAAGAGGCCAGTATGCTCGGTATGCTTTAGAAGAGGAGACACTCATTCAGTGAGTGGTGCAGGCGACGCGTGGGCGCCGGCGGACAGCAAAGTAGCAGTGGCAGCCAGAAGGCAGCAGCGCGGCCTTTGTCAGTCGGCAGCGGAATGTGTGTGTCTGGTGGCGCGCTGCCTGCTGAATGGCTCGCGGCCGGCGGTCGCTGCTCCGGCCCGCCGTTCCGCTGCTCTGCCGCCGCCCACTCCTCCACCATGGGCCGCGGGCCGGTGGCTCGTGCCACACCGGTAGCCGCGCCTCTCCAAACACCGCCGCCGACGCGCATTTGCATCCACAAATCGAGGCGCCTGCTCCTTTCACGCTAGTGATTTATATGGCGATTCGTTCCCCCGGGCCCGACGCCCATGCACTCCACAAATCGGTCGTCCTTTTTTTAACTTTTTTTTTATTTCGCTGAGTGTGCGCATGCCTCGACTGACCACAGGGGTACCGCGCGTGTTTTTCCCGGATTTTTATAGACCTAAGCGGCTTTGATGAACTACTTCGCACGAAATCGTCGAGATTTCGATCTGCTCAGTCATTCGACATCTTTAAGACTCTCAATTGCAGTCTCTGCTTTTCTTTCGCACTCAGCCGTCTTATCCAAAGAACTATCTATTTGAAAATGTGTAACGGGCCAGATATTTATCAAAACTCTTTCTTCTACCGACACTGTTGTAAGTTTCAGGACATTTACCCTTGCAATTTTATCACCAATGGAACGTAATGTTGCAACTCTCGGAATTAGATACACAGTTTCGCAATGACCAACAAAATACAGAGCATTACCTGTAAATTGGAGTTGGAGAGGGGAGTGAAGAAAAGGAAAGAGAGGGGATCACTGCTGTCAGCTGCATTCGGAAATAACGCGGAATCAGCGGCAACGAGTTGAAGTGTACAGTGCACCGAGATTCGAACCCGGTACCTCCTGGTTAAAAGGCAGGTGCGGTAACCACTGCGTCATCCGGGACACAGCGTTACGGCAACTGCACGGACAATCTCAGCATTCCAATCAAGCGCCACTTATCCACAGCCCCTGTCCATTTCCTCCATGTTGGCTCTCTGAGATTCCCACAGGTCAGGCGCATCTGTGCATCCGCACTGAGATGGTGGATCCATTGCCCAGCTAGGCCTATCAAATTATATGAGTGCGTGGTGTCTGTTTTTTCGGACACTGATATTGTTACGGCGTGAAGTCAAGCGCCGGCATGCCAGTCTGGAACGACAGAGCTGTGAGAAAACGTCAGCCACTCGTACGCTGACCGACCCCTCTCCAGGATGACAACGTGACAGCAGCGGCGCTTATGTGAGGAGGACATAAGCGCCGCCACCACTGGTAACGGACAGTTCTACAGAAGCATCAGGATTACCTAGATCACTTCTTTTATACTCTCTATGTAGCACAGACTTGGAATTGTTTATACTGAAGAAGATTCCTTATTTTGTATGTCGTCTTTTGCTTGCGAACGTGTAATTGTCAAAGTTAAGTATTGTTATTTTCATTTTATAATAAAACTCATTAATACGAGTTGTCTGAATGTTGTCTAGAGATCCGAGTAAGCAGTCTTCCTAGACACCACACATACTGCTTCCGTAAAATCATGGTGCACCTATGACCGCTTCTTGTGGCTAACAGAAACGATACGAAAGGTTGAAACTTGCTCTACACTGGACGGTATCACAATGGGTTTCTGTAGAGCGGGTGCAGGTGATGACATAACGTACCGCCATGTCAGTCGAGATGCAGAACCAAGCGCTCTAGCGCACTGGTTAACACAGTGGACTCGGTTTCGGGAGGACGACGGTTCAGACTCGCGTCCGGCCATCCTGACTTAGGTTTCCCTAAATCTCTTAAGGCAAATGCCGAAATGGTTCGTTCGAAAGGCACGGCCGCTTTCCTTCACCATACTTCCATAATCCGAGCTTGTGCTCCGACTCTAATGAACTCGTTGTCGCCGGAATGTTAAAACACTAATCTCCTCCCCCTCGAGATGTCGACTGTACAGAGAAAAGTCCAGTGTGTTCTGTGGCTTACTAAATTCGAGTCCGTGACCAATGTTCAACTTGGATATCGCCACCTATACAACGAAGAGCCACCACATAGAAATAACATTAGTCGGTGAGATAATGTTAACGGATACCGGCAGTTTGTTGGCCAAACCCTGTTTTGATAGTCTTCGGTAAGTGACGAGTATGTAGAAGCTATGCGGGATAGCTGTCTAAGGAGCCCCAAAAAATCTGTGCTTTCATGTGCTGCAGAATTAGGCCTGAAAGAGACTACAGTTCTGAAGGTTTTAAGGAAACGTCTCCGTTTAGCAGGTTACAAATAGCACTCGTTGCACGCTAACAAACCGACTAATAGACCCAAACGATTAAAGTTTGTTTCTGATACGTTTAATGAGATCGACTATGATGAACATCAACAAGACGGCGTTCCTCCATACTATGCCAAAAATGTTTGCGAATTTCTGTACACAAAATTTCCGCAGCGGTAGGTAGGACAGGATGGTTTTAAGTCAAGGTCACCACAAACCCCAGACCTAACGCCATTAGAACTACAGTAACCTATCAATGACGTTACTCATTTACCACAGAGAATCACAACCGCTATTCATTCTCTTACACCAGATGTCCTTATACGTGCGTGTGAAGAACTAGAATATCGTTTAGATACGTGTAGGACTACAAATAGAACCCACATCCTACTGCGCTGAAGAGGCATACGCACTAGGAAAGTCTCTCCTACATTTCCATCTTGTTTCACATTTCTGTCTTGTTTCACTGCTTTTATGTGACTGATTAAAACTGCACCATTACTTTACGGACGCTTCGTATATAACTACACCATATTTAGAGATCACGTTAAGACAAAAAATCGAAGGTGTTTAAAAGCAGGGATATCAGAACCACTTTTCCCATCACCAACATCAGGAAGAAACTGGTGTGAAGCATCTCACGACCAGCTGAGGAACGAGCAAATCATGAATTTATAAAGTGATATGCCGTCACTGCAACAAAGACTACAATGGTCAAAAGGGTATATATTTTAAAACCTGTTTTAAAGAAAATACTGATTGTTCCAGATTTCATAAAGCTAACAAAACAGCTATTACGAAGCAAAAATAAGTGTCAAGACACAGCATCGCAATAGATAACGGTCTTAAAATACTGCATAAATTTGAGAAGAGCCGTAAATTGGACATCCTGGAAGAAATGGAAATATCTATCCATGGCCAAAGGTGGGAAAACGAAATCCTGAAATTAATTACGGATTTCAAGAACTCACAGTTTTCACCAACTTCAATTCAATAATGTTAAAATAGAAAGTAAGTAGCTTTAAGAATGTATATCGATCAATGTTGCAAAAGCAATTTATTGTCGCAGTCTCTCTTACTGTAATATACTTCGTACATGTGCAAATCCATGGCAAAACCAGGAGCAATACGTCGACAGTGCAACAGAAATAAGCCTTGTTTTGACTGTTACCTTGTTTCTAGGGCACAACAGATTTGACTCGGATGATGTGTCATTAGCAACTTCATGGTCATGCAACTGAGGTAACTCAAGACACGACAAGAAAATAGGCACGGCAGGTGGTACTTCCAGTTTTACCAGTTGTTATGGCTTCTTCCCTCAGTATTCGCGTATGCAGCGCTGGTAGAACAATTGCTGAAACAGGACTGTACGAACTGTGATTATCTTGCCTACGCGATCCGTACAGCAACAACACGTAGGGCGTTTTTATATATTTCTAAATTCCTCACTTGGATCTTTAAATTTTGTAATTAGGCTTCCACGGGATAGTTTGTGCCTGTCCTCAACTGTCTTTCAGAAAAGTTCTTGCTTCATTGCCGCGAGAGACAGAAACCTGGGACCATTCGTACTGCCCCTTCCTGTATCCTTTAATATCGCTTTAACTCTTTTTCGCTACGGGTTCCACGCACTTGTGCAATACCTTAGGATGGAAGTACAAGTGTTTTATAAGTATCTCTTTTGTAGACTGCATTTCCAGTTTTCCAACAGTGATTCGAAGCCACCTGCCTTACGTACTACTGAACCAATGTAATCGTTCCAAGCCCGCATCTCGTGGTCGTGCGGTAGCGTTCTCGCTTCCCACGCACGGGTTCCCGGGTTCGATTCCCGGCGGGGTCAGGGATTTTCTCTGCCTCGTGATGGCTGGGTGTTGTGTGCTGTCCTTAGGTTAGTTAGGTTTAAGTAGTTCTAAGTTCTAGGGGACTTATGACCACAGCAGTTGAGTCCCATAGTGCTCAGCGCCATTTGAACCTTTTTTTTAATCGTTCCACTCCATGTACCTACAAGTTGCTATACCCAGGTATTTCTATGAACTGACTCGCCCAGTTTGTGTGTTACTGACATAATAGTCATAGAGTACTACGTTTACTTTGTTTTCTTAAGTGCACAGTTTTACATTTCTGAATATTTAATGCAATATGCCAGTCTTTGCGCCACTGAAATCTTATCAAGATCTGAATGGATAATTCTGCAGCCTTTTTTCAGGCAACAGTTCTTTATAGCATCCCATTTAAAAAAAAAGCAAAGTTGACCTTAATATGTCTGAAGTGACCCCACCTAGCAACAAAAAACCAACGTCATATTATGGCCCCCGTTGTCCCATGCAACTTTCGTCCCACAAGCTTTTCAGCCCCTATCAAACTTTCGGAGTTATTCTTGGTGGAAATAGTTAGTGACTCACCTTGTATAACCATAGATATTATTGGCATTCAACGAAAACAGTAAGTACTCGTAATGATTATGTTTTCATAATACAGAGGGACAATTACGGAGTCCCAGCAAACGGGAAATTATCCACGTTAAGAGTCAAATCACAATGGTGGGGTATCACAATAAAATTTAGTACACTCAAAAGGTATTAGTCAAAAGTGTTTATAGCATGAATACTGAATGAATCAGGACCAGAAAAAGGTGGAGGAAAAGCAAATAATGAATGGGACAGTAATGTGAAAGGGAATAAAATGACTAAAAATAAACTAACGTTTAGAGTAAGCACTGTATGTACATGGAAATATACCATCCAAAAATCAGTAAAGAAGTCCCCGACAAGAAATGGTCCGCCCGAGCTCTCAATTCGGCGAGCACTGTTGGTTCGGCCATAACGCTGTTTCCGTCAGATCAAAGTACTCTCTGGCCGAGCTATACAGATTACCTTATTTCGGCAGTTTATCGAAATACGGGGGAAAGTTAAAAAAGAAAAATGTACATCCTGCAGCCTTTATTCCAAGGAATGTTGGTAGCAGATAAAGGCACAATGAAAAGAAAATTGCTTCAAATAAGTGCTTTGTGTGTTCCATAAAATTTCGGGTGTGCAGCCGCATAAATTCAGCTTGTTAATAGAAAATTAAAGATAAAACATAATGTACACCCGAAATTTTAAGGAACAGTCTTTATGCCGCGAATCATGAAGATGCTCAAGGGCATTGGGGTTTATGAGATTGCCTGCCATGACTGCCCACAGAATATACAGGTCAGACTGGTTGCAGTTTTAATTTACGATTCAAAAAACGCGTAAACCTCGCCTGCCTCAAATCAAGTACCTCAGTTCATCTAAGAGTAACAGGAGAGATTATTTCCAGTACTGTAAAAATTGGAGTGTTATATTTAAGGAAACGAAAGGAATGTTTTAAATGTTTTGGAAGAAATACATATCATGAAAGCATTAAAGCGAGATCAAGGTTTAACTATGAATATCCAGATTGAATTGAGACACAACAATATCTCATCGAATTTTGAGTATATGACTTCTCGCCGGTTGCGAATAGGATGATTTTCGCTTAGTCTAACGACTATATAATGTTCAAATACTGCGTCAGTGCTAGTTATATAATATGGAGGTACTAATGACATGTCGATTATGTTTTAACTTTAATTTTCCATCAACAATAAACTATCGAGTTTCTAAAGCTATGTAGTGCTATTCCCAGCCTTCGGTTGATTTCCTGGGTATAAGTTCCTCCTTGGATTTGACCGTGTGTGTACTTTAGTTTCCTCTTCGGCACCGTGGCCTTCTGCCTGACATTGTACTGCTAGCCTCCACGGGATGCTTTCATCACATTAGCCTGTTAGTACTACGGCGGATGTACTCACATCGTATTGGATTTTAAGTCTTACTTACACGGCTATATACAGCTGATGTCTACTGATTCATGTAATGTATCCTATGGGGTGTTATCCGGTAAGCTATTTTTGATGGTTCTTCCATTCTCGACGTTTAGGTTCCATACTGCAGTATTAATTTTTGGATATTTTCTCGTGACATACAGTACTTTCACTAAACGTTACTTAACTTTTAGACGTTTTATACCCGTTTTCCAGATGCTGGGACACCGAAACTATCCCTCCACATTATGAAAATATAACCATAGTGAGTACTACTCATTGTTTTTATTGAGTGCCACCACTGTCTATAGTTCCGTACTTCTACCCTTTCATAATATTTCACAGAGTAATTTTTATTCTAGGTGAATAACATGAAGATATGCCTGTACATATGCGAAACCTGTAGTTGCGAATAAAGCATCATCATACGTCTATGCAGCTATTGGAAACATCTAATTATTCTTGAAGTTTTTAATTATTATAATTTTTACTATAATTAAAATGGTTGAGTGTTGAGTATTTTTGATTGTTATTCATAGTGTCTGTGAGCTGTATTTGCCCTCCTCAGAAAGTTATTTGTATTAATATACATGGTGATTCACGAAGATATGCAAATATTTTAATATGTTATTCTGCAAGTATAACTAAAGAAAAAAGTTCAGATAAACATAGGTCCGCAAATGTTTAGTTACGGGGTTACGGCTAATAAAAGATTTGGCCCGAAATTTAGCAATTTCGCTAATATGAAGCCATCGCAAAACTGTAGTAAAGCACGATTTTCATTTATTTTGTTGTTATTTATCTGGTGAATCTAATAAAACATGTTTCAAAAGTGTATCTGCAGTAATTTTCCAGAACATCCACAGAAGCAAAGACGTAATTTAGTAAAATTTTAAATTTATTAACTACTTGGCCCAATTTGTTTTTTAAATTTCAGACAATTGCACAATGTTTATACAGAAGTTGTAGAGAATTTAATTTTGGAAAACTGATAGTAATAACGTTAACTGAAACTGTATGAATGTGTCAGATAATCTGCTTTTATTAGTACAATAGCACGCGTGAATTCACATTAAACCAGAAAAAAACAAACCTTACTGTTAAGAAAGTTATACAGTGTACATACAATTTCACAATAAATTCACAATAAATGTTCAAAAATGTCTCCACTGAGTTCAATACATTTACCTGCACGTGTATGAACAGATTTTGTTGCTCGTTTCAGTTTCACAGGGTTGTTCTTAATTTCGTCCATTGCTTCTCTGGATGTTCTGGAAAACTACTGCAGATACACGGCTGGGACATGTTTTATTAGATTCACCAGACTAATAACAACAAAATAAACGGAAATCTTGCTTTATTTAAACCTCGTACTGTCTGTCGACGGCTTCATATTAGTGAAGTTGCTAAATTTCAGGCCAAATCTTTTATTAGCCGTAACTCCGTAACTAAACATTTGCGGACCTATGTTTATATGAACTTTTTTCTTTAGTTTTACTTGTAGAATAACATATTAAAATATATGAATATCTGCGTGAATCACCCTTCCCTCTGGCACGCCTGAAATTACTTCTACATCGGCCGATAAATCTCCACCCCAGCTAACAGGCTTGCCGAGGCAAATGCTATTCGGAAGTCAAGAAGTACTCCAGCTGTTTGACTACGTTCAGTAATAAAATTGTTCGTTGATTAATTTCGTTCATACTCCTGCTTTTACGGTACAGTGTTTCGCACTTATCTTGACCACCACAAACCGTTTATTTCTCCAGTAGCAAAATGAAACGAGCTATCAAGCAAAAGTTGTTTGGCTACCAGTGGCACGTTAACCAGTATGACTGCCTATCTTGTGCCATTGTTCGTTACGAAGAGATGAACAGCAGCACATCTGTTTAAATACATCCTATTCAGAATGCCATGGTTGACAATTCGCGAATAGAAACACATTGTTCCGTTACCGTACATTCTCCAAAGACAAGTGGCATTTCTACCTTCTTTTCGTTGGTATACACTGTAGTTACACAACTCTCCAACTGAAGACATTTTAGTGAATGATCAGTGTGCATTTTCCTTGTGTTTCCATTTGTTTTCTCGGCAACTCTAGCTAATGGACGAGTTACTTCATCCCGCGTACCTGCGCTGTGCACTAGTAAAGCAAAGTTAATTTTATGTTACTTTTACATCTACGTCTATACTCTGCAAGCCACTTTGTTTGTGTGTGGGGGAGGAAACTTTTTCTACCACTGTGACTTCCTCCTTTTCTATTCCTCGCGAACAGTTCGTTGCAAGAACGATCGCCGGCAAACCACTGTGTTGACTCGAAGCTTTCTAATTTTATCTTCAAGATTTTTTTTTTGCGGGACATACGATGGAGGAAGCAATATATTGGTTGACTCTTTTAGGAGTGTACGCTCTCAAAAATGTAACAGTAAACTACACTGTGATGCAGCGTCTGACACTGGTGTTGGCTGATCATCTCAGTGACGCTTTCGCATTTATTAAATGAACGTGCAACGAAACGTGCTGCTCTTCTTTGGATCTTCTCTGTTTCCTCTATCACTCCTATCTGGTACAGATCCAGTACTGACGAGCAATATTCAAGTATTTGTGGAATGATCGTTTTTTGTAAAATATCTTCCTCTTTGATGGATTACATTTCCTGAGTATTTTTCCAATAGATCTGTCTTGTACATGTCTGACTGTTGTCTGATCACATTTCTCAAAAAAAGAAAAAAGAGAGGCGGAAGGCTGATCGACTTTTGTTTCAATGCGAATGCACAAATATCGTCCGATCTCCTAAGGGAATCAGAATTTCCGAGTAGTGAATTTCATGGACGACGGTCGCTGGAAATTTGTGTCGATCAGAAACCGTATCCGGATAGCTTAAGCAGTTAAGGCAACCGCTCTTGAGAAGCGGTAAATTCTTCTTTCGCCATTGCATTAACACAATACCTTGCGCTGCTGGCCGTCATGATTTCCCACCCACCCTGCCCTTTCCTGCATTACATGTTTCCATGGATCTAAGTCTGGCATCTGTCTTTCCTGCAATCAGTTGTATGTGGTCGCTCCACTGTAAATCGCTCTATAGGAATACTCCTGGATATTTTAGGGATACGTCTGCTTCCAGAGATATTTCTGCACTCATGTAATCATACAGTGATGAGTCTTTTTGTCTATGTACACGCAGCAAGTTATATTTATTTACGTTAAGGGTTAATTGCCACTTCCTGCACGAATGGCCGACCCCGTTCAGGTCTTGCTGCATTTCGCTACCATGTTATACCGTTGCCACTTCTCTGTATACAACAGCATCATCTCTGAAAATACCGTTGGAACTTCCGATGTTGTCTACTATGCCATGTACGTTTTTAACAATGGTATGATATGTGTCTGTTGAGGTCTTGGGAAGTGGAAGTGGAACTCCGAATAAACATACAGAGTACTGTTCAAAAAAGACTTCCCGCAGCTCGTGGTCGTGCGGTAGCGTTCTCGCTTCCCGCGCCCGGGTTCCTGGGTTCGATTCCCGGCGAGGTCAGGGATTTTCTCTGCCCCGTGATGACGTGTTGTGTGATGTCCTTACGTTAATTAGGTTTAAGTAGTTCTAAGTTCTAGGGGACTGATGACCATAGATGTTAAGTCCCATAGTGCTCAGAGCCAAAAAAGACTGTTATTGTCTTCGTAACGAACAAATTTGCGTGAAAGGCAACCACACTGGTAGCTAAATAACATTTTCAAAATTTCTTCAACTCCATTAGGCCGTATGGTACAGCAACAATTTAGCCGAGCAGTGTAGGGCGCTGCAGTCATGGACTGTGCGACTTATCCCGGCGGTGGTTCGAGTCCTCCCTCGGGCATGAGTGTGTGTGTGTTTGTCCTTAGGATAATTTAGGTTAAGTAGTGTGTAAGCTTAGGGACTGATGACCTTAGCAGTTAAGTCCCATAAGATTCCACACACATATGAACATTTTTCAACAGCAACAATGTGTAGAATATTTCAGTAAAAAATCTTGTTTTCAACTTATTCCTTTATGAACTTAAAAATGGCTCTGAGCACTATGGGACTCAACATCTATGGTCATCAGTCCCCTAGAACTTAGAACTACTTGAACCTAACTAACCTAAGGACAGCACACAACACCCAGCCATCACGAGGCAGAGAAAATCCCTAACCCTGCCGGGAATCGAACCCGGGAACCCGGGCGTGGGAACTTTATGAACTCCGCGTTTCATCTTCGTGGGCCATCTTCAGATTATCTGAAAATATTATCTTCAAATAAGGCTAAAAGGAAAATATTAAAGTAATCTGAAGATAGCCCAGGAAGGCGAAACGCGTTGTTAATAAAAGAGCCAATTGCAAGCAATTCTGTTTTTAATTAGAGCAACACTTGCTTGATGTATTTTTTATTTTGCTTCTGGGCAGTAAGTTATTTGGAGTATTCGAGGTAAGTGGGACAGCCTATATACGGCTTCAGATCCCTTGCCAGTGTCGGAAGCGTACGTTACGGGTAGACCAAGCGTTCGACTAAACCCACATCGCCCGTTTGACCTGCATGCCGGCGGGCGGAGCACTGCTGGTGTATAGGAGTGGCAGCGAAGAGAGGCTGGTGAACCTTGGAGGGCGAGGTGGCCGTACATCGCTGCCGCCCGCGGCGACCACCGCCCACCCGCAACGCCGCACACACACACACACACACACACACACACACACACATTCCTTATTAATTGCGCTTACTAATTACGCCGTCATTTTTCACCTGCTAATGAAGTTTATCGTTCGAGTCCACATCGATCTCGGTCCCACGCTCCCGCGGCGGAGTCATCAGTTGAACGTGATGGCCCTCCAGCCAGCCCACGGACTTTGAGTAGCGTAACAAGTTAGTGGGTGGTTCCACAGGACCAAATACACGTGCAGCCTCCTGCCTCTTAACTTTCTGGACTAACTGCGTGGAGCATTATTCTACCTTCCACCGTTACGTTCGTACTAACTTACGGAAAGTCGTCTAGACCAGATGATATATCTGCTTATATATTAGGTTCCCCAGCGAATTCTTACACGTCTTCCGCAGTTCTTAATCCATATAAACGATTTATAAGACAATCTGAGCAGCTTTCTTAGGCTGCTGTCTGCAGCTCGTGGTCGTGCGGTAGCGTTATCGCTTCCCACGCCCGGGTTGCCGGGTTCGATTCCCGGCGGGGGTCAGGGATTTTCTCTGCCTCGTGATGACTGGGTGTTGTGTGCTGTCCTTAGGTTAGTTAGGTTTAAGTAGTTCTAAGTTCTAGGGGACTGATGACCATAGATGTTAAGTCCCATAGTGCTCATAGCCATTTGAACCATTTTCTTAGGCTGTTTGCGGATAATGCCATCCTTTGCCGTCTAGTAAAATCACCAGAAGATCAAAACGAGTTATGAAATGACTTAGACATGACATCTGTGTGGCGAAAACAGTGCCAATTTGACCGTATGGAATAAAAAATCGTTAATTCCTCCACATGAGTACTAAAATAATCCGTTAAAAATAAAATTGTATGGATGACTGGCTTGGAGACCCAGAGGCGTGTAATTGGAAAGCTTTCTCCTTTGCTTCCCTAAGTGTGAAATTTATGTGTAAAGAGCATCTGATATGTCTAGATGAGTGTAACGGATGTGTGTGTAGCGTGCTGTCATAATGTGTTGCGTGATGATAACAGAAAGGAGAAGGTGAAACCAGTTGCCAGTAAAGTAATCCCCTCTTTTTATTTCAGTGTTAGGACTCTCTTTCACCTTATACCAAAGACTATGTATAGCTTAGAGTTATCTGTTGCATAAATACCGTGCTTATCTTTGACAACGCCATGCACAAAAACATAAATGAAGTGTTTATAAACATGTTTGCGGATAATGCTACATCCTGAATGAAGTGACTTGTACTAAAACGACGGAGGAAAGAATGTTTGCCGGTACGAAAACGTTAAAAATGCTTTCCTTGGATGACTGGCTAAGTTTATACTGTTCATCTTCCGCTATTTTGCACATATTTTCCGCGTTCGACTTACGAAGTTCATAACCAAGCATTAAACCTTTTCGTGACAGGAATATGCGTTTCATCTCATTCAGGAGAAGAAATAAAACATGTATTAAGACAAATTGCATCTGACGATGGACCGACAGGGTCCGAAACGGATCGTGTAGTTAATAAAACACGAAAAAGATGTGACTGAAGGTGTTGTTTAATTCACACCTCCAATCTTTTGAATACAGTCACGTTTTAAGCTGCAAAATATGGATAAAATAAAAAAGTTTTCATTTCAGATGTGTAACGCGTCCACGTCTGCTGAGGGAAAGAGAAAAGTATCAAAGTTGCTTGTCCCGGTATACAATAGGATAGACAGGATTCCGTGGACTGTGTCAGACGATCACCTGATGTTGTAATGCATTAGCACTGTTCTGTGCATATCTTGTTTTGGAATAATGTAAACACGTAATCTTTAATTGATAATACAAACAAATGTGCTTAAGTGATAAATGGATGTTTCGTTATGTTTCCTTTCGAATTGTTACCTAATAACTCAAGTGGGTCATGCCTAATTCAATTCTTCAAGCAGAAGTGGATGAGTTAAACATCTGAATAGAAACCGTTCTAGGGTTGCTACTTAGAATATTACATTTATGTACTCATTACCGTCTACAAGTGCCAGAAGTTTGTAATGGGAATTTCCGAACACCTTGTATGTATGACACCTATTGACAAATCCAGCTGTAATTTTACAGTTAATATAATTCCATTGTATCCTGTAATTTGATAAGAATCATTCGGGTGGTAACTTTCTACAGGAATGGGCTGATAAATGAAAACATTAAAAATGAAATAAAATAAAATAAATAAAAAAATAATCTGATTTCGAACAGGGGGCGCAAAATTAAGATGTCGTGACACTTTTTTTTGGGCAGGGAGGTGGGAGATGGGGGAATGGTTGCAGGGGTAAACTTGGCAGAGGTCATTTTACGAGACCTGGCCACAGTGTCTCCGTCGCCAAGCAGGAAGAAACGGACGGTTTAAATGGTCACATGATAATGCTCATTTAGTTATTGACAAAAAATTTATTCGCGTGTCCGTGACGTGTCTCTCTCGCCAAGAATTTAAATTCCACGAACGCCGCCGCCCCCCCCCCCCCCCCACCCTCATCTTCATGGTATGTTTTCTCGTAATGTCGTGTAGCTACCGATATCTGTTCAAAGTTCTACATGTGCATGTATCAAACTCATCTCCTGCCACGATTGATACAGCTGCGGGGCGGATCGCAAGAAGTTCGAAAATGGTTCAAAGGGCTCTGAGTACTATGCGACTTAACTTCTGAGGTCATCAGTCGCCTAGAACTTAGAACTACTTAAACCTAACTAACCTAAGGACATCACACACATCCATGCCCGAGGCAGGATTCGAACCTGCGACCGTAGCGGTCACGCGGTTCCAGACTGAAGCGCCTTTAACCGCACGGCCACACCGGCCGGCGCAAGAAGTTCGAAAAGTGTTGGTTGTACTCAGGGTTATTCACAGTAGTACAACGGCGATAGTTTAAAAAGTTCCAAAAGATCATGAGACCTATGACACCACCTCCAGACAAATAATAAATCGTATGGCCTATGATCCACGTGACGGCGTTTTGTTTCGTAGCAGTTCACACATAAATCCTAGGATAACAACCAGCGTCCGGGAAGAGGAAAGTGCCTGAATCGATATAAGCGGCAAAAATTTGACGCACAATATACCACATCTGCTCTTCCCGCCAACAATATAGCTGGTGTTCGTTTCTATCTTGAACGCTGCAATTCACAAATAACCCACTGCGCCACCATTTCGTCTGAGGATAAAGCGCGGTAAAAGGCACCTACAGTGCCTCGGAAATTTTGACCGTCGTTTTCAAGATAGCCTCCTCACACAGTATGTAGGCTCACCTTTCACGATCACACCAGTGTCAATGGACGTACAGTTTAGACCAAACTTGTTCTTGCATTCCTCAGAAAGGTGTCGTGTATTATATCTAATATAGAGGAAACGAAACTATTAATTCAAATATATGTATTTAACAAAGATGTTCAGTTTGTGGTGGTGGTATGTAACGTAGGTCCGATTTCAGTTCAGAGAGATCTCCATTAGTTCCTCACAATACTCAAAGCATTTCTGCAAAACGTTCTGCTTGGTGTAGCGCAAGTACTGCTCAGTTTCTGCCTTCTGTTCGTCACAGTCTCTGATCTGTTCGATTTATATAAAACTTTGTACTGCGTAAAGTCCTTGTACAAGATCGTAAAGTAGTAGGATGAATTGTTCCTTATTAATGCGAGGAGATTCACTTCATTTTTATTAGTCCTTGTGTGATGTTCATAAAAATCTCCTGTAGAGTGGAATCATCTCGTCGTAATGGACTTAGTCAATTTTCTTTAGTAAGTTTTGCTTCATTTAATATTTCTTGGCATCCTTTACTCTTTCTCTACAGCTCCCCTTTATTATTTCTTTCAACTACTCCTGCCGGCCGGAGTGGCCGAGCGGTTCTAGGCACTACAGTCTGGAACTGCGCGACCGCTACGGTCGCAGGTTCGAATCCTGCCTCGGACATGGGTGTGTGTGATGTCCTTAGGTTAGTTACGTTTAAGTAGTTCTAGGTTCTAGGGCACTGATGACCTCAGATGATAAGTCCCATAGTGCTCAGAGCCATTTGAACTATTTCAACTACTCCTGTCTGTCTGCTAATAACGTCTTATATCTGGAACACGGATTTTTACGTTGTGTAAGCAGCAGGAATAAAATACTGGGAGCAAGTGGGTATCCAAATTTGTACAGAAACCAAACTGCAGTTATCAGAGTCAAAAGAAATTAAAGAGAAGCAGAAACTGAGAACTGACTGAGACGGCGTTGTAGCCTATCCCAAACCGTCTTCGATTTGTACAATGAGCAAGCGGCAAGGGAAAACAAGAACAATTTAGAAAATAAATTAAAGGTCAAGGGTCAGAAGTAAAACCATTAAGACTGATGATATTGTAATTCTGTCGTAGATGGAAAAGTACTTAAGAGGAAAAGCTTAATTGAATTTACAGTGTAATGTCTTGAAAGGAGGCTATAAGATGAACATCATTAAAAATAGAATATGGGTAATTCAATATAGTCAAATTAAAACAGTCGCTGCTGGCGGAATTATTTTAGGAAATGAGAAGCTGAATGTATTAGATACTTCTTGCTGTTTGGGGGTCAAAATAACTGACGATGGTAGAAGTAAAGAAACGAGGAACAGCCAGAAAATCTTTTCTCAAAAAGAGAAGTATTTTAACTTCTAATATAAATTTAAGTGGTAAGATGTATTTTCAAAATTGTTTTCCCCTTTACAGCAGTGAACCCCGCACTTCCAGCAGTTCAGACAAGACGAGAATAGAAGCTACTGAAATGTGGTGCTGCAGATAACTGCTGGAGATTATATGGTTGGATCGGGCAACTAATAGAGACATAATGATGCGAATTGGAGAACAGAAAATTATGGCAAAAGTTGACTAACATAAGGGATCAGTTGATAGCACACTTGCTGAAACACCAAGGAATAGTCTATTTGGTAACGGAGAGAAGTACGAGGAGTTAACATTGTAGAGGAAGCCCAAGGGTTGAGTACATTAAGCAGGTTCAAACCGACGTAGGTTGAAACAGTTACACTGACAAGGAGAGGCTTACAGCGATAGACCAGCGTGGTGAGTCGCAATTCGCAAGTCTTCAGACTGAAGACTTCAATAAGACCAACATCAATAAATATGTTTGGCTGTCGATGTCTCTCCTTCCTCAATTGGAAGAGGGAATTTTTCTAAAATAAATAAATAAATAAAAAGTATGCAATACATAGTCGTGGTTGGTTCAGTCTCCCCCACATGCCTGATTGGAAAGACGAAAAGTTGTTAAAAACTTTCAGTACACGACTTGTTCATGACTTTATCACCCGTAAATGAAGTTCGAAACTAACGTTCCTTCTATGAGTTAATATGAAGGGCGATCAAAAATTTCCGTCTTACGGTGTTACTACAGCATATACGCAAAGTAGCGTGACTGCGATTTGCGTGTATCGGCACAGACATATTGGTAAGAGATTAATGTGGCATTAGTGTCTTTCCTACGCGCGTGCTGTTATTCTTTCCTTGGCTGCCGAAGGACAAGCTGTGATAGACATCTATTCGAGAATGAAGAATGTACATGGGGCACCAAGTCTGCCGAAAGCCGCCATTGTGCAATGGTGCCCCTAGTTCAGTGCTGGTCGCGATTCGCCCAAGGCGCCGATCGATCTGGACGGGGAGTCACATCCCTCTTTCCGTGCGAGCTTTGATTTCCCTCATTTTATTATGATGACCTCTTCTCCCTCTCTATGTCGCAATCGGAGGAGAAAGTTGGTGACTGAAATTTCGTCGCCGGTCGCTTGGTCGAGCGCTTCTAGGCCCTTCAGTCCGGAACCACGCGGCTGCTACGGTCGCAGGCTCGAATACTGCCTCGGGCGTGGATGTGTGTGATGTCCTTAGGTTAGTTAGGTTTAAGTAGTTCTAAGTTCTAGGGGACTGATGACCTCAGATGTTAAGTCCCATAGTGCTTAGAGCCATTTGAATCTTTTTTTTTTAATTTCTTGAGAAGATTCCGCAGTAACGAAAAACGCCAGTATCATGTCAGTGACATTCTATCCCCTACTTCGCGATAATACAAAACGTGCTGCTATTATTTGAACTTTCTCGATGTACTCAGTTAACCATATCTGGTAAGGACTTCACATCGCCGGCCGGAGTGGCCGAGCGGTTTTAGGCGCTTCAGTCTGGAACCGCGCGACCGCTCCGGTCTCAGGTTCGAATCCTGCCTCGGGCATGGATGTGTGTGATGTCCTTAGGCTAGTTAGGTTTAAGTAGTTCTAAGTTCTAGGGGACTGATGACCTCAGATGTTAAGTCCCATAGTGCTTAGAGCCATTTGAATCTTTGTTTTTTTTTTTTTAATTTCTTGAGAAGATTCCGCAGCAACGAAAAACGCCAGTATCATGTCAGTGACATTCTATCCCCTACTTCGCGATAATACAAAACGTGCTGCTATTATCTGAACTTTCTCGATGTACTCAGTGAACCATATCTGGTAAGAACTTCACATCGCGCTGCAGCACTCCAAAGGAGGACGGACAAGTATAGTGTAGGCAGTCTTATTAGTAGATCTGTTATATTTTCTAAGTGTTCTACCAATAAGAAACAGTCTTTGCTTTCCAGAATGAGATTTTCACTCTGCAGTGGAGTGTGCGCTATTATGAAAATTCCTGACAGATTAAAACTGTGTGCTGGACCGAGACTCGAACTAGGGACACAGTTTTAATCTGTGAGGAAGTTTCAGTCTTTTGTTTGCCTTCCTCACTACATTTTCTGCGTTCTCTCCCATTTAAGTTGTTCGTAACTGTAATTCCTAGGTATTTAGTTGAATTTAAGGCCTTTAGATTTGACTGATTTATGGTGTAAACGAAGTTTAACAGTTGATGCCAACTCAAGTGCGAGGCACTCCAGCACACTCCTTATAGTCCTGATCTCTCTCCATGAGATTATCACGCGTTCAGTCCCTTGAAAAAGGTCTTCAAGGGTTGAAGATTCCTGCCGAACGAGGAATTGTAGCCGGCAGTTACGGACTTCTTCACGCGTCAAAACACGATGCTTTACCATAACGGAGACGTTCAGCCTGCTTGCGTCGGGGAGATGATTGCCTCAGCGCTCACGGCGATTTTGCCAGAGTGGTATACCGATTTTAGATTGCACAGCCTGCGAAATGAAACGATTTGATTGCCCCTTATACAAGTGCAATACTGTCGCATATAGGTACCAGAGTAGCAGTATACAGTATATGAAATAAGATGCCTCTTTATCGTACAAGGTGCGATGAAAGAAGAGTACAACCAATTTCATATAGCAGTGCGGTTGGAAATAGTACATGGTCACATGCAGTACAGACTGCAAACATTTTGCAGAAGAAATTCTGATATTATTGACCTACGTCGTCAGCATATGTGTTAGAAAGATTGAAAACACAAACACACGCCCACTCACACGCCACTCACACATTTACACACACACATTTCAAAGTCTCATCGGAAACACCCACTCTCCATGTAGCCACACAGAAGCTCACTTGTGAAGCTGACAGTAATGCAAATGGAATCTAAGACAGGAATCTTTCTCTAGAGTAAAATGAGTCTTTAAGTTCCCCCTTCTCGAACGTGCGTGGTAGATGTCTGTAGGCGGTGGCGGTAAACATTCCATTCCAAGCTTTTGTAATTACTTTGAGCACTTCTTTAGTTCCTGCCTGCAGTGTACTTAAACTAAAATGATTTAGTTTATTGCTCGTATTTTGGTCTCCGGAGTACATATTGTTTGAGAGTCTCTGTCTACCTAGGTGTCGAACTTCACCATTTCTTTTACGACAACCTTTTCTGTTAATTCAGAGGAAGGTAACATACTAACAAAATTCTTCAAATAAGTTCATTAATCGGCTGATACATACGATAAATTATGAAAATTTCTGAATAACCATGATTACCGTCATACGCCATCGTTGTTTTGCAGGTTCGTTCTCAGTAAACACAGAAAATTAGACTCCTCCATTATAGATTTCCAGATAATATTTTGTTTCTAATTAAAGAAGTATTAAATTTAGTTAATTATGAATAGAAATTTGAACATTTGTCCCTATTACTCGACTAGCGTAAATTGCGGGCAGTAATTATGGAGATGGAACTACTTACTTGGAGAAAAAATTAGGAAATTTGTGGTACGTTCTATGGGACCAAACTGCTAAGGTCATCAGTCTATAGGCTTACACACTACCTAATCTAATTCAAACAAACTTACGCTAAGGACAACACTCACACCCATGCCCAAGGGGTGACTCCAGCCTCCGACGGGGGGAGCCGCGCGATTCGTGGCAAGGCGCCCCAAGACCGCTCGGCTATCCCACACGGCTTAGTTGGAGAAATACGAGCGACAAACTAGTCAGTACTTTGAAGTGCGTTTCCCCGTAACACGTTTTCGATTTTCACGAACTTTCAGGTGGTAGAGTGTAATCACTTTGCTACTCTCGTTTCAGTGGCTGCAGTTCTGCATCCCAGTTTCGTCAAGCGAGGGAGGCGTAGTTGTTAAGGCTCGTTTCCGGAGGTAGAAACGTTATCAGACATCCATAAAGTAATTTCAAGGAAATTTTTCTTTGTTTATCTCAGTCCTATGAAGTTTTTAATTTCCTTTGTCATCTTTCTGCGTTTCAGATTTGCCGTCCGTCTCTACTCACTCCAACGGCGATAAAACACTAAATCGTGCAGCATTCTGTGCAAGTAGTGCCCTTCAGATCGTAAATATTTGAAGACAGTCAATTTCTGTGTACCACAACATGCTGAAAAAAATATCTCTATGCGTTAACAGCGAATTTTCGTTCAGACAACCTGCACACCAACGAAGAAAATACAAGCTCACCGACCCGGCACAATGTAAGTCCAACATACATAAAATAGTTATAGCAGACTTTATAGCATCACTCCTACTGTGACCATAACATAATTAAAATTATAAAATATAATTTTGCTGTAGAATAAGTAGTACGAAGTAACGGAACCGATAGCCCGCCCGTCTAGCCGCGCGGTCTTAACGCGCTGCTTCCCGAGGTATGGGTGCCGGTCCCCGGCACGAATCCGCCCGGCGGATTAGTTTCGATGTCCAGTGTGCCGGCCAGCCTGTGGATGGTTTTTAAGGCTCTTTTCCATCTGCCTCGGCGAAAGCGAGCTGGTTCCCCTTATTCCGTCTTAGTTACACTATGTCGGCAATTGCTGCGCTAACATTGTCTTCCACTGGGGTACTGAATCGCACAGTAGCCCTGGATTCGGTGTGTGGTGGGTGGACTGTGGGGTGGGTGGACTGCTGTTACCTGTTGTTGGGTTGTGAACTACTGTGGGCTACGGCGGGATGAAGCCTCTCCGTCGTCTCTAGGTGTCCGGTTCAATGCAAAATACACACAATGGAACCGATAGTTTTCATACATGCAGTACCTGGCAAAACAGGTGAATCACCCAGAAGGGAACGAGCAAACGAAATGAAATCTCACGGGTTGAAGGTGTACGTGATGTTATTTCTGCGTTTACGAAATCGAGTCCAATTTACAAAGAACTTGGCATTAGGAGCCCAATTACCAGTGCGACGTTTCACCACATCAGACCTGGATGCCTGCACCGGCTTGGTTGGGAAGGGCGTCATAAATCATTGTATCCTGTCCTGAGGCAAGACGACCCACAACTGTTGTAACTGGTCTCTGACATCCTGGGTATTAACAACATAACGATGTAACAGAGTTGACCCCCGAAATAGGTACACACACGTTCTGTAGGAAAGTGGTCTGGGGGTCTTATTGGCCACGGGCGGGCCTTATCATCCCACAGACAGTTAATAGGGACGTGTGTCATGTGAGCATTATCCTGTTCTCCCCACGATACTGTCGCATGAGAGGTGATACAAGAAAACACAGGATGTCCATAACGTACCGTTATGGCGTTCGAGTTCCGTCAGTCACTACAAGCCGTACTTGATCTCGTACCCGGTGGCTGTCCATAGCTAATGCCAGGAGTAACACCGCTGTGCCTCTCCAAAACATTGGGACAATGGGATCTTTTGCCAGTTCGCCACCACACTAGCCAGCGATGGTGATCTGAGACGTCATTCATCAGTAGCCCATGCTCGTCGGTCATGCCACTCCAAACGCAGCCACTTTTTCACGGATGGTGGCCTAGCATGAGACGGTGTATGCCTATACTGGCTGCTATAATCTCCGACCAGTGGTGCAGGATAACACAGATTGTTACAGGGGGTCCATTAGCTATTCTCGAATGGCAGGTGCAGATGTGAAGGGGTTCCGATGTGCTTGGTGCTGAACGTATAGATCCTTCCTCGAGATGGGCAGACGGGATCGACCGGCGCCTTTCCGGAGAGCATAGCTGCCCAACATCGGGCCAATGTCACATTAGAAACCGCGAAGAACCAGGATATTGCACGATTCAGCCAGATGGCCAAATCGAGACCCATAATGAGACAGCTTTCAAACACTGGCAGGTTCTGATAATGCTGTCTCACACATATACGTGCATCTCCGTGTCCTTCGCAGTGAATATCAGTATCTGATGCTGGTCACACCCCTTATTGGACTGAACACACAACTGAAGGCTGTAAGAAGGTGACAGCATCACTTCATTCATTAGAGAAAAACAGAAAACTATTTCCTCTCGAACTTAAAAAGACACCAGTAGAGCCACTAACACTCCCAATCATTGATTATGGTGATCCTGTTCTCCAAGGACTGTCCTATGAGAACTCACGACGTCTGGAAATGGTGATGAGTGCTTCTGTGCGATACATTTGCGATGTACTTTGTTTCGACCATAACACTCCTGTCTATTAACAGTTACCATGACAACGTGTCGCTAATCGTAGAGACTATCATACTCTGCGTTTGCTGCATTGTCTTCTCAGTCATTTCATTCGTTCCTATTTATCATCAACCCCTACACTACTTTCTGAACAGTACAGTAGAAATACTCGTTCTCAACAACACTCCCATGTTATGTAAATCATTTTCCGTAGCATGAAGCCGGCTTTGGAACAATGTTGCTCAGAAGATGAGAGAAATTAAAATCATTTCAAATATCAAAAGACAGCTAATAGCCCACTTTCTGTCACTACAGCTATCTCTTCTTGCAGTTCACTCTCATCTACCGTATCTCCCCCTCCACTTTTCCCTCCCCTAGTCTACAGAGTTCACTATTGAAATTCTTTTCTTTGCTAGCAGCCATAGTCACTTTAATTTCAAACCTCTCCTCTCTTCTCTTAATACCAAACAAGGCTTCAAAACTACATAACTAATCAATATCGTTCTTTTTTAATGTCTCTATTGCTTTATTGTTATCGTTAGTGTTGCTATTATTACTATTGCCACTGTAAATAATTACTTTTTGTTGATAATGCAAATTGAAGTCTATGTATTAACTAATTAATGTCACCCATTATTTTATCATCATTATTAATGTCTCTGTTATTATTGTTGCCAGTTATTGTTTTTATTAATAACAAATTGGTGTTATTGTCATTGTTATGTAATATTTTCCGAATGTGTTGCTCCTGGTCAGATGTAACACAGGGCCTTAAGGACCGAATCTGGTCAGGATAAATAAGCATCATCATCATCATCATCATCATCATTTAAGACTGATTATGCCTTTCAGCGTTCAGTCTGGAGCATAGCCCCCCTTATACAGTTCCTCCATGATCCCCTATTCAGTGCTAACATTGGTGCCTCTTCTGATGTTAAACCTATTACTTCAAAATCATTCTTAACCGAATCCAGGTACCTTCTCCTCGGTCTGCCCCGACTCCTCCTACCCTCTACTGCTGAATCCATGAGTCTCTTGGGTAACCTTGCTTCTCCCATGCGTGTAACATGACCCCACCATCTAAGCCTGTTCGCCCTGACTGCTACATCTATAGAGTTCATTCCCAGTTTTTCTTTGATTTCCTCATTGTGGACACCCTCCTGCCATTGTTCCCATCTACTAGTACCTGCAATCATCCTAGCTACTTTAATATCCGTAACCTCAACCTTGTTGATAAGGTAACCTGAATCCACCCAGCTTTCGCTCCCATACAATAAAGTTGGTCGAAAGATTGAACGGTGCACAGATAACTTAGTCTTGGTACTGACTTCCTTCTTGCAGAAGAGAGTAGATCGTAGCTGAGCGCTCACTGCATTAGCTTTGCTACACCTCGCTTCCAGTTCTTTCAGCAACAAATAATAAATAATGTATACCCTACCAGGTAACGACAGTAAGCTTTAAGAACATTAACTCACTCTGCCGGCTCAGAGAACTGAAACAAGTTATTTAATACCTGCCAGTGTTGTGTACATGTAAGGACTTACAGTGACACCCGATCATGTCCTCTGCCTGCTTTACTTTGTCAGGATGTGCATGAACGAAATAGTTGACTGTTGCACATTTGAACTGTGCTGCATCTAGTCGAATTAAATCAGCTGGTACTGAGGGAGTTAAATTGGGCCAGTAGGTGAGTTTTGCTATTTCGGCAGCAAAGTAACTAATGATGGTCGAAACAGGGAGAATACAAAGTACATACTGCCATAGCAGGAAAAGCATTTTTGAAAAAGACAAATCTGTTAACATGGAAATAAGTTAAAATGTTAGGAAGTCTTTTTTGAAAGTAACTGTCTCGAGTGTATAATCGTGAAATGTGCACAAGAAACAGTTTCCTTAGGAAGAGAATAAAAGCTTTTGAAATCTGGAGCTACAGAAAAATGCTGAAGATTGGATGTGTAAATGGAATAATGAATGATGTACAGAACCATGCGAGAATTGCTGACTAATACTATGAGTGATTCAATTGTTAGAAGATGAGTCAGCCTGTTCAACGTGATCAAGTGCACGATGAAGAACTAAGTGGACGCCCGTCTGTGGTTACTGATGAAATGGTTCACAGAATTGAAGAGAAGATTAAGCGCAACAGTAAGTTTACACTCTTTGCCCTTGCTGTGGAAGTTGCACATATCTTACGATCACTAATCCATGAAATAGTTACTGAAAAACTGAAATTTCGAAAACTTTGCTCACGTTGGGTACCCAAAAGTCTTACTGAATAACACAAAAAACAACGGATGGGCAGTGCACTTCAGTTTTTGACACGTTACAGTGAATAAGTCGATGGTTTTCTTTCTCAGAGACACGGGTGATGAAGCTTGGGTATCGTACGACACCCCTGAAACAAAAGGCAATGGAATGGAAGCACACTTCATCCCCACTAAGGTTCAGTCGAAGCAAATCTTGACACCTCGAAAAAACACATGCGCCGTTTTTTGGGACAGAAAAGGCATTTTGCTGATTGATTACTTACCACGAGGCCAAACAATCAATGCACATGGTTACTGAAAGACCATTAAGAAAAAGCGCCGCATATTACACAACAAGCGCCGAGGATTTTTGTCAAAAGGTCTTGTTTTTCCCACGATAATGCCCGACTTCACACGGTGAATGTGACCAAACAAGTCTTATGGGAATTTCACTGGGACGCGTTTGATCATCCTTCGTACAACCCGGACCTCGCTACTAGCGACTTTCATCTCTTCTTACACCTAAAATCTGTCCTTGGTGGTCAACACTTCAACGATGACGAGATGGTTGAATACACAGGCGACAACCTTTTGGCAGACTGTTAGGTTAAAATATGGCGTTTCAGTCTTCGATCGCTATTCTTTATTTTCAATTACCGGTTTCAGGCTAGCTGCCCATCTTCAGATCTGTTAGACAATGTTAAAAATGTAATTAATAAAAGAGATACAGTTAGTTATAAAAATATCTTAGTTTACAAAAAGAAATTTTGGAACGTATTAAATGCCAACATACCATATGTTGTAGTTACAGAGTAACTTGTCCGTACAGAACACACAGTTCACTGTCATAAGTAAAGTAAATTTCAATCTGTTAAAACATTATATCGCAGTATTTAAGAGTAACCTGATTGGTAACAGTAAAAAGTGCCCTCTACCTATAACAATTGTGCATCTGTTATTATTTCGCCGTATGTATTAATGGCGAATATTCTTTTTAATAAAACAATTTTTAAGGTAATAACATATGAATAATCTTTTTGAGTGGACCATGGAAAAAATTTTTACATTAATT
This sequence comes from Schistocerca cancellata, assembly GCF_023864275.1. Taxonomy (NCBI): domain Eukaryota; kingdom Metazoa; phylum Arthropoda; class Insecta; order Orthoptera; family Acrididae; genus Schistocerca; species Schistocerca cancellata. The sequence continues at coordinate 1,051,874,126 of NC_064626.1, read as the reverse complement.
TAAAATTTCTTTATAAAGAAACATAAAATATAATTAAAATGTAGATATTCTTCCGAAAATGTGCGTTTGCTCTTCTTTGTTTTTGATTGGTGGTGGAGTGGATTTCCCTACGTCAAAACGTATACAACGCACGCCGAGTCGTCTTGCGCCGCGCTCAATTCACCTCCCCGCCAGTACGCTGAGGGCCGTTCCGCTGTAGCTGTTTCTTACTGGGGCGTGCTGTTGCATTCAAGAGTAAGCCTAAAACAGGTCTTTAAAAATCTCGTAATAATTCCTGTGCATAAAATCACTTTGCTCATTAAGTAGTAGGCCTGGGGTGTTTCTTTGATGTGCGTATATTTCAATCTCCTCGAGCACGTTGAGATAGAGACTTTTTGGAGCTATATGTAGCACCACCATTTGTTCATTTATATTACTCACTTCGTGTCTACTCTCTTTTACATGTGTTCCAAATGCTGTTCGATTGCTATGACTGCAATGTTCCCTGTATCGAATTTCAAAATTCCGCCCTGTTTGTCCTATATAATAACTGTCACATTCAGCACATTTAATCTTAAATACTCTGGAATTATTGTATTTCATTTGTTTCATCGTTGCTGGTTTATGTCTTAATCTATGTGCCATTTGCCCTTCGTTCTGAAATGCCACTGCGATGTTCTTTGGAAAGCATTTAGCAATTCTTTCCGACACACGCCCTTTGTATATCAGGGTGACAAACTTCTTCTTAACTTTAATTTTCCTAGAATCGCTACTGATGCCCGCGAATTTGTTTTTGATCTTGTTAAACATACGTGTAACATCTTGTGTCCTGTATCCGTTAGCTGCTGCTACTTGCTTAATAATACCTAGTTCTTTCTGCAACTCATCTTCCTGTAGTGGCAATCTGAGGGCTCTGTTGCACATTGCATGAAAGTACGCTCTTTTATGCTGTGCCGGGTGGTGCGACGTCGCTACTATGATGTTGACGGAGCAAGTGTCTTTTCTGTAGACGCCGAAAACGTGCCTGCCTCCCACCTTTCTGACGGTCAAATCTAAATAGTTAATCGCCCCATTGTTTTCCATTTCTATTGTGAATTGAATTTTTGGATGCTGCTCGTTTAAAACTTCAGTCATTTCCTCTACGTCTTCTTTTTCCCCTTTGAATAATAAAATAGTGTCGTCAACATACCGTCTGTAATAAATTAACTTCTCCTTAATTTCTGGAAAAGAGCTAAAAACTTTGTTCCCAAAGTCATTCATAAAAATTTCAGCTAAAATGCCTGATAGACTGTTACCCATATCTAAACGTTCATCTTGAATAAAAACTTTATCGTTAAAGATAAAACTATTAAAACTCAGTGTGAACTCTAGCATATCTACGAGTTCGACGATTTCACCCATGCTCATTGACTTATTTTTTATCAGGTTTTTCCTTATAATTTACAAAGTTTCCGGTATTGGTATATTAGTGTAGAGGTTCATGACGTCCAATGAAGCTAGGACTGCATCCTCTGGGATTGCAATGTCCTTCACTTTGTTCGCGAAACACACTATTTTTTACGTTGTAAACTTGCTCGTATTTATACGCAGATTTTAACTTACGGTACAAAGCCCCATTCAAGAGCTCATTAACGGCTTCCTTCCCATTGCAAATAACACGCATTGGATTGTTCTCTTTGTGTAATTTTATTTGCGCTCTTGCTTCTGGTGTTCTTGGATTCATCTTTGCTAATCTAGCTTTTTCATTTGGAGTGAATAAAAATTGTATTGCTTCTATCCTTGCCTTTAAATCTGTCTGAAACTTCTTTGTTAAATCTTTTTTGACTTCTTTAATTCCATTTTCCTGAAAAAACCGCATTGTCTTATCTATATATTCCTTTTCGTAAATGTCAACTGAGGTCCTGCCCTTATCTGACTTAATCACGATTGCGTTGTTAGAATCCAGTTTTAAGTTAATTTCTTTCACTAACCTCATCTCACTATATTATCGTTATGTAAAGTTTTCCGGCACTCCCAATTGCCAATAATCCCACCCTCTGTGAGTGTCCGGATCTTACAGGCTGAGATATTTCCTCTGAAACAGGGCAGGCGACAGCATCTGGCTCAATGTCAGCCACAGACAGCACCTGGAACCTGTTTGACAGACAAACCCGGGGGGGGGGGGGGGGGGGGACTTACGTGTTACCGCCTGGGAAGTCATTCGCCGCCTGGTACCTCCCAGCGACCTCCCACTCGACCACAGATGAGGGGTCAGCCTCAGTGCGAGCAGTAACTGGGTTCGCCACCGGTGAGGATCGATCGGAGGACTCGGCCGTGCTGGACGTCCTTTGGATCCGCAGGGCCGGCCTACAACAGTGGTGCCCATCCACTGCAGCCTGAAGCTGGGTCACCGAAGCCATCATAGCCTGAAGCTGAGAGCGAAGTGTCACCAACTCGGCTCGCATCCACACACAACAATCGCAGTCCCTGTCCATACTAAAGACTGTGGAAAACTAAACTATACAGATAAACGGACTATCGGCACGTGCTGCGGAACTCTGCTGTAGAGCCCGACAAAACGTAGGAACTGTGTCTAATAAATTAGATCAATACGCAACGATTCAAAACCTAACTGCCGAAGCACTCAGGTGAAACTAAATAATTCGCCCCTGATTAGGAACTTGTATATGTCACAAAATCGGTTTACTTTCCGACGCCAATGGAAACGCGAGAACTGTGGCTATTAGATATTAAATGAACACGCAGAAACTCAAGAAGCTAAACTCTTAAAGCACACAGATGAAATTATAAAATTCGCTACTCGTTAGGAACTCGTGAAAGTCACACAATCGGTTACTTCCCTGTTGCTGCTTGTGTCTCCGCCGGCTGCTACTGCCTGATTGGAATAGCGTTATGGCTGAACAGATGGGAACTTCGTAAATCCTCGAAAACTAGATGTGATTAATTCCTTCCGCTGATGAATGAATTTAAACACCATTACGAGAATGGTTTTATGGCTGAATAGATGGGAACCTCGTTAATCCTCGAAAACAAGATGCGATTAATTCCTTCCACTGATGAATGAACGCCTGCCTATCCACTCGCCAGTCTGGAAGGGCCCAGCATTCTTCCGACATCAGCTTCAGAGAGAAGCGTAAATCAACAATACATGTAAACGACGATGTACTCACAGGCGAAGGAGCCGAGCGAAGGGGCGAGCTATCTTTACGACTGCACTTTCCGTCGATATTTCTTTTTTGCTTTCACGAATAATGGCAGGAAACGCCGATCGCCGTAATTGATTTCATCAATTATGCGGCATCGGCGAGGAGCCACGGAGCATGCCCGGGCCCTGTTTACAGACCCGTTATGGCGTACGCGCGCGGTTAGCCCGCGCTCGTATTAAGCCATTCCGATCCCTGGGAACTCTCGGCTACCGACGCGTGCGGCGAGGACGCGGCTACACCCTGGCCAGCTGCAAGTCGGCTAGCGAGCCACGGCGATGTCGTCAGCGCGGACTCCTTCGTCAGGCGGCGCACGTACCGCGACTTCCTCGCACGGGCGCGCAGACACCTTGCAGAACCGGTACGCCGCGGGACCGCAGCTGCGACGCGCCGACACCCCGAGCGGATAATTAGGCGAGACATTCCCGGCGCGGCAACAGGTTGAGGGACAGCTGGCCGGGCGCGGAGCTGCGCTGTCGCCGCTCTGTCGACGTACCTTTTTCTGCAAGTATTAACTCGTTCGACTGCATTCTTTTCTACTATTAACTGTGCTGCCAACATCAAATTGCTCCGAAACGATCCGCTACAAACTACAAGACCCCTATATTAAATCACTCAACAAATATCACTGAACAACCTCCTCAAGTTTGTCAGTAGCCTTTCTTTTTCTTTTCTTTTTCCTTACACACTACTTTAAAAATCAGTAGAAGACGCTGGGAACCTACACTGAAGCAGCTGCAGCAAAAAGTTTCGAAGGGATCAATATAAGTAAGAATGCCAAAGGAAACCTACTGATAAACGCAGAGAGGACGGATCGAAATACACTGAGGTGGGATACCTCCTGATTTGGTGTCGGATATCCTTTGGCTCGGCATAGTGCGACGCGACAGCCCTCGCCCCATGAACCGTAGACCTTGCCGTTTGGTGGGGAGGCTTGCGTGCCTCAGCGATACAGACAGCCGTACCGTAGGTAGAATCACAACGAAGGGGTATCTGTTGAGAGGCCAGACAAACGTGTGGTTCCTGAAGAGGGGCAGCAGTCTTTTCAGTAGTTGAAGGGGCAACAGTCTGGATGATTGACTGATCTGGCCTTGTAACACTAACCAAGACGGCCTTGCTGTGCTGGTACTGCGAACGGCTGAAAGCAAGGGGAAACTACGGCCGTAATTTTTCGCGAGGGCATGCAGCTTTACTGCATGGATAAATGATGGTGGCGTCCTCTTGGGTAAAATATTCCGGAATTAAATTAATCCCCTATTCGCATCCCGGGGTGGGGACTACTCAGGAGGTCGTCGTTATCAGGAGAGAGAAGAGAAATTTGTTAACATCGAGTATAGATTTAAGTATCAGGAAGTCGTTTCTGAAAGTACTTGTATGGAGTGTAGCCATTTATGGAAGAGAAACATGGATCATAAATAGTTTGGACAAGAAGAGAATAGAAGCTTTCGAAATGTGGTGCTACAGAAGAATGCTGAAGATTAGATGGGTAGATCACACAACTAATGAGGAGGTATTGAATAGAATTGGGGAGAAGAGGGGTTTGTGGCACAACGTGACTAGAAGAAGGAATCATTTGGTAGGACATGTTCTGAGGCATCAAGAGATCACCAATTTCGTATTGTAGGGCAGCGTGGAGGGTAAAAATCGTAGACGAAGACCAAGAGATGAATACACTAAGCAGATTGAGAAGGATGTAGTCTGCAATACGTACTGGGAGATGAAGAAGCTTGCACAGGATAGAATAGCATGGAGAGCTGCATCAAAGCAGTCTCAGGACTGAAGACCACAACAACAACAGTGCGACAGCTTGACGTGGCCATGAATCAACAAGTCGTTGGAAGTCCCTTGCAGACATACTGACCCATACTGGCTCTATAGCCCGTAATCACGAAGCTGTTGTCGGTGCATGATTTTGTGCACGAACTGACCTCTCGATTATGCCCCATAAATTATCAATGGGGCTTACGTCAGACCAACTGGGTGGCCAAATCATTCGCTCGAAATTTCCAGAATGTTCTTCAAACAAATAGGGAACAGTTGTGGCCCGGAGACATTGCGCATTGTCATCCATAAAACTTCCATCGTTGTTTGGGAGTATTAAGCTCCCGAATCGCTGAAAATAGTCTCCAAGTGGCCAAACATAACCATCTCCAGTCAATCATCAGTCGGTCCAGAGGACCCAGTCTATTCCTTGTAAACACAGTCCACATCGTTATGGAACCACCACCAACTTTGGTTCAAATGTCTCTGAGCACTATGGGACTTAACAGCTGTGGTCATCAGTCCCCTAGAACTTAGAACTACTTAAACCTAACTAACCTAAGGACATCACACACATCCATGCCCGAGGCAGGATTCGAACCTGCGACCGTAGCAGTCGCGCGGTTCCGGACTGCGCGCCTAGAACCACCACCAACTTTCACAGAGCCTAGTTGACAACTTGGGTCCATTACTTCGTGGGGTTCGCACCACACTTGAACCTACCATTAGCTTTTACCAACTGAAAGCTGGACTCATCTGACAAGGCAATAGTTTTCCGGTCATATAGGGTCCAACTGAATTCGTCACGAGCCCGGAAGAGGACCTGTAGACGATGCTGTGCTTATACGAAAGCGTGCTGCCTGTTCTTTCAGACACCACGCAGAATCCGCATCTGTGATACATATTATGTAAATTTAAGGTGGATGGGAGAGAAAGGAAAGGAAAAGGAAGGAACTGTTGATGTCAATTGCATCGGGATTTTATGCAGAGTCAGCGGCGACCAGTGAAAATGTGTGCCTGACCGGGCCCCCAAGGTAGTTGGTAGTTGCCTTAACCAATTGTCGGAATGGCGCAGTGGTCGACGGTACTACCTAGTACATAGGAAAGGGGATTACTGAAGATGGGGATACAACCCGCCGGGTGTCATCAATGACGTCAGAAGTTACCAGAGATATTACATTGCACAGATTTAACAGCACAGCCGAATGTCAAATTAAATACCCTTCAGGCACCTAGTTTCCAAACTTATTTTATTTGGCTACCAGTTTCGGCGATTTACTACGCTATCTTCAGGCCCCTGACCGACGTGTAGCAAGACTCAACCTTGGTTCTGATCAAAACAGGAGCCACCATTACTGGTGTTAGTACATTTCTGCTTGCTATAGCGATACCTTCAACCATCATCTGTCGGCAGATGATGATTGAACATATCCAATTTAAGAAAATGAAGAATGGTGCGCCGACCACAAAAACTCCAAATCAGTACCTTAACCATCCTGACCAAACCCACCTTTTTCATTATTAAATAACCCCGCACCCCCACCCCAAGCCATACATGAAATTATCTAACAAATCTTGGAGAATTCATTTGTTCAACACGTTTAAGGAAACACGTGAACAGGCAATATGTAGCGGGTACACTACGCCTCCAAGAACAGTAATCTGTGGTGTCGAGATGCGTCGTTTCCCCCTCCTCAGAACAGATTTTATGGCTGACCAATAGTCTTTGCATTATGGTACACACCTTCGTAGTTGAACTTCGGAATTCAGTGTTGTGATTCACGGCAAAATGCTGAAAACCCTATTCCCCAAATCCCTATATGAAGAAAACCCATATGAAATAGATGCAAAACCCTTCACCAATACTTTCTTCGTCCGATTAGGAACTACTTTAAAAACTACATCATCATACTCTCGGCCTGAAATTACAGCACTCCCAAACCCACAATCCCACCGCAGGTTCCCCCTTTTTGTACCTGGTTTTGACACAGGCAGACACATCAATTTCGACGATAGCACCCCCCCCCCCTCCCCCAAAGGCCTCTATACTTTATATATTTCCCCACATACTTCTCCACAAAAAGAATACCAGTCTAGAACGGTACGCCCACTCACACGACATGCATGTATACACAAAGACACAGGATGCCTCAAACATAACAGTATATAATTATCATCATATTCCTCAAGGCCAGCCTCGATTACTCAAACCGTTTCTCGTCGAATTGGACGCCATACTCGATCTTTGGTACACCTCCATATGAATAAATCATGAGTACAACGCTGTGACATTCTTATCAGGCTCATATGTTCGCCGCACTCACGACATCGAACCTAATCAACAATAAGACCACATAATTTAAAAAACCGAATGGTTGTCATCGTATGCCTGCTTTACGTCTCCATATTCACAGTAACAGATAAATCTATACCTACAAACAAAAATCAAAAAGTATAAAATGTCCAGAATGAAAATCAATCCTTCCAGTTTATCTCAAACTCACTAAGAATGGAAATAACTACCGAATGAATTGCAACGAACAAATGATTTAAATTAATACAAGGTACAAAAATCTTACACAATGTCTAGCCCAGTCTTTTTAAAAACACATTTATTTAATTTAATTTACAATGATAAGGCTTAGCCATTAAAGATGACCGATTTATTATCTATGGCTCGAAAATAAAAACATAAATGTCGGCGAGTAAACTATGACACCATTGGTCAAAGCCGACGGGTTGTATCCCATTCGTCAGCTGATTCTAGAAAAGATGAGAGGTTCCTGTTGTGTCTTAAGGTCAGGACGTAGACGAAGACGTCAGACGTGTACTTTGCCAGTGTAGCGGTCATTTTAGATTGCTTGTAACGGACGTCACGTCTATGCTCTTTGCGTTGTTAAGTGACGGCGGCATCGATGATGCCTTTTGATATTGTGGACAAGTCAGTGAAGTTCCTCGCGGACCGAGCTGGGGTCAGTTCTATGCGCTCAAGCAGTACATATGGCATCAATGTCAAATTTTTTGTAGTTTATTTACGTATTCGTTGTATTTAATGTATTTAATGTCTTTACATATGAACTTCTGTATTGTTTCTTATATTTTATACGTCTATTGATAAGACTTATTAGTATAACCGGTTTAGCCGTTAAAGAATTTACGCAAACATTTAACTGGAACAAACTTCGTAGCTCATTTCTTACAACTGGACCGGTTACGAAGTACATTATTTCAAATTCAGTTGCACACTATCGTACGTGTGCCGTAACAAAACGAATATGTCAAACCTCCATCAATAAATCGTCTTCTGGGATACATCTGTTGGAAGCAGATTTGTACAAATTTCTGATAGAGGTTATGCGGAAACTCATACTTGACTGAGTGCTGGAGAAAGTTAAATTGCAAACATACGATGGCTTGTACTGGAAAATAAAATTACGTGTTTCTAAACCGGCCGCACTCTACGGATGGAGTAAATGAAGCAACTTATCGTAAAGCAAGTAAGCTCTGTATACTAAATATAATACCTTCGTCAGACGCATCCGGTCAGCTTACTTACTGGAGCAGAAATTTCTTGCCACACTTAATACAGTACACCATTCCCGATGAACAGTTCTCTACACATAGAAAAGCAACTTTAGAGGTGCTCCCGCGAACAGTGATAGCATCATTATCGTTCTTGTTATACTGTAGTGGTATCCCGAACAGTTTTATGACGCCGTTACCTATGAGGAAGTACTGCACGATAGCCTGGTGGCACTTAGCTCTTAACGGAGAGGAACGTCAAGTTATGTCCTCGGAGGAACATAATAATGTAATATAGTACTAGGCGATTAGTGAGTGACAAATTGAGACCGTCACGTCATTCAGGCGCCTATAAAGTACGTTTGAAAGGTTGTTACAGCATGAGAAGTGGCAGTTTTGTATGCGATATTGGCAACAGATAACAGTTTTCCTAACTGCATGTGTGAGGGAGGTTCTCTGGATTCTTAAGTTTATGTTGTCTAGTAGTCAGTCCACGGTCGAGAGGAAGACTAGGTTGTCGAATGTGGTTGGAAGCAGACGTGTGCGCTGGTGCAGGGGCCTAATTTCGTAATGCTGTTGCTGCAATTTGGAATTTATCAAAGAAGGTAATATCTAGATGCATGCGCTAGGTTTGCAGAAAATGGGTGTCGTGATTATGGGGCATTTTCTGCTTTATTTTGTAAATTTTCGTAACTCGCGTTGTTTGAATATTGCGATAGTATTTCATTGTCTCATAGATGGGAACTCAGGAAAAGGATATATCGCTCTTTACCGTTTTTCATGATTAAATGCTGATAATAAATTTTGTTTAAAGAACAAAGTTTCATTCATAGTTTTGTTGAAGATCTAATGTTGTAAATTTACTTTTTTTCCAAATTTCAACTGTTTTGTTAATAACAATGTTCAACAATTCAGATACTTTCACATTTTGTTTCTGCCAAGCAATACAAATTTGAAACGAAATTAGTTTTCAAGCTATTCGACACTGATCCTCCAGATTTCATTTGCCATTCGAAAGTTTTAGAAAAATAGTGATTCGGACTCGCACTGCAGTTCACGAGATCCAGCTGTTAACTGTATATTAAGCTGGTACGTAATATCTTGCGTAGCACATGGCAAGATTATTTTAACAACGGCAAAGCAGCGTGATTTATTTCAGCCAGACAGTCGCAAGGCACAGAATAGATATGCGTTGTCACACAGGTAAGCCGAAGTGATCATTACGGCCAAAATTGAACAAAAATGGTTGAAACGGCTCTGAGCACTATGCGACACTCACAGCCATGCCCGAGGCAGGATTCGACCTGCGACCGGAGCGGTCGCTCGGCACCAGACTGTAGCGCCTAGAACAGCACGGCCACTCCGGCCCGCAAAATTGAACATTGTTGAGGTACGTGGGGTACAGTGATTGTATTTTCGGATTACATTGACAGTCCAGTGTTGATTAGCTCAGTGGCTGTATAACTGTTTTTCATTCGAAATGTAAGCATTGAGCGTACATATAAAGTTTGCACAGCAATATAGTTACCATATGTGGTAGGTCAGATATGTATTTTTCTTGAGAACTGCGTACAGTGTATGTAACTACGCACGTATGTACTTTAAACACAGAACATCCATATGAATGGAAGCACTAGTGAAGTTACATTACGTACACAGTCAGATTGAAGTTCAAAGGTTTTATTGAGATGCCAAACTAAAACCCTCTGGGGAAAAATTAGACTTAGACACGCACATTGATATTAGTCGCAACATGGAACTTATACATTGTGTAAGGAATGAAATAGAACGACCACATGAACTTGGTAACATGTAACGCACATGAGAGTTTTCTAAACACTGGTAAGACCATTAGTAATTGGCATACATAGAAGACAGGACTAACAGGGAGCATCAAGCGTATGTAACTGAAGGAGGAAGGAAGATTAGGATTTATCAGGAGATCAATAGAGACGGTGCACTGCCTCGGATTAGGGAAGAATGAGGAGGGAAACAAGCTGTCTTCTGACCTGGGGAACCATCTCGCCATTGAAGAAAATGGCAAACGAGTTCATGGCTCATTCTCAAGGGACTATTTCCCTTGAAGGAGGATGAAACAGAAATTTTGCGAAATCTCACTCCAAAGACAGACGTTGGACATCTCGCGAGAAACTAGAGCCGTTACGGAGGCTTCCCAACAGTCGTTCTTCCCACGCAACATTCGCGAACAGCCGGCCGCGGTGGTCTAGCGGTTCTAGGCGCTCAGTCCGGAACCGCGCGACTGCTACGGTCGCAGGTTCGAATCCTGTCTCGGGCATGGATGTGTGTGATGTCCTTAGGTTAGTTAGGTTTAAGTAGTTCTGAGTTCTAGGTGACTGATGACCTCAGATGTTAAGTCTCATAGTGCTCAGAGCCATTTGAACCATTTGAACCATTCGCGAACAGAACAGCGAAAGGAATGGACTGAATAATTGTAGTACCAGATTTACCCACACACCACTCCGTAAGCTGTATTACGGAGTAAAGATGTGAATGTAGAAACTAATTCAGAACAGACTACCAATCGTTATCGTGAGGCTGGCGATGAAAATAGATGACTAATAACAGCACGCATAGAAACATATAAACAATTATTCTCTAAGGCTCCCATCTGAGAATGGTTAGGAAGAAGGTTTCTTCTTCTCGTGACTAATTCGGCCAATTGTGAACCATTTTAAAATAGTCGCTCAGGTGAATCGTTCTTTCAAGTCATTTACTTCTTCAAACATTTCTCATACGTTTCATTCCATCGCTCTGCTGTTGTTTTTGTTCCACGGTGAAGACTCTATCACGTTCCCTCTCTTTTTCTCGAAAACCCTTCAACCCTTTGTATTTTATTCAGAATTTTTCTCTTTTTTGAAAGTTTTCTTCAGTTATGTTCATATCTTCCAAACCCTTTTGAGTATCTCTTTTCCACTGATTTCTGTTCTTTTAGGAAGATTACTTATGTTAATTTGATGTCCTTTTATCTTTTCGGATGTTCAAAGAAACTCACCCGCCTTCTTAGCATTTTATCTTAGACTCTGCGAATTTTTTGATACACGCTTTGATTTATTCTTAATTTATAGTCACCATTTTCATCTATGGTCATTAACAGCATTTTTCCAATTACTCTTCGGTCTTTTTCCTCATTTTTTTTCTGCTTGCCAAAAAAAAGTGAATCATCCAGAGACATGGTTGTATGTAAATTCGAACCCTTACGCGCCATCAAGAGTGCGTAAATGAGCAGAGTTAGCGATCTCTGTGACAGACAGGACGCCCACGAGAGTGCAGTGGTGTTTTTAATGTTTAATGTCGCCACCTGGCCTGACAGGATATATAACGGTCTTTAATGACGTCCGATGTTAAGAGATCGCTGTAAAAGATACCGAGATGCCGCGTACTCATGTGCGAGAGTGTTATCAGCACCTAAAGGAGTCTGGAAGTGGCGTCATTGTGGGTCTCCATCTGGCCAGCTGGTCGAATTGTGCAATATGCAGATCTGTCCGGCGTTCGGGCGTGACAGTGGTCCGACTACATGGCGACTTGAAGGCAAGCATAATCGTTGTCAATATTCCGGTCTGCTACGGCTGAGAAGCGAAGAAGGATGTTCATACTTTGCTCCAAACACATCGTAGCCCCTTCACACCTGCGCTTACTATCCGACGACATGTAGTAGACTCCACTCAATATTCTGTGTCGTCCTGCAAAGTTATTCAGTGATTAGCAACAACAGGAATAATAAATTTACGTCCCATACATAGGCTACCGTTAACGTCACAACACAAACTGCTACATTCTGAGTATTGCCGTGACCAGGAAGCATGGGCTGCTAGTGTTCAGCGATGCAACGCTATTGTGCGCTTTCCTGGATGACTGTTCACGAAGGTACGAGCAAACGGAATATGTGAGTGGCTCGAGGAGATCTTAGGTAATACAACCCAGTATGTTGTTCTCGACGACGAGTGTTCACCAGGGACAAGCATATCGCCAGGAGCCCTCAGGAAAGTGTGAAGGACCACTATTATTTACTTTATACATAACTGATCTGGTGGACACTGTGGGAAACAACCTGCTGTTGTTTGCTGATGACGCTGTGGTGTACAGGGAGGTGTCAAAGTAGAATGACTCTAAGACGATAAATTTCTAGTTGGTGCGATGAATGACAGCTAGCTCTAATTGTGGAAAAATGTAAGTTTAGGCAGATGAGTAGGAAAAACAAATCTTTAATATTAGTAGCAGGGCAAACTTTGCTTCAGTGCATTTTGTTAGTGTGGGTTGCCTACATTATGGGCAAGTATGCACTCAGGGGCAAAACTACTGTTCTCCTTTAATAGACAGGTAATGATCCCTTTGAGATTATCTACCCATTTGATTGACAGGTCCTTAACCTATTGTTCCACCGCCCCTCCCCCTTCCCCCCACCACTCAGGAAGTGTCCAACCAACGCCCTCCCCTTCGCTGATTGAGGTACACTTTCAGGCCTGAGTTATTCGCATAGCACCCTCTCTCTCTCTCTCTTATCAATTTGATAGAATACTTATTTAAATTGATCAATTTATTAACCCCTCCCATCTGGCAACCCCCCAAACCCCTTTCCTTCTCCCCCTCTACCTGAAAATTGGCAGCTCTGTGGTGGAGAGGAATTTCTCAGGTGTCAAGTATGAAAGAGATGTTGGGCCTCAATCTTTTGTTTAAGGATTAGTGTCACAACCAATTTATTAGTTACAGGATCCAAACGGACACCTGCATGTGGCTCAGTAGCTGATGGCTGCACCTTTGCTTTGTGGGGACCACCGGTGCACCCGAACTCCTGGCAGCATGTACAGTGGCATTCTGTGTGGTCCAGCAGATAGTGCTTGCTTCGCGATGGAAGATTTTTAACTGTGTAATTACGTGTGTAGGTGTTTCATGATGGTATTCCTTGTGTGATTGGAATAAAAAAAACACTGATGATGTAATTACTTCTTACAGTACCTGCATCTTTCCAAAAAGCAGAGAATGATGAGCAAGAGGAATCCTACCTCCGCATACTGAATTTTTTATAAGTAGGCAATATAGCCTTGAATTTCCTGTCATGAGATCCTTCCTCTCCACCACAGAGCCCCAAATTTCGAGGTAAAGGAGGGAAGGGGAGAGGAGAGGGAGTTACCAGAGGGCAAGGGTTAATTAGTTGATGAGTTTAATTAAGTAGTCAATCAAATTGATAATAAAGAGAGGGGGCTTTTCGGATAACTCTGACCTGAAAGTACCTGTATCAGCGAGGGGGAGAGGATGGGTTGGAGATTTCATGAGGGTTTGGGGGTGAGGGGAGGGGTGGGGGAACAATAGGTTAAGGACATGTCAATCAACAGGCTAGATTATCCCCAGGGGGTTGTTACCTGAAGTACCACTAAAAGAATTGTTTCAAAACATTTGGAAGAGCATAAGAGTAATTCTAGAAGAGGAGAAACGGAACGATCAGCTGTTGCGGAGCATGCTCTCCAGCCAGGAAAACACCATATTCGTTTCGAGGAGATGCAAGTAGTAGCTGCCACAAGCGGATATTACGAAAGGCTCTACAGGGAGGCAATCGAAATCGCTAAACACCCTAATAATTTCAATCGAAAGGAGGAGGGCGTGAAATTAAACGATATATGGATGCCGGTGTTAAAGAAGATGTGTACCACCTGGCCAATACTGGGGTGATGGCAACGGCGATCGGCGGCAGCGGACAGTGGCCAATTTCACTGTCATTTTCAAAACACGGAATTTAGCGGCAGTCAGTAGCGAGCCAGCGGGTGTGTCGGACCTTCCATAGAACTACAGACCCCCTCGAAGATGTCTCCCGCAGATGGGGACGAAACGTTGGGAATTGAGACAAACTTCATCAACCGACCATGGCATAACAGCCCAGATAATCATAATGGACAGGACAATCAAAGGAGAACAGTAAGTTTGCCCCTGAGTGCATACTTGCCCCTGATGTAGGCCACCCACACTAACAAAATACACTGAAACAAAGTTTGCCCTACTACTAATATTCGGATACAGTATTAGTAGTGTCCTGCTTGACTCAGTCTTGTCGTTTAAATACCTGGGCGTAACCTTGCAAAACGAAATCAAATGGAGCGAGCATATGAGGACTGTGGTAGGACAGGCAAATGGTCAACTTCGGTTTGTTGGGAGAATATTAGAGGAGAGTGGTGTATCTGAGCAGGAGATCGCATATAAGAGGCTAGTACGACCTGGTCTTGAGTACTGCTAGAATGTTTGGGATCTGTAGCAGGTTGAATTAAAGACAGGCATCGAAGCAGGAACTCAAATGGAAATCGCTGGAGGGAAGGCGACGTTCTTTTCAAGGAACACTGTTGAGAAAATTTAGAGAACCGGCATCTGAAGCTGACTGCAGAACTATTCTACTGCCGCCAACAGACATTTCGCTCAAGGACCACAAAGATAAGATATGAGAAATGGCTCATACGGATGCCTATGGACAGTGGTTTCTCCCTCGCTCTGTTTGTGAGTGGCACAGGAAAGGAAATGACTAGTGCTGCTAGAGGACACACTCCACCAAGCAACGTACAACGGCTTGCGGCGTATGTATGTAGATGTAGATGATCAACGACAGCGAGTGTGGCCATCTGTGAGAGGCCACATTCTTCCAATGTTTTGGAAAGGCACAGTGATGTTACTCGTGATGTCACGGTGTAGGAAGCAATCGTGCATAGCTTCAGGTGAAGACTTTTAATGATTGAGGGGGCTCCTGACGAAACAACAGTAGGTCACGGACATCCTGCGTCCTCCTGTGTTACCTCTCGTGCCACAGCATTATGGTGCCATTTCTCAAGGGAAGAATGCTCGTCCACAACTGGCAGGCGTCTCTATCAACTATCTGTGTTCGCCCAGCAAGATCCTTAGATTGGCCGCAGATAGAACATGTGTGAAAGCAAACTCTGGCGTCAACTCCGTCAGAGTGGTAGAATCAGGGTCGTCAAGGATTAGTGATAACGGTTGGGGCCAGCTTGTCTCATGAAAGGCAGGTTGGCTGGTTGATTTGGGGGAGGGCACCAAACAGTGAGGTCATCGGTTCCCTCATATACAGTCTGTTAAGTAAACAGTGGTCGGCATTACACACAAATGGTAAAAGACTTCGCCTTAGTTCTTTCACAGCCCAACAGAGGGATCCTTCGTCGTTCATGCTTCCTCCATAAAACATTAGTTTACTTTAAATTCTTGACTGAGATACACAAAAAGAGACATGAGTGCAGCGTGTGCGTCGCGTTTATTAAGGATATTTGATGCCAGCTGCCAAACGTTGTTCATCTACAAAAATGAGGATTGGATACTGCAAGGGAACAATGATCCGAAGCACCACAGCAAGCTTTGCAGTGACTGGAAAAGGGAGAAAGGTGTGCGGGCAGTGGATTGGCCCTCATAGCCGCCTGATACTAATCCTGCTGAAAATGTAACGGTCTTACATAAAAAAAGCTGCTAGGGATAGAAAGATCATTACTTTAAACAATTATTGTCAACGCAAATTCGAAACATCTGGAGGTCTCTTCCAAGTGAATACGCGTAAAAGCATGCCTCGAAGATGCTATGCAATTATCGATGCTGCGGATGATGGGACATGTTATTAAATGTAATGTATGATGAGTGGATATGTTTTAGTTTGTTGTCAAATACATTTTTCTCCTGATTAACTGGACCACGATCTTACTTAACAGAATGTAATGAACTTGTGCAGCGCTTTTTCCAATCTTGGAAGCACTTTCCGTTTTGGTGTCCAGATCCTTCACCGATTCTGTTTTCAAGCTTTTATACACTCCTGGAAATTGAAATAAAAACACCGTGAATTCATTGTCCCAGGAAGGGGAAACTTTATTGACACATTCCTAGGGTCAGATACATCACATGATCACACTGACAGAACCACAGGCACATAGACACAGGCAACAGAGCATGCACAATGTCAGCACTAGTACAGTGTATATCCACCTTTCGCAGCAATGCAGGCTGCTATTCTCCCATGGAGACGATGCTGGATGTAGTCCTGTGGAACAGCTTGCCATGCCATTTCCACCTGGCGCCTCAGTTGGACCAGCGTTCGTGCTGGACGTGCAGACCGCGTGAGACGACGCTTCATCCAGTCCCAAACATGCTCAATGGGGGACAGATCCGGAGATCTTGCTGGCCAGGGTAGTTGACTTACACCTTCTAGAGCACGTTGGGTGGCACGGGTTACATGCGGACGTGCATTGTCCTGTTGGAACAGCAAGTTCCCTTGCCGGTCTAGGAATGGTAGAACGATGGGTTCGATGACGGTTTGGATGTACTGTGCACTATTCAGTGTCCCCTCGACGATCACCAGTGGTGTACGGCCAGTGTAGGAGATCGCTCCCCACACCATGATGCCGGGTGTTGGCCCTGTGTGCCTCGGTCGTATGCAGTCCTGATTGTGGCGCTCACCTGCACGGCGCCAAACACGCATACGACCATCATTGGCACCAAGGCAGAAGCGACTCTCATCGCTGAAGACGACACGTCTCCATTCGTCCCTCCATTCACGCCTGTCGCGACACCACTGGAGGCGGGCTGCACGATGTTGGGGCGTGAGCGGAAGACGGCCTAACGGTGTGCGGGACCGTAGCCCAGCTTCATGGAGACGGTTGCGAATGGTCCTCGCCGATACCCCAGGAGCAACAGTGTCCCTAATTTGCTGGGAAGTGGCGGTGCGGTCCCCTACGGCACTGCGTAGGATCCTACGGTCTTGACGTGCATCCGTGCGTCGCTGCGGTCCGGTCCCAGGTCGACGGGCACGTGCACCTTCCGCCGACCACTGGCGACAACATCGATGTACTGTGGAGACCTCACGCCCCACGTGTTGAGCAATTCGGCGGTACGTCCACCCGGCCTCCCGCATGCCCACTATACGCCCTCGCTCAAAGTCCGTCAACTGCACATACGGTTCACGTCCACGCTGTCGCGGCATGCTACCAGTGTTAAAGACTGCGATGGAACTCCGTATGCCACGGCAAACTGGCTGACACTGACGGCGGCGGTGCACAAGTGCTGCGCAGCTAGCGCCATTCGACGGCCAACACCGCGGTTCCTGGTGTGTCCGCTGTGCCGTGCGTGTGATCATTGCTTGTACAGCCCTCTCGCAGTGTCCGGAGCAAGTATGGTGGGTCTGACACACCGGTGTCAATGTGTTCTTTTTTCCATTTCCAGGAGTGTATATCCATCCTTTTAGCAGGAGGTCTCTGGGACGACGGCAGTTTACTATAGTGACAAGTAAATAAAAACACCTACAGACGTCCTTATAATTTTATTTTATTTTGTCGCTACCAGTTTCAGCGCTTCAGTGCGTCATCTTCAGGCTGTTTTTGATGCGATACAGGTTGATATGATCCCCACGCATACCATATCTATTGTCAGCATTACTGGATACGCAGATAATGCGTCAGCACTCCGACCTGTATCGCATCAAAAACAGCCTGAAGATGACGCACTAAAGCGTTGAAACTGGTAGCGACAAAATAAAATAATATCATAAGAACGGCTGTAGGTATTTTTATTTACTTGTCATTCTGTTTTCAAGTCACCAGTGATGGCAAAACAACGTCTTTTCACGGTTCTCTCCGGCCTCACGAATAGAAGTCACAAGGGACCATTTCCGATGAATACGATGATTTAAGCGACGTAACGGTTTTGTTTTTTGGCGAAAGTATCATGAACAAGCACCGAGTTGTGAGCGGGAACAAGTTCCACGACTAGTTTTGGCACAATTCCGGTCATTTTCTTCGGACTGCTTCGCAGAAACGGCACATAACCGCCAGGTAGTACTCCTTATTGGCCGTACGATCATAAGGGAGTAACTCATGACGTATTATCCCATTATTATCGAAGAAAACGATGATAAGAAACTTCACATGTGATTGAACTTGTCGATTATTTTCCGTCTTGGCTCTTCAGGCAGTTTCCACTGGGGCGATTGGGCCTTGGTTTCGACGTTGTCACCTTACACCCAGTTTCGCCATCTGTTATTACCTTCTTTAGAAGTTCTGAATCGTTGTCGACTTCATTCAGCAACTCGTGAGCAATGTCTACGCGACGTCGTTTTTGGTCGAAATCTAACAATTTTGGGGAAAAAAACTTTCCTACTATTCGTTTCATGGCCAAAACAGCCGAAAAATTGCTTAGTATGAGCCAAAGGTAGTGCCGACATCGTCATAAACCTTTCTGACGATGACTCGGCGATTTGCCAGAATCATTTTCTTTGCTTCTTCCACATTGTTGTCAGTAAGTGATGTGCTAGGGCGTTCAGGGCGGTCGTTGTCTTCATCACTTTCTCGACCCTCTTCGAAATGTTTGTACCACTGGTAAACTCTTGTCTTACTCATAGTAGATTCGTTAAAAGCCACAGTCAACATTTGGAATGCAGGGCTACACTTTATCCCACTTTCCTGCAAAATGTAATGGAAATTCTTTGATCCGCCTTTTTTGGAAGTAAAAATTCGCCGAGCACTCGAAAACAAGTAGGGCCTATTAAATTTTCGATTGTCAACAATGAACTAAATGCTGAAAACAGCTCAAAACGCAAACATAAATCAGGAACACGTGTACCAACAACCCAAAAAGTTTTTTGAAAATCGGATGTATAAAGCTCGCGAAATTAAAAGATTCCCGTTACTTTATGATCACACCACGTATCCTCTTAAACCCTTCAATTTTCATTTCGTTTCCTCGTTCTCTTGTGGGTGCTTTAGCCACCTTTTTTTTTTTTTCAGGGAGTGTATTTCTTCTACTTAAGGGGAAGTTTACTATCTTTGGCCCGAAAAAAGCATGTTCTTTGAGAATTTTTTTCTCAGGATAGATATCAATGTCAGATTTTGTCAAAATGTTTATTAATATTTCCTTTACGAAATGAAATTTTTTCGACCGGAAATGTCGAGGAACAAAGGAGGAAGTGCCGTCAGAACGAAACAAAATTTCGACGTAGACCTCCACGCGCGGTATGTCACACTTCAGCTGGCTCTTCTGAAATCAAAATTGAGTTGACGTTAGCGAAGTATATAAGACTCTTTAGGAGTTGTACCTCACTTAAGTTATTTGGACCATAGGAAACAAAATGACGGCCACTTGAATAAATAGCGTTGTTTTCATCGATTTTTCGAATTCGTCGGCCAAGTAAAACTATTTATAGTTGATGGATCGGAATAAAATTGGTACACCTCGTAGACAATTTAGTTAGCTTCGTCGGAAATAAAGAATCCTGCCAATCGGTTTAGTAGATTTGAAGTTACCATACCGCACGACAAAAAAAAAGTAATTTCGAGAAATCTGCGTTTGAAGTTTTGACTACATATAAATGCAATATTGTGCAACTTACGTTCAATCTGATATTTCGGGTCCCTAAACTAGTCCTTCCTCTTCCTCATAAAGGACGTTCTGCTCTATCTGGGTCATCCTGCGCTGCTCCAGAGCCGCTCGTACGGCCGGTGACAAGCGGTTTTCGGCCGTTCGAATCCGGTGGTCGTCCGAATGTTTGGTGAATTGCGTCGAATAGAGTCCCAGGGTGACGTCCATCGTTGTCATGGTCTTAAGAATCGCTGAATACCCTTCGCTGAAGCTGCTCAGAGCCAGGAAAGTCGTAATCTCCACAGTCTTCGCACCAGAATGCAAATGCTTGGAGGCTAACTTACGAACACTCACGTTCAGACTTTCATTTGAATTTTGTATGTTTCCTCCCAAGCACCCGTACAATAACTCGTCCTCCGAAAGGAAAAAAAAAAAAACCTGGGGCGTGAAAAAGAGCGATTTCAGGTAGGGGCATTTTCTTTTGCTCAACATTTCCCTTCCGTATTCGAAAAAGCCTTTGCAGGGGTGGATTCTAAACACTTTTATGGATCAAAATACGCAATTTTTTAAAAAAATCGTGTTTTTGAACCAAAAAATAGTAAACCTCCCCTTAAACGTGGGAGCGCACTCTGCTGCTTAGGGCGCTTGCAGTTTTGTAAATGTGGAAAAAGGGTTAACACAGAGCAAAGTAAAAAAAAAGTACTTTGCAGTGATTTGCGGCGTATATATTTAGCTGTACACGTGGGCGCAGACAGGATGTATGCCGTGGTTTTTGGGCCTGTAATGTAGTAGACAAGAATACGGAGGAGCGTGGGTGGAGCTACAGCTAACTACACGGGAGAGGCGCGTGACAGCACTAATGACACATCCGTCGACTAATTGTAAACATAAGTCTCGCCAAGGCCGGGTGCCCGGTTCCCGCGTCCACCTCCGGCCGCTGTTGGCGTGAGTTACGCTCACCATCCATCACACCCGCTGTTGTCGCGTTCGCCGGCGTCCCCTATTACAAGCGCGTTCTCTTAGCACCGCGGCGACGCTCCGTGCGGGCTTGACGCTCGGTCCGCACCTAGTAAGATCCTCAGTCTGCACGACGTGCGCGGAGGAGTCGGGGGGGGGGGGGGAGGAGGGGGAGAGCGCATGTTAATGGATTGTAAGTGAAACGTCCGAACATAAATCCGGCACCTTTGAACCGGCGGGAAGAGGCGCCATAAGTCTCGCCGGCCCGTATCGCCACCGCGGGCCCGGCGTTGCCGGCGATAACTCAGGCGCATAACTGGCTCCGCGAAAGCCGGCGCCGAGAGCTCCATTCAGCGACGCCTTATCACCGCACCGCACCTCACCTCGCTGCACGCTGTGTACGCCAGATTTACGCCGGCTGACACCGCCGCAATTAGACTCAGGCGCTGTAGTGCGGCTGGATGCAAGAGTGTCAGATAGCGCCGCGTCTCCTTACGTATTTTCCGCGCGCCGGCTCCGTCCGCTCCGACTGCGAGGCGGGCGTTCAACTAGCGACTCAATCAGCAGCGGCTGTGTCCTGCAGAGTCAGGGAGGCGCTAACGGTAACCGTGTACCTACCAGAGGTAGGCCGCCGCCGAGACAGAAGAGTACACGTGCACTGAGGCACAGTCGTCAAAGTAGGCCAAATAGGGTTTCCGATAGCCTAGCAAGCTAGACGGAACCCGTTCAGCATGATGTACCTTGTAATGCTATCGTAAATATAATACTGCCGTTAACCTGTATATTTAAAAAAAAAATTTGTCCCATAATAATTTTGAAAAATGCAGAAAATACTATAACGAGAGTAAGCTTTTGTTAAGTGTAGTTTATCTATTTAAAATAACCTCTTTGACGAAGGTGGAATAAATGTATTAAAACATACACTCCTGGAAATGGAAAAAAGAACACATCGACACCGGTGTGTCAGACCCACCATACTTGCTCCGGACACTGCGAGAGCGCTGTACAAGCAATGATCACACGCACGGCACAGCGGACACACCAGGAACCGCGGTGTTGGCCGTCGAATGGCGCTAGCTGCGCAGCATTTGTGCACCGCCGCCGTCAGTGTCAGCCAGTTTGCCGTGGCATACGGAGCTCTATCGCAGTCTTTAACACTGGTAGCATGCCGCGACAGCGTGGACGTGAACCGTATGTGCAGTTGACGGACTTTGAGCGAGGGCGTATAGTGGGCATGCGGGAGGCCGGGTGGACGTACCGCCGAATTGCTCAACACGTGGGGCGTGAGGTCTCCACAGTACATCGATGTTGTCGCCAGTGGTCGGCGGAAGGTGCACGTGCCCGTCGACCTGGGACCGGACCGCAGCGACGCACGGATGCACGCCAAGACCGTAGGATCCTACGCAGTGCCGTAGGGGACCGCACCGCCACTTCCCAGCAAATTAGGGACACTGTTGCTCCTGGGGTATCGGCGAGGACCATTCGCAACCGTCTCCATGAAGCTGGGCTACGGTCCCGCACACCGTTAGGCCGTCTTCCGCTCACGCCCCAACATCGTGC
Source organism: Schistocerca cancellata (assembly GCF_023864275.1). Lineage (NCBI taxonomy): Eukaryota > Metazoa > Arthropoda > Insecta > Orthoptera > Acrididae > Schistocerca > Schistocerca cancellata. The sequence goes on along the minus strand of NC_064626.1, from coordinate 1,051,851,804 downwards.
AGCCCGCCTCCAGTGGTGTCGCGACAGACGTAAATGGAGGGACGAATGGAGACGTGTCGTCTTCAGCGATGAGAGTCGCTTCTGCCTTGGTGCCAATGATGGTCGTATGCGTGTTTGGCGCCGTGCAGGTGAGCGCCACAATCAGGACTGCATACGACCGAGGCACACAGGGCCAACACCCGGCATCATGGTGTGGGGAGCGATCTCCTACACTGGCCGTACACCACTGGTGATCGTCGAGGGGACACTGAATAGTGCACGGTACATCCAAACCGTCATCGAACCCATCGTTCTACCATTCCTAGACCGGCAAGGGAACTTGCTGTTCCAACAGGACAATGCACGTCCGCATGTATCCCGTGCCACCCAACGTGCTCTAGAAGGTGTAAGTCAACTACCCTGGCCAGCAAGACCTCCGGATCTGTACCCCATTGAGCATGTTTGGGACTGGATGAAGCGTCGTCTCACGCGGTCTGCACGTCCAGCACGTACGCTGGTCCAACTGAGGCGCCAGGGGGAAATGGCATGGCAAGCCGTTCCACAGGACTACATCCAGCATCTCTACGATCGTCTCCATGGGAGAATAGCAGCCTGCATTGCTGCGAAAGGTGGATATACACCGTACTAGTGCCGACATTGTGCATGCTCTGTTGCCTGTGTCTATGTGCCTGTGGTTCTGTTAGTGTGATCATGTGATGTATCTGACCCCAGGAATGTGTCAATAAAGTTTCCCCTTCCTGGGACAATGAATTCACGGTGTTCTTATTTCAATTTCCAGGAGTGTATTTTGTAAATAATTATGTAATATTTCAAGTACAACTATAATTAATTAGGTCAATTTTGTATGTATATGTTGTCATGCATTTGTAGATGGTTCATACTTCGGGTTTTTGTAAGCAGAAGTGTAAATTGAAAAGGTGTAGGGATCGTAGGTAGAAGGGAACTCCGGTCTGTGGTGGAATGGAAAAGGTGGCGGGGCGCGCGAGTGAGATTATGGCGCGCAAGTGGCTCATATAGTCGGTAGCTGCACTGCAAGTGGTGAACACGCATTACGTTGGTCAAGCACTAGAGGTCACGAATTTACCTGCAAGACTGGGTTTTTGGCCTCGGACGTGTTCTGCAAGATTGGCGCAGTACGGCAATAAATTAATAGCTCAGAAATTTACAATTTTACCGTCGCCACCAAGAGGAAGACAGAGCTATGTACATCAAGAGCCGTACCTGCGCAGTGTTACTACGCAGCACCGCCTCACGCCACCTTCGACATCAGTAACAGGCACAGTACTTTATTTAGAGGTGTATCACAGTGTGAACCATCCATCTTCAATCAGTGGAATATAAGTGTTAAATGTACCTTTGTGTTTATCCGTGATTTTCCTATGTCATGTACCTCAGTAGGGTCCTTACCTAAACGAATTTATTCCGAGTATCCTGATGTTTATTTAAGCTTGAATAATAGTAAAATACTGGCAACAGTACTGTTCTGGAAGTAAATTCTGAAAATCATTATTAAATACTAAAGTTTGCACGTATCAGTTTAAGGGCCACCGCTTTGCGTGACCATGAGGATAAGTTTTCAATAGTATTCCTGAAAGTAAAGTAACGTAATTGTTTAACTGCAACAATCTTAACAGTAATTGTTCGTATTGCTTCTCAATGTCAAAGAAAGCCAGATTAATATTGGTGTTAGTAAAACGTTAACAAATAACAGTCCTAAAGAAATGAGATTTAGTCGTGTTGGATAATAATTTTGGTCATATGAATGATAGCTACAAGTTTAATATTTTTTGTATCCTTGTTGAAACATATGTGCGTCTTCTTTAAATAATTACTGAAGTATAGTAATAAATTCCATAAGTAACAGAAAGTGGGATTAATAGTACTTATTGCCAAGTGACCGTAGTAAGTGAAAGTAGTTATTTATTCAGTGTCGAAAATTGACTTCATCTTTTTGTGTAGACACTGTGCCCGATTTGGGCTGGCGGCCGTTTTATTAAGCGAAACAGTTTATTGTTATAACAGGCTTTGTCTGATAAAAGGTTTCCAAAAGTAATTATTCTCACTGCTTTTCCCCAAATTGTATGATTCGGAGAAAAATAGTTCGATACTTTACCATTGGGTTACACACGGTTAAAATGTCTCTCCGAGAGTCGATGGTTTGGAGTGTTAGTGTTGCGTGATTTTGTGGTGGTTTTCCTGCCGCCACTTAACGCACAGATCTGATATTCCGAATCGCGGGTCTTCCGTCTTTACAGTGGTAGAATGTAAACGTTCTGGCACCGTATTGACGAGAACGTGAAAGTAACGTTGCAACCTGACAACAGGTAGCGCTCTCAGTCCAACACAACTGCAGAACAGCCAGGTATATCAAGTTTGTTTGTGTGGCCATCCTCCGAATGTAAATACTTGTTTTGTAAATAAAACTGCCCGTAATGGAGTCGCAATATTCACGGCGTGAAAAACAGTGTACGACGAAATAGTTGTATAGAGTGACAAAAGAACAATAGTCTACCACAAAAAAGAGTGAGAAACATGGGGAACAGTGTGTGGAAGGTGAAAACACAAAGATGTGATTAGATGGCAGTGATAAAAGTGGTAATGCGACCTCCAGACGAGATGTGAGGAAACGCAGATCAGCAAATCGTAAGTAATCACTTTTCTTACAAAAAAATAGTGAAGTGAATTGTTTAATAATCTAAAACTAACAAAATTGTATCGTTATAGATCCCACTGATGATGCCTTATAACAGGAGAAGGCGAAACGAGTATAGGATAAATAAAGTAACTAGCAGAAGGAAATCAGCTCGTGGTCGTGCGGTAGCGTTCTCGCTTCCCGCGCCTGGGTTCCCGGGTTCGATTCCCGGCGGGGTCAGGGATTTTCTCTGCCTCGTGATGACTGGGTGTTGTGTGATGTCCTTAGATTAGTTAGGTTTAAGTAGTTCTAAGTTCTAGGGGACTGATGACAATAGATGTTAAGTCCCATAGTGCTCAGAGCCATTTGAACCATTTTTTAGCAGAAGGAAAAGGCAGTTTTATTTACAAAACAAGTAGCCAGGTATATGTTTCACTGCAGCTCACTTACCATTACGGTGGCAGCAACAAAATTAACAAACCAAACTTAAAGCAAACAGAAGATAAATTAAGAATTGAGGAATATATACCAGCCACGAAACAGAATGCAAGTCGAGCAAGGAAAATGTTGTAGTGTGTATATGAGGCAGCTTCAGATAAATCGGCGGGTGTCTCGCAATGCATTCATTCGGGAACCTCGAGTATATTACAACACGTTTTGTAAATTCGTCCAGCAGTTTCCTCACACCATAAATATTTCGAAAGACGACAAAGACGTAGTGGCTGACAAGTGTTTGGAAATGTGTGCTAAGTACTTTACGTTATTTAGCAGTAAATACGCTTTCTAAATTTAGGGCAAACATTGACCGAAATAGGAGTGAAGTATGGCTCAATGGATATTAAATACCACGTTATCGTGGTATGCAACGTAGTGCTAAGTAAGCTTAATATGAAAGCAAAGCTTCTTCTTTCAGACATTTACTTTTTAGATTAACGTAACATGAAAAATGAACTTCGTGTTTGCTAAACTGCATTTGGGAAATTTAGAATGAACTATTTTGGACATTTAGAATGAATTCAGCGAACCTGTAATACATATCCTGAAAAAAGTAATTAAAATTGATATAAGAGAGGTCATATTTAGCTGGAACACGCTAAGACTGAAGAAAATAGACTTTCAAGAGCTTATTCAATTAGGGATGGATTATAATATCTTCAGGTTCTTAAATGCAAAGGATCTCGACTTTTGAAGAAGGTTCTCCTTTCTAGAGGTGACCTGATGATGGAACGAATCGAGAATAGTCAGTTTAATAGTCGAAAGAAGATGAAGTTGCCGAGAAAACCGTTCATATCGAAATAAATAATTAAGCCCAAAATACTCCAGAAAGGTTATAAAATCTACCACTTTCTGTCCTACAATAACCAAAATGAGTATATATTTCATTGAGCCTCGTCTTGTGATACTTGGGTATTTTCATCAACTTCCGAACGAACCCTACTGACAACACTTCAGTGAAAGCGTACAGAATAAACTGCTACATAGTGTAGCACCGTGGGAGTACTGGCAGACGAGCGAGACTCGTATAGCCTGCTTGCGTTGGGCGTAACTTTGCTTGAATTGGAGTAGAGCAGCTCGTTCTGTTCTGCTCATAACTTGCGGCAGTTTGCGTATGTAGCTACCAGGTAAGTACGGGCAGGTTAAAGCAGTCTCAAACCTGCTGCTGTTGCAAGGTGCCTGCAACCTACATGGGCTACGGACTGGGAATGCAACTCCCACATCAGTCGCCACTTTTCATTTTTGAATAATTAATTAGAGCAGTAATGACAAGTATCAGCATGGATGTGAACAAATTTGCAGTTCATCTCGCTGTGCTAACAGAGATGGCTCAGGGATGAGCAATGAGAATATGCTACATTGCGTTAAGTGCAAATAATTTTTGCAGACAGAGTGTCGTGGGGGTTGTACTCAGGGTGCCGATGGCGGAAAGCCAGCAGTACGTCAATCCGGAGGTCGAATTTTACAACCTCCAGTACCCCAGGGATGTTGGCACCGCCAGTTTGATCTCCAGCGGCAAGGCTTTGAAGCCACCCGACAGGCAGGCGGCGTTACGGGCAGAACACTTCCAGGCAAGCAGGGTGTCTCCCCAAAATGAACAACCCAGGAAGACGCTGTTTCCCCCTCGGCCGTGTCGCCCCGGGCTCACAAAAGTGGCGCGGGCGACATTACCAGCAAGGACTGTATCTCCGAGAATCCCCCACTCCATAAATTTTGAGCGTGGGACAGGCAGCGTAATGTGTCCGTTTAGACGCTGGCGCCAAAGAAGCGTCTGGAAAGTTCTTCGGACGAGCTGCGAGTCCCACAGGCGACCGCGATTGGCCGCACCGACGTGACGTAAGCGGTGTTTCCCGCACATTCACAGTCGAGTGGGAGAAACGCTCAATGGCGAAAAATTTGTTAAAACCTTGCGATTGGATAGCCACACTAGCGGAGCGGCATGCCGCACTAGGTTTTTGGTAGAAAGAGGACACTTACATTTCAGCATCCGTCCGATAAGGACGCAGTACTCCGTATCGGGCGATGCAGAGTGACTGCAGAGTAGCTGTGTACCTAATCCAGAAACTCGGCTTATTTTGGGGGTTGTGTCGCGTACGCACGCCGCTGTGGTTGCAGAAACATCTCACCTGATCGGCATAACAACACGACCAGAACACCCAGCTGGGAATCCTGCCGTTGAGCAGAAGAGCAGAATAGGTAATATACGCATCTCCGGCCGTAGCATGAGCAGCCTTGGAGTTCACAGAACTTAAAACCGTGACTATTGACCTATTCAGCATCGCAGCACATTCTCGCATTATTTCTGTGATTAGATGCAGATAGAAAATAATTGACCTAGAACCTTGTGCTTCACTCAGTTAAGAGTGTCCGCCCCGATAGCTGAGTGGTCAGCGTGACGGATTGCCGTCCTACGGGCCCGGGTTCAATTCCCGGCTGGTCGGGGATTTTCTCCGCTCAGGGAGTGAGTGTTGTGCTGTCTTCACCATCATTTCATCCCCATCCGGCGCGCAGGTCGCCCAATGTGGCATCGAATGTAATAAGACCTGCGCCAAGGCGTCCGGACCTGCACCGCAAGGGCCCTCCCTGCCAATGACGCGAAACGCTCATTTCATTTCATTCAGTTAAGGGGAAGTGCCACTCCGCATCGTTAGGTTTTATATTTGGAGGTTCGTGTTATACTCTTTATTACGTTATTAATCTGTCCATATTCACGAGACATGACCTCATTAATGCGATTTATGAGCATATATAAATTCTCAAATGGAATAAATCTGATTACCTCTCCCGTTACTTCAGAGTACCTACATCGATATATCAACTCTATCCTACAACCTACCCAAAAATTTTGGTGCGGTTAACTTGCTACTAGTAATTTACATCCATCACTACTTTCTATGAGGCAAGCGACCTCACCCAATCCGATTCCTCAACAGAGGCCTGTATTGCGTAGTCAGATGCCATTAAGCGCACAGTAATCGCACTGGGGGAATTTATAATATAATTCCGAGTTCAGCAAATGGTTCACTTGTATATCGTCTGACGGTAGCAAAAGGAACTCGGAGGTTGCTTCCCATTATTGTTGTTGTGGTCTTCAGTTCGTCGACAGGTTTGATGTGGCTGCCCAGCCTAACGACGAGAACACGGCAAATGCCATTACCCAACTTCCCAGAAACATCTCCCAATGGAATAACGTGAAAAATAAGCCAACATGTATCTCGACTTGTCCATAGATACTCGACTGTTACCGTAAATAACGACGGTCAAAGATTTCGAGGTACTTTATATGCCTTTTTCCGCGTGATATCCTCAGACGAAATGGTGCCTCGGTGATTCATATGTGGAATGCTACGTTCAGGATACAGACGAACGCCGGACACATTGTGGGCTGGCGGAATGGATCTGGTCTTTTGTGCGTCAGATTTTGGCTCTCTTTCTACGGATGTCGTCCGCTTATGTCGATTCACAAACATCCTGTTATTACCTGACAGCGAATCACAACACCGTTACATGGGTCAGAGGTCACATGATTCATTATTTGTCTGGAGGTGTTGTCACAGATATCATGGAGTTCTGCAACTATTTAACCGATCGTCATTGTGCTGTTGTGAAGAACCCTAAATACAGCCAATACTTTTCGAATTTATTGCGAAGCATCTTCCACAATCCGCCCCGCAATTCGATCATTCATGGCAGGAGATGAATTTGATACATCCACACGTAGAAGACTGAACAGACAACTGTACCTACACGTCATTATTAGAATACTTGCCACGAAGATTGCGGGTTGGGGGTGGGGTAGATGATGGGGCGGCAGTGGCGTTCGTTGAGTAGTTTTATACGTTATTTATTAGGTGTGATTATTAGGTGTTACCAAGTACATCACTTGTTTTACAGTTCCACTCATTAATAACCAAAGAAACTGCTCCTTGGAACACCACAGTCACGACTGCTGACTGTAAAGGTATCCCTTTCTCAAAGTCGTTGCGTAATTGTGGCGAAAATGGTATGCAGTGGAGTCGTATGTTGCTGATGACGATCTTGATAAAGGAGACCAGCAGGTCTTCCAATACCGTGAGCTTTGCCATTCAGAAAGATCGTGTCGGCCTATTCTGCAAATGCGTACTCAGTGTCATGTCCTGACATCGGTGGGAGAGGGAGAAAAGGGGTTAATGGTCAGTCTGCGCTCCCGAGCGGTACAGAGCAGAAGACAGAAGGACAATTCACAGTGAAGGCTTTTGATTGTTTTCTTCTATCTGAGCCGACTTGGTACAGGCATGTACTAGAAATGCAGGTGGTGAGTCTTGATAGGGAACTCGTTGTGGAGACTCTTGGACAAACAGGTTTTTGAAATAGTTGTTTATTCCAGACAGGACTAACTAATACACTGGAGGCTAGTTATAGGGTTAGAAAAAGTGTGAATAGCACTGTTACAACAGAAACCAGTGCAGAAGTCCCAGGAGTGGATGCTAACCACAGTAGCAAATACTACCAGCATCTTAGGGCAACAACGTAGTTGCAAAACAAAACGTATTGAAGGTGACACTGTTCACTGGGGTACTCCAAGTGAGAGAGCAGACTTGCGCGGGGCTGGACCGAGGCTGGAGGCGACGGACGCGGATTCGGCGCCCAGATCGTCTGACTGAGAACTCCGCCAAAATGAAGACTCCAGGGGTTTTAAAGAGTCGCGTGGGGGCACTGTTTTTCTCACTTAAAGCCACGCAGCTAATCCCGCAGATCTCTTGCAGGCGCCTGCCAATGATGGTTTAGTTAGGTCCCTTCTACTGCTCCTAAGGCGGGATGTTAATGCAGTTGCACTATCTAAGTCCGTATTTAGTATCAACATTGTACAGCCGATAGCTAAACGTAACTGCTGTGCCAAATAAGGCTCCTTGGAGTAGGGACTGCTAGGTCAAAAGTTTTTTTGGCGTTTTCGTTCTCTTTCTAATCCTTGTGAGTCTACTGACGTTGCTGCTCTCAGGGCTGGTATGAAAAGCTGGCATTATACGCTAGTACGTGCCTATTGGTTACAAAGTTCTACGGTGGTAACCTACCATAGCGTCTGGACGACATATGAAGTTATATGTTAATTCCTTGAAGAGTAACTAGCGCCCTGGGACCACGTCTGGGGGCGTCTGCATTTTCGCAGGGCTGTCTTCTTACGGTTTACTTCATGTAATAATATCTCTCCTAGATTCGTCTGCCCTCAGCATCGTCTCTGCTTCCGCTTCTTGGAGCGCCTGTCCTCCTTTCTCACAGCTTCAAGATAATGCAACAGTAGCAAGGAATAATAAATATATTACATCAGCTATGTTGTTCTAACACTCATAGACACGTGAATAAGGCTCGAACCTAGTCATTGAGGTGGGATGGACGTCATATGACATCAGCCAATCCGACATGAGAACCTCCCACCACGACTTCCACTTTGGGTACCTCCCTAGCAAATATGTTTTCAAACGGTTGTAGCACGGAAATGGTAAGTTTCCAGTATGGTACTTTGAGCGGTTTCAATCTTCTTAAATTGTTGTTTTCTGACATTTTATTCTCATATCAGATCTCATAATAATTCCTGTTTTTTATTCATATGTTTACTTTTCCGGAAGATTTGGTGCACTCCCTAGGATGATACCGATTGCAGGAACATTCGAAAAACAGATATTTCGAATCTCATGAGCATCGCGCGAAGGCACGTTTGCGACGGTGATGTTACTTCGTACGAATCTCACTCGGGAAAGAAACGTCGTTAGCATTGTTGAAGAGTTCGCGCGTTGGCAATAACTTCGCGGCAAGCCATGCGTAACGAATCACTTTTCCGGAAACTGGCGCTTGCAATTGATTATTAATCAAGGTACAGAAATTTCACTGAAAACTATTTCTAATAGTTTTCTCGTTCTTCTTTTCTGTAATTCATTCATCTGACGTAAAGTTAGTAGCTGAATAAGGACAACGTTATATTAGTACACAATGGAAAACACTTGTGTAGTAATCTTCTACAGACATGAGTATGTAAATGTAAACCACAAATAAAAGCGACAATCCGTTATTAACATGGGGCGCAGAATTAGGAAGCCACAACACTAATCACTATGATACCATTGCGTATGAGACCCGTGTTCGCTTATTTTAACTTCTCTCCAACTAAGCGAAGTTTCCGGGAAATCTTGTTATGGTTCTCCTCGTAAGTCTACTCTGTACAAGACTCTTCATTTCTGCGTAACTACTGCAACATACATTGATTTGGAACTGCTTGCTGTATTCGAGCCTACATCTCAATTTACAATTCTTATCAACCCCCCTCCACAACGCTCCCCTCGATTACCAAACCGACGGCTCGCTGATGTCTCGCAAACTGACTCTGCAAACAGAAATCTCGCGAAACTCAGTTCGCTCTGTTCCTCCATGAGATTCACAATGCTGTGGACATCGGCGCTGAGAATGATGCCTTCCTCTAGTTCGGGAAGGCAGCTGACACTGTCCCTCGCTGCCGCTTAGTGGGAAAAAAACTCAGGCTTATAGAATATCGGACCATATCTGCGACTGTATTCATGACTTCCTTACAGATAGAACTCAACACGTCGCTGTGAACGGAACAAAATCGACAGATGTACAGGTAATTTTAGACGTATCCGAGGACGTGTGACAGGATCACGTACTGCTTGGAATTAATATAAATGATCTAGTAGAATTCTTCGGAAGCTCTTTAAGGCTTTCCGAAGATGATGTGGTTGTCTACAAGACGGTAGCAGCTCCAGAAGACAGTAATATTTTGCCGTGTGATCTACAGGGGAATGGTACTGGATCTGGCAGTTACACTGAACGTAAGCACTTGTAACGTATTGCGCGTACATAAGAAAAGAAATCCACTACCGTACAACTACACTATCAATGACAAATTGCTGGAAAAGTAACCACCGTAAAATATCTTGGAGTATCTATCTTGAGCGACCTTAAGTGAAACGACCACATAGCCGCGTGGGATTAGCCGTGCGGTCTAAGGCGCTGCAGGCATGGACTGTGCGGCTGGTTCCGGCGGAGGTTCGAGTCCTCCCTCGGGCATGGGTGTGTCTGTGTGTTTGTCCTTAAGATAATTCAGGTTAAGTAGTGAGTAAGCTTAGGGACTCATGACCTTAGCAGTTATGTCCCATAAGATTTCACACACATCTGAACATTTTTTGAAACGACCTCATAAAACAAATAGTAAGAAAATCAGATGCCAGAATGAGATTCGCAGGAACAATGTTACGGAAATTTAAATCATCCGCTGAAGAAGTGGACTACAGGGCGCTTGATCGGCCGATTTTTGAGTATTGTCAGGTAGAAATAATACGAAAGAGAGCGAGAGAGAGAGAGAGGAATCCAACGAAGAGCGACGGGTTTCTTCACGGGATCGTTTAGTTGGCGCTATAGCGCTACAGACATGCTGAATAAACTCCAGTGGCAAGAGAGGCGTTGTACACGAAGAGAGGTTTACTACTGAAATTTCGAGAGACTTTCCGGAAAAGTCGAACATTATGTTACTTCCTCCCACATATGTCTCGCGAAATGACCACAGCGAGAAAATTCGAGAAATTAGAGCTGATACAGAGGAGTACCGACAGTCATCCTTGCCACGTATCATTCGCGAGTAGAAAAGGGAATGGTTGTCCGGTTAATGGTGTTAAAAGTATCCTCCACCACACACCGCCAAGTAGCTTGCTGGGCATTGATGCAGCTGTAGATAATGTGCCATAAATTTATTTCTTCGCCAATTCGCTTCGGTATTTATTGGTTAGTTATCCGATATACCCACCAATTTCCAGTATTCTTCTATACTACTGCAATTCAGAATCTTATGTTCTCTTCTTGTCCGAATAGTTCTTCTTTTACGTTGGTCTTTGAGTATTCTGCATACGACAATCCAAGTTAAGAGATCATAGAGAGCAAAAACAAAGTGTTAAATTACTGACTTCCAGCAAGTTGGATGGCATCAAGGCAGCAACTTGAAATGATTCGACAAAATTGTAAAAGAAAAACATCAAAGTTGTGCAAAAGTTTGCCTTTATTAGCTGATGACTAGATTCGGACTTTTTCAGTCCACTTCCAAATCATCCATTACATGTGAACGCTCGCTACAAGCCTTGCACATGTGTATTTACGAAACGACTATGCTGTGCTGCTTCAAGAGAAATAAATATTTGCTCTCCCCTGACATATTTTGCATGTTGCCACTCAGTAGTCGATCGAGGAATAATTTTCGGGGTTAACTCATCATTGAAGCACAGAAACCAGCGGTAAACGTAATACGTGGTGTTAATCTGGTCTTGTCATATAGGTACCTCTTCATGAATCAACAAATTCAACTGCACCGTAACAATACAGACTGTATTTTGCTAATGAAATTCATGATAAAAAATTCACCACAATTTGAGAACAGTGATGGTTCAAATGGCTCTGAACACTATGGGACTTAACATCTGTGGTCATCAGTCCCCTAGAACATAGAACTACTTAAACCCAACTAACCTAAGGACATCACACACAGCCATGCCCGAGGCAGGATTCGAACTGCGACCGTAACAGTCGGGCGGTTCCGGACTGAGCGCCTAGAACCGCTTGACCACCGCAGCCGGCTGAGAACAGTGATGTCCATACCTGCAACACTAGATGAAAAAATGTACTTATTACATGTCATTAAAGCTGTCAGTGGCTCAGAAATTTCAATATGCAACAACAATAATTTTTGACCATTTTCCCAATAAAATAAAATGCCAAAAAACTTGTTTTTATGTGTAGATACATGAACAGGACTAATAAAGAATGTATTAATTAATGTTAACACCAATCCTATACACATATCTTGTAAACTGTCTCGTCCCACATAAATTTGATAACAGAATGGTTGCAATAGTCTATGGAACATGTAACTAGCTAACTAATAACAGCGTTGTTTAGGGACACTCACTGCTGGGCATACTTTTTATTTAACGAAGAGGTTTATGAACTATCAGATGCCGGCACGGGGTGGCCGAGCGGTTCTAGGCGCTACAGTCTGGAACCGCGCGACCGCTATGGTCACAGGTTCGAATCCTGCCTTGGGCATGAATGTGTGTGATGTCCTTAGGTTAGTTACGTTTAAGTAGTTCTAAGTTCTAGGGGACTGATGACCTCAGAAGTTAAGTCCCATAGTGCGCAGAGCCAGTTGAACCATTTGTGGTATCAACGTTCGCTACCACACTTGTTAGGGGTTGCAGTTATCGACCGCGGTCCGTATTAGAATCGCTGGATCCGCTAGTCGAGACTAGCGTCGCTAGCGCCGAAGTCTCTAGCGTGCGCTCTGCCACTCTTGCTCGGGACTTCAAGTAGGGAAGTAGTACAGCCCTTAGCTGGTAGGAAGCAACCTCTAATAAGGCACTTAGTTAAAGTATGGCCTATGTGATGCCTCTATAGCTCTCTGTTTGTAATTATATCCTTCCTGACTATGAAGACTTCTGTACCACCTGTTAAGTACGATATATTATTTTCTACCAATGACTTCTAATTATTTTAGACGTTGTAGACCCAGACCATGCAGCCAGGTCCTTATCAACTTCACTGACAAACCTGCTGTATATGCAAAGAAGAGATTTGTATGCTTCTATTTAGCGTTGGCCACCAGTCATTCACATTGGCGACAATTCGTTTGTCGTCGTCATAACAGATTCACTCCGCATATCCGATGTTTGCATAGCCCACCGCGCATTCCTATCTTTGCGGGACGCACTGCAGACAGCATGGCACCGGACAAACGTGGAGAGCTGTCAGAATCTTACTTAACCACTTTAATTGGTTGGTTGGTTTGGGGAAGGAGACCAGACAGTGTGGTCAACGGTCTCATCGGATTAGGGAAGGAAGTGGAAGGAAGTCAGCCGTGCCCTTTCAGAGGAACCATCCCGGCATTGGCCTGGAGTGATTTAGGGAAATCACGGAAAACCTAAATCAGGATGGCCGGACGCGGGATTGAACCGTCGTCCTCCCGAATGCGAGTCCAGTGTCTAACCACTGCGCCACCTCTCTCGGTCCACTTTAATTGGTCATGTTGTCTTCTGTGCAGCAAGTGGATAGTGGTCACCATGTATGTTATCAGTAGCGTATGCGCTGATGTGGTCGTCCGCAGGAATATCAGCGATTATTGGTAATAATAATTACTTTCTTGGTTAGAAGTTAATGGGCAATATTGACATTACGATTTCCGTGTATTTGCGTTACATGCTTTCGACAGTGTTATTGTTTTGTGTCACTACCATCACTCACTCTGGACGGAATGCTACTACGTTGACTTCTATGTGCAATCCTCAAGAGGGCAGACGCGTAGGTGACATCTGTAGGGGATAAAAATAACGTGCTTTTCCTGCTGGTTTTCCGCAACTTTTATACGTATATCCTGCTTCTGTTGTAACAGTAGCTAACTTAACTGCGATTCCTTCCTGTTTCGTTTGTGGTAAAGATGGCACTTACGTAATTCCCGAAAACTGTCACGAAGCTATATGTAGGCTATTCCGGACACTCCATCTACTTGAGTCACCTCCTGTGCTCCGACTTCTGTTTGTGTGTCGCATTCGCATATGAAAGAAATAAGTTCCTGTGTATAATCAATGCTTCTATCAAGTCTTCTCCTAAATACATGCAACGCTTAATACACTAAAAACTGTAGCACGTCAACATGATTTAACGACGTGATAAGTTACTGTACATTTAATAAACGAACTGCTTGATTAACATTTAGCAGTATGCAAAATCTGCCGATAACTTGTAACGCAACTTCATTTGACTTCCAGATGTTGCTCAGATATTCCGCAGAAAACTACAAGAAATCAGTTACAGTAATTACCACAAACATTTGTAACTTATGATACGAATAAGGGCTGTAACAGGCTATGGTGCATTTGGATGTGGTTGTACTCGGCCTCTTCGTTCTTAGTCTATAAGATGTAAATTACGAGGTCCGACTACAGCAGACGAAACTGCAGGCCACGAGCACGCCTATCGTCAGAAGACCGGAGTACATGAAAATAAGTTGTGTTGTTATTGTTGCGATTTTCAGGCCGAGAACTGGTGTATGGCGGCCCTCCTCTTAAACGTATCCTCTGCCAGCCTCTTCATCTCTGCGTGTGTGTCCTTTCTGCCGATCCGTTCTTTTAGTCAAGTTCTGCGGTTAATTTTTTTCCCTCTCATTTCGATTCAATACCTTAGCATAAGATATGCGATCTGCCTATCTAACCTTTAGCACTCGCTGTAGCACACCATTTAAAAAACTTCGTTTTCCCCTTGTGAACTGTTCATCGTCCACATATCACTTCCATACAAGGCTACATTCCATACAAAATCCTCCACAAAAACACTTGAAAATATAAATTTATATTCAATGTTTACAAATTTCTCTTTTTTTTAAAAAAAATATTTCCTTTAAGTTCTTTCTACTGCTGCCATCGTCTCTTAATTTGCTAACCGAATAAGAAAACTCATCTACTATTTTTTATGTTTCATTTCCTAGTCTAATTCCCTCATTATCGCCTGATTTAATTCGACTACATTACGTTACCCTAGTTTTACTTTTATTGATGTTCATCTTATTACCTCTTTTCAAGACACTATCTATCCCGTTCGACTGCTCTTACAAGTCGTTTGACGTCTCTAACTGAGTTACAAAGTTATCGGCATATCTTAAAAGTTTTAATTTATTTTCCATGAACTTAATTTACTTTATAAATTTTTATTCGGTTTTCTTCATAGCTTGCTCAGTGTACAGATTGAATAACGTCGGGGGTAGGCATCAGTTCTACCTCGCTTCCTTCACAACTACCATCTGTCTCACACATCCTTCGACTGTCATAACTGTACAATTGTTTCTGTACCAGTTGTTTCGATCCCTATATACATGCTTTTTCCATTCAGATTTTCAAAGAGAATATTTCAGTCAACGTTGTCAAAAGCTTACTTTAAATCTACGAATGGCGGAAACGTAAGGTTTTCATCTTCCAACCTATCGTCTGACGTAAGTCTTAGGGGAAAAAATTGTCTCGCGCGTTATTGCATTTCTCCAGGGCCCAAACTGATTTTGCCGAAGCCAGCCTCTAACAGTTTTTACATTCTTCCGCAGTTAATTCGTTTCAGTAATTTGCAAGCATGATTTATTAAACATATGATTCCTTAATATACACATTTTTTAACATATGTCTAATTAATAATTGACTATTGCACTCGTCTTTAAATCTGAAGATATTTCGCATGTGTCATATATGTATTCGTATCTTGTGCACCAGGTGGATTAGTATTGACATGACTGGCTCTTCCGAGGATATCAATAATTCTGTTGGAATATCATCTGCTCCAGGTACCTTACTTTCACTTAGCTGTTTCAGAGCTTTGTCGCCGGCCGAAGTGGCCGTGCGGTTAAAGGCGCTGCAGTCTGGAACCGCAAGACCGCTACGGTCGCAGGTTCGAATCCTGCCTCGGGCATGGATGTTTGTGATGTCCTTAGGTTAGTTAGGTTTAACTAGTTCTAAGTTCTAGGGGACTAATGACCTCAGCAGTTGAGTCCCATAGTGCTCAGAGCCATTTGAACCATTTGAACCAAGAGCTTTGTCAAAGTCTTCTCGCAGTATCATATCCATCATCTTATTTTCATTCACTTCCTCTTCCCCTTTCCATGATATTGTTTTCAAGTACGTTTTCCTTGTATAGACTTACCTACGTCCGTATCCGAGAATATCACTATTTTGTAGAAGATACCACTCGAGATACTGAATTTAATTTACGAGAGGAGAAAATATAATAATATCAACAAAGGGAGTAGGCAAATAGGGATACAGTTGCCTAAAAAATTAGATTGGCGTTAAGTGGAAAGTGAGAAAACAGAAACGGCTGGACGAAAGATGCAAAGTTGAAGAAGCACCATGATTTTCGGAAAGATAGATATCATCTATATATTAAAAACTGTAAACTTCGCCGAAAATAAAAACACCTGCACGAATATTAGAAACCCAGATAGCAACCCATTCCTAATCAAAGAAAGGAAGACTGAATCGTGCAAGGAATTTCTTTGATTAGGAATGGGTTGCTATCTGGGTTTCTAATATTCGTGCAGGTGTTTTTATTTTCGGCGAAGTTTACAGTTTTTAATATATACACTCCTGGAAATGGAAAAAAGAACACATTGACACCGGTGTGTCAGACCCACCATACTTGCTCCGGACACTGCGAGAGGGCTGTACAAGCAATGATCACACGCACGGCACAGCGGACACACCAGGAACCGCGGTGTTGGCCGTCGAATGGCGCTAGCTGCACAGCATTTGTGCACCGCCGCCGTCAGTGTCAGCCAGTTTGCCGTGGCATACGTAGCTCCATCGCAGTCTTTAACACTGGTAGCATGCCGCGACAGCGTGGACGTGAACCGTATGTGCAGTTGACGGACTTTGAGCGAGGGCGTACAGTGGGCATGCGGGAGGCCGGGTGGACGTACCGCCGAATTGCTCAACACGTGGGGCGTGAGGTCTCCACAGTACATCGATGTTGTCGCCAGTGGTCGGCGGAAGGTGCACGTGCCCGTCGACCTGGGACCGGACCGCAGCGACGCACGGATGCACGCCAAGACCGTAGGATCCTATGCAGTGCCGTAGGGGACCGCACCGCCACTTCCCAGCAAATTAGGGACACTGTTGCTCCTGGGGTATCGGCGAGGACCATTCGCAACCGTCTCCATGAAGCTGGGCTACGGTCCCGCACACCGTTAGGCCGTCTTCCGCTCACGCCCCAACATCGTGCAGCCCGCCTCCAGTGGTGTCGCGACAGGCGTGAATGGAGGGACGAATGGAGACGTGTCGTCTTCAGCGATGAGAGTCGCTTCTGCCTTGGTGCCAATGATGGTCGTATGCGTGTTTGGCGCCGTGCAGGTGAGCGCCACAATCAGGACTGCATACGACCGAGGCACACAGGGCCAACACCCGGCATCATGGTGTGGGGAGCGATCTCCTACACTGGCCGTACACCACTGGTGATCGTCGAGGGGACACTGAATAGTGCACGGTACATCCAAACCGTCATCGAACCCATCGTTCTACCATTCCTAGACCGGCAAGGGAACTTGCTGTTCCAACAGGACAATGCACGTCCGCATGTATCCCGTGCCACCCAACGTGCTCTAGAAGGTGTAAGTCAACTACCCTGGCCAGCAAGATCTCCGGATCTGTCCCCCATTGAGCATGTTTGGGACTGGATGAAGCGTCGTCTCACGCGGTCTGCACGTCCAGCACGAACGCTGGTCCAACTGAGGCGCCAGGTGGAAATGGCATGGCAAGCCGTTCCACAGGACTACGTCCAGCATCTCTACGATCGTCTCCATGGGAGAATAGCAGCCTGCATTGCTGCGAAAGGTGGATATACACTGTACTAGTGCCGACATTGTGCATGCTCTGTTGCCTGTGTCTATGTGCCTGTGGTTCTGTCAGTGTGATCATGTGATATATCTGACCCCAGGAATGTGTCAATAAAGTTTCCCCTTCCTGGGACAATGAATTCACGGTGTTCGTATTTCAATTTCCAGGAGTGTAGATGATATCTATCTTTCCGAAAATCATGGTGCTTCTTCAACTTTGCATCTTTCGTCCAGCCGTTTCTGTTTTCTCACTTTCCACTTAACGCCAATCTAATTTTTTAGGCAACTGTATCCCTATTTGCCTACTCCCTTTGTTGATATTATTATATTTTCTCCTCTCGTAAATTAAATTCAGTATCTCGAGTGGTATCTTCTACAAAATAGTGATATTCTCGGATACGGACGTAGGTAAGTCTTTCACATGTGGCTGCGAGTAAGGAAGTACGGATGCGATACGGATAACATTTCTTCTGTCCGGGCAGCCCTCTAGCTATCATATAGCCGCAACCACGTGACTGAATAATGAACATGGCGGAACGCGAAGCGGGTAAAAATGAATCGTTCCTTTAATTAGTACTACACACCTCTAGCGGTCGGAAGGCGTACAGAAATGCGCGGACCACGACGTAGGTACTGTTTGCAGATTTAACCCTAGATTACTAAACCCTCGTACAATTTGTGATTGCAGTTGGTAACAATTCGCGGTTACCGATTTTCTGGTATTGTCAGTATAGGGTCTAAAAAAAGGACACTGTGTACTTATTTTGTACGTGACATACCATTGGAGTACTTAAAGTGTAATTAACTAGTGAATAAACTATAAATTATAGCTTGCTTTGAATAAAATAGGGGCTAGTAAAATGTACGATGATTTACTAACAATGTAAAATTTTCTCCCCGTTAGTGTTCTAGGGTTATTAGGAAACGGTTTCTGGGGGGGGGGGGGGGGGTCTGGGCCAATTTTCTGCACTGCCACGGCTTCCAACCAGTCCTCATTAGGGTTGCGTGCGTCGCTGTGTTCATGTATTGGCTGCTGATGACGGAAGGGGGACGCTGAAACCTGGTGCCCACTCTTCTGGAATAGCACCAAAGAGGCCCGCT
Organism: Schistocerca cancellata; assembly: GCF_023864275.1. Lineage (NCBI taxonomy): Eukaryota > Metazoa > Arthropoda > Insecta > Orthoptera > Acrididae > Schistocerca > Schistocerca cancellata. The sequence continues at coordinate 1,051,833,184 of NC_064626.1, read as the reverse complement.
AAAGTTAACGTTCCCATGCGGAGGACGGATCACCGTCAATACTGTAGCATGCCTTCATGTCATGAGACACTGCAGATGGCTTTGGAATTTAATCCAGTGCACTGGCGAAAAGACTAATGGTCAGGGACTTAACGCCACCACCCTTCTTCTCTCGTCTGCCGCGAAGACAAAGGGACAACTGCTAACAGTGCGTAACGTACCCGGACGGTCACCTGTCTTTAAGTTCAGGCTACTGCCGACGGTCCTTTACTTCTGTGACCCGACGCGAAACGGTGTACCCACCGCGGCCCGACCATTGACTAGGCTTGTAACGGAAAGGTAACCACGTTGTTCACGAAGGATCACTTACCCCCTTCTTTTGTTAAACACTATAAAACATTAACTCACCGTACAGCGACCACGACTTGCCAACTCATCTCACGAGGCTCCATTATGACTTCCGATTTCCCGACTTCCAAAGCTACTCCACAAAATTATTTTAATATTTAGACCTTTCGGCCAATCATCCTCAGGAATGGTATCCAAACACTTCCATTGCCTTTTCCTGTTACTACTAATGGAACGCTGCAAAGAAGTGCTTCCTGGCATGGCTTTCAAGATTATTTTCCACTTGTTTTGAAAAAACACCGACCATCCTGGGGAAATGACTCTATCTTGAAAACAGCATAGTCTATGCAGGCTGCCACCCATTTGGCAGTTTTAAAGAGAGACCGGCTCGTTCTCTGCAGGCAACAAGAAAGTTTCCTTTCCACGGATCCAGGGAATCGGCTGCTGGCTACTAGGCGAGCACACAGGTACGGCCAAGTCATAAACTGTAACATATCGTTTCCGCGTCACTGTAACACCTACAGCGCCTCTCGGTGTTGAAAAAACAAAAATAGCTCCCAAATTAGCTCCCATGTCCTTAAAATATCAATTCACAAAATGACCCAAGTCCCTCCACAAGTAGTAATTACGAAAAATAAATAAAAAACAAATAGAGGGAAATATCTAGTATAGAAAGCAAAAGAAAAGAAAAGGAAAATTTAATTATAAATTTTAGAAACATGGGAAGGGGAAAAACAGAAGAAAATATTAAAATATTAGTTATTCCAATACGTAAGAAAATCAATATTATAGTCATAGAACGTAGGTCTGTGACACCAAAGATAGTGTTTATTAAAGTATAAATAGCCATACGTTGTAATTAATATACCCCAATCTCTAGTCTGTGCTAGTTCGGAAGTTATTTAGGACGTACAGCTTTAGAGAACAACAATTGGGGACTTCATTAAACAGGGATCGAGAATAGATCGTTACGAGATTGTTTTTGAGGATTGTCAATTCAAGACTTTAATTTGGACATTTATCAGACTAGATAAACGGGAAGGTGAATAGTAATCTCTTTGGATTTAATGTCAATTCGTGTGAATATTTAAACGCTTTACTGAATTGAGAATTTTAACCGGATTCGGACTTTGAATTATGATAGTGGGAAACCTTAACTTCACGCGACTAGTGATCATAGTTAATGACAGTTTGCGGATATTAAATAGAAATAACTTATTTGCCGAACGTGACAGGATATTATCTAACATCTCTGATGCTAGCGGGAATCCTACTTAGATATCTAATTAAAGATCTTCTTTGAATGAGATCGTATGAGTGAACCTATTTATTAATAATTCTTGTCAATAAACTGACGTTGTTAATTCGAAACATAATACAAGTCTTGAACATTAATTTAACTTAGATTAATAAACGTTAAGGTTACGTGATCTATGCCAAGAACAAACTAGCGATTCGTAACTAAAACAATTGAACGAAAAGTTAAAGTATCGTCGTCTGTAAGCATTGGTAGTAACGGTAGTAAAAAATTTTTCTCTCGGAGTTGGGAAGACTATACGTGTAGTGATCCACGTTTAACACTGGGTTTTAAAAGTAATCAAACTGATACTTAGCCGGGACAATATTAAATAAAAGTAAAACCCTTCAATGACAGTCAATGTGTAAAAAATAAAATCAAACTTTCACCTATTAGACGAAAAAGCGGAAACAGAAAAAGGGCTGCTACATCACGCAGGTGGCATTTTCGTCTGCCAGATGAAGTGTGAGGCAAAAATGCTGTTCTCAATCTGGAGACGGTGGTCGATCTTTTCCTAATACTCCTAAATGGATTGTGACCGGAGACTACATGGCTGGCCAACAGCTTTGTAATTTCCCATGTTGGCCGGCATCTGCCGTCATCCCCTCCCCATTCCCCTCAAAAGAGAAAATATTCCTGTTAGGGAGTAGCACCTTACAGACGCTATAACAGCTTGAGCAGGGAACGGCCAATGAAAATGCATACAGTCTGCACCTGATTCTGACTGGCTGGAATGCTTGAAGGTTAAATAATTTGATGAAAGTTTTTGGGACCTCGTGGAATCGGGGAGTGACCTGTCAGCCCTGTCGGATGTAGAAACTGTGTTCCCTCTGGGGCAGAAGTGGAGTTTTCGCAGTATATCTAGGAATACTGCAGTCATGTTCTTACAGTGAGACATTCAGAAAGCGCTTCCCCGTGCGTGAGTGTGGTTTCTTCCTGTTTGAACTTTTTAGGTGAGTGTTTCCTTTAAGTTTTTAGTGAACGAGACGGGCTTGGCGAGGTTTATTAAAGCGCGATAAACTATTTTCGCTCCGTGGAAGATTGAGAATGATGTTTTGTGTGACTCTTTCTCTTTTGACTTTGAACTGTATTCCTATTTTGCTGTTGTGGCGATTATCGGCAGGAGCTGCTAGTGGCCAGCTGGAGGCGGCATGTGTCTCCAGAGTTTGAATGCGCTCAATCCGAGTATTCGGTTCACCACAAAGTGGAAAAAGATGGGAGCTTACCATTCCTGGCTGTCATAGAAGAAAAGCTGGCGGAACTATGGGACGGACGGGACACGGTATCTACCGCAAAGAAGGTCACACAGACATATCTGCAGGCCAAAAGCTGTCATCACACCGCACAATAGTGTCTTTCCCTCCATGGTACTCAGTCTCAAGTTCCGACAGACTGTGAGGTTAGCTGCAACACCTAAGAATGGTGTTCCTAGAGAATAGGCTCTTTTTTCTAATAAACAGATACCTTTTCGTGTGAAGCGAGGTCGCGGTAGAGATGTAAATGAAGATGCAGAGCCGGCCTCTGTGGCCGAGCGGTTCTGGGCGCTTCAGTCCGGAACCGCGCTGCTGCTGCGGTCACAGGTTCGAATCCTGCCTCGGGCATGGATGTGTGTGATGTCCTTAGGTTAGTTAGGTTTAAGTAGTTCAAACAGCATAGTGAACGCATTATTGTGGCCAAGATAGACACAAATCCCATGCCTACTACAGTAGTACAAGTTTATATGCCAACTACCTCTGCAGATGATGAAGAAATAGATGAAATGTATGACGAGATAAAAGAAATTATTCAGGTAGTGAAAGGAGACGAAAATTTAATAGTCATGGGTGACTGGAATTCGTCAGTAGGAAAAGGGAGAGAAGGAAACATAGTAGGTGAATATGGATTGGGGGGAAGGAATGAAAGAGGAAGCCGCCTTGTAGAATTTTGCACAGAGCATAACTTAATCATAGCCAACACTTGGTTCAAGAATCATAGAAGAAGGTTGTATACCTGGAAGAATCCTGGAGATACTAGTAGGTATCAGATAGATTATATAATGGTAAGACAGAGATTTAGGAACCAGGTTTTAAATTGTAAGACATTTCCTGGGGCAGATGTGGATTCTGACCACAATCTATTGGTTATGAACTGCAGATTGAAACTGAAGAAACTGCAAAAAGGTGGGAATTTAAGGAGATGGGACCTGGATAAACTGAAAGAACCAGAGGTTGTAGAGAGTTTCAGGGAGAGCATAAGGAAACAATTGACAGGAATGGGGGAAAGAAATACAGTAGAAGAAGAATGGGTAGCTCTGAGGGATAAAGTAGTGAAGGCAGCAGAGGATCAAGTAGGTAAAAAGACGAGGGCTAATAGAAATCCTTGGGTAACAGAAGAAATATTGAATTTAATTGATGAAAGGAGAAAATACAAAAATGCAGTAAGTGAAGCAGGCAAGAAGGAATACAGACGTCTCAAAAATGATATCGACAGGAAGTGCAAAATGGCTAAGCAGGGATGGCTAGAGGACAAATGTAAGGATGTAGAGGCTTGTCTCACTAGGGGTAAGATAGATACTGCCTACAGGAAAATTAAAGAGACCTTTGGAGAGAAGAGAACCACTTGTATGAATATCAAGAGCTCAGATGGTAACCCAGTTCTAAGCAAAGAAGGGAAGGCAGAAAGGTGGAAGGAGTATATAGAGGGTTTATACAAGGGCGATGTATTTGAGGACAATATTATGGAAATGGAAGAGGATGTAGATGAAGACGAAATGGGAGATAAGATACTGCGTGAAGAGTTTGACAGAGCACTGAAAGACCTGAGTCGAAACAAGGCCCCGGGAGTAGACAACATTTCATTTGAACTACTGATGGCCTCGGGAGAGCCAGTCATGACAAAACTCTACCATCTGGTGAGCACGATGTATGAGACAGGTGAAATACCCTCAGACTTCAAGAAGAATATAATAATTCCAATCCCAAAGAAAGCAGGTGTTGACAGATGTGAAAATTACCGAACTATCAGTTTAATAAGTCACAGCTGCAAAATACTAACGCGAATTCTTTACAGACGAATGGAAAAACTGGTAGAAGCCGACCTCGGGGAAGATCAGTTTGGATTCCGTAGAAATGTTGGAACACGTGAGGCAATACTGACCTTACGACTTATCTTAGAAGAAAGATTAAGAAAAGGCAAACCTACGTTTCTAGCATTTGTAGACTTAGAGAAAGCTTTTGACAATGTTAACTGGAATACTCTCTTTCAAATTCTGAAGGTGGCAGGGGTAAAATACAGGGAACGAAAGGCTATTTACAGTTTGTACAGAAACCAGATGGCAGTTATAAGAGTCGAGGGACATGAAAGGGAAGCAGTGGTTGGGAAAGGAGTAAGACAGGGTTGTAGCCTCTCCCCGATGTTATTCAATCTGTATATTGAGCAAGCAGTAAAGGAAACAAAAGAAAAATTCGGAGTAGGTATTAAAATTCATGGAGAAGAAATAAAAACTTTGAGGTTCGCCGATGACATTGTAATTCTGTCAGAGACAGCAAAGGACTTGGAAGAGCAGTTGAACGGAATGGACAGTGTCTTGAAAGGAGGATATAAGATGAACATCAACAAAAGCAAAACGAGGATAATGGAATGTAGTCGAATTAAGTCGGGTGATGCTGAGGGAATTAGATTAGGAAATGATACACTTAAAGTAGTAAAGGAGTTTTGCTATTTAGGGAGTAAAATTACCGATGATGGTCGAAGTAGAGAGGATATAAAATGTAGACTGGCAATGGCAAGGAAAGCGTTTCTCAAGAAGAGGAATTTGTTAACATCGAGAATAGATTTAAGTGTCAGGAAGTCGTTTCTGAAAGTATTTGTATGGAGTGTAGCCATGTATGGAAGTGAAACATGGACGATAACTAGTTTGGACAAGAAGAGAATAGAAGCTTTCGAAATGTGGTGCTACAGAAGAATGCTGAAGATAAGGTGGGTAGATCACGTAACTAATGAGGAGGTATTGAATAGGATTGGGGAGAAGAGAAGTTTGTGGCACAACTTGACTAGAAGAAGGGATCGGTTGGTAGGACATGTTTTGAGGCATCAAGGGATCACAAATTTAGCATTGGAGGGCAGTGTGGAGGGTAAAAATCGTAGAGGGAGACCAAGAGATGAATACACTAAGCAGATTCAGAAGGATGTAGGTTGCAGTAGATACTGGGAGATGAAGAAGCTTGCACAGGATAGAGTAGCGTGGAGAGCTGCATCAAACCAGTCTCAGGACTGAAGACCACAACAACAACAACAACAGTTCAAATTTCTAGGGGACTGATGACCTCAGATGTTAAGTCCCATAGTGCTTAGAGCCACTTGAACCATTTTGAAGATGCAGAGGCACTCACTGCAACGGCCTTCTTGCCGTATTTTGGTGGCTTATATTCAGGATTAGAAAGAACCATCCAGGGACACGGCGTTTTTCATCCATAAGCAAAATGTGGTATGTTGTGTTCGGTCATAGTTGATCTTGGCTTAGAAAATACGGCGAGTATAACATCTCACACCAGTGTGGGATATGTTGCACTGGTGCCGGCCGGAGTGGCCGTGCGGTTAAAGGCGCTGCAGTCTGGAACCGTAAGGCCGCTGCGGTCGCAGGTTTGAATCCTGCCTCGGGCATGGATGTTTGTGATGTCCTTAGGTTAGTTAGGTTTAACTAGTTCTAAGTTCTAGGGGACTAATGACCTCAGCAGTTGAGTTCCATAGTGCTCAGAGCCATTTTTGTTGCACTGGTCAGAAATGTCACACGGTGAGGACCATTGACATACACACGTGGGCCAGCCTGATAAATCACCGGTAGCGGAGCATTGCTTGAACACGGCACAACACATGTTTTACGATAGGACTCAAGTTTTATCTGCAACATCATCATTCCGGGATTGTGTTTCTTGGCAAGCCAGACATGTCCTTGCGAGAGATAAGCTTATCAACAGGGATGCGGAATTTGAACGAATTTCTGTCCGCAATTCAGCACTGGCTGCCATTAAATGAAAACAGGAGAAACAAGAACCTCCAACTCATGACCCGACGCAGCCCACTGCAGAGGGTAAATTCAGCTTTTAAACGCAAGACTGTCCAGCAGTACAGCAAGTGGCAACCACGCACGGCCGGCTCACAGGGCGCCGTTTTCATCCAACTGTAAGCGCCTTCCAGTGCAAGGTAATTCCTGCTCATAGCGTAATAAATTTCCACCCCTCCGCTCGATTATCGCCAGTGGCGGCTCGCAGCAGACAGCGCCAGTTGCCTCCACTTGAAGAAGTTGGCCAGATGTTTCGATGCACTGTTGTGAGTTCAGCACAAATTTATCAGGCGGAAAATCCGAGAAGCGTATTTGCATAATGTGAATCCAGGATGAGCCCACCTTTTTGCAAATACACAACTGCGATTTTGCTTTAATAACCAAACATGCTTCACCACAGTTGTGGCATCGTCGGTGAGTTACTTTATTTTTTCTGAAATGCATATAAGCCGTGCCGCGGCTCGCGTTGGTGCTGTTTGGAGGTTTCCGCCCTCTGTTGGAGGCCAGACGGTATCGTTTAGTTGGCATGGTTACGGTTGTTTGTCTTCTTCTCGTGTTGACTGGCGCCACTCGGTTTCACAAGCGTTGCCTGTCCGCTAGCGGCAGCATCGGCGGTTATCGATATGTAGTAACTGTTGCCCTATCTTTGGGGCGACGTCGTTGTTTTCCGGGTCGTGTGAGTGGGCCAGTTCAGTTGGAGACTCAGGAGGAGCCAGGTCCGCGCAGTGCCAGAACACGCCGGGACCGCTGGTGGCGAGCTTTTACTGCCGGATGGAAGGGCTGTGGTCACGAGCGTGCACGACCTCGTCGTAAGCCGGATCCAGCAAGCTTTAAGATGACTGCATTTCAATCCAAGCAGCAAAACCTCCACGATTGTGATATCTCGCGATTCTCCAGTGACTTGGGTGGGTGATTCTTCTACTCTGGTGGTAGTGGTTCCTTCCTCGTTCCAGGCGCTCTAAACACAGTATTCTGGGGACATAGTGCAGACCGTCGGCTCCGTCTTTGGCGTATTGTTCCATCGTTGCATTTGCGTTATCGGACGTCAGGCAGCTTCAGCAAGATTATCATTAGTCATTCGTTAGACTGCCACTTGCCTGATTTAGCATCTTGTGAAGTGAATGCAACTCTTGGTTGCCTATCTCATCGCTCGCGAAAGTGTTTGTTGCCGGAACTTCTCAGAGGTCGATTCCTGAAGCACCGTCTGTGGCCCCTTGGTTCTTCTAAGACACGTGTATTCTAAAAGGAGGTCTGATGGCCAGTAGTTCAGTGTAACGCTCCTTCAGCCCACGCCTTCTGTGGGTATAATCTGCGTTAGTAACCTTTTAGGAGCTTATGTACTGTTCCTTGTGTTTTATTATCGTATTATTTATTAGAATACCTTGTAATGCCTACATTAAAGGTTATATATTTCTAGTTAACAGTTCCGGTCGCCTTCTGGAATAAATCCAGCAGTGTATTGTTCAGTTGATGTTAAGGGTTGTGTAATAATTTTACCATCGTCTTATTTCACCTGCTTGGTGACCAGTTGCTTGTTTTTTAATTAACCTTTGCTACTGTATTTGCTGTTTTACAGCAGGTTTCTAAATCTTTTATAATATTGCCGTTCCTGGCGTGTAAGGCCTTCAGCCGTGATTGGGGTCACTTGCCTTAAAATTCTAATTTGGTATTTTTACGCGGTAAGCCATTAAAACCTTATTTACTGCCATTGCTGGCGTCTGATGCCGTCTGCTGTGTTTGCGGCGGCTTGCCTTTAATATTTCAATACCTGTAAATTGTAAGTTGCAGCGAGTTTTAAACAATTCTTAGTTTATTGCCGTTCCTGGCGTGTAAGATCTTCTGCTCAAATCACAGTGGCTTGTTTTTAAAATATTATCTGGTGTATCTGTATTTAATGGTGATTTGCTAAATTGTAACTCACTGAAAACACTATTATTTACACATTTGTTTATTCCTTCATTAATAACGTGTGGTATTCATTTAATTATTGTTGAGTCTGGAATTACTGGTTTAAAATAAATTGTGTGTAACTGTAAAAGGCAACCAATAGTAACTGATTACGGCCCCGTCCATAATTGTAACCGAATCCTGCCTTCCCTTTATTACCAGGTTTCAGCATAAATATAGATTATATTTACGTTAGAAACTATGACACATCAGATTTTCTTGTTATTTGAATTAAATATGAAAAAAAACAAGGAAAAAGCAGGGTAAGTCCATTTAATTCGGAAATCAGTTTATGGCACATTCTTATGGCCAGCCGTCGGTACTAAAATGCAGATAAAATGGCTTTCATATACCGCGCCCGATTTTCTCACGGAAAGAACGTAGCCACTCCAAGGCTTGCTTCCACTGTTTGCATTACACCTGGCAGATTAGTTAGGTAGCGTATTGAGGTAGCAAGCTGAGACGAACCGTTTGATATGGGCCACTTGTGGTCTATCAAGTCGGGAAACTACCTCAAATTGGCCTACAAAGACTACGTAAGCTACAGCGCATGCGCGTCGAGCGAGTTTTTCAACATTCTCGCGCACTCTTCGCACAAACCATTGTTTTTGTTGTGGTCTTCAGTCCTGAGACTGTTAGATGCAGCTCTCCATGCTACTCTATCCAGTGCAAGCTTCTTCATCAACCAGTACTTACTGCAACCTACATCCTTCTGAATCTGCTTAGTGTATTCATCTCTTGGTCTCCCTCTACGATTTTTACCCTCCACGCTGCCCTCCAATGCTAAACTTGTGATACCTTGATGTCTCACAACATGCCCTACCAACCGGTCCCTTCTTCTTGTCAAGTTGTGTCACAAACTCCTCTTCTCCCCTATCTACCCATCTAATCTTCAGCATTCTTCTATAGCACCACATTTCGAAAGCTTCTATTCTCTTCTTGTCCAAACTATTTATCGTCCATGTTTCACTTCGATACATGGCTACACTCCATACAAATACTTTCACAAACGACTTCCTGACACTTAAATCTATACTCGATGTTAACATATTTCTCTACTTCAGAAATGCTTCCCTTGCCATTCCCAGTCTACATTTTATATCCTCCCTACTTCGACCATCATCGGTTATTTTGCTGCCCAAATAGCAAAACTCCTTTACTACTTTAAGTGTCTCATTTCCTAATCTAATTCCCTCAGCATCACCCGACTTAATTCGACTACATTCCCTTATCCTCGTTTTGCTTTTGTTGATGTTCATCTTATATCCTCCTTTCAAGACACTGTCCATTCCGTTCAGCTGCTCTTCCAGGTCCTTCGCTGTCTCTGACAGAATTACAATGTCATCGGCGAACGTCAAAGTTTTTATTTCTTCTCCATGGATTTTAATACCTACTCCGAATTTTTCTTTTGTTTCCTTTACTGCTTGCTCAATATACAGATTGAATAACATCGGGGAGAGGCTACAACCCTGTCTCACTCCCTTCCCCACGACTGCTTCCCTTTCATGTCCCTCGACTCTTATAACTGCCATCTGGTTTCTGTACAAATTGTAAATAGCCTTTCGCTCCCTGTATTTTATCCCTGCCAGCTTTAGAATTTGAAAGAGAGTATTCCAGTCGACATTGTCAAAAGCTTTCTCTAAGTCTACAAATGCTAGAAACGTAGGTTTGCCTTTCCTTAATCTTTCTTGTAAGATAAGGCGTAAGGTCAGTATTGCCTCACGTGTTCCAGTATTTCTACGGGATCCAAACTGATCTTCCCCAAGGTCGGCTTCTACCAGTTTTTCCAATCGTCTTTAAAGAATTCGTGTTAGTATTTCGCAGCTGCGACTTATTAAACTGATAGTTCGGAAATTTTCACATCTGTCAACACCTGCCTTCTTTGAGATTGGAATTATTATATTCTTCTTGAAGTCTGAGGGTATTTCGCCTGTCTCATACATTTTGCTCACCAGATGGTAGAGCTTGTCATGATTGGTTCTCCCAAGGCCGTCAGTAGTTCTAATGGAATATTGTCTGCTCCCGGGGCCTTGTTTCGACTTAGGTCTTTCAGTGCTCTGTCAAACTCTTCACTCAGTATCATATCTCCCATTTCATCTTCATCTACATTCTCTTCCATTTCCATAATATTGTCCTCCAGTACATCTCCCTTGTATAGACCCTCTATATACTCCTTCCACCTTTCTGCTTTCCCTTCTTTGCTTAGAAATGGGTTTCCATCAAAGCTCTTGATATTCATACAAGTGGTTCTCCTTTCTACAAAGGTCTCTTTAATTTTCCTGTAGGCAATATCTATCTTACCCCTAGTGAGCCTCTACATCCTTACATTTGTCCTCTAGCCATCCCTGCTTAGCCATTTTGCCCTTCCTGTCGATCTCATTTTTGAGACGTTTGTATTTCTTTTTGCCTCCTTCATTTACTGCATTTTTATATTTTCTCCTTTCATCAATTAAATTCAATATTTCTTCTGTTACCCAAGGATTTCTACTAGGCCTCGTCTTTTTACCTACTTGATCGTCTGCTGCCTTCACTACTTCAACCCTCAGAGCTACCCATTCTTCTTCTACTGTATTTCTTTCCCCCATTCCTGTCAATTGTTCCTTATGCTCTCCCTGAAACTCTGTACAATCTCTGGTTTAGTCAGTTTATCAAGGTCCCATCTCCTTAATTTCCCACCTTTTTGCAGTTTCTTCAGTTTTAATCTACAGGTCATAACCAATAGATTGTGGTCAGAGTCCACATCTGCCCTGGAAATGTCTTACAATTTAAAACCTGGTTCCTAAATCTCTGTCTTACCATTATATAATCTATCTGATACCTTTTAGTATCTCCAGGTTTCTTCAATGTATACAACCTTCTTTCATGATTCTTGAACCAAGTGATAGCTATGATTAATTTATGCTCTGTGCAAAATTCTACCAGAGGGCTTCCTCTTTCATTTCTTACCCCCAGTCCATATTCACCTACTATGTTTCCTTCTCTCCCTTTTCCTACCTTCGAATTCCAGTCACCCATGACTATTAAATTTTCGTCTCCCTTCACTACGTGAATAATTTCTTTTATCTCATCATACAATTCATCAATTTCTTCATCATGTGCAAAGCTAGTTGGCATATAAACTTGTACTACTGTAGTAGGCGTGGGCTTCGTGTCTATCTTGGCCACAGTAATGCGTTCACTATGCTGTTTGTAGTAGCTTACCCGCACTCTTGTTTTTTTTTATTCTTTCTTAAACCTACTCCTGCATTACCCGTATTTGATTTTGTATTTATAGCCCTGTATTCACCTGACGAAAAGTCTTGTTCCTCCTGCCACCGAACTTCACTAATTCCCACTATATCTAACTTTAACCTATCCATTTCCCTTTTTAAATTTTCTAACCTACCTGCCCGATTAAGGGATCTGACATTCCACGCTCCGATCCGTAGAACGCCAGTTTTCTTTCTCCTGATAACGACGTCCTCCTGAGTAGTCCCCGCCCGGAGATCCGAATGGGGGCTATTTTACCTCCGGAATATTTTACCCAAGAGGACGCCATCATTATTTAACCATACAGTAAAGCTGCATGCCCTCGGGATAAATTACGGCTGCAGTTTCCCCTTGCTTTCAGCCGTTGGCAGTACCAGTACAGCAAGGCCGTTTTGGTTAGTGTTACAAGGCCAGATCAGTCAATCATCCAGACTGTTGCCCCTGAAACTACTGAAAATGCTGCTGCCCCTCTTCAGGAACCACACGTTTGTCTGGCCTCTCAACAGATACCCATCCGTTGTGGATGCACCTGCGGTACGGCAACCTGTATCGCTGAGGCACGCAAGCCTCCCCACCAACGGCACAAACCATTAGTTCTATAGCAAACAATGACTAGGACCTTTTTTGTAGGAAATTTAATATAGTTTAATTTTGTACTGCAACACGTTTGCGCTGGAGGGTGCGGTTTTTGAATTATTCAAGAAAAACTTACAAAAGAGATATTAAATGTGTTCCATCTCGGAAATCATTCGGAATAGGGCATACGTCCATATGAAGTTTTTTGTTCAGAATCACCAACACTATCACCCTCAAAGCATGTACCTTTCCTCCTGAATCACCCTGTATAAAGAGAAATAACCTGAACTTCCTGTTGCGTATGAGACATAACAGAAAATATTTAAAAATTAATTCGACTTCATTTTGATCAAAAATCTGTTTCAAAGTTAGGTAAATTAAGACTGTTTAGTAAATAACTAATCCTTCGTGTATATTTTTAGAATTCCTGCAAATATCTTATGAAAAAATGCAGACGTTCAAGAACTTAAACGGTTTCGTGGTCTCGACACAAGAAGTTTCTATTAGAATCTAGCACACGACGTACCAAAATCGAATTCCAACAAAAAGGAATTGCCAATGCTAAACGACAGCACGATGGTACGAAAATGCAACAAAATTGATGAATTTCCCACGTTCTTTTCGTGGTAATAATGTGCCTCCTTCGCGTGTTTTACCTTTTTTTCCATGTAATTTGTTGTTTTTTTCTCTTATAGTTCTTCTACACTCATTGAATTTGGCATCTTAATTATATTGGTTACACTCAACTGGAGTATTTTAAGCATTTTTCTGCAGTCTGAATAAAGTTTGACTTACCCCATTTTTCCATGGGCTCTTAATATGTACTTTACCATTAATTTTACATTGTGTGTGACCTATGGCTGCCAACCGAAATAAGCCCAGCCCTAAAGTAGCACTCCATGTCATCTGCAAATACATGCGATTTTAGGATATTGATTGCACTGAATTTTTGTTTATAATCCATCCTTTAAAATACATAATCCGAAAAAACCGTGGCGTGTGACCCTTCTTGGGTTTACTATTGCTGTATTTGTCTTGTCCTGAGCTGTGGCTGTTTCGTATTTGCGTGTTTTTTGTTTTCTTTCTGTAGTTGTACTGACCTGTGAACATCGGTAAAAATTTTGTAAAGCTTTAGTTCGGAGAAACCGTATCATGTAGCGAACGAAATCTTATCGCTTTTGAAGCCACGTCAGTTCGAATAAAATTCTCCAGTTTTCGATGATGGAGACAGTCGTAAAAGAGAATTTTAATCTAATTGACGCAGGCTGAAAACCGAGATTTTATTCAGACATGCCATTGCGGAAGACTGCAAGGAGACACATCTCATGTGGTGCATTAATTTCAACCTGTTCCTGATCTCAGTTGTCAGCCAGAGTACACGCAGGATGTGAAATAAAAGGTAAAGTACATGTGTAGTTTATACACCGAAGCGCCAAAGAAAGTGGTACAGGTATACTTATTGAAATACAGAGATATGTAAACAGGCAGAATACAGCGCTGCGGTCGGCAAATCCTATACAAGACAACAGGTGTCTGGCGCAGGTGTTTGATCGGTTACCGGTGCTACAATGGCAGGTTATCGAGTTTAAGTGAGTTTGAACATGGTGTTATAGTCGGCGCACGAGCAATGGGACACAGCATCTCCGGGGTAGCGATCAAGTGGAGATTTTCCCGTACGAACATTTCACGAGTGTACTGCGACGATCAGGGATGCGGTAAAACATCAAATCTCCGACATCGCTGCAGCCGGAAATAGATCCTGCAAGAACGGGACCAACGACGATAGAAGAGAACAGTTAAACTTGACAGAAGTGCTGCCCTTCCGCAAATTGCTGCAGATTTCAATGCTGGGCCATCAATAAGTGTCAGCGTGCGAACCATTCAACGAAACGTCATCGATACAGGCTATCGGAGCCGAAGGCGCACTCGTGTACCCTTGACGACTGCACGACACAAAGCTTTATGCTTCGCCTTGGCCCGTCAACACCGACATTGGACTGTTGATGACTGGAAACATATTGCCTGGTCGGACGGGTCTCGTTTCAAATTGTGTTCAAATGTGTGTGAAATCTTGTGGGACTTAACTGCTAAGGTCATCAGTCCCTAAGCTTATCCTAAGGACAAACACACACACCCATGCCCGAGGGAGGACTCGAACCTCCGTCGGGACGAGCCGCACAGTCCATGACTGCAACGCCTAAGACCGCTCGGCAAATCCCGCGCGGCTTCAAATTGTGTCGTGCGGATGAATAATATGTACGGGTATGGAGACAACCTGATGAATCCACGGACCCTGCATGTCAGCAGGGGACTGTTCAAGCTGGTGGACGCTCTGTAATGGTGTGGAGCGTGTGCAGTTGGATTGACATGGGACCCGTGATACGTCTAGATATGACTCTGACAGGTGACACGCACGTGTGATCACCTGCATGTCCATTGTGCATTCTGACGGACTTGAGCAATCCCAGCAGGACAGTGAGACACCCTACACGTCCAGATTTGCTACGGAGTGGCGACAGGAACACTCTTCTGAGCTTAAACACTTCCGCTGGCCACCAAAGTCCCCAGACACGAACATTATTGGACATATCTGGGATGCCTTGCAACGTGCTATTCAGAAGAGATCTCCACCCCCTCGTACTCTTACGGATTTATGCACAGCCCTGCAGGGTTGATGGTGTCATTTCCCTCCAGCACTACTTCAGACATTAGCCGACTTCATGCCACGTCGTGTTGCGCACTTCTGCGTTCTCGTGGGGGCTCTACACCATATTAGGCATGTGATCCAGTTTCCTTGGCTCTGCAGTGTATAACAACAGTCTGATGAAGCGTACCTTCTAAGACACATACAGTCACTCATGCTATACGTAAATAAATAACAGGAAAAAGCCCATAGTAAGGATGCCACAGCTGTGGTGAAACATATTTGGGTATTAAAGCAAAACAAAATTGTGTACTTTTTTAAAAAAAATTCTTTATTCAATCATTATTATTATACAGGGCTATTACAAATGACTGAAGCGATTTCATAAGTTCACTGTAGCTCCATTCATTGACATATGGTCACGACACACTACAGATACGTAGAAAAACTCATAAAGTTTTGTTCGTCTGAAGTCGCACTTCAGGTTTCTGCCGCCAGAGCGCTCGAGAGCGTAGTGAGACAAAATGACGACAGGAGCCGAGAAAGCGTATGTCGTGCTTGAAATGCACTCACATTAGTCAGTCATAACAGTGCAACGACACTTCCGGACGAAGTTCAACGAAGATCCACCAACTGCTAACCCCATTCGGCGATGGTATGCGCAGTTTAAAGCTTGTGGATGCCTGTGTAAGGGGAAATCAACGGGTCGGCCTGCAGTGAGCGAAGAAACGGTTGAACGCGTGCGGGCAAGTTTCACGCGTAGCCCGCGGAAGTCGACGAATAAAGCAAGCAGGGAGCTAAACGTACCATAGCCGACGGTTTGGAAAATCTTACGGAAAAGGCTAAAGCAGAAGCCTTACCGTTTACAATTGCTACAAGCCCTGACACCCGATGACAAAGTCAAACGCTTTGAATTTTCGGCGCGGTTGCAACAGCTCATGGAAGAGGATGCGTTCAGTGCGAAACTTGTTTTCAGTGAAGAAGCAACATATTTACTTAATGGTGAAGTGAACAGACACAATGTGCGAATCTGGGCGGTAGAGAACCGTCACGCATTCGTGCAGCAAATTCACAATGTTCTGCAATCTCATAATTTAAAGTTTACGTCCCCTTTTCCTTCTGCGAGAAAACCGTTACAGGACACGTGTATCTGGACATGCTGGAAAATTGGCTCATGCCACAACTGGAGACCGACAGCGCCGACTTCATCTTTCAACAGGATGGTGCTCCACCGCACTTCCATCATGATGTTCGGCGTTTTTTAAACAGGAGATTGGAAAACCGATGGATCGGTCGTCGTGGAGAGCATTATCAGCAATTCATGTCATGGCCTCCACGCTCTCCCGACTTAACCCCATGCGATTTCTTTCTGTGGGGTTATGTGAAAGAATCAGTGTTTAAACCTCCTCTACCAAGAAACGTGCCAGAACTGCGAGCTCGCATCAACGATGCTTCCGAACTCATTGATGGGGACATGCTGCGCCGAGTGTGGGAGGAACTTGATTATCGGTTTGATGTCTGCCGCATCACTAAAGGGGCACATATCGAACATTTGTGAATGCCTAAAAAAAACTTTTTGAGTTTTTGTATGTGTGTGCAAAGCATTGTGAAAATATCTCAAATAATAAAGTTATTGTAGAGCTGTGAAATCGCTTCAATCATTTGTAATAACCCTGTACAATTTAACCTACTACCTAAATACATTAGTAGGTCCTATTTCTAACTATCACAATTTGCAATCTGCAGCTTTATTTTCTAACACTACAGGTTAATACTATAATGCCTTCACCACTTTGGGGATTATTCTACTATTATCTACTACGCTGTTGTTTTGGTTATTAGATTGAAATTTTCTGCTACTGCTAGATTTGGATGCTACTTATAACAAGTTACTATGAATACTCTACCAGCAGCGTCACAGGTGTGCCAGAAGATACAAACCTAATATTACTGGCGTTTCCCACTGAGCTAATCCCAGTGGGAGTGCCCCTGGCACTGGGCTGGCCGATGACGTGGTCGCTGCAGTTGTATACTAATCTTATTATCCTAATTCTGAACCTATAACTAATCTATATCTACTGTCATAATCGGTGCGTTGTTAAATCCGGTGATGATGTACTCCCCCCCTCCCCCCCCCCCCCCCCAACCAAATCCGAACGCATGGCGGGTTCCAGCCTTGAGGCGGCTGGCCAAGTCCGTGTCCTGGCGGAACAGGGAGGGAGTACAGAGTCTAAGTCTCGTGTTTTTTCATTGATTGTTTCTCAGGTACTCTTTGACGACTTTGCCTGAGATTGCATCTGCTAGGTTATTCAGGACGTTAAAAGTGTCTTCTTGCCTGAGCGAGTTGTGAGTGTCGTTGTTTGGTAATTGTTCCCTAAATTGTTGTGCAACGTCGTCGAAGAGGGGGCACTCGTACACCACATGGTCTGGGGTGCCCCGCACTGCTCCAGTCACACGCTGGTGTTGCCCTCTTCCCGAACAGACACAAATATGTCGGGCAGGGTCCATGTCCAGTAAGAAAGTGCAGCAAGCCTCTAGTTGGTTTGATGTATGTAAGTTCTAAGCGTTCCTGTATGTTTGGAAGTAGCTCGTGTGTTCTTCCCCCTGTCTCATCGTTATTCCAAAGCTCCTGCCATAATTCTATTCCCCTTCTCTTAATACTTGGTTTATCTCCTACATATACCCCCATGATTTCTTCTATTTTTTCTCTTCTGTTCTTCTTTATCCAATACCAGGTGGCCTGTTCCCTTTTTTTTATGTCCAATGGACATAACCCCATCGGTACTAAAAGTGCCCCTCCAGGAGTTGTTCTATATGCACCTACTGAACGTAAGAGCATATTTCGCTGCACTCTTCTTACGGCCATAGCAGGCATGACCCTCTTGAGCCTGTGTGCCCAGACCGCTGACCCGTAACCTACTATGGATGTAAGAATGCTGTTGTGATACAATTTGATTAGATCAGGTGGGAGATGGAATCTTTTGTGTCCAATTCCGATTAAGTTGTTTAGTACTGTTAGTGATCTCTGCGTTGCCGTGTCAATATGTGATGCATAGTTCCACCTTTCGTCGACGATTACGCCTAGGTATCGGGCTTCACGGCGTCTGAGAATCGGCAAGCTGTTGATTCTGGCTCGTGGGTTTCTTAGTAGCTGACCTTTGAGTAATAGGTAGGTGGACTTGTTAGGTGCGATAGCCATTGTTGTTTTGTGACACTATGTGGTCAATATAGCTATCGCTCTCTCTACCTTTGGCTCTAAATCTTCGCGGCTGCGGCCGCCGACCAGCAGGAGGCTATGACCTCTAGCACATCTTCACTACTCTTTAGTTCGTCTAAGAGTGGCTCCATATTTGTCCCAAAAGAGAGGCCCCAGGACGGAGTCCTGAGGACACCCCTTGGTAATTTTCTTGTTGACTTTGCCGCTAGGGGCCGATAGCCAAACCTCCCTTTCTCCATACAGCGGCCCTGGACACTCCTTCTCCCGCAAGCAGAAGACTGAAGGCCACCACAGGTTACCAAAGGCGCCGCTGATGTCCACCATGATGCCGACAATGTACTTGTGCGGGGCGGAGTCACAGACATCCGCAGCCTGGGCGATTGTGTCAGACGCCGATCGTCCCGACCAAAAACCGAACTGTCTGTCACTCATCCCGCACAGGACTCGGCGTGCAGCCAGTCTGTCTGCTAGCAACCTCTCAAAAAGCTTGCCCAACTAGTCCCGTAAACAGATAGGTCTGTACGATTGTGTACTTGGGAGAAACTGTCCCCATCCTTAATTCATGTTATTTTCGGCAAACACGGTAACTGAGCTCAAGAGTCCAATATGGCAGTGTACTCGCAGTTGGCGAGTGAGTTCTGTGACTGGGACCCGCTCTTTTGTAGCCACAGCCGCTTGGAGGCAGTAGCTGAAGGTCAGGCTGGCGGTTCGTTAACTCTGTTGCGCACGTGTCGGAGGCGGCGCCGCGACGCGAGACAAAGGCGGCCTGCGGCCGGCGCCCGTGGATGAGGCCGGGCCGACCGCTCGGCCGCTCGGCCGCTCCCCTCGCCTTGTTGTCGGGTCCGGTCCTCGCCGTGGTGGGTGCGGCCGCGGCCCGCGCCCCAGCGCGGCGGCGCCACCGCGGCCTCAGTGCCGCCTCTATTTGAGCAGTGACTGTGCCTGCCTGCCTGCCGTGTGTCAACAGCAGCGTGAGCTGAGCTCGGCTGCCCGCTGCTGCTACCTGCGTAGCCCGAGGCCCAGCCGCCGCGAGATAAGGCCGCGTGGGCGCGCGGCGCCGTTAACTCGTCTGCACCCGTCCTACCAACACACAGTAAGCTCACACCGACACAAACATTTAGTCAGCTCCGTCCTGCCAGAGTGTGACACCACCACCAGCCTCGGTAACAGATGTGCCGTAGATGGACACATCGAGAGACGTGGCGCCGTGGTTAATACACTGGACGACGGTCCAAAGACCCGTGCGGCCATCCTACATCTACATCTACATCTACATTTATACTCCGCAAGCCACCCAACGGTGTGTGGCGGAGGGCACTTTACCTCCCTTTCCTGTTCCAGTCGCGTATGGTTCGCTGGAAGAACGACTGTCTGAAAGCCTCTGTGCGCGCTCTAATCTCTCTAATTTTACATTCGTGATCTCCTCGGGAGGTATAAGTAGGGGGAAGCAATATATTCGATACCTCATCCAGAAACGCACCCTCTCGAAACCTGGCGAGCAAGCTACACCGCGATGCAGAGTCTCTTGCAGAGTCTGCCACTCGAGTTTGTTAAACATCTCCGTAACGCTATAACGGTTACCAAATAACCCTGTGACGAAACGCGCCGCTCTTCTTTGGATCTTCTCTATCTCCTCCGTCAACCCGATCTGGTACGGATCCCACACTGATGAGCAATACTCAAGTATAGGTCGAACGAGTGTTTTGTAAGCCACCTCCTTTGTTGATGGACTACATTTTCTAAGGACTCTCCCAATGAATCTCAACCTGGTACCCGCCTTACCAACAATTAATTTTATATGATCATTCCACTTCAAATCGTTCCGTACGCATACTCCCAGATATTTTACAGAAGTAACTGCTACCAGTGTTTGTTCCGCTATCATATAATCATACAATAAAGGATCCTTCTTTCTATGTATTCGCAATAATTACATTTGTCTACGTTAAGGGTCAGTTGCCACTCCCTGCACCAAGTGCCTATCCGCTGCAGATCTTCCTGCATTTCGCTACAATTTTCTAATGCTGCAACTTCTCTGTATACTACAGCATCATCCGCGAAAAGCCACATGGAACTTCCGACACTATCTACTAGGTCATTTATATATATTGTGAAAAGCAATGGTCCCATAACACTCCCCTGTGGCACGCCAGAGGTTACTTTAACGTCTGTAGACGTCTCTCCATTGATAACAACATGCTGTGTTCTGTTTGCTAAAAACTCTTCAATCCAGCCACACAGCTGGTCTCATATTCCGTAGGCTCTTACTTTGTTTATCAGGCGACAGTGCGGAACTGTATCGAACGCCTTCCGGAAGTCAAGAAAAATAGCATCTACCTAGGAGCCTGTATCTAATATTTTCTGGGTCTCATGAACAAATAAAGCGAGTTGGGTCTCACACGATCGCTGTTTCCGGAATCCGTGTTGATTCCTACATAGTAGATTCTGGGTTTCCAAAAACGACATGATACGCGAGCAAACCTGACAGGTTTCCCGTGATTTCCGTAACTCGCTTCAGCCAAATGGCGGGATGGTTCCTTTGAAAGATCACGGCCGACTTCCTTCTCCATCCCCCTAATCCGGTGGAACCGATGACCTCGCTGTTTGGTCCCTCCCCCTCAAATCAACTAACCAACCAACCAACCAACCATAGATGGACACACTTCACTATGCATCGTCAACAGTAAGAGCAGGCAAACTCTGCCAGGAACCGTCCAGTGCAGGCGGAGGGTACCTTGTACCACTACTGGTAATTTCCTATACTGTTTCACATGCAAGCCGGCCGCTGTGGCCGAGCGGTTCTAGGCACTTCAGTCTGGAACCGAGCGACCGCTACGGTCGCAGGTTCGAATCCTACCTCGGTCATGGATGTGTGTGATGTCCTTAGCTTAGTTAGGTTTAAGTGGTTCTAAGTGCTAGGGGACTGATGATCTCAGATGTTAAGTCCCATAGTGCACAGAGCCTTTTCAACCATTTTGAACATGCAAACTGAGGGAGGGGAAAACAACTACCTGTATGCCTCTGTATGAGCCCTAATTTCTCTTACCTTCTCCTCGTGGTCCTTATGTGAAATTAATGTCGACGGGACCGCAAATGCTGGTTCTGTAAACGTTCTCAACTGCGTTTCCAGAAAAGGACGTCGTCTCCCCTCCAGAGATTACCATTTCAGTTCCAAGAGTTTCTGTGATACGTGTTGATCGAACCAGCCGGTAACGAATATATCAGCACGCTTTGAATTTCTGTGATGTTTTCCTTCAATTAGATCGCTGGTGATTCCAACTGCTTGAGCAGTACTCGAGAACGGGTGGCACTAATGTTCACCTTTATTCACGGACTACACATTCTTCCCCCTTCTCTGTTACTTCCTGGAGTTCGCTTTCGGCTCTTGCTCCTGCAGCTTAATTTCACGCTATCCGCCATATTCCCGATGGATGTGAACCCTTCACCACCTTGGCTTCGTGAGCGACCCGTGTTCACCTTGGCCTTCATTCTCTTCCTTAGGACACTACTACTGCCTCTCTCTATCGGCCTCAGTTTCACGACTTTCGCACGGAACTTCGCGACAGTACCTTTGATTAGACTGATGGCTCTCGGACAGTCCGAGTTGTCGGGTTTGCCTTTCTCACTGGTACCGACGTTCGGTATCGACTTCCGGAACACTGCTCAATATTTACAGCAGAGTTCTTCGCCCTGTATCTCCTGCGAACCTTCTGTAAAGTTTGGAAGGTAGGAGACGAGATACTGGCGGAAGTAAAGCTGTGAGGATGGGGCGTGAGTCGTGCTTGGGTAGCTCAGTTGGTAGAGCACTTGCCCGCGAAAGACAAAGGTCCCGAGTTCGAGTCTCGGTCCGGCATACAGTTTGATCCTCCAGGAAGTTTCATTCTGCAAAATTTATTGTTTTAGAAACGAGTCTTCCACCGTTACGTGTAGTACAAATACGCGTGACTGTGAAATTTTTTGTGGCTTAAAATATGTTAATATAGTGGAACTACTTAGTATCTCAGATGTTTTCATTGACAGTTGATTTAGGACTAGAACAAGGGCGGGAGGGGGGGGGGGAGGGTACGATGTAAAGATAGTTACGTCGTCTAGCTTAAAAGCCGGCCGGTGTGGCCGAGTGGCTCTAGGTGCTTCAGTCTGGAACCGCGCGACCACTCCGGTCGCAGGTTCGAATCCTGCCTCGGGCATGGATGTGTGTGATGTCCTTCGGTTAGTTAGGTTTAAGTAGTTCTAAGTTCTAGGGGAATGATGACCTCAGATGTTGAGTCTCATAGTGCTCAGAGCCATTTGAACCATTTTTTTTCTAGCTTAAATGTTTCTACGTTATAATATACTGAAATAATCCGTCTGGGTGTAATTTCTTAAAGAGAAACGTAAACCGCAGGAAGAAAGCTGAGGAGGTAAATACCAGGAAAAGATAAATATGGAAAGCGACGGATAATTTCGAGCAATTTTGTGTAATGGTCGGCAGCGTATATTGTTAGCATAAAAACTAACTTGTACTGTGCAAACTTTTACGTTGTACTTTACAAAGGAGTTTTCATCTTCTGCACTGATGCAGTCGATTAGGAATAGATCGAATGATTGCAACCGAGCAGAGATTTATGAAAAGAGCTGCGAGTTCAGGAGAATTACATCACAAAAGGTAATCGCCAGGAGGACATCCAAGTAAACGCTGCAGCGACAGGAGTATAAATCTCACACGAGTTCTTCCACAGCTAAATAATCCGTGAAGATTCTGTGGTTCAATGACGACTAACTGCAGATCGGCCGTCCCTGTCTGCCCTCGCCTCCCCGCCCCTTCCACTAACTTTTTGCCCTATTAAAACTCTACCCAACAGTGGCCAGCCTCTCCGTTACCATCAGGTAACAACGCGGCCGCGGACGTGTTTCTAGTAAGACGTGTCTTCCGCTAGAGAGGAGGAGGTCCAGGATGGGCGCCGGCGCCCGCCGCGCCAAGGAGTGCCAGCGGGTCCGCATGAATCACGTGGCCAGCGCCGCCGCCGCCGCCGCCGCCGCCGCCAGCGCTCATGCATATGGATAGGCCGCGGGCGCCCGCCAGGTAACGACCCGGGGTAATTCTCCTAAACCAACAGCACGTCGTTAAACTAACGCCAAACTGCCGGCCCGATTGGTCGCAACTCCATATTCGGCCGGCGTGTCTCCCTCCCGTGCCGTCCGCAGCGGATTCCCGCCGGCGACTTACCTCCCGTCCGCTCGCAGGTAAACGCAGCGCAGGCTGCATGAACAGTCGGGAAACGTCAGGTCGCCTCGCCAGCCGCACGCGCCTGTGTGCGGGTCCAAGTTGCTCTAACAAAGAGACGGCACGACCGTGGGGTCGGGGATTTGTCCGAAATTTTGTGTGCTGAAAGAGGACCCCTAACACCTCACATGGTTAGAGTATTAGGACCCACTACCCGGAAAATCCCGAGAAAAATAGATCCAAAGTTTCTTAGGCGCCTCATGAGTGTACAATGTGCCGTCCGGAGTAGATGGTTGGAGCACGGACTCTTACGCCAGATCTCTCGGGTTCGATTCCTCCTCCGGCACTTTTTTTTTCTTCTGTTACATTTTCTTTTGTTATTCCACCAATTATTCAAAAAGTTTCTCAAACCTAAATTATTTTTAAAACATTATTTTAGCTCAAGAACGTAAAGTTTTTCATTGACTCAAAAATATACGTGTTCGTTGTTCTATTTGGTTTTATGGGGTTTCAAGGTTTAAAGAGACTTTGTAAGAGTCCCCTTGGGATTATAACGGCCATCTGCGTATTGGACTGTGCGCGAGCCGTGAGAAGTGAATGGCAGTTTGTTTTTCGATTTCGTCGTGAACAGATGTGCCTGTTTCAAATTTCAACGTGTTATTCCGATCCGAGGTTAAACACGTCGACTGAAGAAGATGCTGGCTCGTCTGGAATAGGAGAAGAAATTCCTGAAGAATCCATTCATAGTGATTTATCAAAATTACGATTGAAGGACGCAGCGGTGTATTATGAAAAGCTGTTGATGGAAAATAATTTAATTGCATCGACATCTTCGGAAGAAATCTTGTTTATAATTATTATATGTATAAAAATTGAATGTTTCCCAATCGACTTTGTTATTCTAATTAAAAACCCAATGTTCCTTCTCATATACTTTACAATGAAAAATGGAAAACCCACCGCCATGAATTGTGTTGTTGGACAAAAAGAAAATAATTTTTATTCAATAATGTAACTAATTTGATAAAGATAATGTAGGTCTGGGAAACTTTCTGAATAATTGGTGGCATAACAAAAGAAAATGTAACAGAAGAAAAAAAAAGTGCCAGAGGAGGAATCTAACCCGACTCCTCTGGCTTAAGAGTCCGAGTCCTAACCATCTACGCCGGACGGCGGGTCGGCGATAGACATACATTATATACTTATACTGCACCTAAGAAACTTTGGATCGATTTTTCCCGGTATTTCTGGTAGTGCGTCCTAATATTTGAACCATGTGGGTTGTTAAGGGTCCTCTTTCACCACACAAAATTTCGGACAAATCCCCAACCCCACGGTCGTGCCGTCTCCTTGGAAGCCGAGCGACGTGGTTTCACAAGCACACATGTAAAATGGAAATTTGTGGTAAGGTCTTATGGGACCAAACTGCTGGCGTCATCGGTCCCTAAGCTTACACACTACTTAAACTAACTTAAAGTAACTTACACTAAGGACGACACGCACACCCATGCCCGAGAGAGGACTCGAACCTCCGACGGGGAGATTCAAGAAGACGCCCCCGACCGCTCGGCTACCCCGCACGACACAGACATTTATCTTCATGCAGATGAGTAAGAAGAACAGTCATGTAATATTTGAGTAAGTGTTAGTGGTGCCCGCCCGTTTGGCCGTGCGGCATAACGCACGTCTTTCCGGGAGGGAAGGAGCGCCTGGTTACCGGCACGAATCCGCCCGGTGGATTTGTGTCGAGGTCCCGTGAATCGGCCAGTCTGTGGATGGTTTTTAGGCGGTTTCCCATCTGCCTCGGTGAATGCGGGCTGGTTCCCCTTATTCCGCCTCACTTACACTATGTCGGCGATTGCTGCGCAAACAAGTTCTCCACGTACGCGTACACCACCATTACTCTACCACGCAAACATAGGGGTTACACTCGTCTGGTGTGAGACGTTCCTTGGGGGGGTCCACCGGGGCCCGAAGGGTTCGGTGTGGGGCGGCGGAGGGGAGAAGTGGACTGCGGTAGTCGTCGTGGGGTTGTGGACCACTGTGGCTGCGGCGGGGACGGAGCCTCTATGTCGTTTCTTGGTCCCCGGTTAACATACAATACAATACATACAAGTGTTAGTGGTGTGCTGCTTGACACAGCCAGTTCGATTTGACTTCTAGGAGATGTGAAATAGGACGAGTTATAGGGAAGGTGAATGGTCGACTTCAGTTTGTTGGAAGGATTCTACAAACGTGTAGTTCATTTATAAGCGAGACCACGCACAGAAAACTTACGTGACCCTTTTTCTTTGGGCACTACTTGAATGTTTCCTAGTAGGTTAGATCGACACGCTAGTGTTACGGAAATGCTGCATGAACTGAGTTGGAGATCCTTGGAGGGAAGAGGACATTGTCTTTGTGAAATACTCTTCAGAAAGTGAAGACAACCCGCATTTGCGACAGACTGCACAACGATCGTACTACCACTAATATACCGCAAAGACAAGCTAAGACAAATCAGGGATAGTGCGGGAGCATATACATTCAGGCAGTCGTTTGCCCCTCACCTCAGCTGCGATCGGAACAGGAAAGGGAATGACTAGCAAAGGTACAAAGTATTTTCAATCATGCGTCATAAGTGGCTATTAGTGGAGTATGCAAAATGACGTAGCGATGTTGTCCTTTGTCCCAGACAACAATTAAAAATCTTGTACTGCCAACATGTATTGGAAAAGAATCATTAATGAAAAGAGACTGCGTAAGAATAATTGTGAGAATAACTCGTGAAAAGCACCCATGAATTGAGGAATGCACATCATGAATCATTCATGCAAAAGTAACCACGAAATAAGAAAAGCAAAATAGCTATCACATGTCATAAGGAATTATGCAAAAGAGTCAAGGATAGCTACGTATTAGACCAGAGAAGTGAAAGCGACACCGTGGAAAGATGTTAAAAATATGTGTACGAGACATTAACTACATTGAAAAGGAAACAAATGCATTAATTTAGAGGGTAAATGTCTGAAGTACGAGACATGGCGAATGCGAGAAATACTCAATGAAATAAGACGTAATATAAAAATTACGTGGCTAAGTAAGTGCAGTATTTGAAGTAAGAAAGATACTGAAATTCGACAGTCATTGTTGTGTGTGCCAGTTTCACCAAAAAGCGTACATTCAGTCACATTCGCCATTCACTTCTGGAACGTATTTCCAAAGCAATAAAGTCGACCGCTGGTGGCCGAGCGGTTCTAGGCGCTTAGGTCTGGAACCGCTACGGTCGCAGGTTCGAATCCTGCCTCGGGCATGGATGTGTGTGACGTCCTTAGGTTAGTTAGGTTTAAGTAGTTCTAAGTTCTAGGGGCCTGATAACCTGAGATGTTAAGTCCCATAGTGCTCAGAGCCATTTGAACTATTTGAACCAAAGCAATAAATCTAAAGCATGGCAATATATTTCCCCGTTTGATACATGAAGTGAAACGTGTTGAGTGGATGGCAAGGCTTTAGAAAATTGTAAAAATTACGGCGATTTGGAGGAACCATTTTTACACACAAATGTTGCCCAAAGAATCTTCATATGACCGAGAAGTATTCACTGCTTATACTAGCCCCGTGTACGAGAAGAGACGCCAAGATCGACGATTGTATTGAAAGTCACTGAGACCGTAATCTGTATTAAGACGATCCAGCAAAGAGTAGGGAGTTAATTGAAATTTTATTCAGTAGACTCGAAATCACAGTGGTAAATACTGCTAGCTTCAGGCCACGATACATGCACTGTTTGGTAGATAAAGTAAAGTACCGAGAAGGTACACTGATCGTCCAGAATATTACAACCACCTATCTGATAGCCAGTCGCTGGAGGAAACTGGGACCACATCTGCTCACCCAAGTTACCTAATTCCCGTAAATTCCGGGGAGGGGCGCGATGGGCTCTGAAGCAACATTCAATTACATCCCAGATGTGTTCGATCGGGTTCAGATCTGGCGCGTTGGGGGGCAAGCATATCAACTGGAACTCGCCTCTGTGCTCCTCAAACCACTCCATTGTGACACGGCGCATTACCTTGCTCAAAAATGCCTCTGCAGTAAGGAAACATGATCCTCATGAAGGGTTGTACATGGTCTGCAAATAACCGCTTTGTACGAGCTCCACTGGACCCATCCAGGCCACGT
Source organism: Schistocerca cancellata (assembly GCF_023864275.1). Taxonomy (NCBI): domain Eukaryota; kingdom Metazoa; phylum Arthropoda; class Insecta; order Orthoptera; family Acrididae; genus Schistocerca; species Schistocerca cancellata. The sequence goes on along the minus strand of NC_064626.1, from coordinate 1,051,805,525 downwards.
GAATGTTCCCCAGAGCATAATGGAGTCGCCGCCAACTTGTCTCCAGCCCGCCGTACAGGTGTCAACAAGCGGTTCCCCTGGAACGGATTCGTGCCCTCCCACCAACGTTCAGTGGCGATGGTCACGTGCGCATTTCAGTCGTAGTTGCCGATGTCGTGTTAATATTGGCACACTCATGGGTCGCTGTGGAGGCGCATCGTTGGAAGTGTTCGATGCACTGTGTATTCAGACACACATGTACTCTGCCCAGCATTGATGTCTGTTGATAGTTTCACGACACTTCACCGTCTGTCCTGTTTTACCAGTCTACCCATTCAACGACGCCCGACATCTGTAATGAGGGGTGGCCGCCCAACCGCATTATGTCTGGACTTGGTTTCACTATGGTTTCGCCACGTGTTAGAGACACTCACCACAGCACTCCTCCAACACCTGCAAAGACATGCGTTTTCCGAAATGCTCATGCCAAGCTCCCGGCCCATCACAATTTGCCCTCGTTCAAACTCAGATAGTTCTACACACGGGCATAACGCTCATTGGTACAATATTCGCCGTGCGTGTGTCTAACCAGCAGTCATTCCGCGCCAGGCGACGCTGCTATCGCCTGGGCCGGTTTAAATGGAAAGTTGTTCGGTTGTCAAAATGTTCTGGCTGATCAGTGTATGGTTGGATGCCAATACAACTTCGTACACATACACGCCATCGGTGGATGTCAGTGATTAAAGTTGCTCTTCCCTGTGAAAGACAGAACAGCGACCAGAATACGGTAGTACTGTTCCTGTTTAATGTTTTTACCAGCCCTTGTATGGTTGAGATCTGTAGGATGGGGATTTTCGCAAGCGGACAGCTCCAGAAGGATTAGCACCGTGTCCGCCGGTATGTTTCAAAACCAAGTGTAATGGCCTAATTACCAAAGTCTTCAGTACTTGGGGTGATAATATCAAGTACAGCATGCTACAAATCAACCACTGATGAGTCAGACACTGTGAAGATTCACAACGCGACAATAGGAATGTGAGGGAAATTATATAGTTGTACCACATCCATGTAGGAGCCTTACTTTGGGAGTCGTTTAATTAAGGGTGCACGAAGTAGAAGATGATTTTCTTGAAAGTGGTACAATGGAGCCTAGAGGGTAACAAGTTACAAGCTCATGCACCGATAAGAAATGACGTACAGACATCATAGTGACGAATGTGAAAAGAAAAGAAACAACTCTATTTGACAGAGTCCAATTAGTATCGAGGAATCTAGGTATATACCACAACATCGTACATATCGCTCCCACAAGGACAGTGTACAGAAAATTTGACTGATTATAGGACCCACAGAGGCATCTGTGAAGTCATTCTTACCACGCTTCGTATGTCAATGGAACGGTAACAAAGTGGAAACTAACCTAATCCGTGCAACTTCACAGTGGTTTGCAGAGTATAAATGTAGTGTTGACAGGCGGATACTGGTAATTTTATAGCAGAACAGGACATAAATTGCAACATACGAAGAAAGACACTGAGGAAGCACGCATAATTACGTTCACAACTCCTGCCGTAATCGAACTATTACCTAAAAATAGTTGTCAGTAACGACTTATGAAACAGTTCATTCTAAACAACAGAAACCAGTACGTTTTATGTAAAGGAAAACATGCCACATAGATCAAACAACGCAAGCTGTTTAAAATACTTTGGTTTCATACACTTCCGACAACTGTCAGATTTTACCGTTCTTGGTTTCATACACTTCCGACAACGTTCAGATTTTACCGTTCTTGTTCCAGATAAGGTGTCGGTTTCACTGTTGAAGTATTATTGATGCACTTCCAGCTTTTGTTGTGATAATGTCAACCTAATTTTAGGGAAACGTAACAAATATGGTATCAGTGTTCTAGTCGCCAGTTATGATGGAATAAAATGTTGTACTCAACTATTGTCACAATTTCATTACATCTATATCTTTGTCTAATGAAATTTGAGTTCATAGCTTGATAACGCGAAAATCTTATTGTTGTATTCCACAATGACGAAACGCTGCCAACATTGGCTGTTAGTAAGAGTCCCCGAAATTCAGTACTGCATGACTATGCATACAATGGATATTACCAACAGACCAGACACGTTTTTCTATAGCACCACAATTAACGAATAGAATGCAAAGTTATTTTTTTCTCATAATTACATGTGAAAAAACGTTTACAGAAACGCAAACATTACGTTAGAATAGTGGGACAAAGCCGCCACCACCCATGTTGCATTGTTGCCAAATTTATTCATGATGGCGGATCCAAGATGGCGGTGATATATATGGCAACCTCGCAGTGACGTCATAGCGGGAAGTTCAAATTTTGGAGGGGAAAACAGGTCAATTGGGCTACTTCCACTAACCTAACACTCTCACCTGCCCCCCCCCCCCCCTCTTCAAGAAAATGCCAGAAAGCACAGATTTTTGTGGGGAAGAAAGGGGCACTTGGGCCACCTCCACTAATCTAATTCATCTGACCGCCATCATTTCCTTAGAATTGGTGGGAAAAGGACTCAGCCTATGCTTGGTTACTGGATAGGATGTATGTAAGTCTTTATTTTGCGTTCAGCGTTTATTTCAACAATTTGAGTTGTCATAGGCAGTAGTTTCATCCAGTGTGTTCACCATGAGGTGCAGATTCCAAATGACCTAGTACACAGTACCGCCAGTAGAGGGCGCTTTTGTCCCTTCCGTGACGTAATCCAAGATGGCGGTCTGCGGGAAAAATGGCAGGAACCAACAGGAACCCTTAATCCAGTCACATGTTAGACTTCAACCCCTAGAATGGCAGTATTTGGTAACGTCACTGGAGAGGGTATAGGGCAGGCTCAGCAGCTCTGGGACCTCAGTCTCCCTCAGTCAAACATCAGCAGCAGCAGGAGAAGAATAACCATGAAGCATCAACAGAAATCGCAATCCAACACACACCTGCAGAACAGGAAGAAACGGAAAAGTAAGTACACCCTATCACATCTTTGTCTGTGGTTAGCATTATAATTATTATTATTATTACTTGTTGTTTTTGTGATGGAGCCGTTGTCTGTACTGCAGAAGAACTGTGTTTGCGGGAAACACGGAACATTTATTCCCTTCTGACAAAGCGCCACCATGGTTGCACGATGCTCTTAGCGTGAGACGACAGGTGTAATTTATTTTCTGAACGCCCTGCGTACATTAGTTCATTTAATTGAAGAAAATGTACTCATCAGGTATGGGCTGTTTCAAAAAGATTCATCTGATTACGCATGACTATATCTTTTATTTGAATTCAGAGTGAAACTTACGCATAGGACCACTATGCTTTCATTTTCAAAGGAACCATCAGATTTTACTAGGGGTTATCTTTTACATGCATGATGCTCTTACCTTCCTTGGGTACTTTTTACAATTACGTTTAGATCATATTATCATTTACCTTTCACAGGTATTCAGTGTGCCATCCACTGGGACGCTTGGCACACATATAGACGACAGTCTAACTAGTCCCATACGTTTGCGAGCATGTATGATGGTTCCACAAGAACTGCGTTGTTATATGCCAACGCAGTTCACCAAAAGTTGTTGGAAAGTGAAGGACATAGATGGAGTCTTTCACAAACACTAACCAAAAACAAAATCACACACCATGAAATCGGATGACCTTGGTGGCCAACGATGCAATCCTTTCGGCCTATTTATCGTTATACTGTCGTATTCTCGACGAAAATCATGGCACACAGTTGTAATTAAGTTTCACCTGTTGTAACCGATCAAGCCATACGATTTTTGCTGCCTCTTGGCTCGACTCGAGGCATCGGGGTCAGGGAGACCCCTCCCGGCAGCCACACAACGGGCAACTTACAACTGGAGGCAGGTAAACTTTTAGTTTCGATGCGTAGGTTTAGAATCATCCCAAATGACTGTTTTCATCCATTTTGAAATACCCTGCATGCTTGCTGCCGAAAGTAAACATATACTACATCTATCATTCTCAAGTAAAATATCGTGTTGCTACAGGTCATATGTAATTGTTGCAAATGTAGTGACTGTTTTATACTTATCTCGCTGATGAAAACGATACTGGCGAATTTTATCAAGACTGCACAGAGTGGGAAAAATACAGCAACCCCGAAAAAAATTTCACGCATTTTAAGTTAGGCAAATCAACTTCCATCTTGCGAACCTGGGGCGGATGATGTAAGTTGGGCTAAGTGGCTTAAAGTACATGAAATATTTTTCGGTCCAGTTTTACTTTTGCTACCCAGTATTAGAAGGGAAGAAGTGCCCAGAATCGTTTCGGTTCTCCCGATAGCCAATCAGTGGTGTAAAACGTCGCATAGTTTGGGTCGAGCGCTGGACATCACTGGAGCACGTGGATTCCGGCGACGGGCGAGGTGACACTTCGCAATTTGACACATCACGAAGGACAACAAGGAAAGGAACGTTGGAACACGAGAACCATTAGCTTTTTACGGGTACCATAAACAATGATGACTTCAGTCTTAAAACTTCAGGCAGATACATTGCAGTCAGTAAGTCTCAAAGTTAACAGACAACAGTCAAGCATTTAATGAAGTTTCTGGATTGCAGCCGGATTAGGTCGACTTCTGACCATGATATTTCGGCTGATAACCATTCGGCCATCTTCAGGTGAGTGTTTTGCACCGGAGATTGCTGCTGCACACCGCTAACTTTATACCAAAAATTGGACCGGAGATGTATGGGCAAAGGAAGCCGCTGCATAGTGGCATCTGTCGAAGTTACGCCCTCTTCGATTGCTGCTCCATCTATGCCGCGGAAGTGTAATAGAACCCTATACTTTGTCCTCGATGGTGCTTGTTCATCAATGGTGAGGGTATCATCTGGAGTGCCCCAGGGATTTGTGGTAGGTCCGCTGTTGTTTTCTATCTACATAAATGATCTTTTGGATAGGGTGGATAGCAATGTGCGGCTGTTTCCTGATGATGCTGTGGTGTACGGGAAGGTGTCGTCGTTGAGTGTCTGTAGGAGGATACAAGATGACTTGGACAGGATTCGTGACTGGTGTAAGGAATGGCAGCTAACTCCAAATACGGATAAATGTAAATTAATGCAGATGAATAGGAAAAAGAATCCTGTAATGTTTGAATACTCCATTAGTAGTGTAGCGCTTGACACAGTCACGTCGATTAAATATTTGAAGTGGGACCAGCGATATGAGGTGGGACCAGCATGTAATGACACTTGTGGGGAAGGGGGATAGTCGTCTTCGGTTCATTGGTAGAATTTTGGGAAGATGTGGTTCATCTGTAAAGGAGACCGCTTATAAAACACTAATACGACCTATTCTTGAATACTGTTCCAGCGTTTGGGATCCCTATCAGGTCGGATTGAGGGAGGACATAGAAGCAATTCAGAGGCGGGCTGCTAGATTTGTTACTGGTAGGTTTGATCATCAAGCGAGTGTTACGGAAATGCTTCAGGAACTCGGGTAGGTGTCTCTAGAGGAAAGGACGCGTTCTTTTCGTGAATCGCCACTGAGTAAATTTAGAGAACCAGCATTTGAGTCTGACTGCAGTACAATTTTACTGCCGCCAACTTACATTTCGCGGAAAGACCATAAAGATGAGAGAGATTAGGGCTCGTACAGAGGCATATAGGCAGTCATTTTTCCCTCGTTCTGTTTAGGAGTGGAACAGGGAGAGAAGATGCTAGTTGTGGTATGAGGTACCCTCCGCCACGCACCGTATGGTGGATTGCGGAGTATGTATGTAGATGTAGACACGTAATAATGATACTACGTGCTCTCTATCTGTTGGAATGCCCACTCGTGGAGATAAAATTCAGATGTCAAAATTAATAAAATCAGCTCTCACTACGGGTGTCATTAGTCATAAAATGTTTTCTTTCCGAAGACACTAGAGAGATCACCGGGTCCCATGCCTAAACCAGTTCAAAGCCACCATCACGATTACTAAGATTTCCCGCCAAACTTATTACCATCTATTCATTATTAATTGAATCACAGTAGGATCCCGTCGAGGACGAAACTTCTGTGGCATAACAATGCCTGGAATGTCCTCTGGAGAAAAAATGCATTATGTCAAAGTAATCTTCTGCCCACCTACAAAGACTTGTGCTCTTCTCGGTTCGGCAAAGGATGATTTGGGATTACAGAGGACTGGAACCCAAGCGTTGTACGTGAGCGCCACATTCGCCTTTAACAGCCGAATAAGTCAGCTATAGCCGAGCATTGTCTGTCTACAGGACATTCCATGAATTATTCAGCCACGGAAATTTTGCCTTCGTCGAAATCCTGCTGGAATCAGTGGAAGTACGACTGGCGGAAGATATTATCAATCGCGATGGCGGCTTTCAACTGTATAAGATATGGGTCCTGTTGATTTTTTTTTTCATTTATTGGGAAAGCAAACATCTTATGACTGATGACCCGTTATTAATGTTATTAATATCGACATGCATTCCGACAGATCACGCGTACGTAGTTTCACCATTACGGATGCGACTGCGCAGCATAGATGGAGCAATAATCGAAGATGGCGTAAACTTGTCAGAGGTCGCTAATGTAGCGGCTGCCTTTCCGCAAGCGTCTTGGCGCTCTTTTTGGTAAAAAGTTAGCGATGTGAACTTACCATCTCCAGCGCGAAACACCATCCTGAAGATGGTTAATGTTTGGAAGCCGAAATATCGTGGCTGCAGTCCCGAAACTTCATCGAATACTCTTTACGCCGGGAAAATTCAAGAATCAAAACAGTAAAGCAGTTTACATCGAATGCAGTTTACGAGAATATGGTCTAGATGCGAGACGACATCTGCACCACTTGGTGTTGTCGACACCTAGCAGACGTCAGAAGAGAACAAGTACCAGCTGAAGCGCAAAAGGCTGTGTCAACAACTGGCCTCTATCGAGCGGGCGCGCTGACGCCACGACCACGAGTGTTGAGCTGACAGGACGCTCAGCGAAGGATCAGAGAGATGCGGTGAGAGGACGGCCGTGGAAGGAGGCTTCAGTGGGGGTGGAGGTGTGGGTGGGTAGCGGGTGGAGGGGAGGGGAAGGGGGCGGCGCCCATTGAGGCTGCGGAGTGAATAGCGGCGGCCGCGCCGGTAATAAAGTTTTCCTTTGTGCCCGTCGCCGGGGATGAGTTGCGGCCGCGGCGGCCGTCCTGATTCATGTTCACCTCCAGCTCGGGGATAAATCACGGCCGCCCGTGAAGACAGCGACGTGCCGGCCACAGTCCGAGCGCTGTTCTCCTGCGTCTCCCGAGGCGCCGGGAAGGGGGCGGAGGGGGAGGTAGTGCCGGGCACGGCAGCCGGGCCTGGCCATCCCGAGGCCCGGGGCGGCACACAGGCAAATCGCCCACTCATCGAGCGCGCGCGCTCCGACAAGTGGAAGGGTTCCCGTCCGACTCAGTTCAGACTGTTAAGTGTTTGTTCGCTTCTACCAGTTAACCCTCACGCCCGATTCTTTGAAAAATCGAACTTCCACGTAAAAAAATTGCTTCAAACGCCTACATCTAAGCACCACAAATCACCTTACGCTGTGTCGCGAAGGGTACCAATCTCAGTTGACTGGTAAGCCTGCAAATTTTACTTTGGTGGTATTTTCTCGAGATATACGCAGGAGCAATCACTTTATTGGTTGACTTCTGTGAACGTACCCTGTCGGAACTTTAATGGTAGACCATAACATGATGCAGAACGCCTCTCTTGCGCCGTCTGCCACTGTAGTTGGTTGAGCATTTCTTTGACGCTCTCGCGGTTACTTTAAATCTGTAAAGAAACATGCTGTTCTTCTTTGGATCTTATCTCTAGGTCTCTATCACACCTATCTGGTCCAGTCCCATACTGACGAGCAATATTCGCGTATTGGTCGAACGAGTCTTTTGTAAGCTTCTCGCCGGCCGGAGTGGCCGAGCGGTTCTAGGCGCTACAGTCTGGAATCGCGGGACCGCTACGGTCGCAGGTTCGAATCCTGCCTCGGGCATGGATGTGTGTGATGTCCTTAGGTTAGTTGGGTTTAAGTAGTTCTAAGTTCTAGGGGACTGATGACCTCAGCAATTAAGTCCCATAGTGCTCAGAGCCATATGAACCATTTTTTTAAGTTACTTCCATTGTTGACGAACTGCATTTCCTGAGGATTCCTTCAATGAATTTCAGTTTGTCATCTCCCTTACTCGCGATTAATTTTATAAGGTAGTTCCATTTCACATCGCCAATAATACATTAAAGGGTTTTTCTGTTTATGTATTCGCAATATGTTGCATAGATTTACGTTGACGGTCAATTTCATTTATATAACATGTGGTTATAATTAAAGTTTCCCTATTTAACACATTATAACACAGAAGCTAATTACTATACGTCAAGAAGAAAAAGTTTCATAAATGTTTGAAATTATGTGTAAAGTTTATCAGAAGGCCGTAAGTGTCTTGTTCTCAAATACTGGATGCATAGAGACTCGTTAATTTTCTCGCTGTGAATTGAACTGGCTCAAGAAATATGCACAGTTTCTAGCTGTAATAGTTGACTGATATTATTAAACGTTCAACGAAAGATTACACCTCGGAATGAGTAGATTAAGACATAATTTTAAATTTTTAAACTGGCCAGTGATTACGTGAAATATTGAAAATCAAATTTATACTACCCCTCGAAGCCATTAGATAGGCAGCCTGCAACTAGCAGCCTGCACTGTGCATCGGAATAGCCAGCTAGACTGGAGTACTCAAACGATGATGTTGCCGAGTTTGTGCCTCAGAAGGGAAGCGTACACTGTAACGAATCATTGAATTTATTCTTATTTCTTACGTATTTGATACGTACCTAGATGTAATAAACGCTGCTCTGGTACCCTGCGCTTCCCAAGCGTTTCCGAGAAATCAACGTTCCAACACTTAGGAGCCTGCTGAATGCCGTACGGAAAATGGCCGTGTGGTTGAAAAAGCAGTGTATCTCACGACTTGAGGATACCCATACGATAGTTATTCAGTATCCGACAATGAGAGCCGTCAGAGACTTGCAGTAAGAGACTTGCAACGAACTTTACATATAATTTTAAATTTGTACGAATATTTTTCTCGCTGATGGCCACCTCGAAATGATAAAAGGAGAAAATTTTGTCGCTTATTATATTTTCGCTGTTTACGCACTAAAGCTCCCACATAAAGCATGACCTTTTAATTTACTACTTCTTTACTACTAACTGAGTTCGTGATACGCTTTGCAGACAGTATTCACATATACCACTCACGGAACCAGAAAAATTACGTTACTGTGCGGCAATTAGGTAAGGGGATGTGACGTCATAAACAGTGAATGCTAGAGAAACTACTGCATCATACAAAACGTTAAATTTATTACTTCGTTGTTACTAATTCTATTCGCAACATATTTCGCAGATGGTATCCACATATACTAATAAGCCAAAAAATACATTATGTGGTCAAAAGTATCCGGACACCCCCAAAAACATACGTTTTTCATGGAAGTTCCTGGCAGATTAAAACTGTGTGCCCGACCGAGACTCGAACTCGGGACCTTTGCCTTTCGCGGGCAAGTGCTCTACCCTCTGAGCTACCGAAGCACGACTCACGCCCGGTACTCACAGCTTTACTTCTGCCAGTATCTCGTCTCCTACCTTCCAAACTTTACAGAAGCTCTCCTGCGAACCTTGCAGAACTAGCACTCCTGGATACGTTTTTCATGTGCTCCCACCTGTTGCCAGGTGCTCAATATAAGCGACCTTAGTAGGCATTATACATCGTGTGAGAGCAGAATGGGGTGCTCTGCGTGGTCAGGTGATTTGGTGTCACTTGCGTCATACGTCTGTACGGGAGGTTTCCACTCTCCTAAACATTCCTAGGTCCACTGTTTCCAATGAGATGGTGAAGTGGAAACGTGAAGGGACATGTACAGCACAAAAGCGTGCAGGCCGACCTCGTCTGTTGACTGACAGAGACCGCCGATAGTTGACGAGGGTGATAATGTTTAATAGGCATTCATCTATCGGGACCATCACACAGGAATTCCAAATGATCCACTGCACGTACTATGACAGTTAAGTGGTAGGTCAGAAAACTTTGATTTCATGGTCGAGCGGTGCTCATAAGCCACACATCACGCCGGCAAATGCCAAACGACTCCTCGCTTGGTGTAAGGAGCATAAGCATTGGATGATTGAACAGTGGAAAAACGTTGTGTGGAGTGACGAATCACGGTACACAGTGTGGCGATCCGATGGCAGGGTGTGGGTATGGCGAATGCCTGGAGAACGTCATCTGCCAGTGAGTGTAGTGCCAACAGTAAAATGCAAAGGCAGTAGTGTTATTTTGTGGTCGCATTTTTCGTGGAGGGGGCTTGCACCCCTTGTTATTTTGCATGGCACTACTACGGTACAGGCCTACATTGATGTCTTAAGCACCTCCTTGCTTCCCACTGTTGAAGAGCAATTCGTGGATGGTGAATGCCTCTTTCAACACGATCGAGCACCTGTTCATAATGCACGGTCTGTGGCGCAGTGGTTACACGACAGTAACATCCCAGTAATGGACTGGCCTGCACAGAGTCCTGACCTGAATCCTATAGAACACCTTTGGGATGTTTTGGAACGTCCACGTCGAGTCAGGCCTGACCGACCTACGTCGATACCCCTCCTCAGTGCAGCACTCCGAGAAGAATGGTCTGCCATTCCCTAAGAAACCTTCCAGCACCTGACTGAACATATGTCTGCTAGAGTGGAAGCTGTCATCAAGGCTAATGGCGAGCCAACACCATATTGAACTCCAGCATTACGATGGAGGGCACCACGAACTTGTAAGTCATTTTCAGCCAGGTGTCCGGATACTTTTGATCACATAGTGTATGACGACTGTGCACCGCAAGGGTGGATGCCGCCTGGCGACGTTGCGGGCACGTGAGCGCTATGAAAAGTATGTAAGCGCAGCAGAGGCGGATGGGGATCACAGTAGCAAAGATATGAGCTGCAAATGGGCTAATCGAATCAGATCAACGACGTTGTCAAAGGACACATCATTATTACGCAAGCCTGTGAAAAAGTATCTGAAATGGAGAAGCTGGTCGAATTTTCACGTGCTGCTCTCGTGAGCATACACGGAAAGATGTAAAAGGAATTTGAAACTACCAGTAGGCGCTAAATGGTTGGACGTCCACGATTCTTCACACGACTTGGTGTTCGGAGGCCTGTCTGCTCTGTAAAATAGGATAGACGGTGATGCGTCACTGCCGAAAGTGCACAATGATGGTGCACGCACAAGTGTTTCGGAGCACACAGTTCATCGTACATGGTTGAGCATGGTGCTCCGTAGCGGTACTCACCCCCCCTCCACCCCTCCCCCCGTCCCGGGTTCGATGTTCGTCTCCATAAAAGCTTTTATCGAAGTGAACGGCGGCTCTAAACATACACCGCATCACGGACGCAGGCTAATGGGAGCAGTATTATGCTACGGGAGAGATTCTGTTGCGCCTGCATGGGATCTATGGTTGTAATTGAAGACACGCTGATAGCTGCGAACCGTCTGCATCTTTTTCTGTTTGATGTCTATCCCGCTCGCGATGTCATCTTTCAACTGTATGATTTTCGTATCTCGGAGCCAGAACCGTGATACAGTGGTTTGAGGAGCATTATAGAGAACTCACATTCATGTCTACGTGGCCAAATTCGCCTGATGTAAATCCTATGGAACCCATCTGGGTCACTATCGGGCGCCATCGCTTCATACGCATATTAGCGGCCCATTATTTACGCTGATTACATGACCAGTACTGAGACAGCTAATGCCACATACCTTCACAAACCTGCCGACAAACTGTCGGATTCTTGATACGCAGAATCAGTGATGCATTTCGTTCCAAAGCTATTAAGCACCCCAGCGTTGCTAGGCAGAAATGCTAGCCGTTACACTACCACAGCACGATGGTCAATATTGCTGCACGAACTACCACAGTTAGGTACCTATGGTACAGGACTTTCCCATTACGCCCAACGCTGGGGTGCTATTCCTCTGTCGGAGAGCCCTGGCAGTTGAGACATTGTAAGGGAAAATAAGCGGAAGATATGAAGTTTGTGTTGGGGAGGGCACTCAACTTACGTACTTTGTGCAGAATTGTTAACCGTCGTGTGGTGGTAGTGTAATGGTTAGCATTTCTGCCTAGGAAGCAAGAAGACCAGGGGTCGAGTCCCGGCCGCAGCACAAATTTTAATTCATTTATTCTGCTTCGATCATTATCGTACCTTTTTTCGGAGCTATAGTTAATGTGTAAAATTTGTGGTTTCAGTTTGGTTTCATATGGATCACCATCAGACTGTTAAACGTTATTTTTTGTGTCACAACGTCATCATAAACTGTAGTATGAAGTACATGCCATATGGTATTTATCCTGTGAAACTTATACAAATTTTTTGGGTTTTAATATTGAAGTTCAAATTTCTGTTTAGTAAATTATTTTAAGCAAAGTGTCTACCGTAATATCGGCCCAGAACCTTACCACATTCACTCCCGCCGCTACAACTAACACTCTGAAATTAGTCGCCGAATCGTAAAGATGACTGTCGGGATCCATCGGCTTTTTCGCAGTTTCCCTTCAGAAAAGGATCAAAATTATGATCAGATTGAAGGCTGTTTTGAACAAAGCTGAGTCTCTGAAGAAATTTCGGGCCTGCAGCTAGTCGTCATCAACTACACTCCACCATGTTTCGACTGGGCACCTACCAGTATTCCTCAGAGGAGCCATTGAAGACTGACGAAGATGTCGTCCGTTCCACAACATATAGCGTGCTGCGACTATTCCTGCCATGTGTCAAAATCGTGTTGACAGATTGATTACACTGCCCGATGCCTGTGGAATCACAGGCGTTGCCGCTCTTCGCGGCCGTCGGTGTACTCTGATTCGAATAAGGCTTCCACGCATTATTCATCTGGTAGCCCCTTTCACGGTTCATCAGAATTTTCACAATACGTATTTCGATGGATTTGTTAGTAATGCAGCCCCAAAAAGATGTTGCTGTGGCCAAAATTATTCTTTTATCCCACTACATTGAATGTCCGGTGGAGATACAGAGTTCGGCAATAGCAGACTTGCTTGACTGCAGAAGGCGAGTGCAGCGTTAATGTTCAGCGCAGCTTTCTTCCACGTGGTCTGGTCTATATGGAGTGAGTTTTTCCATCGTGTAAAAGCTCTAGGGATTGATCGATGAGAGGATATGTAACAGAAAATGTCTAATGAACTTACGTCCGGAAATGGATGGTTTCCATGCTAGAACGGTTTATTCAGTCATACATTTTTACAGAGACTGTGGCCCAATACGCGTTGTACCATGCAGCCACAGTTACAGTATGTGCTGAAAATGGTTTCCATGTGCCTCAACGAATCCGTGTCCGCGCCGTAGCATGTTGTTCACATCGGCCAGGCTCCACCCGAACAGTATCAAAGGCAGCGTTAGTGCCCTGCTCCATTGTCTCCACATCTGGAATGGGCTCTGCATACACGATATTTTTCGATGGCCCCACAACCAGAAATCGCACAGGTTGAGATACGGTGAACGAGCAGACCATACAACTGGACCCCCTCGTCCGATCCATCGACCAGGGAAGACACGATTGAGATGCGTCCGGGCGTTAACGGCGAAGTGGGCGGGAGCACCATCGTGTAGCAGCCACATAACCCTTCGAATCATCAATGGCACTTCTTTCAGCAGGGGAGAGAAAATGCCCCCCAAGAAACACCAATAGTTCCGGCCTGTTAGGTAACGTGGAAGGGAGACTGGTCCCAAAGTATGGTCGCCAAATATTCCGGCCCACGCGTTCCAGCTGCACTGATGACGAAGGCTTGCTGTCACCATATAATGAGGGTTCTGCATACTGTCCCACAGATTACTGTTATTAAAGTTGAAGATGCCACTCCGCGTAAAGGCGGCCTCATCTGTGAAGAGGATGGATGACACAAATACCGGAATCGTGGTTGCCTGGTGAAGAACCAGTGACAAAACTGCTCCAGATGTGGAAAGTCTGCCACTGGTAAGCCCTGCACATGCTATAAGTGATAATGGTTGTAACAACTGTCATGGAGAGTGTTCCACACGGTCGTCTGCCTTACCCTGTAGTGGCAGCCGCCTTCCACAGTGTCAATCACATTCACTTCCAAGTCTGGTGTCCGGACATTTCAGGTACGTCCTTCATGATTTCCTGCTTCCCGAACCGAGGCGAAATACTGTTTCAAACATTGAATTCTGTAGATGTTGTCGGTGGGGATAGGTTTCCTGATACAACATTGCCGTCGCCTTTGCCATTTGCCTTTCCGTAAGAAAACACCATGTCGGCAAGCTCTCGATTCAAATACGGAACCATTGTGTACAATGCTGTATCACATCCACTACAAGGTGAATCAGCAAGGTTCATGATGTATGAGGAACAGTACCACCCTCTAGGAGGAAAGCGTGCATACTGTGGCTGCATGGTACAGCGCATATTAGTCTGCGGTCTCTGTAACAATGCGTGATTGAATAAATGGTCTCTAGCACTGAAACCCCTCATTTCCGGACATAAGTTCCTTAGATCTTTTCTGTGATGTATCCTCTCATCGCTCAATATCTAGAGTTTGTACACGGTGGAAAAAATCACCCTGCATAAGCCATACCACACTGGCAAAGCATTTGAAAATTGCAGCCTTCCGAAATAACAAATTCTTCGTCATTCATCCTAGCAGGTCGGCAGTCTTAGATGGTGGCCGAATGACCACTTCCCCTGAAAATTACGGAAGATTATTGCTATTTCAGACTAAATATTGTCAACAAAGGGAAGAAAAACTATGTATTTTGCCCGTTTCTTGGTTCTGATAGTGCCGTGTTAACTTGTCGGATGGAATTTTCCCTCTAGACAACGCAGTGGATTATTGAGCATCGTCTTGTCAGAGGTGGTACGACCGGAGGATGTGGCGCGGTGGTTAAAGGCACCGCATTCAGTTTTGGTAGGAACAAGTTACATATCCGAGACCAAACACCTGCTTTTATTATTTCTGTGAGTTCTCTAAATCAATTAACGCCCGTGTCAATTATTCAATGCAGAAGGCTGCGGCTGATTTCCTCGGCCATCTTTGTCAAAAGCAAGCTTGTGCTACGTACCTAATGGCTTCAATGTACGTTGAGGACTACTATTTGTTCGTTTTCAGGGGCATTATGCCCTATCTGTTATTGAAAAGGTACGTGCCTCATACAGTAAACGGATAGCTAAACGTGGAATCCAAATCATGACGCAAATTTATTTTAGTGGTGCCGACTTTCAAACTGCGAAAGATAAAATGTCGACGGACTAATATGGAAACTCATTTCAAAATTTTAGATAAGGCCCTCTGACAGATAGCTAAGGTCAGACCACCTCTAATATTTCTATCCTTTTTTATCAGCTCCCAGTGCCTGAATAAGTAGTCAACTAAGACGTGAAAAAACTTTAGAACCTTTCTATCAATGGAGATTTAACATTGATCGATGTAAATTACGAGAAATGAGAATTAATTTTTCTTTCTTTACGCAGTTAGAGTCAGCAAGTGGACCTATAACAGATTCAAATTAATTGCGCTGCATCTCTGCCGTAGCAGACGTACGTTACCATACCAGAGAGACTATTTATTCTCTTTCATAAGACATCGTATGTAAAGACTATTATACTGAGGCGCTTCAGATTTATGCAGGCAAGGAAACTCAATCATATCAGTACTGGTACACTGCTGTTCTCTTGTTGAACAAAATAATGGCTTTATGGAAGTAAAGTGACGTAACAGATCCATTCAGGCCAAGGAGAAAGATGGCGAAGGACTGCTACAGAGATGTTCTGCGAAAGCGTTGTCTATGGAACTGTGCGTATGGTCGGCCCGCGTGCACGACAGTTGATGTCGTCATAAATTAGAAGGCTCCCGCTATGAAGCGGCGCTTGGCCGCGGCAACCATGTCAGGAAAGACAGCTACATAAATGTCCCGCGGCTTTATAGCGATCGTTAAAGCATTAGGATCGCTTAATGAAGCTCTTTAAGTCTGCTGAAATTGAGTGAAAGTGCCCGACGACGCACGCGCGTAACGCTAATGGGTTTCATTTCGATAGTCCTTACATTCTTACCAAGCGAAGTCATTTAATGTGAAGTTGGCTATCACAGCACACTCTTCGGACGAAAGAATTATAACAACGCGAAGATAGTTGCAACCGCTATGTGTCAAATGTCCAAAGAAAACCAAAATATGAATTATAAAGGTTGAGTGAGAGGAGAACATTTATATCGCACTGTCAGCATGGGGTAGGTGTATCTAACTTAAGCCAAATAACTTAAAAGGCATTGTAGTGCCTTTATGAAATCACCTCTGTGTCAGTATTTTATCTGTAGCAAATTCATCGCAATAAAACATATTAAGATGGCATACAGTCTTTTTTATTTGTTTTATTTTTTATTCCATAGGACCACCTAGACAAACGATAAACGAAATTGTCTCGTAGATAAATGAATAATAATAAGAAACATTGAAAAAATATTTAGAACAGTGGTTTGTTTGTAGCATATGTTAAGATATTGACTCCGACCAATAATAACGCGCAGGGAAAGTGGAAGGGGAATGCCATTGACAGCATTAAGAACTACTCCGTCATTTGGCTGGAACGGTTCAGAAGATTCGTGGGAAACCATAATCAGATAGGCTTCACCAGGTAGACATCTCGACCGCTCGTTACAAGAGCAATACTCCGTATCCAAATATACAAGTTAGTAATATGTTTCTAACTTATTCAAATCTCTTACTAAACATGAAAACTAATCGAATTCATCTATAGTACAATATCAAAGTAATTTCATTTACATGGATGAAGGCATGGGCCCAATGTATGAAATGTAAAACAATATTTTTGTGACAAATTCATTGTATTAGTACCCCTAGAAATTGACTATAAGCATTTTTAGTTTCCTTTTTCGTGCGCAAACTGGATACATTCTTGGGTGAACCTATTCGTTATCAGTTAACAAAGCTGTACGTGAGAGAAACATGGCAATCTCAGATTCACTCCTCAGCATTGAATAGAATGACCCTCTGACATGTTAACAATGCTCCAGATGCCAAGTATCACTTGTTCAAATAAAGATGTCCCTCTTATTACCTTCCTTGTAAAGGTTCTGGCAATAGTATTTTTTCAGTCTCTCAGGAGACATCCGTTATGGTGTTGATGCTTGTCGTATACAACTAAATACATGGCGCTGCAGGGAATGACTAAAATTTTGCAGGAGAGTGAAATGAAGAGTAAGTTTGGCAACAAGTTCCCAAATACAGCATGGAAAAAAAGTTTGGGAAAATACGAATCTCCAGAGACATTCAAGCAAAGTTACAATATCTTGTTACAAGGATGTAAATAACATTCAAAAAAATGAGAGACTTGATCGGATTGGACTCGGTGGAACAGACAAATGTCACAGACGTTTATGAAACGATCCTGAAATTCACAGATTCAGGTTTGGCTGTCATACGGAAAACTGGATATGAATGAGGAGAAGTATAGCACTCCTAAGACGAATATCTGAAACCCAGACACAGTCATCTAAAGTACTTTGGCTTCAGAAACTGTTTTTTACAAAGGACAAGAACATCACAATAATGTGGCTGATCGGGCAGTATGCATCTTATATAGTTAATCATTATGAAATGTTCAGTTTCATCATTTCATGTTATACATCGAACACGAGTATTACAAACTAAAATATATTAAGGGTCATAAGAAAACATTTGGTAACCTGATGAATATGGCTTGTAAGAAAACGGGAATAGAATGCAGAACTGTCTTAACCTTATCTCATGACATCATGTTGAGAAGCAGGAGATTATTGCGTGAGGTGAAGCACGATGGGTAGTTCGAAGGCCCCATGGCCGCTACGGTAGCCGTGAAAGCACATACAAAGCTTTGAAAATGCCAACGAGGAATTGAGCAAATGCAGATTAATGAAGCGAAACGTAACGAAAATAGAAAACTTAAGAGATTTGTGTGTACTTTAAGTTTTATTTTACGTTAAATATTTGTTTTTATTTAAAATGTTCCTACTAAGAGTATCAGAGAAGATGAACCGCCTAAAGCGTACAGCCACTGAAATTTTATATCCTCGCTTAAACCACACTAAATAGAGTGAAGTGGCTGAAAAGGCATAAAGATATAAGACAGAACATAACAGACTTCACCATCTGTGCGGACATAACCACCTACACAGAGACTGGACCTCAGAGAAATCTTGCTGAGATGTAAATATAATTTGCATACAATATATAATGCATATAGACTCCGGATATGGCGTGCTAGACTCAACAACCTACATAATATGGTGTATCTTAAAGAAACCTGCCGGCCGAAGTGGCCGTGCGGTTAAAGGCGCTGCAGTCTGGAACCGCAAGACCGCTACGGTCGCAGGTTCGAATCCTGCCTCGGGCATGGATGTTTGTGATGTCCTTAGGTTAGGTAGGTTTAACTAGTTCTAAGTTCTAGGGGACTAATGACCTCAGCAGTTGAGTCCCATAGTGCTCAGAGCCATTTGAACCATTTTTGAACCAAAGAAACCGTAGTATCTGGTAAAAATCAGGATTCGAAAATTGGAGAACCCTCTAGATTAAGGAGTGGAGTAAAAAGAAAGAAAGAACAAATGTATCTATGGAAAGATGGAACGTTCCTGGAGACCAAATCAATTCGCGAGTCTTTAGCGAGGCAGAGGGGCACAAACTATGCAACACTTGTTCTGTTGCTATTTTGTTTCTGACAAGATGCACGCTGGAAGATCTTAGTTTCGCCACAGACAATGCTGTCGACCTTGCAAATTTCTCGACCGAAAAAAATTGAGTAATGTTTCGCATATTAATTAATACCGAAGTTCTAGATATTTATTTACTGCCTCTGTTCCTAAAATGCTACAGTCGCCCGCTCCTATTATGGATTGCCTAGCTACCAGCTTCTAGGGGCAAGAAACATTTCAATTGCAGTATTTCATATAATTATTGACTGAACTTAAAAATTTAAAATGCTCTCACAATGTACTCACTAAGAAGCACAAACTTACAAAAAATATTTAACACAATACGGCAAGTAATAAAACTTAGAAGCTGCGTGTATGTCTTAAGGCGGAGTAACCCACAGTGGTCAAATTACCCACACCAGACAGCATTTATCCAGTATTTTTAAATGAGAGATCTTAGCGACGTCCATAAAATCTTAAACATAATTTCAAACATTCTCTAAACATTTTCTTGCCTGCATTCCCACAAAATAATGAAAAAATGTTCAAATGTGTGTGAAATCTTATGGGACTTAACAGCTAAGGTCATCAGTCCCTAAGCTTACACACTACTTAACCTAAATTATCCTAAGGACAAACACACACACCCATGCCCGAGGGAGGACTCGAACCTCCGCCGGGACCAGCCGCACAGTCTATGGCTGTAGCACTGTAGACCGCTCGGCTAATGCCGCGTGACCAAAATAATGAAAGGGCAACCTTTTACCGGCTACTGAATGTTCGTTGTTCTTGCGGTAAAACTTCATCACCGGATATTAATTTTTACGAACTCTAGCATTCCGAGAGGCATGACGTCAGCAATTGTACCGTTTGCCAAATTATGCATTAAATTGGAGAGAACCGTCGAAGATGTAATATTAATTTCCTTTATTACTTACTGACTACTTTCGAGTCTAATCTCAATATCAAATCATCCTGAAAACAGAACCCAGCGGCTATGTACTTTACAAAACTGTATCACAGTACAAAGATAACTGATGACAACTGGTACGTTCCAATAAGCTTCGCAATAACATACATTACGACAGCCACGTGACTTAATTCTAGTTGGACGCGTGTTTTAAAGCTGTACGCCCCTGAACTTCACTCACCTATTATCGGAACTGTACCATCTAGCAGCAACGTATTTTACATATCTTTTTCTCTTTTTTTCAGTTTTTTATAAATTATAGAACGCCTTTTTGGTCCCGTTACAAATTACAAATTAACTATCGTCTTGCAAAGATTTTTGCTTGTATTTGAAATATGTATTTTTGTTGCCACATTTGCGGGCAATCGCTTCATAAAATATTGAAAAAAGAGAAATATTTATGTAAAATAAAATTGTTGCTAGACGGCGCATTTTCGATAAGGATTCCCTGTCCAAGTCTTCCTAATACCTTCCTCACTTCGGTGTCTCAGGTGAGTGAAATTCAGCCCTGTACTCGTTTACAATAAGTGTCTAACAAAAATGAACAGTCATGTGGCTGGCGTAATGTATGTTATTGCTTTGCTTATTGGTATGTACCAGTTGTCATCAGTTATGTTTGTAATGTGACACAGTTTTGTGATATACAAAGTACTTACTATTTAGTTCCTGATTTATAAGACGATTCGTTAATGAGCTTAGACCAGAAACTAGTCGCCAAGTAATAAAGAAAATGAATAGTGCAATTTAAACGGTTCTCTGTAATTTATTGCATAATTTCGTAAACCAAACATTAAGTTTTATACGGGGAGGTCGATTCTTTGAAGAATCAGGGGTGGGGTTAGGCTTACTGATTGCTGCCAACAACTTTCCTTGACGTTTTCTGGATATTGTTTAAGTATTCTGGCACATCTATGGTTTACAGTTGCATTGATATTGTCTTGCTTTATCATGAAAATACAATTTATCTGGCTATTGGATACAAAATGAAATAAGTAAATGTAAAAACAGGACGAGTAACATTCCCCGGAACGGAATCAGAGGCAGGGGTTCCTGCTTCCCAGAGAAAAGAAGCGAAGTCTGGAGGATGAAAGGTGAGGTGTGAATCCAATATACATTGAGATGACAGAAGACGTGGGATACCTCGTAATATCGTGTCGGATCTACTTTTGCCAGGCATATAGCAGTAACTTGACATGGCGTGGTCTCAACATGTCGCTGAAGTTCCCTGCAGAAGTTCTGAACCATGCTGCCTCTGCAGTCGCCCGTAATTGCGGAAGCGTTGCCGGCGCAGGATTCTGTTGTCATAACGACCTCTCAGTTACGTACTATAAATGTTCGATAGGATCCTTTGTGAGGCGATCGGGATGGCCAAATCATTCGCTCGAACTGACCAGAATATTGTCCAAACCAATCGAGAACAGTTGTGCGCTGGTGACATGGCGCATTGTCACCCAGCGTTATTTGCGAACCTGAAGTCCACGGATGGCAGCCACTGGTGTCCAAGTAACCGAACATAGCCATTTACGGTCAATGATCGGTTCAGTTGGACCAGGGAACTCAGTCTGTTCCATGTAAACGCAGTCCACACCACTGTGGAGCCACCACCGGCTTGCACAGTGCCTTGTTGGCAAACTGGGTCCGTGGCTTCGTGCAGTGTGCACCACCTTCGAATCCTACCATCTGAACCATTAGCAACTGAAATAGTGACTCATCTGACCAGGCCACCGTTTTCCAGTTGTCTAGGGTTCAAGCGATACGGTCACGAGCCGAAGAGAGGCGCTGCAGGTGACGTTGTGCTGTTAGCAAAGCCACTCGCATCGGTCGTCTGCTGCCGTAGTCCACTAACGCCAAATTTCGCCGCGTTCTCGTAAAAGATACGTTAGTCGTAAGTCCCACTCTGATTCGCCACTGGCTACTCTACACAAATGCCGTTGCTCTGGGTCGTTAAGTGAAACTGTCGGCCACTTCGTTGTGCTGAGAGGTAATACACTACTGGCCATTAAAATTGCTACACCACGAAGATGACGTGCTACAGACCCGAAACTTAACCGACAGGAAGAAGATGCTGTGATATACATATGATTAGCTATTGAGAGCATCACACAAGGTTGCCGCCGATGGCGACACCTACAACGTGCTGACATGAGGCACGTTTCCAACCGATTTCTCATAAACAAAAAGCAGTTGATCGGCGTTGCTGACACATCTGCTTGATAGCCCGCATCCATCACGGCGCGCCTGCCGATCAGATAGCTCGTGAGTAATGCTTCGTGTAAGGAGGAGAAATGCGTACTATCACGTTTCCGACTTTGATAAAGGTCAGATTGTAGCATATCGCGGTTGCGGTTTATCGTATCGCGACATTGATGCTCGCGTTGGTCGAGATCTAATGACTGTTAGCAGAATATGGAATCGGTGGGTTCAGGAGGGTAATACGGAATGCCGTGCTGGATCCCAACGGCCTCGTATCACAAGCAGTCGAGATGACAGGCATCTTATCCGCGTGGCTGTAACGGATCGTGCAGCCACGTCTCGATCTCTGAGTCAACAGATGGGGATGTTTGCAAGACAACAACCATCTGCACAAACAGTTCGATAACGTTTTCGGCAGCATGGACTATCAGGTCGGAGACCGTGGATACGGTTACCCTTGACGCTGCATCACAGACAGGAGCACCTGCGATGGTGTGCTCAGCGACGAACCTGGGTGCACGAATGGCAAAACGTCATTTTTTCGGATGAATCCAGCTTCTGTTTACAGCATCATGATGATCGCATCCGTGTTTGGCGAAGTTGCAGTGAACGCATATTGGAAGCGTGTATTCGTCATCGCCATATTGGCGTATCACCCGGCGTGACGGTATGGGGTGCCATAGGTTACACGTCTCGGTCACCTCTTGTTCTCATTGACGGCGCTTTGAACAGTGGATGTTACATTTCAGATGTGTTACGACCCGTGGCTTACCCGTCATTCTATCCCTGCGAAACTCTACATTTCAGCAGGATAATACACGACCGCATGTTGCAGGTCCTGTACGGGCCTTTCTGGATACAGAAAATGTTCGACTGCTGCCCTGGCCAGCACATTCACCAGATCTCCCACCAATTGAAAACGTCTGGTCAATGGTGACCGCGCAACTGGCTCGTCACAATACGCCAGTCACTACTCTTGAGGAACTGTGGTATCGTGTTGAAGCTGTATGGGCAGCTGTACCTGTACACGCCATCCAAGCTATGTTTGACTCAATGCCCAGGTGTATCAAGGCCGTTATTACGGCCAGAGGTGGTTGTTCTGGGTACTGATTTCTCAGGATCTATGCACCCAAATTGCGTGAAAATGTAATCACATGTCAGTTCTAGTATAATATATTTGTCCAATGAATACCCGTTTATCATCTGCGTTTCATCTTGGTGTAGCAATTGTCAGGGCCAATAGTGTACTTGAAATTTGGTATTCTCGCCGCTCCCTAGTGAATGTGGATTTCGGGATGTTGACCTTACTAATGATTTCCGAAATCATCTCGAAATACCACTCCGCGTTCAATGTCTGTTAATTCCCCTCGTGCGGTCATAATCATTTCGGGCACCTTCTCACATGAAACAACTGAGTACGACAGCTCCTCCGATGTAGTGCCCTTTTATATGTTGTGTGCGCGATACTACCGCCATCTGAATATGTGCAGATCTCTATTTCATGAATTCTGTCGCCTCAAGGTAATACGGTACGGCTCGATTTACGGCGGCACGGTGGACGCGCTCTCTGTGAAAAGCCGCGTGTACCGCCGACGGCCACGGGGGGATAAAGCGGCGCCGGACCAGCGGCCGCTGCCAGATTACATATAATGGGCCGAGAGTCGTACAAAAGGCGTACATTGTAGGCGAGGCAGAGGTACGCGGTCAGCGGTCAGCGGTCAACGGTCCGGCCGTGGCGCCGCTGAACGGTCCCCTGGACCGGCGCTGGAGCCAGGACTGGCGGTGGAAGAGGGGGTGCCGCGGGGACGCATAGGGACAGCGGCAGCGGCAGCGGGCGGCGGGGGAAGGTCCGGCGTCCGCCGCGGGCCCCAATTACTCGCGCGCTATCTGATCGGCAGGCGCGCCGTGATGGATGGCGGCTATCTAGCAGATGTGTCAGCGTGTTAAACGGGCTGCGCCCGCGCCCGCACCGCATGCCTCCGACCGGCCGTCACCGCCGGCTGTCGGCACAGCGCTGCCTGCACTTGCCGGCCCGGCCGCTCTCTCTGGCCAGCGCAGGCCCCGCTGTGCCCGAGACGGGGTTTGTAACCTCCCCCTCACCGATCGACCTTAATGACAGTGAAAAATTAAACCGCGTGCACCTACTGGAAATTTGGGAAAAGCAATAGTCACCGAAGTTAATTTGTCGGTAAAGAGGGAGGAAAGGGTTACATCTAAATGAAAGGAAAAATGCAAGTGAAATTGGCGAAAATTAATTTTGAGAGAAGGGTAAAATTAATAAAGAAAGTAAATGTGCGGTCGTTACGTTAACAATTAATTGGCGTTAATTACATATTTGAGATTTGGGGAAAATTACAGTCGCCTGTCCTATGGACAACTACTATTATAACTGAAAATGAAAGATTAAAGCATATATAATTAGCACTAAAAGCGTGGCAACTGAAGGTTGTCACGTGCTGTGTGAAAACTGAATGTTTGTCAGAAGTAATAAATTTCGCTACACTCTGACTTAATTTAGCAAAAGAATTAATAAAACCGGAAAATTGAAACAATTTAGTGACTGAAATTAATAGTGAACTTTGTTTCTGAAGCACTACGAAATTCAATAAAATAAGTTTAGCCTTGGGCTACCTCAACAATCATTTCAAAAGCTACTTGACTCTACGCACTTTAGAAATAAGAGATTTAACTTTGAACTTGAATTAAACGATTCTGAACAATTAACAATAGTAAAATTTAGTACTTACCAAGCTGAGCTGCAGTCACAGGTAAGCTAAAATATGGTAACAAAACTCGCACTCTTAATTTGTACTTGTGTAATCTAAATATTGTAGCCAGCTATGAATACTTTAACTGAACTTTGAAATTAAAGCAGTGAAATGGAATGATATTACTTTAATGCTGGCGTATGAATTTAAACGACACTCGGGTTCATTCCAGGAAAGGAAGGGACACTGCTTGGTAATGCAATTGGGATAATGAGCAACAAAGGTTCATGCTAAGTTGCTGTATTTTTGTGATGCAACAGTTTGAAAAGCTGAGGTCTGCCATACAGTTCTAAAACTTTACGTGCTTTTAGTCTTCCTTGTTGGTTGACTGAAGATTTGCAGTCGTCGATCGGGGAGGTGGCGACAGTCACTCATTGTCGGCCGCCGCTGTTGCAGAAACTGGATGTTGGCGCGCCTTCTTCTCGACACGGTCACCAGGCGAAACGGGCTCCTGATGTGCGCCAGCTAATGCTTCCCGTCCGCGACACCGTGTAAGAAACTATCATAGCAATTCGAGCGCAATTACATGCTGCCAAACCCCGAAAGCGCGGCAACTCGCGGGAGCGTCACACAACACACCTGCTCCACTGCATTACTCCAGCCAGACTCCCCCGCTCTGCCCGCGCTCCACGCGACAGAGATCACACTATCAAAGATCCTAAACACTTTAGTTCTCCACACGACCTATCGATGTAATAGTTCGATAGTATAGTTTTCCCTAGGCCAGACTCAGCGTAAAAATACAAATAATATTTACAAAACGAACCAATTATACATCGACATTAATGCATACAATTACAATATATAAAGACATGTCATATCTTCAGGTAACAAAGTAATGAAAATAATTTATAGTACAATAGATGGAAATAGGAGGATATGCATTTCCGGCGTTACAGGTTCACGCCAAATAACGTCACGCCGGCGCGGAAACGCGTATTCGTCTTGAGCTCTGGTCGATTCCTTCTCGATCTCGCAAAGGGGCGACGGTTTGAAGAGACGTCGAGCGTTTGCGCTGTCCCCGTCCCAATGATGAGTTTTATTATTTGCGTAGTTCGGCTCTGTCTTAATGTTCACTAAAGTCGTCGAGCGAAAGAGGGGACGGCGCAGCTGATGAAGAAAATGTCGCCTATGGCGATCATTCACCAGTAACTGACGCTGTCTGACTGCTTCTCGTAATAACTCTTACTCAGAACTCCTCTTTTACAACAGTTACAGCGATTTATTTCTGATACCTATGTACAGTCGGCTCTTGAGGTACCGCCTACTACATCACCGGCCGTTAAATTGTTTCTTCCTACTTTCGCTGTTATACACAAAGTTCCTCATTATACATTCTTCGTTTTTTCCTCCGAAGTCCAACAACCGCCTCGGAGTATCCAGCCGCCGCGACTCTGGACGTCCAAGGAGCGATGTCATCAGCCTCACTGTGTTTCCTCCATGGCGGCCCGCTACTTGCCGCGTCAAGAAAAGTCCGCGACGCTTGCTGGCTCGGTGTTTAAATTATCTGCACATATAAGAACCAAATACTTCCGCAGTATTTATGCACATAACTAAAAAATCCTAACCCGCAACTCAATTTTATCATTTAATTAGAATCTGTGCTAGGCCAGGGGCGATAGGTGGCGCATGCAACAGACCACTTGTCTGTTACACCACACGTTCTCATTGCTGTTTCCGTACTATAGACCAGACTGCTGGCATTTTCTGCGGCCTGTCAAAAGCCTTTCACTGTGTGAATCAGTAAATTAGAATGCTATGGTGTCACTAGCAGTGCTGCGAAATGGTTTGAGTCTTATCTAACTAACAAGAAACAAAGGATGTCGTTGCGAAATACCTACGCAGTAATCAGTCAGTCTTCATCACATTGGAAATTAATTACGTGTGTGCCATCCCCATGACGTTATTGTTGAAATTTACGAAACTAGTGCGACATCATAAAAACAATCGTTGTTGTAACTGTGACCGGGACGGTCGCGGGGTTGAAATAACCGAAAGTGCGGCGAGACCCGCGGAGAGGCCCGCGAACAACAACACAACGGGAGAGGACGGACACGACCAACGAAGGACAGAACGAACAACAACAAGATCGAACAACGGAGTCACAAGGAAACAAACACGTCCACTCGTACACAGAACAAGGAAGTAAACTGTCTAACGTGAGGCGAGGTGTCAACCGACGTACGCAAGATTAGACTGGGGAGGCTAAGCTTTTTCTTTTTTTTTTCCTTTATTGAGTTTCGATTCCCCCTAAAGGGGAGCGGGCTGGCAGCAGCTTATTACGCCACTCTTCAGCCTACAGAATTTGTTTTAAAAAGAGGAACATAATAAAAAATAATAACAGTTGGCGATAAAATCGGTGACTTAAAGGTAAAAATGGCAGAAAATTCTGGAGCGTAAAACATAAAACACAGGGTCGATGAAGCTAATAAAATACACAGGAAGCAGAAAAATAATAGACAGACAATTAAAAAAACACGGCGACAGTCTTGGTTCTGTTCGCAAGAGATATAAAAAGCACACCCAGTGACAGCATGATTTCTGTTCACAACACTGTGGAAGGACGCACAACACTGAACACTCACTTAAACACTGCGCTAAAAGTTGGCACAAATACGACATACCACACCCGAGAGCAGGTGGGGGGAAACTGGACAGATGACGGGAAAAAGGGAGGGGGGGAAGGAGAGGAAAAGTGAAGGGGGAAGGCGGGAAAGGAGCCAATGGAAGAGGAGGATCCATAAGAGGGGTGGGGGTGCTGAGCAGACGTGCCAGGGATTGGGGAAGGCAGAGGAGGGGAGTACAAAAGGACTCAGGGGGGGGGGAGAAAGGAGATGATAGGCGGGGAGAAAACACAGGATGGAAGAGGGGAGGAAGAGGGAGCCCAGGGAAAGGACGGAGGAAAGGAGGGGGGGGGGTGAGGATCAGAGTTGATAGGAAGGTTAAATGGAGGGAGAGAGGGCATCATCCGGGAGGAGGAGCTGATGGAAGCCACCTTGGGAAAGTGATGTAGGGTGTAGAGATGGAGGGTAGGGGGGACACAACGGTGAAGACGTGGCAGGGGGCGGGGATGGGAGAGGAGAGGAGCAACCAGGGGGTGAGGGGGTTCAAGACGGCGGGAGGTGTAGAGGATGCGGATATGTTCGAGGAATAGGAGCAGATGGGGGAAAGGAATGAGATCATAGGGGATCTGCGTGGGGGACAGGAGGCGTATACGGAAGGCGAGGCGGAGTGCATGACGCTCAAGGATCTGGAGGGACTTATAGAATTTGGGAGGGGCAGATATCCAGGCAGGACTGGCATAACAGAGGATGGGACGGATTAAGGATTTGTAGGTGTGGAGGATGGTAGAGGGGTGCAACCCCCACGTCCGGCCAAAGAGGAGTTTGAGGAGGCGGAAGCGGTTGTGGGCTTTGGATTGGATGGAGCGGAGGTGAGGGATCCAGGTGAGGTGACGGTCAACGGTGAGGCCAAGGTAGGTGAGGGTGGGGGTGAGGCGGACAGGACGTGCGCAGACAGTAAGGGAGAAATCCAGGAGCCGGAAGGAGCGAGTGGTACGACCTACGATGATTGCCTGGGTCTTGGAGAGGCTAAGCGAGAGGCAGGGGCTTAAGTTCTCTATCGGTGGCGCCGCTATTGGCCGCTGGGACCACGTGTTCCACTGTGGCGCCCTCACACTAAAAGCAGGCCAGGAGGCGCGCGCCGCCACAGCTTACGGCGCGATGGTGCAGAGACCACTAGGGGTCTTCGACGTCCATGACGTCTGGCGCGGATTCAAATTCCGCGGCGCGCGGTACCAGAATCGTAATAACGAAAATATTGATAAAAGCAATAAAGACGAACGGTTGTGATTATTGCAGTGAAATATTGTAATATAATATAGAAAAAGAACAATGAAAATTACTATTAATACGAAAACAATGTATCTCAAAGAACAAAGATTAAAATGAAGAGTCAGTCCTCTAACGAGGAAGAAAGAGTAAAAACTAACTACTCTTCGTTTTGTTCTTCATTGTAGAAGGACGGCATTGACGATTCGTGATGAGAATGGTATTTGTTTGTTACTAATACTTAAAAAAACAATCTTATGATGATAGTAATAAATCCTATAAACGTATAAACTTGTTATTTCCTTTCAATAGTGTGGGGAAAGGCGTCCCATAATTATTACTGAATAATTTGCAGTTTTCATATACGGAGCTTATTTTGTTTCAAAGACGCCATTACGGGCGAGAACATCATTTTAAGTTTTTTATTACGCCACACTCGCTGATAATTATCTGCATAAGTGTTTCACTTGAAAGTGAATTAATATGTCATTGCAGAAACAATTTTTGTGTTAGCCTGGACCAGTCAGCACGGATCAGGTCTGACACGATTCACTAGATAAAAAATAATTGTATTTCAGATGTAAATAGAAAAAAGCTTTCAAAGAACTTTAATCAGTACTATAACAAGATTTCAATGCGAACTTCTTAGAAAGGCCAGAGTCTCTTGTCATTAACAGAACAATGAAGCTGGTCGGACTTTTATTGTGCGCGACATTTAGCTTTGCTACATTTCATGTCTAATATGTTAAACACAAAGATGCTAACTAGCTTAAACTCGCAGTTGCAAAGAAATTAACATTACTTGCACAACAATCAAAGGCTTTCACGTAACCGTCAAGATTTTGGTGCACTTTAACACAGTATTTCAGCTTTGTGTTGCAGAGCGGCACTGGGCGTCTGAAAACGACGAAAAGTACGTGAAACATTATATTCTCATAACGATAGGCCCTCAGAAAACTAAAAAGTCTGGGGCCAAGGCGCACAAGAAAAGCGAGCTATACCGGACTTACATTTCATATAGATAGTGCTCGCCTGCACATGGCGACAGTTTCACTGTTTGTCATCGTGCCTGCCGAACCCTACCTTGAAGAGTAAGGTCGCCAGATCCCTCCCCAGTGGAGAACGTTTGGAGAATTATGGGCGGGGCCCTCCAACCAGCTCGGAATTTTGACGATCCAATGCTCCAGTTGGACAGAATTTGGCACGATATCCATTAGGAGAACATCCAACAACTCTTTCAAACAACATCAACCCGAATAACTACTTGCGTACGGGCCAGAGGTGGACCAATGCGTTATTGACTTCCTCAGTTGCTGCAGCTCTTTCTCTTGCGTGTTTGACTTCCTCAGTTGCTGAAGCTCTTTCTCTTAAATAAATCATCCAGTCTTTCTGAAATTGTAACTATTTGTTTGTATGTATATATACATCATATTTATCGATTTCCGTCCCGAGCGGGTAATTCCTTGTGGAACATCCCATTTTTCTGTTAAAGTGTAATAAATTAGCAATAGCCGCCCACATAAAGGACACTTTCCATCCATTCTCGATATCGTTAACAATGTTCAAATATTGCATAAAATGGACAAGAGACACCAAATGGACTCATATGAGGAATTATAAATTTTCATTCACGGAGCAGTACATGGCAACATATTACTTAAGGATAAGTCAGAAAGTAGCAAATTAATTTCTTCAAAAATTTCCACATAGCTTATTTTAGTGAAAATATTGTCTTTAATGATAAAATTTGTCTTTACCATGTAATTATATTATGTAACACTTCCCATGCCATAAATGCTTCTAGACAGAAAAATTTTCATCTTCACTGGGTATTACTATCTCAACAATTGAAACCAGTTCATCTTAGCAGTTAAGACTGTTTCGAATGAGGGTTGAATAACACTTATGCGGTTTTTTGTTATACTGATTTTTATTTGTATGAACTATTTTTCAGCTTATTAGGCCACCTTCGGATAACTGCTGGATACTGTTTACAAGAAGTTTGTGTTCTTACGAACCAAACATTCTGGACTAAGATAAAACGCACTTACATACAGTCTTCAGTTATGGTACTGTCTTTGGAATTGTCAAACGGTTCTTTGACTTTTTGTTCTATAAAACTGTTCTTTAACATAATGTTGTGTACATAGTTCTGCATAGTCAGCGCATACAAAACTTTTCCACTAGAGCGCGCCCCGCTAAGCACAACAGCGCAGGCGCAGCGCTGGTCCGTCTCCGCATTATGAGGTGGCGCTGTCTTAGAGACGGACCAAATTCTGCTTCCGCCGATCCGCGTAATAGTATGTAACGCAGTCAATGAGATTGCTGCTAATGTAGAACCTATTTTCCTCGCGGATCACACTCGCACAGTGATACCTGAACGCTCGAGGTATTATAATGAGTGTACAGACCTCCGATCAGTCAGTCTGCATTAGTCTGCATGTGTCTGTACCAGTCTATAGTCAAGTTTCAGTCTGCGCCTAATAAGATTATCATATTCCTGTACATAGCCATGAAGAGAAATGAATAGACACTTTGTCAAGTATTAGAGATATGTGAGAATGAGATTAACGTACCAAGACCAAAGGAACTTCAGATTGTCAATTGTAAACAGCATCCAGAATCAAGTTACGTAATGTCTATGTTTTTTATTATTTTAATAAATGTGTGTGAAAATTAATCAAGTTCAGTTTAAAGTTGGTCACCGTCAATCTGCTACTCTAAGCGTGCAAGTGGCATTTCTATCGTGACCTAACGGCAGAAGATAAGCACACCACAATAAGACCACGAGACATATTGCTGACACTCGCCAACTTCCTTAGAGTGACAAGTCAAATAATCTGATGGTGTGTGTACCGAAGGTCTTACAGTACGCACATCACACATAATAAATCACATTTTATGGTTTGTCAGTATCATGTATGACAACACATTATTACAAAATTACAATTTTTTGCTATTTGTTGTGAACAGTTGTACTGCACATTAATTGTTGGTTGTACAACAGCGACGTTTTCTTTGGGAGTTACATTTAGTTATTAGAAAACTGTCCATTGATGTATACCAAATATTACATTGTTACAGTTGAGTTACTGTTAGGAATGTAAACACTTAAGGGATATTACATTATATTGGGGTGTGAATTTGTTTACTATTGGGACGCTTTGTGGTTAGTAGCAGGTTTACTTTATTGAGTAAAATTTAAGAGTGGTGATGTGCTCACTTGTAATTGGTCATTTAGAACCAGCTGGGGATTTAGGACAAAGTGTTCGTTCATTTCATTTCTAGTGGGCTGAGTTTTCTGCCTTTGTTGGCTATATGTAGCACTTCTGTGTGTGTTAGACATTTGTGTCGTTCTTTGAGCACATGTTCAGCAAAGGTGGAGTCTGATTTATTTAATCTCCAGCTGCGTTCATGTTCAGTCAGCCTTGTTGATATGGCGGGCCCGTTTGACCAATGTACAGTTTATTGCAGTCAATGCAGGTTATTTTGTAGACCCCACTGTTTGGAATGATGTAAAAATCTAAATATGAAAGTGTTAAACTGTGATGTGTTTGTCACTGAGCTCTGTGTGTCAGACAGCTAAGTATTCAAAAAAAAAAAAGTAGGTAAATGCACTAATGAAATTTTCTAAACATGAAAATCACTAGATGTATACATTAAAGTAGATGTATCTGTTCCGTCTTAGTTAAGTGCATTGTTGTAGGTACTTGTTAAAAAACTAGTCACCCCCCACCCCTCCCCCCCCCCTCCCCCGCCCCAACGAACACACGTGTTGGTAATGAGCCCTGCAGATTCAGTGGAAGTGATACCAACGGGTCACTCTTCACTGCTGACATAGGTCATGGCAAGTGAGGTGGTGTAATGAGCTGTCTGATGCATGTAATCAGCGCAGTAACAGCGATCGACATAAAGGCGTGACAGAATGACAGAAAGGAGCTATCGTGTTTTGACGTACCTATGACCACAACGCGAACGAAGTTGCCCTATTTGTTGGTGTATCAACGCGGAATGTCCAATGTGTCAACAAAGAATGGTGTACTAGTCTTAGGAAGATTTCTACACAAATACGCGCGAGTGCACTTCGGGTCAGAGGACTTCTTTCTTGTGTATTTCCTTTTGTTCCAGTCAGTTTGACGTTGATAACCAGTTTCATTCTTAACTGAAAATCTTCAGACCCATTGTAGTCACTAATACACATGTATCGATGCTGTACATAACAACCTGTCTGCTAAAGAGACTGCTTACACTACACATGTTCGTCTTCTGCTAGAGTATTCCTGTGCAGTACGGGAGCCTTACCAGACAGGGTTGGCATAGGACATAGAAAAAGTTCAGATAGGGGCAGCTCGTTTTGTATTATCGTGAAGTGACGGGGGGAGGAGGGGGGAGGAGGGGGGAGAGAGTATCACGGATACGATATTAAAACGAAGGCGTTTTTCACTGCGACGAGATCTTTTATCGAAATTTCAATCTCATTTGTTCTCCTCCGAACATGAGAATATTTTTCTGACACCCACGTACATAGAGAGAAATGATCGTTGTAATAAAATAACAGAAATCAGAGCTCGCACCGCAAGATTTGAGTGTTTGTTTTTCTCGCCAGCTGTTTGAGTGGAACGGTAGAGAAACAGTGTGAAAGTGGTTCGATGAACCCTCTAGCTGCAAGTGTAGATGTAGAATTGATTATATCTGTTATTTCTCTGAATAGGTACACACTGAATTTGAATAGACTAATTTAGGATATTAACGCCTCGTAATTATGAAACAATAAAGCGATTAACCCACAGACGATTCGACCGTTTTCGCTCAGGCTCCCTTCCATACCTTCTTTCGCGCTGTATTTGACGCTGGACCAATCAGAAAATGTTAGTGTGGAGATGGATTTTATTGCCTGGTGTCCGGCCGCCCGCAGCCTGGAACAATTTTCGGCTAGAATCCGAGCTGGTGATCGACAGTGCAGATAGATGCAGCCAGTTTGAGACGTCGCCCCGGGAGACCTACCGGTAAAAGCGAGCCATTCTTCCTATCGCCTGCCTCCATCTAATTGAAGGGTATACTCGAGAGAGAAATATATATGTGAAAAACGTTATAAAATGCTCCGACCAGGATAAGATTCTGTTGGGTGTGGGACAGCAAAATAGATTTCCTGGAAATCTGACGCGTAGATCATACGAATATAGAGGCTGCTTAAGGCCTGGAAAAAAGGGACGAGTGTAAGTTATAATAGTCGCTCCTTTGAGGACACTGCTGTAGCGGTCTGTGATCCTGCGATGAGCCCCACGCCTGAGTGTTTGTAGGGCGAAATTTAACACACATCGGTGACGCAGAGAGCCTGTTGCCGACTCCAGTTTCAATAAGTAAGCAGAGCGAGCCGAACGAAAATATCCCGAAAGTTTTCTAAATTTTACATTGGTTGTCGTACCAAAAATTTTCAGAACTGGATAACGAAATCTTATCTATCAATGAAGACATGTGATAGCTTTCGTGAGGGTACAAGGATGAGTGATGCATCAAATATTCACAGAAATATCATCCTGAAAACAGAAATTCGTTTTAATGACGGACACTTTACTGAATTAGGGGTCTACTATGTCTTGAGGTAGGTAATATCTACAGACGTGTGTATCTATAGTTGACCACTGTTTCTCTGACCTTCACGGAACTTCAAAACTTTTGTTAGTGTACTGTATTAGAAATATTATATTTAGAGCACGTTATTACTTGTAAGTGCTAACATTAATGAGCTTTGTAATTTGCCTCCATGGCTCTCTGAGCGAGATCATAATGAATTGGTTTCCGACCCACAAATAAACACTTCAAATTCACGTGATGGAAGAAACGCATATCGCCACAATTAGGCCGATAAGGATTGCACGCGTACAGCTCCTCATTCAAACTGCGTGCTAAATTCGAAACATATTGGTTGTTCAAATGTTCAAATGTCTGTGAAATCTTATGGGACTCAAGTGCTAAGGTCACCAATACCTAAGCTTACACACTACTTAACCTAAATTATCCTAAGGGCAAACACACACACCCATGCCCGAGAGAGGACTCGAACCTCCGCCGGGACCAGCCGCACAGTCCATGACTGTAGCTCCTGAGACCGCTCAGCTAATCCCGCGCGGCGAAACATATTGGTTATATCTACCTTAATAATGGTTGTAGTATGATTTCGTCAGAAGTATAAGGGACAGTCAAATGAAAACAAGACAGAAAGAAAAGGTAGGTAAACAGTTAATAATTTTAAAATTGATCGCAATAAATTTTAATATATTTATACCCCTGTGAGACAAGACGGTCAATGCCTCCATGGAAAATTGTTTGCGGTTGTTTGTGAAACCGTGATTTTATTCAAGGGTGCTTCTCTTCGTCCCAAGCTAATCGACGGCCACGAATGTTTTTATTCCAGGCTTCAAAAATATGGAAATCGCGTGGGAGAGACCGTTACTGTTTGGGGCATGCAAGAGGGCTTCCCAGTGGAACTTCTACACCGTAGTCGAAACAACGCCGAAACAAATAGTCTAATTCTGTGACAACAGGATTACAGCCAATATGGACACGATGACACTGATTGACGAGATGAAAACTGATATGGTATTTAAATTTCCTTGACTTGACGCTTACCATAGAAACAAATAAAATTTCTTTCAATATTTTTCGTAAAGTAACATATACCGACGTGATCGTTCCAATTCCAATCCACTTTCTAAAGAAAAGTTCAACGACGAAATCAATTTACTTAAAACAATAGCTGTTAACAACGAGTATAAACCTAACATAGTAGATGACGTCCTTAAAAAGAAAACTGATAAAAGAATTACTACACTAGGCACTTCTATTATCGAGTCTAACTCAAAAAAATATTTCTCTATTCCTTGCGTGGGGCCTATCTCTTATCAGATCCAACGCATTCTTCGAACGATTGTAACGTTGCTTTTTCTACTAACAACAATTTGAAGAAAAACGTCATTCATAATTTACATTCTATTCGTTCCCCTTTCGAAAATTCTGGTGTCTACAAAATTATCTGCGATACTTGCTCCTCTTACTATATAGGACAAACTGGACGTGCCTTCACTACCAGACATAAAGAACACTTGCTGAGAAAAAATGGCACTACCCTCCAAAATTCGCCTTTCGCCGACCATCTTCTAATTACAA
This sequence comes from Schistocerca cancellata, assembly GCF_023864275.1. Lineage (NCBI taxonomy): Eukaryota > Metazoa > Arthropoda > Insecta > Orthoptera > Acrididae > Schistocerca > Schistocerca cancellata. The sequence continues at coordinate 1,051,769,841 of NC_064626.1, read as the reverse complement.
GTCATTCACCTAAAGCCATCTGCGATAGCAACATTTTGCACACTGAAAAGAAAGGGTGTAGACTAGATATTCTAGAATAATTAGAGATTTTCAAACATCTTGCTCGAAAGGATAGCCTCATCCTTAACGAACAGCTACAGCTATGTAACAAAAATTTTTTCAACGGTATAAAGCCGTTACTCGATATCTGAATTCGGGTCTCCTTGTGCAGGTTGCTGAAATGTTCTTTTTCTTCTAAGGTAGTCCTATGTTTTCTAATTATCAAATGTTTCTTGGCTGTATTTCATGTCAATATTGCTTTCTACAAGTTGTCATTCAGTCCTATCTACATTTTCATAATGATGTTTTCATGTTTTATCTTACTGCTATAAGCTTCAATGTCGACAAAATGTTATGTTGTATGCTACTATGAAACAAATATTGCTTTCCATTATGTACCAAATACTGCTCATTTATAATCATTTCTGCCTGTATTTCAACGTTAAGCAGCCTAATTGTATCTACGGCTACTAGATGGCACGCTCGTTGCAGCAGTGCCATGTTCACCTGGCCGCATTTGTTAACCCAGGCACCTCAGTCCGTTTGCAACCTGTAACCGCATAAGTAACGAGTAGCCCTTAGTGGCTCGCCATCACAATTTTTATCTTAAATATCTTTGTGACTAATGCCCTTTTGGCATATTTATTATTTTATAAATGACATATAAGTACTGCCAGTCTTTCACGATGATTCTGTACTTATACTCTGTGTCATAAGTTTTTAGTCATAATTCTGTGACCATGTTATAGACCATTCTTCGATTTAAATTCTGAGGAAGGCACTCCTAGCAGTGTTGAAACCCGGTTAATTCGTTAAAAATAGTGACCGAGGGCTGTTTTCTTTCAATTGTGATCTGATATTGGCAGGATAGCATCAAAAGATATACAAGACAGAGAAATGTTCATGTTCAAAATTTACAAATGGCAGTTTGATCTAGAGGGAAAAAAAGAAGAGAATGAAAGAGGTATGGTCATAAAGGAAGCCAAATTCCTAACTAAGTACTTTGCGTAATCCTAATGAGCTCATTCGAAAATAATAATAATAATATATTTAACAACACGCATATCAAATTATGATTATGAAAGAACATGACTGATACTAACAAAAGTAATGTAAGTCTCTACAGAGAGTCAGTCACAAGTAGTGTTTATTTCATTCAAACGATATTTCAGTACTCAGTATTTCACTGTCATGTAGGGTAAGTATTACTGATCATTATGTGTCATTTAATAAGAATTATGCGAATCAATCAGGAGAGCGGTAAAAGATACACAACGACCTTCAGAAACATTCTGCATCAACAGGGAATAAATCTTCAGAGATGATTTTCAGTGCTGTTAAGCACGCGACACTACGATGCACGGTTAACGCATTTCCTGGATGAGCCGTGAAGAATATATCCAGAGTCGTATAACGAAGGCTACACAGAATAGCTGTCACAAGCGTGAGTGATGGAAATTCCCCGGAATCCAACGATCTTGAGAATTTACGAGTCGAATAAATTGTGTACGAACTTACGACGAGGCTATTTCAGGGACTTTGATTTACTGCTATTGTAACGATATTAATTATTTCCAAGTAGTAATTTATGACCTATAATGTTTTGTTTAACTGTCTGCAGGGCCGACTATAAATAAAGGGACGAGTAAGGAACTTAATTTCTATAGCGTCTCTTGTTTCTCTCCCCATCTCGTTCATCACTATTGGGAAGGATCCCGCGAAATAAGTCATTCGGCGTTTTTAGTTAATGTCGTCAGAGAATCTGAAACGACTTGTGGAGATTCACGGCGCAGGAACAGAAGACCTCGCTGACACACGAAGGAGGCTGGTAAGATGTGGCGGTGATAGTGAACCGCAATCCTTTACGGCGTTCCCTGTGGATCCCGGTCCTCAGTCACTGTACCTTGGACTTCACCTGCTGTCTTAACAATCCTAAACCATTCTTTTCATACGTGACTTTGTGTCTACATATACACCAATACTACGCAAGTCATCTGACCGTGTGTGGCGGAGTGTACTTCTGGTACCAGTAACAAATCCCCTCTACCCTGTGCCATTTGCCGCGTGAGGAGAATGACTGTCGGTAAAACTCCATATAAGATCTAATCTGTCTAATTTTCTCGTCGTGGTCATTTCGCGAAACTATGTGGGAGGAAGCAGTGTGTTTGCCAATTCTTCTTGAAATATACGCTCTCGTAATACCAAAAACAACCTCTCCGTGATTCATAACACCTCTCTTGCAGCGTTTGAGCACCTCCGCGAAGACTCACAGGCTCACCAAATGATCCCGTGATGAAACGTGCAGATCTTTTTAGTATCTTCTCTACAAACTTGCTTCGTAATTATCTCTGATTGACGGGCGATACTTAAGAATAGATCGAACACCCATTTCGTAAGCCACTTCTTTCGTGTATGAATTATATTTCCACGAGATTATCCCAATGAATATCAGCCTGGCCCCTGTTTATCGTACTGTTTGTTTTATGTGGCCAGTCCAGTTTAGGTCGCTCTGGATGTTTGCTCATAGGTATTTTACGGTAGTTACTGTTTACCTGTCATATGGCACAAATATGTAAGTATGTCTCTCCGTTCTGGAAGACGACAGAAAAGGAGTGAAGTTTCGAAAAACACATCATAACAGGTGACATAAAAACTTTTTTTGCCCCAGAAACTGAAAACTCACGTGTCCACATCAGATTCGGAACCAAGAGAGAGTTCATACTCGGACTAAGGAGTAGAAACATGTTCGACAACACGTGGAGCATGTGTCGTAAATACGGTAGATTATCTAGAGCTTAAGCGACTATAGTAGCAAAAAGAAACAGTGCGTCTAGTGAGGTCTAGAATGGATCAAACCACGAACTCGTAGGCACAAGAGATCCCGCGGTCGATAAACCAAGACTAAGCGAATCGTACTATCGGTCACCAGATTAAACGATATTGGTCGAAGAGTCAGTCAAAGATAACCCAAACTCGATCAAGCTCAAACATCCCGAGCATACGGAAGCGGCAATAGCAGATCAACCAATCTGCCTATGCATACGTCTTGGCGGCAATCACGAACAGTTCGGAGAACAGTCAGAACAACTAGTCTGCCAGCATACAAGCGAAAGAAACATTTTAGACCCCCTAGCCACAAATACACGCGATTTTTTCGAGTGTGTCATCGATGAAAGAGCGATTAGCGACCATGGTAAGGTTGTAGGAACAATGACCACCAAAGACCAAACGATAATGAACAGAACTACGAGAGTATGTACGTACTGAACTAACAGGCAATCGCTACCAACCTACTTAAAAGACGAACTTCGATCATTTAACTTAAACCCGACAAACACAGAAGAATGCGGCTAAAGTTGAAAGATATCATAAAGCGTGCTCTACTTAAATACATACCAAATAAGACAATTAAAAGCAGTCAAGACTCACTTTGGTGTAATGGCATTATTCGGAATATGTTGCAAGAAAAAAAACAGCACAACATTCACACTACAAAACCGAATACATGGATAATGGTAGAAAAAACTCGTGGAAAACATTTGTGGATCCGTAACAAGCCAACAACAATTTTCACAGACAGATCCTGGTGACAGATCCATCGGAAAATTGCAGAAAATTCTCGTACATTTATGTAAAGACTATAAACGAAACCAAATTTTTTCATCCAATTCATCAATCACGCCATGTCTCTACCCAGTCTTCGTGGTATCTAGCATTAACAGCCCTATCGGCTGTTTCGTTGTTGTAAAAAGGCTTTTCCGATTGTTTTGTTTTCTTTAAATTTTCAAACGTGAATATCTCTTTCGTATGTACTCTGATCAGCAGTTGTGGTTAATACAACATGCTAAAAGCCTTCTGAATAACATTTACCATTGACTGTAACACTCGTGATGTCTTATTCAGGAAATATGGTCACATGACTACGCTAACTCAATTGTTATTATCTTCTTGGAGACGTGGTGCCTCTATGCAACAAAATGAAAAGCTATTTCTTTTTATGCTATATATTCATTTCTCTTTCTTTTATTTACCAAGTCAGTGGTCTGTAATACATGTTTGTTGCATTCGTATAGTAAATTTGTTGTCTGTTGTTCCAGAAATATTAATATATTACAGTTTTTTCATGTATTACAGGCTAAGGAGGATGCCTCGTAAGTAAAAGAAGCGAAACATGTGTAACATAAAAAAAACAGCCTCTTATTTAGTTGCGTAGGCAGTACGCATCTCCTAGAAGATGATGATATTAACAGCAATAATAATAATAACATAGAAGCAACTAAGGAGTGCCAGAAAACATAAAAAATGGTTGTTTAAAACACTGAATGTCGTCAACCGAAAGAGATGGTAACTAGCTCACCAAGCCAAGGATAGTATTCTCACGAACAGGGGAGATAGTCTCTTCCAAACTGTGGCTTACTGAAGTTGGAACTCTATGAGAAACACTATACGCGGTGGTCCAAACCTTATATCAAACCTGCACTGATTGTAGATGATCCTGAACTGCATATATTGACCTACGTAAGCGACATTCAGCACTGAATGTTCAGTTTTTGTGGACACAAATTAGCTTGCAGCAACTGTTCAAAGTGACGACCGCCGGTATCAATTTCTGTTTTATAACATAAATCGTTGGCAAGTCTACAGTGTTCGTCCAAAGTAATTTGATACGTGTTTGTGATAGGGCATAATTTCTCTCTCCACATCATATGCACAGAAGAGTGTATTGAAAAGATCGAGTTGACGGCTGCTTCTGGTTAAATCGTCTCCAGCATCACCTCTACAAATTATACCGTGTTAACAGTGTTTTTCGAGAACCTCGTGCAGCAGTCAGTGTCCTGGACGACCCAGATTCTCGTAGATTCCTATTTTAATACAACTGGTTATGGTGAGAATACCGAACTTGGATCATATGAAGTGAACGATACCGCACCGAAGACAAATGGTTCAAATGGCTCTGAGCACTATGCGACTTAACTGCTGACGTCATCAGTCGCCTAGAACTTAGAACTAATGAAACCTAACTAACCTAAGGACATCACACACATCCATGTCCGAGGCAGGATTCGAACCTGCGACCGTAGCGGTCGCTCGGTTCCAGGCTGTAGCGCCTAGAACCGCACGGCCACTCCGGCCGGCTAACCGAAGACAAAAACCAAAAACACAGCACCACATAGCTATGCGAAAATGTTTAAATGTCATCGATTATAAATACTTAATGTTATTACAATGACGATTCTGCCCTTCTAAAAAAAGATAGACATTTAATTGTATTATATTTATGAAATGTATGTTCCGAAGTTTGTTTTGCATAAATAGATCTCTATTTGTTCTTTTGTGCCGTTGGTTGTACGAGTTTGAAGTGTTATATTGATATGTATTGTGTAGTGAAATTACTGAAAATATATGCGTAATCTTGCAAAAACTCCACAAGAATTCATATTATTATTAAAACATCGACCCGATCATCCTCTAGACGATTATTAAAAGATAAACCATAGAAAGCAAAGAGCACAACGAGCCATCAATATAAAAGAAAGAAAAGCAACAAAATAGATGAGTATTTTATCATTAACAGAACTGATTATTTAAATTCGACTGTCGATGTCACTCGCTGCAGTGCGTCACTATCTCAGCGTGGCAAGTGCTGTGAATATCTGATCGGCCGCCCAAGTTACAAACTTATTCCAAACATTAATAAACCGTTTTGGCCAACAAGAAGGTGGGGACAGTCAGACTACCTACAGCGACAAATTTCTGAGGGTAAAGCCTGTAGCGAAACTTTTTTCTGTACGGTCTTTCAGTTTTTCGGTTACTAAACCCTTCTGTACCATACGCTAAGTGCAAGTTTGGTCTTTTCCATCGTGATTAATGGTCCGTATTTGACGGTCAGTCAAAATCTGGAAACATCGGTAAACACAGTTCAAATGGTTCAAATGGCTCTGAGCAGTATGGGACTTAACAGCTGTGGTCATCAGTCCCCTAGAACTTAGAATTACTTAAACCTAAATAACCTAAGGACATCACACACATCCATGTCCGAGGCAGGATTCGAACCTGCGACCGTAGCAGTCACGCGGTTCCGGACTGCACGCCTAGAACCGCGAGACCACCGCGGCCGGCGGTAAAGACATTGTGCATATCACAGACAAATGGACGTTTTTTCAAGTTGGGCCTACCAAGGTGTTTGTTGCGAATCAGAAATAACTTACAAACACCTTTCTCGCATGAAGATTACGTTGGTTTACGACTATTGACCCATTATCTCAAAATACTTCGTAAGGATTCCTCTATCGTATCACTGATAATGGCCCTAATTTTGCAGAACAGCTTGCACCTACATCTGCCAGCCATTTTATAGGTGTGTGGCGGAGCGTGCTTTGTATAACAGTCATTTCCCCCGTTGCCCCATTTTCTGTTACAGTCACGAAAGGTCTGCGGGGAGGAAAATTGTCGGTAAGCTTCTGTATAGGATCGAATCTCTCTGATTCTACGTTCATAGCCTTTTTGCGAGATATACGTAGGGGGAAACAATATATCAACTGACTTTCCTAGGAAATGCTCTCTAAAAATTTTAACAGTAAGCGTCACCACATCTCTTGCAGTGTCAGCCACCGAAGTTGGCTGAGTATCTTCGTGACGCCGTCACCCTTACTAAGTGAACCTGTAACAAAACGTGCTGCTCTTCTTTGGATCGTCTCTATTTCTTCTGTCAATCCCATCTGGGCCGGCCGGAGTGGCCGAGCGGTTCTAGGCGCTACAGTCTGGAACCGCGCGACCGCTACGGTCTCAGGTTCGAATCCTGCCTCGGGCATGGATGTGTGTGATATCCTTAGGTTAGTTAGGTTTAAGTAGTTCTTAGTTCTAGGGGACTGATGACCTCAGAAGTTAGGTCCCATAGTGCTCAGAGCCATTTGAACCAATCCCATCTGGTACGAGTCCCAGACTAAGACAAATATTCAAGTATTGGTCGAATGAGTGTTTCATGAGTTACTTCTTCATGGATGGCCTACACTCTGTGAGAATTTTCTGTCTGCAAAGTGTCTTACCTGTGATAATTTTGTGTGGCCGTTCCCCTTTAACTCTCTCCGTACACATAACCCTAGTATTTAATAGCGTTGACTGTTTATAGTGACTGTTCGGCAAAATTGTAGTTACACAACTATGGACCTTTTACCTGTTTATACGCAGTGAAGTACATCTGTTTACGCTGAGGGTAAACTGCCAATCATTGCGCAAAGCGTCGTTCCTCTGCAGGTCTTCCAGGATTTTGGTGAAATTTTCTAGCTTTGAAACCTCTTAGTATTTGAAATTATTATTCACGAAACGCCTTATGGTTCTTTCGACATTATTCACCAGGTCTTTTACTTGTAAATGCGTTAAGCGGTAATGGACCAGGTTGCGGATGGGAAGTCTTCAGAGTTTCAGTATCATAACACACTATTTTGATACACATATTGTGATTGTTGGGTAAAGTGCGTGCGAAGAAATGAAGAGATTGGAAGAGCATAGGATGAACCGCAGCACGGCATCGTGTCATTCCACTGTAGCATGAGTGGACACTGTAGCATGAGTGGGAAACGTAAATGTCGTGTGACTAGGGCCTCCCGTCGGGTAGACAGTTCGCCGGGTGCAAGTCTTTCGATTTGACGCCATTTCGGCGACTTGTGAGTCGATGTGTATGAAATGATGATGATTAGGACAACACAACATCCAGTCCCTGAACGGAGAAAATCTCCGACCCAGCCGGGAATCGAACCCGGGCCCTTAGGATTGACATTCTGTGGCGCTGACTACTCAGCTACTGGGGGCGGACATGAAAGGGAAATGAGCTGATGCGAGACTTCCTCAGGCTACGAGAAACCATATGAAGATTAAAAGTTGTACTTGGAATAGAAAGAACCTGTCGTGAAATTAGTCATTTTTGGTGTGGTAAGGTATGCGTAGACACAAACGGACATCTTCCTCGGGTGTCGGCTGCAGCCGCAGCGAAACGCCGGTCCACATAGCGGGAGTGGTTTGTTGTTGGTGGTGGTAGTGGGCCACTGTGCGCACGATGGCAGCCGGTACTGGCTGAGCGGGGCGTGGCGGGCCCAGAGCGACAGATAGCATCGGCTGGTATTTATTATCCCGCCGGACGGGATGCTTAGAGTTACGGTAGCGGAAAGCATTACTTACTGGCACGGCGAGAGATAGCCGGCACCCGCGGCCAGGAGGAAGCCCCTACGTTGTCCCAGGGTACCGGTCTCATCCTGCGTCCTCATATACATCCACGCTGCAGCATCCTCACCTGCTTTCCTCCTCTGCAAAGTACCGTGCTGTTTGTGACTCATAGCAGTATGTGTAATGATGACCATGAAAAATGGAACACCAGACAAAATAGTTTCTTTACTAATTTAGTTACTGAGCGTATAAAGTACAGCAGCTAGCATACACTACTAAATTGGTAGGTGATTTAGGTGAAAACACTGTGCGAGAATACCTCTGGTGGCATCGACTGCTCTAATCCGTCTCCCAACCGTTTCACACTGAGCTAGGACGCTGCTGCGGTTCTACACAGGGCGGGCAAATCTCCGACCTCCACTTTTTCTGATGAAGTACGCACCACCTTGCCGCCTGATTGTGGATTCACCGTCTTAAAATCACTTTCCATAGAAGCTTATGACAAAATGGCTCTGAGCACTATGGGACTTAACTTCTAAGGTCATCAGTCCCTTAGAACTAAGAACTACTTAAACCTAACTAGCCTAAGGACATCACACACATCAATGCCCGAGGCAGGATTCGAGCCTGCGACCGTAGCGGTCACGCGGTTCCTGACTGTAGCGCCTAGAACTGCTCGGACCCCGGCCGGCAGCTAACGACAGTAGCACACAATAGACGACCAGATTCGCCATTTTCCAGATGCTCATTCCCAAGCGACGGTTCGTAACGACCTACTCCACTTACGCAGGGTGATTCCAAGGTGATGAAGGGGAAGGGTAAATGTATCAATTTGATGTAACGGACGGCGTTTCGAAAATGACCGAATCTAAAGTTATAAGCGAAAAAATTAGAAGTTTGTGGTAAGGTCTAATAAGACCAAACAGCTGAGGTCATCGGTCCCTAAGCTTGCGCACTACTTAATCTAACTTAAACTAACTTACGCTAAGGACAACACACACACCCATGCCCGAGGGAGGACTCGAACCTCCGACGGGGGAAGCCGCACGGACCGTGACAAGGCGCCCCAGACCGCGCGGCGTTATAAGCGAAAATCGTTCCAGTACCTCTGACTGTGGAATACACGTACCGTAGACAACATTCCATTAGATCTACTGACGGCCTTGGGAGAGCCAGTCCTGACAAAACTCTACCATCTGGTGAGCAAGATGTATGAGACAGGCGAAGTACCCTCAGACTTCAAGAAGAATATAATAATTCCAATCCCAGAGAAAGCAGGTGTTGACAGATGTGAAAATTACGGAACTATCAGTTTAATAAGTCACAGCTGCAAAAGACTAATGCGAATTCTTTACAGACGAATGAAAAAACTGGTAGAAGCCGACCTCGGGGAAGATCAGTTTGGATTCCGTAGAAATATTGGAACACGTGAGGCAATACTGACCTTACGACTTATCTTAGAAGAAAGATTAAGGAAAGGCAAACCTACGTTTCTAGCATTTGTAGATTTAGAGAAAGCTTTTGACAATGTCCACTGGAATACTCTCTTTCAAATTCTAAAGGTGGCCGGGGTAAAATACAGGGAGCGAAAGGCTATTTACAATTTGTAGAGAAACCAGATGGCAGTTATAAGAGTCGAGGGGGATGAAACGGAAGCAGTGGTTTCGAAGGGAGCGAGACAGGGTTGTAGCCTCTCCCCAATGTTATTCAATCTGTATATTGAGCAAGCAGTAAAGGAAACAAAAGAAAATTCGGAGTAGGTATTAAAATCCATGGAGAAGAAATAAAAACTTTGAGGTTCGCCGATGACATTGTAATTCTGTCAGAGACAGCAAAGGACTTAGAAGAGCAGTTGAACGGAATGGACAGTGTCTTGAAAGGAGGATATAAGATGAACATCAACAAAAGCAAAACGATGATAATGGAATGTAGTCGAATTAAGTCGGGTGATGCTGAGGGAATTAGATTAGGAAATGAGACACTTAAAGTAGTAAAGGACTTTTGCTATTTGGGGAGCAAAATAACTGATGATGGTCGAAGTAGAGAAGATATAAAATGTAGACTGGCAATGGCAAGGAAAGCGTTTCTGAAGGAGAGAAATTTATTAACATCGAGTATAGATTTAAGTGTCAGTAAGTTGTTTCTGAAAGTATTTGTATGGAGTGTAGCCATGTATGGAAGTGAAACATGGACAATAAATAGTTTGGACAGGAAGAGAATAGAAGCTTTCGAAATGTGGTGCTACAGAAGAATGCTGATGATTAGATGGGTAGATCACATAACTAATGAGGAGGTATTGAATACAATTGGGGAGAAGAGGAATTTGTGGCACAACTTGACGAGAAGAAGGGACCGGTTGGTAGGACATGTTCTGAGGCATCAAGGGATCACCAATTTAGCATTGGAGGGCAGCGTGGAGGGTAAAAACTGTAGAGGGAGACCAAGAGATGAACACACTAAGCCGATTCAGAAGGATGTAGGTTGCAGTAGGTACTGAGTGATGAAGAAACTTTCACAGGATAGGGTAGCATGGAGAGCTGCATCAAACCAGTCTCAAGACTGAAGACCACAACAACAACAACAATTGATTTTTCTTCGGTTGTGAGGTACGCAATTTTAAGAGATGGTAGTGTGGACCAAAACGAGAAAAAAGGTCCAGCAAATGTGATCAGTAAAATGCGTACCTTAAGAGCTATGAACACTTGTTCATCTTCGCTAATAAAGAACACACATGTTGCAAAGTCTTTGGTTTCTACACCTTTGGAGGTGGTAGTGTGGACAAAAGCAAGGAAAAAGGGTCCAGTAAATTTGGGTGTTAAAATTCATACCTTAAAAACTATAGGCCCTTATTCAGTAGAAGAGGTGTGTCGGTCCAAGCACCTCGAAAAATATAGTGACCAACGAGCTTGCAGCAGAAGAAATGTGTTTCGCAGTATCGTAGGTGAAAAACTGCACAAAGCTCTTAAGATATGCGTTTTAGAACCCATGTATACCAGACATTTTTTTCTTGTTTTGGTCCATACTATCACCTTTGAAAGTTACCTATCCTAGAATCTTAGCAACAGCAGTACCGATACATTGTTCCACTGTCATAGGTATCAGAACGACTTTCGCTTATGACTTTCGACACGGTCGTTTCCGGACCACGGCACCTTACCTCAAACTTTTCTCCATAATCCCTGAAAATTTCTGACATCATCACGGAATCAGCCTGTATACTTACTGCGTCACGTGTCCACGTAGCCTCCAGGCGAAATTCGATCTCGCGGTCGGCACTGGTCCATCAGTGTATGTAAATGTACACTACCTGAAGTACGATGGGGAGTTGGAAAATAAGTTTCCCATGTTGACTATGGGCAGAGTTGTGTGATATGGGCGGACGACGACACGGGAGGTGAAGGCGCACGTTCAGCCTGGAACAGCTCGTGCATTACTGGCAATGACCTGTTTCGGATTGTGACGGGGGATGAAACGTGGATCCACCATTACACTCCCGAATCGAAGGCCGCATCCATGGAGTGGAAACATCCGTCATCACTTGTCCGAAAGAATTTCAAAAGCATTCCGTCTGCAGGTAAAGTGCTACTCACCGTTTTCTGTGGCGCCAAAGGAGTTTTGCTGCTGGGCTTTCTGGTGGATGCAACCATCAATGCTGCGCGGTACTGGCCACTCTGTCGAAATTGAAAGAAGTCATTCGGAAAAAGCGGCCTGGCCTTTTCAGATCTGGCGTTTTGCTGTTGGATGACAAGGTGAGACCATACACAGCGACGGCAACGCAAAACCATATTGTAACTCTTGGTTGGGAGCGCCTACACCATCCGCCTAGAACTTAGAACTAATTGAACCTAACTAACTTAAAGACATCACACACATCCATGCCCGAGGCAGGATTCGAACCTGCGACCGTAGCGGTCGGTCGGCTCCAGACTGTAGCGCCTAGAACCGCACGGCCACTCCGGCCGGCCAAGTGACTTCCATCTGTTTCGTGCTTTGAAGGAGACTCTCGGCGGAAGGCACTTTGGCAGCAACTCTGACGTCAAACAAGCCGTTCAAGGCTTCTTCCGTATGCAACACCCTGATTTTTGCCTGGGAGGCTTTTTGAAGCTTATAAATCAGTATGACAAAAGTCTCAATGTACTTGGAAATTATGTAGAAAAATAAAGGTATATGTTATCTTTAATGCTCACCCTGTTTTTCCTTTCACACACAATTCTGACCACAGTCGACAGGGGAAACTTATTTTACAAGTCCACCACGTATAATGTGGAGTAAAAAATCTATTGAGGCCTGAAATAAAAAGCTTATTCGCACGCCTTCATATAAAAGAAACTGATTACATTGGCTAAATGATCGACAAGGCGCTGGTCTAGCCGCCCGTTACAATATTAGCCATGGAGGCGGCACAGTCGTTTACGCCCTCTACTCACTTCGACGAGGAGCGGAGTTTGAGACCCCTGGGACCATCCAGGCTTAGGTTTCCGTAGTACCCCTGAATCAATTAGAGAATTATTATTTTGAAGGGCGCTAGTGTTCCGTCTGTAATGATTTCGTTGTTGACCCAAATTTTCCTTCCTTCCTTCGGAAGCGTTTATTTTATACACACAATTTTTAGTCGCGAACATTGGTATGCGTTTTTCCGTAATGATGAGTGCTGGGTCTTTAGCCTTGGTTTTTAGCCACCACTGCTGCTAATGTGTCTACACTAAACTGTTGTGTTTGTTTTCCTGCTAGCACCAAGAGAAGGAGGTGAAACCTTTAGTCGACGCCTAGTCTATTCCTCAAGAACGGCACCAAGAGGACCGTCGAGCTTAGAAACCTATCCGACGTACCTTGAAGGTAATTAAAATTTCCGCACATGACATCAGTTTCACTAGCAGGCATCTACCATTACCAACATCATCTATCCATCTTTCTTTTCGCTTGCACTTTGCTGCTCTTTACTATGTTGGTGGTACGACTTTCGTACATGTGTAAAATGTTATCACGGCAACTTCCATTTCATTGTGCTGCCACTATACAAACGTTTACGAAGCGGGAGTTTTTCCATTACATTCTTGCTTTTCTCATGCTGCAATGTAGTCTGTTTCTTGCCCTTCTGCCATCGTTACTCTACTGTATTCTTAAAATTGCATTCATTTTTAATTATAAATTTTAAGTCATATAACATACGGGAACTTACGTCGACAACCAACGATATTTCGACAGGTGTTATTTACAGGGTGAAATTGCAGCAAGAAAACGCTGTGAATGGAATTAACAACCTCGCTTGGCAGAAAAATTCCGGAAATAGCACACACGCACATTCTGTGAGCATTAGTGCCACTACGTAATCAAAGATGACCGAAGTCAGAAGTTATCGATGGTAAAAATTACTAAAAAACAGGCGAGGTGGTATTAAATCTGTCCCTCTGTTTCCTTGACGAGGGAGAGAGCAGGACTCCAAGGTAAATTTAAGCAGAAACCCCTTTCTCCATTTACCAAGTTACTGGATGATTTAATTTCAGCTGCTTCCTTAATAACACTATCCCAATAGCTGGAAGTGCATGCCAGAATCTCCGTATGGGACAACTGGGGCCAAAGCGATGCTTGCAATAGCCGATTTGCTAGGTTGTTGTAAGCGCGTCTTACGCTTATGCTCACTACACCGGTACTCCACCGTCATGATAGTATGATCACTTCCCAAGTAATTTTGCCTCGAAAATGACAGGGTGGTCACCCGTCGAAATATCAGCGGTTGTCGACGACGTCACTCGGTTGCATTCTCGTAAGTCATTTGAACACTGCATACACCGGGAGAAACTCAGGTCTAACAAATTTTCGCAGTTTTGCCATATCATTATAATATTCAAAAGATTATAATGTTTACGATACATCAATTTCTGAATTATTTTAGACTGCTCCTCAGATAGTTTAGTTAGAAATTATCATCTTGATTTTCAACGCCGATGCTGTCTCAGTAGTTGAATTTCCCAGCTGAACAGTAACTATTAGCCACTGTACTTCTACATGAATTGTCAGTTTTTAATATGCAGTTCAGTCATTGAACTGTCTGTAACGCGTGTAGCACTTTTGGGGAATATTAGCAGTTACTATTCCGTTTCTGTACCCTGTCTAGGTATACTGGACCGGAACCTTCATGTATTGCGGCCGTATCGCTTATCGACTGCCCTTTCGGACAGCAGCTGTCAGCCAGGAAACAGAAATGCCGAATTCAGGAAACAGTGGTTCAGTGAAACGGTCAGTCCGACCGGTCTCTCTGACAAGGGCCATTTTTCCCAACGACAGCTGAAATTACACAGCGACGCGTATTCCATATCTCGCTACCCGCGTCAACGCGCACACGGCTTAAACGGATTATGTCATTATATTGGCAGTCCTGTCACACGGTTTAGTTTGCGATAGGCGCTAATATTGCAGAGACAGGTAAAAAATAGAAAATAAGTAAGTTCGTGTTGAACTAATACTATACTATACGCGCGCATTCGTTGTGCTTAGAAGCAACTGGTTTTCGTCAGACACAACGAAAGGAAAATAACCTGTTTTGCTTGCCTGAGACTTATATTGTAAGCCTACAGCTGTGATCTGTAAATCCTAGTGAGGTCTGTAATGTAATAATATATATATATATATATATAGGGTGAGTCACCTAACGTTACCGCTGGATATATTTCGTAAACCACATCAAATACTGACGAATCGATTCCACAGACCGAACGTGAGGAGAGGGGCTAGTGTAATTGGTTAATACAAACCATTAAAAATGCACGGAAGTATGTTTTTTAACACAAACCTATGTTTTTCTAAATGGAACCCCGTTAGTTTTGTTAGCACATCTGAACATATATACAAATACGTAATCAGTGCCGTTTGTTGCATTGTAAAATGTTAATTACATCCGGAGATATTGTAACCTAAAGTTGACGCTTGAGAACCACTCCGCTGTTCGATCGTGTGTATAGGAGAGCACCGAATTACGTAGGGATCCAATGCGAACGGTGATGGACCTTAGGTACAGAAGAGACTGGAACAGCACATTACGTCCACATGCTAACACCATTTTATTGGTCTTTTTCACTGACGCACATGTACATTACCATGAGGGGTGAGGTACACGTACACACGTGGTTTCCGTTTTCAATGACGGAGTGGAATAGAGTGTGTCCCGACATGTCAGGCCAATAGATGTTCAATGTGGTGGCCATCATTTGCTGCACACAATTGCAATCTCTGGCGTAATGAATGTCGTACACGCCGCAGTACATCTGGTGTAATGTCGCCGCAGGCTGCCACAATACGTTGTCTCATATCCTCTGGGTTTGTAGGCACATCACGGTACACATTCTCCTTTAACGTACCCCACAGAAAGAAGTCCAGAGGTGTAAGATCAGGAGAACGGGCTGGCCAATTTATGCGTCCTCCACGTCCTATGAAACGACCGTCGAACATCCTGTCGAGGGTCAACCTAGTGTTAATTGCGGAATGTGCAGGTGCACCATCATGCTGATACCACATACGTCGACGCGTTTCCAGTGGGACATTTTCGAGCAACGTTGGCAGATCATTCTGTAGAAACGCGATGTATGGTGCAGCTGTTTGGGCCCCTGCGATAAAGTGAGGACCAATGAGGTGGTCGCCAATGATTCCGCACCATACATTTACAGTCTACGGTCGCTGTCACTCGACCTGTCTGAGCCAGCGAGGATTGTTCACGGACCAGTAATGCATGTTCCGTAGATTCACTGCCCCGTGGTTTGTGAAACCCGCTTCATCGGTAAACAGGTAGAACTGCAACGCATTCTCTGTTAATGCCCATTGACAGAATTGCACTCGATGATTAAAGTCATCACCATGTAATTGCTGATGTAGCGATACATGAAACGGGTGAAAGCGGTGACGATGCAGTATGCGCATGACACTGCTTTGACTCAGTCCACCGGCTCTCGCAATGTCACGTGTACTTATGTGTGGGTTCATGGCAACAGCAGCTAACACACCAACTGCACCCGCTTCTCCTGTGACGGGCCTGTTACGGACCCGTTTGCGCGCTACGATCATACCTGTTGCATACAGTTGGCGGTAGATATTTTGCAATGTGCGGCACCTTGGATGCTCTCTGTCCGGGTACCGTTCTGCATACACCCTGCAGGCTTCAGCTGCATTTCGTCGACACTCGCCATAGATGAGTATCATCTCCACCTTTTCAGAGTTCGAATACACCATGGTCACAGTTACTACAACACTCGCCGGCCGGAGTGGCCGAGCGGTTAAAGGCGCTACAGTCTGGAACCGCACGACCGCTACGGTCGCAGGTTCGAATCCTGCCTCGGGCATGGATGTGTGTGATGTCCTTAGGTTAGTTAGGTTTAAGTAGTTCTAAGTTCTAGGGGACTTATGACCACAGCAGTTGAGTCCCATAGTGCTCAGAGCCATTTGAACCTACAACACTACTCTATCACAGACGTCTGGTAACACGGTGTACTACAGTTGGTCTACGTGCGGAGACGAATGCAGAATAACAATAGCAGCAAGCGCTACATGCGGACACTGCGACAGCTAGACCAAACCACAACAGTGCACTACAGCCACATTCGTAAAAACGGTCGTCATCGTAAACATGACCCTGCAGATGCTGCTCGCCGACCGTGGCCCGTGTTTGTTACAACACGCAATTGAACGTCGGAGGTTTCAAGCGTCAAATTTAGGTTACCATATCTCCGGATGTAATTAACATTTTACAATGCAACAAACGGCACTGATTACGTATTTGTTTATATGTTCAGATGTGCTAACAAAACTAACGTGGTTCCATTTAAAAAAACGTAGGTTTGTGTTAAGAAACATACTTCCGTGCATTTTTGTATGGTTTGTATTAACCAATTACGCTAGCCCCTCTCCTCACGTTCGCTCTGTGGAATCGATTCGCCAGTATTTGATGTGGTTTACGAAATATATCCAGCGGTAACGTTAGGTGACTCACCCTATATATATATAGACCTCACTAGGATTTACAGATCACAGCTGTAGGCTGACAGTATAAGTCTCAGGCAATATATATATATATATTATATAACTCCGCCACTGCCGGTCCCAAGCCCGGGGCCTCATCTCGCAAGTGATGAGGAAGGAGGAGGGGGAGGAGCAACACCTCGTAAAAAAAAAACCTGGGTCCATCTGGCTCCGGATGGTAGCACCCTGTGAGGGCCGCTGCATAGGGTTACATGCGAAGCCCCAAAATCCAGACACGTCTGCGTGGCAGCCACCGGTACTCTGGTCAGCGTCTGTTGACTCTGTGAGCTCGGCTGTAAGATAATCTTCTGGAACTCAAAACTCCAGTCGAAATTATGTGAGATCCTTCGTGATTTCACCACCAATACCTCAACACAAACCAATAATCATGACAGAACAATGGGAAAGAATCCACTACACTGGACCCCAGTCAGTAAGACTGGGTAATAGACCTGATCATCGGATTCCAGGGGATCAGGCATGTCATGAAGAGAAGAATCGGAGCCTCTCAAAAACCCTCAAGATGAAGAAAGTATTTTACATGGGAACACTCAACACCAACACACTACTGAGGCCAGGTAAACTGAAACAACTAACAAACGCCATGGATAAATACAACATCAAAGTTATGGCAATACAGGAAACACGATTTGCAGATGAGAACCACTTTGATTCTGAAAATTACAGAATATATAAGGGGAAACCAGCCATAACCATCCCAGGAAGAAATCTCAAACTCTTCGGAACTGGTTTTGTAGTACACAAATCGATACTGGACTCTGTAATAGATTTCACCTCAAAATCAGAAAAAAATGTCAACACTCACGATAAGATCTGGAAACAAAGCCTATACATTAATCAATGGACATGCCCCCACAAACAATTATAACAAGAAGAACCCAGAGATGATTGAGGAATTCTGGGAAGATCTGGAAGAAACTACCAGCAAAATCCCCAAGAATCACATAAAAGTGTTACTAGGAGACTTCAATGCCCAGTTAGGCAAGGAAAGAAAATTCCGAGACACGACAGGGAAACACACGGCCCACACGAGGACAAACAAAAATGGAGAGAACTTGATAAACTTCTGCAGAAATTTTGATCTGAAAATCATGTCAACGCAATTCCAGAAACCACACAGAAAACTTGTAACTTGGAAATCCCCCAACCATGCTCTAGGAGAATTTCAGATAGACCACGTAGCAATATCCACAAAAAACACCAGAGAAATAATGAACGTAAGAACAAGGAAAGGAGTTTTCGAATCTGATCATCACCTTCTCCAAATTAAAGTAAAATTTGTACCCAATAGACAAATCAAGAGAACCAACAGATCTTTCAGAACAGATCCAGAGTACCTACAAATAAACAAGAAAGAAGTAATAGAAGAAATTATGAAAATCAACAGCAACAACTGGACAGAACTGTCAGAAAAAATAAAAGAACTTATAAAATTGGGCCAGCCACCGAGAAAAAGGAAACACCGATGGTGGAACATGACATGCGACAGGGCCATAGAAGACAGAATACAAGCCTGGAAAAAATTTAACACCCATAAAACACAATAAAAATGGGAAGACTTCAACAGGATACAGAAAAACACTTCAAAAATAATCCGAAGAGAAAAAAGAGGTTACGAAAACAGCAGGTTGAAGGAGATAGAAGAAGACTTCACCAGAAACAACACACGAAATTTTTACAGAGTATTCCGAGAAAATATGACAGGATATCAGCCACCAAGCTTATGCTTCAAAAGACAAGATGGAACACTGGAGACAAATCCGAAGAAAAACTGTGAAATATTAGCCAGATACTTTGACACATTACTTAACTGTGATAAACCAAAACAGAGATTACAGTTTACAAAACCAGAACCCAACCGGGACTCCGAATCCCCAACATATGAAGAAATCGTGAAAATAATAAAATCCTTGAAAAATAATAGAGCACCAGGAGAAGATGGACTGATTGCAGAAATCTGGAAATTAGACCATGTAAACATTACACCCAAAATTCATAGTATAATCAAAAACATCTGGGAAACAGAAAAGATACCAGAAGTCAGCCCTAATACACCCCCTCCATAAGAAAGGAGACAAAACAGATCCTAATAACTATAGAGGAATTTCGTTACTGCCGGTGGCATACAAAATTCTATCAAAAGCTCTGTTAAATCGCCTAGAACCTCAGATAGATCCACAGATCGGAGAATACCAAGGAGGGTTCAGGAAGGGAAGATCATGCAGTGAGCAGATCTGGTGTCTGAGAACATTATTAACAACGAGAAAGTCCAGAAACACCACAGTAACATTTGTTGATTTCAAGAAGGCTTACGATTCCATAGATAGAGAAACACTTTTTAATACACTAGAAGAAATGAAGGTAGACAGTAAGACCAGAAAACTAATTCAGGAAACATTAACAAACACAAAGTCAAAAGTGAAGTTCATGGGCGAGATCTCAGAATCTTTCGAAATCAAGACAGGAGTGAGACAGGGAGATGGCCTGTCACCCATTTTATTTAACGCTGTTTTAGAGAAAATAATCAGGACGTGGGACAAAGGAGTCAATGGCGTAAAGATGGGGAGAGAGAAAAATAGAACCGTCAACATAAAATGTCTGGCCTTTGCCGACGATATAGCCATCATTACAAACGACAGAAAAGAAGCCAGAGAAGCCCTAGAGATATTGCATGAAATCGCAGCCGGAACAGGACTACAAATATCATACGAAAAAACCCAGTACGTGGACACAAAATCTACAGACAGAAGCCCATTGATAACAAAGTACGGAAAGATAACACAAGTAGAAAGTTTCAAATACCTGGGAGAGATCATACAGAAAACAGGGCTGAATTCAACAGCCAATGAAGAAAGGGTTACAAAACTACAAAAAGCATACAGACTTACATGGAACCATTACAATAAAAGAAATATTTCTGTCAATGCCAAATTAAGACATTACAAAACAGTAGTCTTACCTGAGGCCTTGTATGCCTCAGAAACAACAGTAATCAGAGGAAGAACTAAAATCAAGGAAATGGAAAAGCAAGAGAGGAAAATTCTGAGAAAGATCTATGGGCCAGTTCAGAGACAGGGGATCTGGATAAAGAGACCAACAAAGGAATTGTACAAACAGGCAGAGACAATTACAGACAATATCAGAAAAAGAAGGGCAAAATTCTATGGGCACATTCATAGGATGAATGAAAATAGGCTGACCAAGAAGATTATTAACATAGTGGTGACGAATAAGACGAAAACTAACTGGGTAAAGGAAACCATGGAAGACCACAAAAATCTAAACATCTCCACAGAAGAAATATCAAACAGAGGAAAATACAGAGAAAAAATCAACAAACAGAAATTCGAAGAAACACCAAAAGAGAAGAAACCAGGAAAGAAGTGGACAGAAGAGAGGAAGAAGAAACACAGTGATTTTATGAAAGGTTTTTGGGAAGAGAAAAGAAAGAGACAGAAAAAAGTGCCATGAATTTGAAATGTACCAATTTATGTACCATATTGTCATTGTGAATATTGATTGTGTTTTAACGCTCTCCTTAATGGGGAATTAACGATAATATATATATATATATATATATATATATATATATATATATATATATATATGTATATATATATATATATATATCTGGTTCTAAAGTAGAGAAATGTAATGCATTTCACAGGACACAAGAGATGTAATTGCCTTTGATTGCAAAAAATGGTTCAAATGGCTCTAAGCACTATGGGATATATATATCCCATATATATATCTGGTTCTAAAGTAGAGAAATGTAATGCATTTCACAGGACACAAGAGATGTTATTGCCTTTGATTGCAAAAAATGGTTCAAATGGCTCTAAGCACTATGGGATATATATATATATATATATATATATATATATATATATATATATATAAATTGAATTGTATATGTGAATATATATATTATAATTGCTTCAGCAAAAATGGTCTGTGCTTAACTTAATCTCCTTTGACGCGCAGACTTCGCCGAAATATTTGAAGGTGCAGGCAGCTAAAGGACTCCTTGGGCACTGGCACTTCTCGTAATTACAAAACAATTCACTTCACATACTTCCATAAATAAAAATGCTTTATGTTGGTCTTCTATATTGTATTATTCACATACATTTAAATACACTTAGACTGCAGTACTTTTTGCTTTACAAAATGTATATCCTTCTCTCACGAGAAAAAACTTCGACTCTCCTCCACTACTAAAAACAAATAACAGTATATATCAAAAGATGAATGTGAAAAAATTAATTCGTTGGTTTGCGCTTAGTGTCTCTGCCGACTTTTTGGTTTCAATCTGTATTTTATCCTTGCTTGTTCTTAAAATACTAACTTACCGACATCTTGGGGCGTCTTACATTATGTTCCTGTACAGGTCCCCATAAAAATGATGTATAGAGTTTACAGACTATTGGTGGGCTCTTTCCAGAAAATATCTTCTTGAAAGTCGTTAATGTACATTTTCAAGATATGTTAGGTGTTTTTCTAATTTTGTATGCCAGATCAGGCTTTTGAACATTTTTTTTACTCTGCCTTGAAGGAAAACACATACATCTGATTGTTTTCATTGCCCTTCGTTTTTCTCCCTCGATGTTCCCCGTGAATCCAACTTGATGAGGATACCACACGCTTTCAACATAAATCGTACTTGAGTTTTACAAGCAACATCGTTCGGCGGCTGTTGCTGCTTCCTTTTATATTACTTAATGATCGAACGCTTTCACTTCAGTGCACACGACTTACTGTGTGCACTAGCTCCAATTTACGTCGCACGACTCATTAGTCTGTGATTTACTCCTGTTCCACGGCACTTGATTTACAATCAAAGGCAGGCCGCTGTGGCCGAGCGGTTCTAGGCGCTTCAGTCCGGAACCGCGCTGCTGCAACGGTCGCAGGTTCGAATCCTGCCTCGAGCATGGATGTTGTAATGTCCTTAGTTTAGTTATGTTTAAGTAGTTCTAAGTCTAGGGGACTGATGACCTCAGATGTTAAGTCCCATAGTGCTTAGAGCCATTTGAACCATTTTTTACAATCAAAGGCAATAAACTTCTCTTGTGTCCTGTGAAATGCATTACATTTCTCTACTTTAGAACCAGATGTCGTTCTCCCGCCATGTCTCATACAGTTCGCTTCTTGTGCTAGTTACGTAAAGGTAATGGTGATATGAGGGAATAACAGGGTTACCTTTGTGTTTAAAATCTCATCCTTAAATGCCTTTGTACGGTTTTCTCACTTTCACCGTGATTCCGTAAATTACATTACTGGAGTGTTTCAAGATTTATAATACTTTATTCCTACTTGTTTTCCTTTTTTGTTGTTGTTGTTGTTGTTGTTGAAGCACGAAATTAGTGCCCTCGTATTTCTGAGGTGATTAAAGAAATTCTCATATACAAGCTGCATCTTTTCAGTCATTCTTTCTGTTCTTTTGTGTGTTATTATCAAACGCCACTTACAAGCATGAAACATCAGAGCCGCACGACCGGATAATTTTCAGATTTACCGGACAAGCCTTCTTCGATAGCTTTACTGAAACTCCGGCTAAAGATCTGCTCCATAGTTTTTAATAACTCTTAAGATACATCAACTACGCCATCTAGGATTTTCAATTTGATGAACTCAAACCACTCGCTGCTCTCTCTCTCTCTCAAACTACTGCTTCGTTACTGAATTATCCTCACCTGGAGACCGACTTCCTTCCCATCTTCCTTCTCTGATCGAGATGGCGCTATACCCGCATTTGCGAATTTGGGGTTTAGATCAACGCCTGGCTATCCAAGCTTAAGTTTCCGGTGTACCTCTAAATCATTTAACACAATTAAGAATATTCTGAAAGAGGCACGGCCGTTCTACGTGTACATTCTAAGTTTGTGCTCCGTTCCTAATGACATACTTGTCGACTGGTCACCAACTCTAAATTTTCTTCCTTTTCTCTCTTCTGCCACGCTATGTGACAAGTCTCTTAGAACAAGCTGTCCACATTCTCCTCGCTACTTATTTTCCCTTTTTCTTGCACTTCATAGAGCTTCTGCACTACGTAGATCAAGTGCTTTACGTTTTATTTTGCTATAAAACTGTTAATAATGACGCCACTATTCTCTTCGGATATTCCAAGGACCAAATCAAAAGCCCTTTACTAGCCAATAAAGCTATTAGAGAAAGTTGTTGCCAGTTCCCAGTGTTATTCATCGTAGATTTACACAAAAATGAGATTAGTAAGAATCAGTACCTTCGGCAGTTATTTGCCAGATCACGAAGCTATTAACATATCATCCGCACATGCCGCTGATGCATTCTGTAAAGCTAACGTACAGAAAATAGAACTTCTGCTGCTTACCACAACCAAAACATACAACTACGAAATCTCAAACTCCAAAAACAAAGAAATACACTGTAAGATCACAACTACACTTAGATTGCAACTGTCTTCGTATGCTAATTATAACTTAAAAATCGAACCTTGACATCAGCTCGATAAATAGCAGATGTGCTACAAAGAAGGGGAATTTTTCTTTTATTCGTCTGCATCAATGTTATGCCTACAAAATAGTCCGCTTTAGAAATCACACGTTTACCCCAGCGTTTTCTCCAATCGCAGAGACACTTCTGGAATTCAATCGTTGGGACAGCTTTTAACTCCCTCAGCGATGTATTATTAATTTCATCTGTGCCTTATATGACGACGGTTGTAAGGTTTTTTTATTTCTGGGGACGGAAAAAAGTCATATGTTGCTATGTCTTGCGAACTTGGAGGCTAGGCCATCATTCCAGCATTGCTTTGACAAAAATAACGAACAACAGCATTATCGTGGTGCAAAAGCAATAAATTGTTTCGTCACATAACGAGAAATTTGTTTCGGATTCTTTCACGCGTACGACGTTGAACTTATAAGTAGCAATTTTTATTGACTGGTTTTGTAGCAAGAACTAGTAGTGAACTAACCAACTGAAATCGAATAACATTCACTTGTGGAGCTTTTTTTGGTCTGGCTCCAACTGAAACGATTGACCCTTAATCACATGTGTAAACCCGTGTTTCATCACCTGTTATGATACATTTCAGTAGCTCTACGTCTTTATTGACGTCGCCTAGCTGCTCATCAACATCTTGTATTCGCCGCTGTATTTGTTGGAAATTTAACAGTTTTGGAATAGACTGTGGTGTCGCAAGTTTCATGAGAAAAACATCCAAAAAATTTTATAACATTAGTCATCTGATATGTAAACATCATCAGCGACTTCTCTGATTGTGATTCATCAATAATCATTAATTTCACTTTTCCCGCGATTTCATCGGTTGGTGACGGGTTGCTGTGCCCTTGTTTTACTCGTAACAGGTGCACCAAAAGCAATATTTAACATTTCTAAAACTCTAATACACTTTATTTGGCCTTATAGAAAAATTTAATGTAAAATCTCTGATCCACTTTCATACAAAATTGATAACTGACTCACAGTAAACAGCACTAATTCTCACTATATTTACTTAACGGGTACAAAAACCTGATGCATAGGCACACAGTCAAACACACACGTAACCCAAAAAAGCGGTCTCTGTACCACTGAATTCACTGCATAACTCTCAGATGGCAGCACTGTAAAAGGAACTGCAAAGTGCGCCAAATGCGTATTTTACTGTGCAAGTTAGGCTGTGTGCTTTTTATTTCGTTATCAATCGTCTAACTGGTTCGATGCGGCCTACCAAGACTTTCTCTCAGTGTAGCACATGCAACCTACGTCCTCCATTATTTGCTGTCTCCCTCTACATTTTCTACCCTTCTGAGTTCCCCCTGTTACTATGGTAATTATTCTGTAATGTCTTAACAGGTATTCTGTCATCCTGTTCCTTCTTCTTGTCAGTGTTTTTCACATATTTCTTTCCTCGCTAACCTCGCCGATTCTGCAGGGAACCTCCTCATTGCATACCTTACCAGTCCACATTTTTTAGCAGACTTCTATAGAACCACATATCAAATGCTTCTATTCTCTTGTGTTCCGGTTTTCCCACAATCCATGTTTCATTGCCATACAATGCTGTGCCCCAGACGTACATTGTTAACAATTTCTTACTCAGATTAAGACTATGTTTGATACTGGTAGACTTCTTTTGGTCAGGAATGCCTTATTTGCTTTTTTGCTCTTTATGTACTCCTTGCCCCTTCCGTCATGGGTTATTATGTTTCCTAGGTAACAGAACATTTAACTTAACCTACGTCGTGAGCACCAACTATGATGTAAAGCTTCTCGCTGTTCTCATTGCTGCTACTTCTCATTGTTTTCGTCCTTTTTCAATTTACTCTCAGCCCAATTCTGTACTCATTAGATAATTCATTCCAACCAACAGGTCCTGTAACCCTTCTTTCCTTCTTCACTTTAAGTGACGATAGCAAAGTCATAAGCGAATCTTAACATTGATGTCCTTCTACTTGGAATTTTAATTCCACTCCAGTGTTTCTTCGACAAATAGATTGAACAGCAGGGGTGAAAGACTACATCCCTGTCTTATACCGTTTTTTATCCGTATACTTCATTCTTGGTCTTCCACTCTTACTGTTCTCTCTAGGCTCTTGTACAAATTGTGTACTACCAGTATTTTCCTATAACTTAACCTTTTTTCAGGATTTCGAACAACTTGCACCATTTTACATTAACGAAAGTTTTCTTCAGGTCGACAAATCCTATGACCGTGTCTTGATTTTTTTTTCATTCTTGCTTCCATTATCAACCACAACGACAGAACTGCCTCTCTGGTACCTTTACATTCTCCGAAAGCCAAATTGGTCGTCGTGTAACATCTTCTCACTTTTCTTTTTCATTCGTCTCTATATTATTCTTGTCAGCAACTTGGTTGCATGAGCTGTTAAGCTGATTATGAGATAATTCTCGCACTTGTCGGCCCTTGCTGTCTTCGCATGTAGACATTGTGTAAATGATGTTTTTCAGAAAATCTGATGGTCTATCGCCAGTGTCATACATTCTACACACCAACGTGAATAATTGTTTTGTTGCCACTTAACCCAGTGATTTTAGAAACTCCGATGGAATGTTATCTATCCCTTCTGCCTTATTTGATTTTAAGTCTTTCCAATCTCTTCTAAATTCTGATTATAATAGTGCCACTATCTCTTTGCTATCGACTCCTGCTTCTTCTTCTACCACATCATCAGATAAGTCCTCTCCCTCATAGGGGTCCTACATATACTTTTACCATCTATCCGTTCTTTCCTCTTTCTCTCCAGCTATTGTGAGTGCCTTTTTAGAGCAGTCCATTCCTCTTCAACTAGACTGCCTACTCAGCTATTCAGCACCGCAGTATCTATAGCCTCAGAGAACTTCAAGTATACCTCTTCGTTCCTTAGTATTTCCGTATACCAGTTCTCTGCACATTTATTCTTCCTGACTAGCTTCTTACAATTCAGCCTAATCTTCACCATTATCAAATTGTTATCAGAGGCTTTATCTGCCTGGATACGTCTTACAGTCCAATATCTGATTTAAGAATCTGTGCTTGACCACGATGTAATCCAACTGAAATCGCCCTGTGTTTCCCGGTCTTTCCCAAGTATGCCTCCTCCTTTTACGATTCTTGCACAGAGTATTCGCTACTACCATTTGATACTTATTGCAGAACTCAGTCTTCCTCCTCCCTCGTTCCTAGTACCAAACCCATCATCTGCTGTAACCCTTGCTACTACTTCTTCCACTACAACCAAATTTCCGGTCCCCCATGACTATTATATTTTTATCTCCCTTTACGTACTAAATTATCCGTTAAATATCCTCATATACTTTCTCTGTCTCTTTATCTTCTGCTTGTGACGTCGGCATATATACCTGAGCTATTGTTATCGGTGTTTGTTTGGTGTCGATTCTGATAAGAAAACCCTTTCACTGGACTATTCACAGTAACTAACTTCTCTCCTACCTTCCTTTTCATAACGAATCCGCTGCTGTTGAGATTACTCTACACCCATCTGACCAGAAATCCTTGTATTCTTTCCATTTCACTTCATTGACGTACGTTCACTATATCTAGATTGAGCCTTTGAATTTCCCTTTTCCGATTTTTTAGCTTCCTTACCACGTTCAAACTTCTGACATTCCACGCCCCACTCGTAGAAAGTTATCCTTTCGTTGGTTATTCAGTCTTTTTTTGTTTTTTTGTTTTTTTGTTTTTTGGTGGCTACTGAAATGAGATGGGTTGCTATTACTCTGTGCCACAATGGCAAGTATGAGCAGAACTTAAATTAGTACTGTTACAATAACAGCCACGAATACGACCAAAACATAAAGAGAAGATTATCTATTTTGTCAGGGATGGACGCACCACATAATATTGTTTCAGAATTTTTGTAAGAAATTAAGACTTCCTTTCTTAAAAATGACTTACCTGACTCTTCACTCTTCTGACGGGTATGACGACACCCGCCACGAATTTCCCTCCTGTGGCAGCCTCTTCATCTCACAGTAGTCCTTGCAACCCACGTCCTCAATTATTTGCTGAATGTATTCCAGTCTCTATCTTTCTATACAGTTTTTGCCCTCTATAACTCTCTCGATACTATCATGGAAGTTATTCCCTGACGTCTTAACACATATCGTATCATCCTGTTCCTTTTTCTTGCTTGTTGTCAGTATTTTCCACGTATTTATTTCCTCGCCAATTATACGGAGAAGCTCCTGATTTCTTACCTTATCAGCTCACCTAATTCTCAACATTCTTCTGTAGCGACACATCCCAAACGCTTCGATTCTCTTCTGTTCCGCTTTTCCCCCACAGTCCATGTTTCACTAGTATACAATGCTGTGATTAAGGCCTATGTTTGATGCTAGTAGGCTTGTCTTGTGCAGGACATCAGTGAATGAAAATGTGCAAAATATGGAATGTAGTCGAATTAAGTCGGGTGAGGGTGAGGGAATTAGATTAGGAAATGAGACACTTAAAGTAGTAAAGGAGTTTTGCTATTTGGGGAGCAAAATAACGGATGATGGTCGAAGTAGAGAGGATATAAAATGTAGACTGGCAAAGGCAAGGAAAGCGTTTCTGAAGAAGAGAAATTTGTTAACATCGGGTATTGATTTAAGTCTCAGGAAGTCGTTTCTCAAAGTATTTGTATGGAGAGATGAATACACCAAGCATATTCAGAAGGATGTAGGCTGCAGTAGGTACTGGGAGATGAAGAAGCTTGCACAGGATAGAGTAGCATGGAGAGCTGCATCAAACCAGTCTCAGGACTGAAGATCACAACAACAACAACAACAATATCAACTTAGTGATTTGTCTTTCCCCAATATTTGCAATGATTCCACGTGCAACTGTGGCTGAACTAAGTTGTCTTAGGAGTTCCAAAATAAGCTTTTCCCAGTTCAAGTGCTCATCAATACGGACACCTAAGAACTCTGAAGTTTCCACACTTTTTTTCTAAATGTGTAACACTTATCGTTGAAATAGTATCTTATCATTGGCGTTGTACCTCTAATTGTTCATAACTGAGTCTGTTCTGTCTTTTTGAATTTGAGAGAGAGAGACCATTCGAAGAAAACTAGTCAATGATACGTTTATGAAAGTTGTTTATCATTTCTTCTGTTGCTGTTTGTGTGTTTCGACTGATTACAATGCTAGTGTCATCCGCATAAGAACTAATTCAGCCTGTTGTATATTAGATATAAGATCGTTTGTTTACATCAAGGACAATAGTGGACCTAAAATGGAGGCTTGGTGAACCCCATAAGTGATTTGTCCCCACTTAGAATAATATCCCCTCACTAAGTTGATTGGTCTCTTGGGAGCTGATATTTTTTTGTCCAAGATGCTTATAACAGACAGATGAATAGCACCAATAAGTGAAATGATTCAATTATACAAGCAATCCCTTTTTGCTGATTCAATGTATTCCACTTGAAAATGGCAGCAGTGGTTCTTTTAAATAATTCTTAACAGTTAAATAGCGACAATGACATCTTTCAAGAAAATAAAAGAATTGAAGATAGTCTCAATACTACAAAAAATACTTTACCTTTAGAAGCACCAAACCAAACTACTAAATACTAGCAAAATACAATTGAAAAGACAAAGCAAGAAGTGGGTTAAAATATCGGGTCAGAATCACAAGCTTAATCTGGGAAGTAGAAACTACTGATGGTGGCTGTTTTTCACCATTTTTTACTGTATACTCATTTACCTCGTGTCGAAGTTACCAGCTGCTAGGTGACTGAGCCCATCGTAGCTTACGTAATATGATGTGCGTATCTATTACGTCCGGGGGGAATAATATTTGGCGAGCCACGGACGGACGAGAATTACGGGGACACAATGTTCGCTTGCGTAACCGCCTCCGACGACAGGAGCGCCGCATACGTGTTTCGGCAAACAACCGTGACGTCATAACGCACCTGACGCTTGTTTTTACTGCTTGCGTCAGCGCGGTCGCAGCGGCTGTTGCTTTTAGAACGGGGCGATCGATCGCGCTCCCCCTTCTGTTTGTAAGAATCGATAGACCGCTGTCACAAAGCGAATCGAGACAGCGTGCGCGCTTCGAGCGAGAAGGGAAAATAGCCGTTCGGACAGCTGTTGGCTATGCTGCCCGCGTAACAGGGGGCGGTGAGCGACTAACTCGTCCGATCCCAAAGCGTGACTGTCGCCAGCCGACGAAGTTAATAACGCGACGCGACTGGCATCGTGTTGTCTCTGACTGTCTTCGCTGATGCCCAGGATTACACGAGATACAAAGAGTCGAAATTCCAATGATGTGGCCCTTTGAGCAGTCACTCTGATAACAATACAGACTGACTGATTCATTCGATGCATTCAGCCAATCTCGACTCAATAGACGGACTTGAGATGGGTGAACTCATGCGGGAAAGTCTGATGCAGACTCAATTTTAAAATGTCATAAGGTGGTTGTTTGAAAGTAAGAGACTTGAAGCCTTAGTGGTGTTAAGTACTATACTGAAAATCAAGTAAATTGATAAAATGAGAAATGAAGACATTCAGAGCAGAACAGCGAAGAAAGGAATATGAGAAGATACTGAAACTTCCCCTTTGAATGTAAAGAAAGACTGTGCTGGTAAACTTCTACGTTATTTGATACTGAAACAGCTGAGTAAAACTGAACATACTCAGACAGCTTTCTCTTTACTTATTCTGATTATTAATTCTAAACTGACACACAATATTTTAGCGCAACGCAGACTGACTTTAAATAATCCCTACAAAAGAATAGCCCTGACTAATAATAACCTATACACTTCATGAATCACTTACCTCACAAAAATCTTCGTTACTCGAATTACTGCAATACAGCGAGCGCCAATACTGCCAGCTAAATAAAAAATTCTAACTACTGAAGGCACTAACAACTGATAGGCATATAGTTAGCAAATGAAAGATTTTGATACAGAACAAACAATGTATTTACCTTAATAGTGTTCAAAAGTCATAATATACATAAATTCTTGACATCTATTTTGACAAATTTCCTTTTTCTGACGGACACACGTCCATATCGTCCGCACACATTACCATCTCAAAACTCTGGCATCTCTCTCACCACATCCACCACTGCTGGCGGCTCACCTCCAACTGCCCAACGCTACGGGCTGTTCACATCCAACTGCCCAACACTACACTAGCGAATAATCCAACAGTGAGTCCAACCAGCCACAGACAGCACACAGCGTAGTCAGCGATTTTAATACAGAGCGCTACGTGGCGTCACCAACATAAAAACCTAGACAGCCTACTTACAATACCATCTCAGGGAAGGGACAGGGCGACGGAAAGTGTCCTAAGACATTAGCGTGTAACTAGCATTGTACATATTCAAGGGAGCTATAGAGCTCAAAAATTGGTTCTAAGCACTATGGGACTTAGCATCTGAGGTTATCAGTCCCCTAGACTTAGAACTACTTAAACCTAACATAAGGACATCACATACATCCATGCCCGAGGCAGGATTCGTTCCCGCGACCGTAGAAGCAGTGCGGCTCAGGACTGAAGCACCCAGAACCGCCAGGCCATAGCGGCCGGCAGCTCAAAAATTCTGGAGCGATATATATATTTGGCAAGACACAATTTCAGAGGCTTTACTGGTCTCATACAAATATGATTTCACTGAAGTGGCGAATGAAAATTCGTACCAAGGCCGGAAATCGTACTCGAGTCTCCTCCTTAATAGGTAGATGCGTTAGCCACTAAGCCACCTTGGCACAGCCGATTGCAGAACTGCACTTAATACACTGGCATGCCTCCCTTCTCGATCCAAATTCTCACTTGCGCACTAGTCTGCTTTAAATTCCCCATTACACACGAATTCCATGTTCTGGAATAGCGCCTCGGCATTGAACGTAAATGGGGGATCCAGCTTGAAACCCAGGTACAATTTTAGAGACTTTACTACTCTCATGCAGGTATGATTTTATGTATATAGACTGAAGCGGCGAGTGTTCGTGAGCAGGGAGGAATCGAAAGTAGACTGGGAGGGGGGGGGGGGGGTTGCAGTAAGAATTTGGATCAAGGAGGAAGGCGTGCCAGGATAATCCGTGCACTTGCTTGAACCGTTGTGCCACTGTTGCTTAGTGGCTAACGCGTCTGTCTAGTAAGCAGGAGGCCCGTGTTCGATTTCCGATTATGGTACAAATTTTCACTTGTCGCTTCTGTCTCTATACATTAAATATATATTTCGATATCTACAACAAATAATTCAGGCTTCTGAAATGAACATTTTGGCACAGGAAATAAAACTGCGATGGGCTGCATGAAAACAATCAGGATAATCATGACTCCTTCCCTCTCCTGCCAAGAAAACGACAGATGCCTAAGGGGCGTCGAGATCATTTGACACGAAGCATAAAGTCATGCTGAGCAAGAACATAACATATCTATGGTTTCAGGAACCATCCCGTCATTCATCTGCAGTAATTCAGGCAAACCACGCGAAACCTAAATATCACTGACCAGACCGGGATGTGGACACCGTTCCTTTCGCATACATTCACCGCTTTTCTCCGTAATCCGATCGCGTGTGTACGTCCTGACAGTTGTGCGTCATGAAAATGCTGAACTTTATGAAAGTTTCTAAGTATATCTTGGGTGTGTACATAAGTAAGTCTCGCAGTTGTTGCGTAAATGACTGATGTACATTTATTGCAGTGAAGCCGATGTCAAAACCGATGACGTAAGCAGTCGGGTGAAACTTGTTTGGAAAACGGTTAGTTATGTGTGCCCAGTAAATTAGCAAACGAATAGCTTTCGCTACAGTAGACTGATTCAGAACACACCGGTTTTCATATGCAACTTAATGTTCTATCGGGAGGATTTGTCCGAATGGGACGGAAAGCAGTAGATTTGAAGTACATGTATAGACCAACAAATGACTACAATTTCATAAAATTTGGATGGTTTATTCGAGAGAAAGAGATTCACAAACTGAACAAGTCAATAACGCGTTAGTCCACTTCTGGCCCTTTTGCAGGCAGTTATTCGGCTTGGTATTGATTGATGGAGATGTTGTATGTCCTCCTGAGGGATATCTACATCTACATCTACATCTACATCCATACTCCGCAAGCCACCTGACGGTGTGTGGCGGAGGGTACCTTCAGTACCTCTATCGGTTCTCCCTTCTATTCCAGTCTCGTATTGTTCGTGGAAAGAAGGATTGTCGGTATGCCTCTGTGTGGGCTCTAATCTCTCTGATTTTATCCTCATGGTCTCTTCGCGAGATATACGTAGGAGGGAGCAATATACTGCTTGACTCTTCGGTGAAGGTATGTTCTCGAAACTTTGACAAAAGCCCGTACCGAGCTACTGAGCGTCTCTCCTGCAGAGTCTTCCACTGGAGTTTATCTATCATCTCCGTAACGCTTTCGCGATTACTAAGTGATCCTGTAACGAAGCGCGCTGCTCTCCGTTGGATCTTCTCTATGTCTTGTATCAACCCTATCTGGTACGGATCCCACACTGCTGAGCAGTATTCAAGCAGTGTAAATTTCTATCCAACTGAGTGTTAAATCTTCAAAATTCCGAGCTGGTTGGAGGGTCCTGTCCCTAATGCCTTAACATTCTCAACTGGAGACAGATCCGGCGACTTCGCTGGCCAAGGTTGGGTTTGGCAAGAACGAATACATGCAGTAGAAATTTTCGCCGTCTGCGGGCGGGCATTATCATGGTGAAATGTAAGCCCAGATGGCTTTCTTTGAAGGGTAACAAAAAGGGACGTAGAATATCGTCGACATGCCGTTGTGCTGTAATGACGACAACCGAAATGGTCTTTCTATGAAATGAAATGGCTGGTGACAGTCAGGTCGGTATCCAAACACTCGCCAGGGCATCTCCAGATACATCTTCTCTGATCATTGGGACTCAGTTCGAAGCGAGACTCATCACTGAAGACAATTCTCCTCCAGTCAATGAGATTCCAGGCCCAATGTGCCCGAGACTAATGGAGACGTGTCTGTTGGTGTGCAGAGGGCAACAGAATCTGCGCAAGGGCCGGCGTGAGCTCACTCCCCAATCTGTGGTCCCCTTATTAATGGTCCTTCTCGTTAATGAAGAACCAATTGAGCGTCGCATCGATGATCGTGATGAATCCGCGGCTCTGAGTGGCTACCTGACAACTGCTCGGGCCTCACGTTCTGACGTGTTTCTAGATCGACCGCTTCTCGTGACGATGTATTCGGGTATCGTTCGCCCTTTCCTGCCGACATCGTCGAACAGGAGCATCACTCGAGCGATTCGCTCATTACTCCAACTCACTTCTTTGAGCCCAAGTACACGCCCTCTCACAAATGTTGACATCTTGCGTAGACTCTTCACTCGGCTATCTGCGAGGCATAGCTACTGTCCAAATGATCACACAGAATGAAATTCGCAAAGACTTTATGCCCTGGTACCGAAACGTCCGTTGTTTACGATCCTTGGCAGCTGCGTGGTGAAACTACGCTACAGCGTCACACATTCATCCATAGCCCGCCAAAGTGTACAGTTTTGCACTTTCCATCGATACCTGTATTATTTTCAATTTGTGTGTATACTATGTCTGTAAAACCAAAATGGGAGGAACAAAAGTGGAATGTCGAGAATAACAAATCTGTCGTATATTGGTGTGAATTTTGCGTCTTGTGGCCGTTGTTGTTTAACCTGTAAGCCGAAGAAATAGAGAAGGAAGCGAAAGAGAGTAATGAAAGAGAAATAGAAGATCATTGAGACCAGATGTCGATGCTTCGGTTTGCACAAGACCTTACACGGATGTAAGGAAAAGATAGAGCACGCTTAACACAGAAATGGATGAAGAATAAGGAGAGCAAAAAATGAGGAGTTGCTTATCAAGATTGCGGAAGTAGAAAACGTTCTAGCAGTAGTGGACACCAAAAGATCCTGAGGAAGATCCAAGCAGAGGCGTCGAAACGTCGAACATTTTAGAAGAAACATGACGCGGCCTAATAACCCAGAAGATTTTAACTTCAGTGACAAAGGCCACGAAAGCCTGCAGACTTACATAAACAAGATATCTGCTGTGTTCACGAAAGATACGTGCCAACATGAAGGCAACAGGAAGCGAACCTCCCTGCCACAGATATCCATAGCTGAATGGAAGTGGTCGCTTCCACGCTAACTACAAGCTCTTCACACGCCAATGTATCTGAAACATAATCTCTAGGCAACACTTGAGAAATAATAACAGTCGTTTATTGAAATAATGTACGTCAAAATCTACTCAGCTCTTGCTAGCAGAGAAGACGCAGCACTCATATAAGGTTTTAAACCTAATCTGACCTAATGCTGTAGATGATTACTAATTAATCCAACTCAATTTGAGTATGGACTGCAGTTTAGAGAATTTCTAATGTCTGCCTCTGAACAAGTAAAACCTTTGGCTATCAAGGTTCGATACTGGGCCTAAAATGATCGGCGACTAGAAGTTAGTCGGCACTGAATATAACTGGGATGAAAACTGTTGCTGTTGAACTGTAACTGCAGGTAAGTCGAAAAAATTGCCGGAAACGGTGAGAACTGGCCGAATGTAGGCGTGGGGTCGCTTAAGTCATGCGTTGGCGTACAAATATCATAATGTGAACTGTTTGGTGCATGCGGGTGGCAGACGTAACAATTGACAGATGAGTGGGATATGTGAATGTCTTGAGCGGAAGTATGAAGTAGTTCTTGGTATGAGCGCCATGCAGGAAGCGACTAACCATGCTGTATGTGATGTGCCATGCTCTTACTGCATGGAGTGAGGTGATTTCTGAAGATAACGATGTGTACTGCGATTGGCGGAGGCAGAGCAATACCAATAGTAAGCTGACAAAGGCAAAAATGGTTACTACACTAAAAGAGATCTATTTGTATCATTGTTGTGGAAGTGAAGACGTTCTTTAAAACCGACACAGCTAGAGTTGTAAAACTGCAGTAGGCAAATATAGGCTATCATAAGTAACCGTATATTACGTTAGTATTTCTGGTAGCTTTGGTCATTTAAGGTTGTACCCACGTTACCTGTATATTATGTACGTTGCATACCTATCGGGCATTACCTCATTACGGCTGCTTTCTTTACATATACGATTAGTGTCTTCCTAGATTCTCCTAAAAACCGGAAATGGTGAACCATATAGAAACTAAGGACGCATAAAGGGCCAGGCAACCTACGGAGCATTTCTATTTTACTTACTTATCCTACTGTCTGTTACTCTAAAGTAAAGGCTATTTATAAATAAATTGAAATTGTGAATGCTAATTTAGCTTTTATTCAAAAATCGTTGATTTTTAACGTGAAACAGAGGGGTGTTGCAATAAAAATAAAGAAAATTATTTGTCATAAAGCGCTAAGAAACGTGATTTTCCCAACACAAAGGTAAAAAAATAAGGCAAAACAAAAATCGCTTCAGTACTTCGTTTCGAAGTTTCTCTTATTCATAAACAATTTTCACATTGATCAACAATAACAGGAAACTCTTGCCTTCGATCAGCACTAAGAACGTTCTATTGAATGCAAATTAACAACGATAATTATACGTATATGTTGTATTTGTTTGTGCATGTAAACAGTGCATGCACCAAAAGTAGTTGCTTTGGTTATAGAAAAGCGCAAAAGTAATGCGATGAACTAATTTCTATTACTTATAAAATGTAATTTATGTTCTGTAAGTACATAAAATACGCTGTAGACTAACAGTGAATGATGTGCACACATGCATTTATGTTTCTTTCCCTACCAATGCACCCCACTGACTAATCAGAGTGTAGGCTGACTCCGCCAATGCCACTTCACCTAAATGAAGAAGCGCAACGATCTATCGTGCCGTGTACAAGAAGAAAAGTTAGCGTTTCTTGGTGACATACACTGGACAGTACGTTCAAATGGCGTCAGTTCCCTGACTGCTACAGTATGCAGGATACTTTGAGTGTCAATAAAGTAACCATAGTTACAAAAGCCAGAAATTTTACAAGAAGTGCTGGAGAAAAATAACGGGAACAGGCAAAGACTAGAGTAGCTAAAAAGAGATCATAGTGCGTGGTGGGTGTAATACATAAAAATATTAGAACAAGATAGGAAAAAATGGATGACAACATCAAATCAGTCAAAGGACTGCCCCGACCAGTTCCGACAGATATGGAAATTCCCGCGCAATGTCTGCGGCAGCATCCACTCTGCACCTCACTTAACTATGCTTACAAAAACATCTCAGCCACTAAAAGACTCGAAACGCCTCTGATTGCCCCTTCACAGGTCTCCATCCATGATTCCGTGGAACTACTTTCGCCTCCGGTCACGGCCAGCGTATCGTTTCCTAAGCGGAGCTGGGTTATCCTGCAGGTGCGGTCTTGCACGCTGTTTACATCGACGTCAAAGCATTTTAAGACGCGCTGAGTCGTTACTCCAAAGTTTGCAAATCACTAAGGGAGACTACTTCATACGCTAATAACCTGAAATACATAAAGTGTTCAACGGAGCAGGAAACAAAATTGCTGAGACATACGACTGACGTCTGGAGGAGTGATACTCAAACTTCCATCCCACCACAAATTGATTTTTCGTGGTTCCCAAACTCACAGTTCTTTGAGAACTTTTATTACAACCTTCCTTTTTCTTTCTTTTTATTTATGAAACATTCCTTGAAGAGTGCTAAAAAAAATTATTGAATAGTTATTTAACGCTTTTCATACTTAGTGAACAGCCTGTATCATGCAGAATATTTATTTACCACATCTTGCCAAAAGACAGCAATTTCGATCAAACTTTCATTGGCACAGGTAA
Source organism: Schistocerca cancellata (assembly GCF_023864275.1). Taxonomy (NCBI): domain Eukaryota; kingdom Metazoa; phylum Arthropoda; class Insecta; order Orthoptera; family Acrididae; genus Schistocerca; species Schistocerca cancellata. The sequence goes on along the minus strand of NC_064626.1, from coordinate 1,051,732,342 downwards.
ATGTGTAGAACTCTTGAAAGTTGATTCCGAGACAATTACGTAGTGGCAGATACAGGACACTACAAAGGTGATACTGAATTAGTTATTACGTCTACATTTACATGTATATATGCACGAATATTCAGCAAATTACAGTGAAAGCCTGGCACAGGTTTCACCGAAACATCTTCACAGTAATTCGCTGTTTTTTCACTCACGAATATCACCCGGAAAAGACGAACACCTACATCTTTCCGTGCGAGCTTTTATTTCCCTTAGTTTATTATCATGATCGTTTCTCCCTAGGCAGATCGGCGTCAATAAAATATTTTCGCATTTAGACGAGGAAGTTGGTGATTGAAATTTCATGAGAACAAAAAAAAAAAAAAAAAATGGTTCAAATGGCTCTGAGCACTATGGGACTTAACATCTGAGGTCACCAGCCCCATAGAACTTAGAACTACTTAAACCTTACTAACCTAAGGATACCACACACACCCATGCCCGAGGCAGGATTCGAACCTGCCACCGTAGCGGTCGCGCGGTTTCAGACTGAAGCGCCTAAATCTCTCTACCACACCGGCCGGCCCATGAGAACATACTGCCGCGACGAGAAACGCCTTTAATGATGTCCACCCCAAATCCTGTATCATGTCAGTGACACTCTCTCCCCAATTTATCGATAACGCAAAACGTGCTGCACTCCTTTGAACTTTCTCGATGTTCTCCGTTAATCCCATCTGGTAAGCATCCCACACTACGCAGTTGTATTCCAAACGAGAGCGGACAAGCGTAGAGAAGGCAGTCTCTTTAGTAGATCTGTTGCATCTTTTAAATGTTCTGCCAATAAGACGCAGTCTTTGGTTCGCCTTCTCCACAACATTTTCTATGTGCTCATTCCAATTTAAGCTGTTCGTAATTGAAATTCCTAGGTATTTAGTTGAATTTACGGCCATTAGATGTAACCGATTTATCGTTTAACCGAAGTGGATGACGTCACACTTTTCATTATTTAGGGTCAATTGCCAAATTTCGCACCGCACAGATATCTTTTCTAAATCGTTTTGGTATTCTGATGAATTTACTAGTTGGTTAACGACAGCGTCACCCGCAACCAACCTCAGACTGCTGCTCACATTGTCTCCTAAAGCGTTTATATAGATAAGGATCAGCAGAGAGCCTAGAACACTACCTTGGCGAACGCCAGAAAATACTTCTGTTTTACTCGATGACTTTCCGTCAGTTACTACGAACTGTGGCCTCCCTGACCGAAAATAACGAATCCAGTCGCATAATTGCGATGAAATCCCGTAAGCACGCAATTTGACTGCAAGCCGCTTGTGAGGTACGGTGTCGAAAGCCTACTGGAAATCTAGAAACACGGAATCAGTTTGAAATCACTTGTTGATATCACTCAACAGTTCGTGAGAGTAAAGAGGTAGTTGTGTTTAACAAGAACAATGTTTTCTAAATCCGTGTTGACTGACTGTCAATAGACCGTTCTTCTCGAGGTACTTCATAATGTTCGAACACCGTATGTTCCAAAATCCTGCTGCATATTGACGTTAATGATATGGACCTGCAATGTAGTGGATTACTTTTACTGCCTTTCTTTAATATTGGTGTGACCTGTGGAGCTTTCCAGTCTTTTGGTAAGGATCATTCATAGAGTATATATAATTGTTTGGAGCTGCTGCGACAGTACACTCTGAAAGGAAACTAATTGGTATACAGTTAGGACAGGAATATTTGCTTTTATTAATTGATTTAAGCTGCTTCACTACTGCGAGGATATTTACTTGTAAGTTACTTAAGTTGGCAGTTGTTAATGATTCGGATTCTGGAATATTTACATCGTTTTCTTTGGTGAAGGAATTTCGAAACGCTGTGTTTATGAACTTTGCTTTAGGAACACTGTCATCGGTAGTATTTACATTGTTATCGTGGAGACAAGATACCCTTGGGATTTTCAGCCAGGGTTCGAGACAAGGTTTCGTTGTGGAAACTGCTATAAGCATCACCCATTGAAGTCTGCGCTAAATTTCAAGCTTCAGTAAAAGATCGCTAGTTTTGGATTTTTGCGATCGTTTAAATTTGGCATGCGTTGACCTGTTTTGTGTGCCATGGGTGGGGGCATCAGCTCCGTCGTTTGGTAATTTAATTGGTATAAATCTCTAAATTGCTGTTGACACTATTTCTTGGAATTCAAGCCACATCTGGTCTACACTTACCCTGTTAATTTGAAAGGAGTGGAGATTATCTCTCAGGAAAGTGTCAAGCAAATTTTTGTTTGATTTTTGAATAGATATATTTTTGTTTCTTTCTGGAGGATTTGAGATTTACGGCATTCAGTCTCGCTACGACACCTCTGTGCTCACTAATCCCTGTATTAGCTCAGGAGTATTTGTTGCTAAGAGGTCGAGTGTGTTTTCACAAGAGTTTACTATTCGAGTGGGCTCATTAACTAATCGCTCGATTAATTATCAGAGAATGCGCTTAGCACAATTTCGGATGATGTTTTGTGAGTACCTCCGGATGTATACATGTATCTTCGCCAACAACTCGAGGGTAAGTTGAAGTCATTACATCTGTAATTGTATGAGTCGCGTAAAATTAGACTCAAGAGTTCGTTGAACCTTTCATCAACTGCATCATCTAAGTTGGGATTTCGGGAAAAGGATTCAATTATTATTTTGTTGAGATAGTCAATAATAACCTCTACCCATACTAACTCACAGGAAGTATCTACCTCAATTTCGCTACAACATAAACTACTTTTAACAGCAACAAACCCAACGCCGCCAACTGTATTTAGACTATCCTCTCTGAACGCACTGAGGTCCTTTGCAAAAATTTCAGCTGAACATATCCCTGGCCTTAACCAGCTTTCGATGCCTGTAACGATTTGAATATTAGTGCTTTCTATTAGCGCTTGGAGCTCTGGAACTTCCCCAACACAGCTACGACATTTTACAACTGTTACACCGATAGTCTCTAGATCTACGTTCTTCCTGTGGTCAGCCTGCACCCTTTGAGACTTAAGTCCGTTTTGTGTTTCACTGAGACGCTCTAACCCAAAAAAAAGCCGCCCAGCCCACGCCACACAGCCCCCGCCACTTGCGTAGCCGCCCCTGCGTAATGGACTCCTGAGGTATTTAGCGGAACCCGAAACCCTTTCAACCCATGGTGTAACTAGAGGAATCTGCAGCCTACATGGGCGTATAATCGTCTGAGCCTCTGATCCAGACCCTCCACTTGTCTCTGTAATCGGATGTGTCAACCATGCTGCAAATGGTGAGCTTTGCTTTCATCTCTCATGGCATCCGGAAGAACCCGTTCCACATCTGGAATGACTCCACCCACTCCTCCTTAGCAGTCATTTCCCTTAGGGGCCCCATAACGCGCCTAGCTCCCAACTACCAATAATCCCACCCTCTATGACTTCCCAGGTTTTGAAGACTGGGAGGTTTCGTCTGGAACAGGACAAGCGACTACATCTGGTGGGTGGACATTGTCAGCCATATACAGCACCTGGAACGTGTTTGTTCAGACCAACCGGCGACGCCTTATGTTTGGCACCATGGGAAGTTTTTCGCCGCCTGCCAAGCCCCGAGATGACCTCTCACTCGAGCAGTAACTGGGCTAGCCACTGGTGTGGTTCAATCGGTAGACTCGTGGGTTGTGTTGGGTGTCCGTTGGATCCCCACGGCCTGTCCACAACAGTGATGACTATCCAGTGCAGCCTCAAGTTGTGTAATCGAAGCCAACTCAGTGAATTGTCACCAACTCTGCTCGCTCCGCACACAACCACAGTGGCTATCCATACTAAAGCCGCGGAAAACTACACTGCACAGACAAGAAAAAGACTATTGACACGTGCTACGGAACTCTACTGTATACGCTGACGGAAACGCAAGAGCTGTGTCTAAGAAATTACATATACACGCAGAGATTCAGAAAGTAAACTATCAAAGCCCATAGTTGAGACTAAATAATTCACTCTTCGTTAGGTACTTGTAAAATGTCACAAAATCGGTTTACTTTCCGACACAAACGAAAACGTAAGAAAATAATAAATTAATACTTAGAAATTCAAAAACTAAACTACAAAATCACACAGATGAAAATATATAATTCGCTCCTGGTTAGGAACATGTAAAATGCCAGAAAAACGGTTACTTCCCTGTTGCTGCTTGTGTCTTGGCCAGTGGCTGGAGGCTGACTAGACAGCCCGACTGACGTCATTAGAGAGTTAAGGTTTCAATGGGCATGACAAAATTTCAAGTAGGACTGTAAAGGTCAGTGGATGATATATTAGTTCTGTACTCACTCATCTGCGCGGTGCGTCTGTCAGGTGTGTTCAGTTTCTTGACAGACTGAAGGTTAGATAGTGCAACGACTTTAGAATATGGGTAAAGGAGATAATGTAGACAATTCCTTGGAGAGTAGTGACACACTTCAGTCACATAATTTGCTGTCAGTCTCGCAGTTTGGCAATTTATTCATTTGTTTGTTACACACTAGCAGGGCTAAATGATAGGCTGAGGAAATCAAATATTTATTTCATGAAAGCATTTGATTATGTGGACCTTGAAATACTTACGTATTAGTTGAAACATTATGCTATTAACCATAAAGATCAGCATATTCAATCTGAGAGAGGACAAGCAAAGTAGGGGGCGTCATAAGCTACTGTTATTAGTCCGTTGCTTTTCTTGATTCATAACAATGATCCCCCATTAAAAGTAACATGTAGGTTATGCGATAGCCAGAAACATCAGCACATGGTTTTTAGAGGACAGATTAGCGCTTATCTGCAACAAAACACTGCCTATAAAGTTCATGACAGGAAATTCTTGCAAAAGCGAAATTTTATTGTCCCATGGGATGGTCAAACAGTCGGTGAAGTCGCCGTCTTTAAATTCTTAGGAATCTGGCTCACCTTCTGTATCTTGTGCAGAAACTGAGTGCTGTTGTCTACGCTATAAAAATTATCTCCACTGCCTCTGACACTGAAACAGCAACGTTTGTTTACTTGGCTTACTTCGACCCTATTGTACTCGTCCAAAGAAAAGTATCGAGTCTTGACGATGTAAGAAACCTCAGAACGATTTAAATATAATATTTACACTTAATGTATTAAAATTAGGTCTCTTTAAATGTAGGTAAACGTAATACAACGCCCATAACAAAGAGAAAAAGCCTGAGAGTACCCAATTACAATACCGTTTCAATATCTAGTGGTAAGACTATCGTATGTGAAGTGAAATCGATACGAATAGTCGGGAAACCAGTACTGGGGAAGGTGGATTAAATAGTTTTGCTATAGAATTTTGGAAAATAAAGATTATCTGTTAAGGATGTGGCATATAGAACGCTAATACGACCTGTTACAGAGCACAGAACCAGTATTCTGCGTCCCGATTAAGTAGGCCCCACAGCAAATATCAAACGAACACTTGTTCCCATTCGATACTGTGAAATTTTAGCTTGTTTTGGTCCGCACTACCTCCTCTCAAAAGATTAGATTCAAAGAGCTTGCAAGTAGAAGAGATCTCTTCCATAGTATCGGAGATGAGCACGTGCCCATAGCTCTTAAGGTATGCGTTTTAGAGCCCATGTTTACTGGACTTTCTTTCTTGTTTCTTTTTTCCTTTTTTTAAACACCCTGTACGTGCCATGTGTGTAGAAGCATTGTTCCTTCAGTCCCTACCAGCCGTGACCTGTAGTCATACGCGATAGTTCCCCACACCGTGGCGTCAGGTGACACTGCTGTGCCTCTAAAACACTGCAAGATTGGTAACCCTCCGTAGGTCGCTGCCGTACTTGCCGACGACGGTCACTGAACACATTGTGACGGTATTCGTCAACAGTCCATCTTTCCTGTTCAAGGCACTACTGTAGTTCATCCGTTTGTATTCAGGTGTTAATGGCAGCATAAACAAAACTCAGTAATTCCTTGGTCTGACTGCTGCGGCACGGCACACAATGTTGCAGGGGTCATCAGATGGCAGGGGCAGATGTGAAGTGGTCACACTATTTTTGGTGCACAGTACGGCAGTCCTCCTTTGTGGTGGTCAGACGTAATCGACTGGCACCTTGACGAGGAGTATGTTCCCATAGACTCTAACATCAGGCAATTGTCACACCCGAAATACCCACAATTCTGGATACTGCACGATTCGACAAGCTGGCTAAATCGAGACCAACAATGAGGCCCATTTCAAAATCTATCAGATACTCATAACGGTGTCTCACACGAGTACGTGGCACCTCCGTGTCCTGCAGTGATCACTCAACATGTGAGGTTGTTTACTCCCCTTGTGTGTCCTACCAGGTCTGGAAAGAACATTAAACACAAATCACAGTAATGGATTCTGGTGTCTGTTCTACCTGGCACTGACAATTCCTACTCTGAACATTTACAAACCCGCCGACTGTTTATACATGTACGAAGTTACTTCGAGATCCGATCATGTCTTTCGGGAGCTACAGTTTTCTATCACGCAGTGTGTGCCTTACTTGATTCCATACTGGAGGTGAATGAAACAGATTATGACTAATACTGGTACGATGTTCCCTCCACCATGCACTGTACACTAACGTGCGTAGTACACACGTAGAAGTAACAGGAGTGGTTCAAAATCGTTTTCTGTTGAGGGCAACCACAGCTGACGTAATTCATGTTTAAGCTGTATATGAACTTTTTTGTTTACTGCAGCACGACAGATTGAGTGATGTCAAACCACTTTTTAAGATGTACATACGTCAATATAACATTCAAGCCGTGATACGGGAAGAAGGAGGACTCAACCTTATCAACATAAAACTACTGTTACCCTCAACATGTAGGGCATCATAGTTCAGATTGCCAGTTGAAATACTAGCATGTTAACAGCGCATTCACTTCATACGAGGAAGCGGCAGATAGCAAACCTCCAACCGCCTCGCAGCGCAGGGCCACACTGCTAGTCAGTGCGCTCATTTTTGTCATGGAGGGCACTAGTGCCACCATACACACAGCAGAGAAAGTTACAGACATTTCCGCTCTTATCCATATGTCGTGGGAATGGTTGAATTTCCCGTTACACAGCACAACCAAATAAACTACACTCCTGGAAATGGAAAAAAGAACACATTGACACCGGTGTGTCAGACCCACCATACTTGCTCCGGACACTGCGAGAGGGCTGTACAAGCAATGATCACACGCACGGCACAGTGGACACACCAGGAACCGCGGTGTTGGCCGTCGAATGGCGCTAGCTGCGCAGCATTTGTGCACCGCCGCCGTCAGTGTCAGCCAGTTTGCCGAGGCATACGGAGCTCCATCGCAGTCTTTAACACTGGTAGCATGCCGCGACAGCGTGGACGTGAACCGTATGTGCAGTTGACGGACTTTGAGCGAGGGCGTATAGTGGGCATGCGGGAGGCCGGGTGGACGTACCGCCGAATTGCTCAACACGTGGGGCGTGAGGTCTCCACAGTACATCGATGTTGTCGCCAGTGGTCGGCGGAAGGTGCACGTGCCCGTCGACCTGGGACCGGACCGCAGCGACGCACGGATGCACGCCAAGACCGTAGGATCCTACGCAGTGCCGTAGGGGACCGCACCGCCACTTCCCAGCAAATTAGGGACACTGTTGCTCCTGGGGTATCGGCGAGGACCATTCGCAACCGTCTCCATGAAGCTGGGCTACGGTCCCGCACACCGTTAGGCCGTCTTCCGCTCACGCCCCAACATCGTGCAGCCCGCCTCCAGTGGTGTCGCGACAGGCGTGAATGGAGGGACGAATGGAGACTTGTCGTTTTCAGCGATGAGAGTCGCTTCTGCCTTGGTGCCAATGATGGTCGTATGCGTGTTTGGCGCCGTGCAGGTGAGCGCCACAATCAGGACTGCATACGACCGAGGCACACAGGGCCAACACCCGGCATCATGGTGTGGGGAGCGATCTCCTACACTGGCCGTACACCACTGGTGATCGTCGAGGGGACACTGAATAGTGCACGGTACATCCAAACCGTCATCGAACCCATCGTTCTACCATTCCTAGACCGGCAAGGGAACTTGCTGTTCCAACAGGACAATGCACGTCCGCATGTATCCCGTGCCACCCGACGTGCTCTAGAAGGTGTAAGTCAACCACCCTGGCCAGCAAGATCTCCGGATCTGTCCCCCATTGAGCATGTTTGGGACTGGATGAAGCGTCGTCTCACGCGGTCTGCACGTCCAGCACGAACGCTGGTTCAACTGAGGCGCCAGGTGGAAATGGCATGGCAAGCCGTTCCACAGGACTACATCCAGCATCTCTACGATCGTCTCCATGGGAGAATAGCAGCCTGCATTGCTGCGAAAGGTGGATATACACTGTACTAGTGCCGACATTGTGCATGCTCTGTTGCCCGTGTCTATGTGCCTGTGGTTCTGTCAGTGTGATCATGTGATGTATCTGACCCCAGGAATGTGTCAATAAAGTTTCCCCTTCCTGGGACAATGAATTCACGGTGTTCTTATTTCAATTTCCAGGAGTGTATAAAATAATTCAGTATAGAAACACATAGACTGAGTATGACATTTTTAGAAACGCTACTGTTATACTCCGCTGTTCTGATCACCCCCTCGTGTACAAGATGGCAGGTTTTAGATCAGAGTTGTATCACCTTCACAGTGTACCCTCGGAGGCACATGATCAAGAATTTCCATATATTCTGCACATTGCACATGTCATAGAATACGATTCTAGTGACGCTGCAAGCTTCTACTCTTTCAGTTGCAATCAAGACTTCAATAAAATGGCAAAGGTAATGTTAATCAGAACACTAGAAGGAGTTGTGGTCTATATAACAATAGGTTTATTGAGTCGTAACATCACATGACAAAAAACAGGACAGAGAAACGCTACAAAAACTTTTTTTTTTTTTGGACGACATGGCTGTGGAGATGAAGCAGCGATTAGTATGATTAATCATTTATTCAAAAACAGTCTTAATCGCATTTATTATTATTATACCGCCAGCCTGACAAACGCTTCCAATGATAAGCAGTGTATGGTGAACAAAGTGATCAGCTGGGGACCAACACACCACACTAACCAGAACCAATCGCTTTATCTGTGTGGTGTCACCGCCAGCCACCACACTTGCTAGGTGGTAGCCTTTAAATCGGCCGCGGTCCGTTAGTATTCGTCGGACCCGCGTGTCGCCACTATCAGTGGTTGCAGACCGAGCGCCGCCACACGGCAGGTCTATTCGAGAGAGACTCCCTAGCACTCGCCCCGTTGTACAGCCGACTTTGCTAGCGGTGGTTCACTGGCTGCATACGCTCTCATTTGCAGAGACGACAGTTTAGCATAGCCTTCAGCTACGTCATTTGCTACGACCTAGCAAGGCGCCATATTCAGTTACTATTGATATTGTGAATTATGTACCTTCAAGAGCGACGTTCATCATTAATGGATTAAAGTTAAGTATCAAACTAATTACGTCCGCTTTCTGAATTCTAATTCCTTGTCATGTTCTAGACCTCACGTCAGTATAGTCCTTCCCTCCTCACGCCAGCCTGCGTGAGCTAAAACGCGTGCATTTCGGCCTCCTCTAGTAACACGGTGTTGGCTCTTCTGCCAACACAACAATCTGACTACATAAATATGAATCCCTGGTGTGGCCCAAAAACTACACTAGTATCAAGCATCTATACTCTACTATTCCATAAAGAAAAATATGGTTCCAAAGACCAGGGTACTGGGAATCATATATTGGAGCCCTACGCCATAGCAGCGAATACTTTACCCTTCTGCAAGTCAGGGCGGCACACCTCGATGTGCCCAGTGACTGCAGTCATGAATGGCGGAAATCTGTTATTAATGGTGCGTGGCCCGAACAATACAAGTATGCGGTCTCATGTTCAGCTGATTTGGAATGCAGAGCCTTTGAAACCCCGGTGGATTCCAGTGTGCAGGTGGACCCGTTTGCTGGTCTGCCAAACCAATTTGACTCCGTGACATGACTATGCATGACAGAATATGTCAAATATTTAGATGGCCGATTCAAAACAAATAAGTACACCCAAGCATAACTCGTTGTGTGCGTGGATGCAAGAAGCAGCACCACTGACAGCTCAGATGGTGACTGGCACAGGCTCTAAGTGGCACACTAGCAAAGGACACAAGTCTCACCGTTCTTTCCCAGCAAAGCGCCAATACAAGACTGTTCTTCTCTTTCTCTACAGTTTTCAGCTCGGTAGCATAGCATATTTACATGCTTAGAAAAAAATGGTTCAAATGGCTCTGAGCACTATTGGACTTAACATCTATGGTCATCAGTCCCCTAGAACTTAGAACTACTTAAACCTAACTAACCTAAGGACAGCACACAACACCCAGCCATCACGAGGCAGAGAAAATCCCTGACACCGCCGGGAATCGAACCCGGGAACCCGGGCGTGACATGCTTAGACTACAACCACTTTAGCACAAGCCAATCACAAGCTGGAGCTCGGCATTCAAAGCTGGGAGACCGCCCCATCCTCTGCATACACAGATTCGACCAACCAGTGACTTCAAAAATTAATTGGAAGAAAAGGAAAAGAATATTCAGCTTCATGGCCTCTTTAGCACGCATTTACAGCCTGTCTTTGCTAAAAGCATGACTTGGATGGAACCATAGCCCTTCATAAAAAGATCGTTATCTCTCCTGTTGCGTCCATTTCGAACTTTCCAAAGAATGGCCATAAACTCGCTAAAAGCCTCGTGCCTTCACAAATATGCTTTGTAGCAGAGTCTGGAGTACTCGGCGCCACTGCCCTGTCCCACAGAGATTCGCAGAAACTCACAGCCATCTCATCAGCTTCCTACCTAATAAGGGCCCATCCTCAGCTTTATTGCCAGTCATCGGTTCGTACAAAGTTCTGCTGCCGCGCAGGATTAGCCTAGCGATCTAAGGCGCTGCAGTCATGGACTGTGCGGCTGGTCCCGGCGGAGGTTCGAGTCCTCCTTAGGATAATTTAGGTTAAGTAGTGTGTAAGCTTAGGGACTGATGACCTTAGCAGTTAAGTCCCATAAGATTTCACACACACACAAAGCTCTACTCATAGCTGCAGCGACTCATCGGCGCTAGTCAGCCTACCTGGACGCGGTCACCGACCGACCAGCGCCACCCAATGCGTCTGCACAATGAGACCAAGGTACTTGACTGTCCCCAAACGTTTTCACATAGGCTCCACAGAAAAACGCTCCTCTCTTCCCTGAGCCGCCATACACTTTTACTGCAGGCAATTAACTCGGCATCCTCTTCCTCTGAATGCACGTAAAGCTTACCACTATGCCTTCTTTAGAGCATACAAGCAAGCGCGTTAACTACTGCCAACCATTTCATCATATGAACGAAGTCAGATCGAATCAAATATAGCAATCAAGTAATAAAGATCTTCCCTAAGAACATTAAGCAGCTTGACACCGTTTCAAAAGTGAAAGTGACCTGCAATCTTTCAATGCAATGAATATTAGTAATGGTACACTGCATAAAAAAAGAAAATTCGCTAGGAATACGCAGAGGCCAAATGGTAATGAAATCAGACTACAGAGGTTTGACAAGGGGGAATACGATTTCATTGGTTACCATAGGATACCATACTTTAACACGGTTACACAGAAAGTAGGCAAAAAGGTAAGGACAAAAAAATAAAGTCAGAACTCTTTATCCCACAGAATCCTGGCCACAAATTTGTACATAGAGAGAAGATAGCATGTGAAAAGTACATCGGTACTGGTATACATGCATGAGGGGCAGACTAGCAGAAGGGTTGGTATTGGGTTCCAAGAACACCAAAGTCTGAAGAATTCAAAGCCCACTTCAGGTTGCTATTTGTGTGATTCCGGGCACTCCGTAACAGGGAGAAGGAAAGGGGCTAAAGCTGTACCATCAACGGACCCTTAATAAGGGTTAAGACTTTACAATATACCATCGAACTTTGATTTCCTTTCAAGGACGTGTCATAGTTATTTGACTGCTTGGGAAGATATCCTGGGTTTGTTGTTATATGCTCTTACGTCTGGTCTATTTGGTTTTATCTGTTTTTACACTGAAGCATTTTATAGTTTACATGGTTGAGCCTTAGTCATTCGTATGATATCTGGATACGAGCGAGAGTGAAACTTCCTGGCAGATTAAAACTGTGTGCCGGACCGAGACGCCAACTCGGGACCTTTGCCTTTCGCGGGCTTGTGCTCCACCAACTGAGCTACCCAAGCACGTCTCACGCCGCGTCCTCACAGCTTTACTTCTGCCAGTACCTCGTCTTCTACCTTCCAAACTTTACGGAAGCTCTCCTGCGATCCTTGCAGAACTAGTAGTCCTGAAACAAAGGATATTGCGAAGACATGATTCGAGTCTCGGTCCGGCACACAGTTTTAATCTGCCAGGAAGTTTCATATCAGCGCACACTCCGCTGCAGAGTGAAAATCTCATTCTGGAGACATCCCCCAGGCTGTGGCTAAGCCACGTCTCCGCAATATCCTTTCTTCTACGAGCGAGAATGTCTGTAACTTTTCACGTTGCGTGTACGGTGGCGCCAGTGTCCTCTGTGAGACTCAGGAGCACAAACATGTGACCCTGTATGGCGAGGCGCTTGTAGGGTTGCTGGCGGCCGCTTCCTAGTACGAAGCAAATGCGCTTTTACCATGTCAGTTTTTCAACTGGTCATTTTGAACCATGACACCCTGCTTGTTGCGGGTAACAGTATTTTAGTTTGAGAAGGTTGAGTTCCTATCCTTCTCGTATCAGGGTTTAAATGTTTTGCTGATGTATGTACACTTGAAAATGTGATTTATCACGAAACCGGTCGTACTCCTGTAAAGAAAAAAAAATTCATATGCAGCTGAAATCTGTATATTTCTGAAAGATAGTATTGCCAGCAATTAAAGGTCTTTACATAGATAGTCAGGCAGCAGTTAGAGATGACGGTAAATTTTCATGGTTCAGAGTAGTTTCAGGGGTAAGACGAGGCTGCAACCTGTCTCCACTGTTGTTCGTATTATTTGTGGATCGTATGTTGAAAACAATAGACTGGCTGGGTGAGAGTGAACACAAAATAAGGAGTCTCGCATATGCGGATGACTTAGTTGTGATGACAGATTCGATTGAAAGTTTGCAAAGTAATATTTCAGAGCTAGATCAGAAATGAAGGTTAGCATCTCCAAAACGAAAGTAATGTCAGTGGGAAAGAAATATAAACGGATTGAGTGCCAAATAGGAGGAACAAAGTTAGAACAGGTGGACGGTTTCCAATACTTAGGATGCATATTCTCACAGGATGGCAACATAGTGAAAGATCTGGAAGCGAGGTGTAGCAAAGCTAATGCAGTGTGCGCTCAGCTACGATCTACTGTCTTCTGCAAGAAGGAAATCAAATTGGTTCAAATGGCTCTGAGCACTATGCGACTTAACTGCTGAGGTCATCAGTCCCCTAGAACTTAGAACTAGTTAAACCTAACTAACCTAAGGAAATCACACACATCCATGCCCGAGGCAGCATTCGAACCTACGACCAAAGCGGACGCGCGGTTCCAGACTGTAGCGCCTAGAACAGCTCGGCCACTCTGGCCGGCCAAGAAGGAAGTCAGTACCAAGACCAAGTTATCTGTGCACCGTTCAATCTTTCGACCAACTTTGTTGTATGGGAGCGAAGGCTGGGTGGATTCAGGTTACCTTATCAATAAGGTTGAGGTTACAGATATGAAAGTAGATAGGATGATTGCAGGTACTAGTAGATGGGAACAACGACAGGAGGGTGTCCACAATGAGGAAATCAAAGAAAAACTGGGAATGAACTCTATAGTCAATACCTTCGCTGCGCAGTGCCGATGGTACTGTTACCGACGACTGTGCCTCAAAGCGGAGTTATTGAACGCAGTTTTCCGAAATACCTTCACCAGGGAGGACGAATGGAATATTCCAGAATTTGAAACACGAACAGCTGCTAGCATGAGTTTCTTAGAAGTAGATACCTTAGGTGTTGCGAAGCAACTCGAATCGCTTGATACGGACAAGTCTTCAGGTCCAGATTGTATACTGATTAGGTTCCTTTCATATTACGCTGATACAATAGCTCCCTGCTTAGCAATCATATACAACCGGTCGCTCACCGATAGATCTGTACCTACAGATTGGAAAATTGCGCAGGTCGCACGAGTGTTTAAGAAGGGTAGTAGGAGTAATCCACAGAACTACAGACCTATATCATTGACGTCGGTTTGCAGTAGTGTTTTGGAGAATATACTGTATTGAAACATTATGAATCACCTCGAAGGGAGCGATCTATTGATACGTAATCAGCATGGTTTCAGAAAACATCGATCTTGTGCAACGCAGCTAGCTCTTTATTCGCACGAAGTAATGGCCGCTATCGACAGGGGATCTCAAGTTGATTCCGTATTTCTAGATTTCCGGAAAGCTTTTGACACCGTTCCTCACAGGCACTTCATAGCTGCGGGCTATGGAGTATCGTCTCAGCTGTGCGACTGGATTTGTGATTTCCTGTCAGGAATGTCGCAGTTCGTAGTAATAGACGGCAAATCACCGAGTAAAACTGAAGTGATATCAGGTGTTCCCCAGGGAAGCGTCCTGGGACCACTGCTATATAAATGACCTGGGTGACAATCTGAGCAGTTCTCTTAGGTCGTTCGCAGATGATGCTGTAATTTACCGTCTAGTAAGGTCATCCGAAGACCAGTATCAGTTGCAAAGCGATTTAGAAAAGATTGCTGTACGGTGTGGCAGGTGGCAGTTGACGCTAAATAACGAAAATTGTGAGGTGATCCACATGAGTTCCAAAAGAAATCCGTTGGAATTCGATTACTCGATAAATAGTACAATTCTCAAGGCTATCAATTCAACTAAGTACCTGGGTGTTAAAATTACAAACAACTTCAGTTGGAAAGACCACATAGATAATATTGTAGGGAAGGCGAGCCAAAGAATTGCGTTTCATTGGCAGGACACTTAAAAGGTGCAACAAGTCCACTAAAGAGACAGCTTACACTACACTCGTTCGTCCTCTGTTAGAATATTGCTGCGCGGTGTGGGATCCTTACCAGGTGGGATTGACGGAGGACATCGAAAGGGTGCAATAAAGGGCAGCTCGTTTTGTATTATCACGTAATAGGGGAGAGAGTGTGGCAGATATGATACGCGAGTTGGGATGGAAGTCATTAAAGCAAAGACGTTTTTCGTTGCGGCGAGATCTATTTACGAAATTTCAGTCACCAACTTCCTCTTCCGAATGGGAAAACATTTTGTTGAGCCCAACCTACATAGGTAGGAATGATCACCAAAATAAAATAAAAGAAATCAGAGCTCGAACAGAAAGGTTTAGGTGTTCGTTTTTCCCGCGCGCTGTTCGGGAGTGGAATGGTAGGGAGATAGTATGATTGTGGTTCGATGAACCCTCTGCCAAGCACTTAAATGTGAATTGCAGAGTAATCATGTACATGTAGATGTAGATGTAGCAGTCAGGGCGAACAGGCTTAGATGTTGGGGTCATGTTACACCATCATCATCATCATCATCATCATCATCATTTAAGACTGATTATACCTTTCAGCGTTCAGTCTGGAGCATAGTCCCCCTTATAAAATTCCTCCATGATCCCCTATTCAGTGCTAACATTGGTGCCTCCTCTGATGTTAAGCCTATTACTTCAAAATCATTCTTAACCGAATCCAGGTACCTTCTACTTGGTCTACCCCGACTCCTCCTACCCTCTACTGCTGAACCCATGAGTCTCTTGGGTAACCTTGCTTCTTCCATGCGTGTAACATGACCCCACCATCTAAGCCTGTTCGCCCTGACTGCTACATCTACAGAGTTCATTCCCAGTTTTTCTTTGATTTCCTCATTGTGCACACCCTCCTGCCATTGTTCCCATCTACTAGTACCTGTAATCATCCTAGCTACTTTTATATCCGTAACCTCAACCTTATTGATAAGGTAACCTGAATCCACTCAGCTTTCGCTCCCATACAACGAAGTTGGTCGAAATATTGAACGGTGCACAGATAACTTTGTCTTGGTACTGACTTCCTTCTTGCAGAAGAGAGTAGATCGTAGCTGAGCGTTCACTGCATTAGCTTCCAGTTCTTTCACTATGTTGCCATCCTGTGAGAATATGCATCCTAAGTACTTGAAACCGTCCGCCTGTTCTAACTTTCTTCCTCCTATTTGGCACGCAATCCGTTTATATCTCTTTCCCACTGACATTATTTTTGTTTTGGAGATGCTAATCTTCATACCATAGTCCTTACATTTCTGATCTAGCTCTGAAATATTACTTTGCAAACTTCCAATAGGATCTGCCATCGCAACTAAGTCATCCGCATATGCGAGACTGCTTATTTTGTGTTCACCTATCTTAATCTCGCCCAGCCACTCTATTGTTTTCAACATATGATCCATAAATAATATGAACAACAGTGGAGACAGGTTGCAGCTTTGTCATACTCCTGAAACTACTCTGAACCATGAACTCAATTTACGGTCAACTCTAACTGCTGCCTGACTATCCATGTAAAGGCCTTTAATTGCTTGCAAAAGTTTGCCTCCTATTCCATAATCACGTAGAACAGACAATAACTTCCTCCTAGGAACCCGGTCATATGCCTTTTCTAGATCTATAAAACATAGATACAATTCCCTATTCCACTCGTAACACTTCTCCATTATTTGCCGTAAGCTAAAGCTCTGGTCCTGACAACCTCTAAGAGGCCTAAACCCACACTGATTTTCATCCAATTTGTCCTCAACTAATACTCGCACTTTCCTTTCAACAATACCTGAGAAGATTTTACCCGCAACGCTGATCACAGAGATACCTCTGTAGTTGTTACAATCTTTTCTGTTTCCATGTTTAAAGATTGGTGTGATTACTGCTTTCGTCCAGTCTGATGGAACCTCTCCCGACTCCCAAGCCATTTCAATTATCCTGTGTAGCCATTTAAGACCTGACATTCCACTGTATTTGATGAGTTCCGACTTAATTTCATCCACCCCAGCCGCTTTATTGCACTGAAATCTATTGACCATTTTCTCCACTTCCTCAAATGTGATCCTGTTTCCATCATCATTCCTGTCCCATTGTACATCGAAATCTGAAACATTACTGATCGTATTTTCACCTACATTGAGCAACTCTTCAAAATATTCCTCCATCTGCCCAAGCCATCAACAGGATTCACCAGCAGTTTTCCTGACCTGTCCAAAATACTTCTCATTTCCTTCTTACCTCCCTTTCGAAGACTGCTAATTACACTCCAGAATGGTTTTCCAGCAGCTTGACCCATAGTCTCCAACCTGTTTCCAAAGTCTTCCCAAGATTTCTTCTTGGATGCTGTAATTATCTGTTTGGCTTTGTTTCTTTCTTTAACATAACTTTCTGTGACTACCTGAGTTCTAGCATGTAGCCATTTTTGATATGCCTTCTTTTTCCTTTTACAGGCTGTCTTGACTGTGTCATTCCACAAAGCTGTTTGCTTCATCCTACCTTTACACACTACTGTTCCAAGACATGATTTGGGCACTTCTAGTATTGTGTCCCCGTATCTTGTCCATTCCTTTTCCAGTGACTGCAATTGACTACATTCAACTAACTGGTACCTTTCTGAAATCACTGTTATGTACTTGTGTCTGATTTCCTTATCCTGAAGTTTCTCCACTCTTATCCTCCTACACATGGACCTGACCTCCTGCACCTTCGGCATCACAATACCAATTTCACTGCAGATTAAATAGTGATCAGTGTCATCAAAGATTCCCCTGAATACACGTGTGTCCCTCACAGCCTTCCTGAATTCCTGATCTGTTATTGTATAGTCAATGACAGATCTGGTTCCCCTGCGTTCCCAAGTATACCGGTGAATGTTCTTATGTTTAAAAAAGGAGTTTGTGATCACTAAGCCCATACTGACATAGAAATCCAAGAGCTGTTTCCCGTTCCTGTTGGCCTCCATATCCTCTCCAAATTTACCCATAACCTTATCATACCCTTCTGTTCGATTTCCAATCCTGGCATTAAAATCACCCATGAGCAGAACACTGTCCTTGTCCTTTACTCTTACAACTACATCACTGAGTGTGTCATAAAAACTATCCATCTTATCTTGATCTGTCCCTTCACAATGCGAATATACTGACACAATCCTAATTTTCTTGCTAGAGACTGTCAAATCTATCCACATCAGTCGTTCGTTTACATACCTTATTGCAACTACGCTGGGTTCCATTTCTTTCCTGATGTAAAGCCCTACACCCCATTGTGCTATTCCTGCTTTGAGTCGTGACAGGGAGACCATGTATTCTCCCACTTCCTCTTCTTTCTCACCCCTTACCCGAATGTCACTAACAGCTAAAACGTCCAACCCCATCTTACTTGCAGCCTCTGCCAGCTCTACCTTCTTCCCAGAGTATCCCCCATTGATATTAATAGCTCCCCATCTCGTTACCATTCGTTTGCCGAGTCGTATCTTAGGAGTCCCTGGTTTGTCAATTAGAGGTGGGACTCCGTCACCTCCCAAGGTCCGAGGCATTTTGCTCTGATTGTTGCCAGCATCATATTTATTGTACCAGGTAAGCAGGTTGCTAGCCTTACTTGCCCCGGGTACCATTGAGTTTTACCCCTAACGGTCGCATTGGAGAAACATGGTTACCCAAGAGACTCATGGGTTCAGCAGTAGAGGGTAGGAGGAGTCGGGATAGACCAAGGAGAAGGTACCTGGATTCGGTTAAGAATGATTTTGAAGTAATAGGCTTAACATCAGAAGAGGCACCAATGTTAGCACGGAATAGGGGAGGAATTTTACAAGGGAGACTATGCTCCAGACTGAACGCTGAAAGGCATAATCAGTCTTCAATTATGATGATGATGATGGTGATGAGTATTGCCAGGGTCACGTCGATTTCGGCGCGATCCCATTCTACGAGTGGAGGAGGGGTCTGCAGCAGGCAGGACGCCCCGCGGTCTGCGGTGGCGATGGCGACCAGTGTGACGGGGAATTAGATCCATAAGCGGCTATGAGAGCGGGTCAGGGGCCACGGCGCCCAGAATAGCCGCGAGTGCGGCCCGTGGCCGCGCCCTGGACACGCCGAGCGCCGCCTGCGCCGACCCCGCGACCTCTGCCGCCAAGGACACGGCCGCTCCCGCTGCCTCTGCCTCTGCCGCCCGCTCCACTGCGGCTGCGACAGCGCCTCGTCTCCTCCGCGTCCGCGCTCTGCAGCCAGCAGGAGGTGCCGGCCGCAGGGCAGCTCGGCAGTCCAGTCACGAGTCAAATTAGGTCCTTGTACCTGAAAACCCGCCTTCAGAATTGTAATCTGTATTCTGTATCTACACTGGTGTCCCATATTAAAGCAACAATCTCTGTTTCCCCGTCTTGTGTCTAATTCATACAAAATTCCAACAGTTGTCCTTAAAATCGCTTTCAGGACGAAGATGGCGTTCCGGTTAAGGGGGGTAGGACGTCAAACGGGCCGACTTGGAGCAGGAGAGGCACCACAGGACATTTTAATTTCCACTGTCTATACTTTTACAAATAAATTCATAAAACTTTGTGTGTGTGTGAATTCTTATGGGACTTAACTGCTAAGGTCATCAATCCCTAAGCTTACACACTACTTAAATTGCCTTAAGGACACACACACACACACACCCATGCCCGGGGGAGGAGTCGAACCTCCGCCGGGACCAGACGCATAAAACTTTAATAGCATGACCAGGATTCATACCCATAGCAGTGGAAGCTCAAAAACGTAACAAAACACATTTTTTTTACATGTGAAATTTCATCATTTTTCCGGTTACTACTGGCTGCATTTGTTGCTATAGGTACACTTTTCTTCGTAAGTAAGGGAGATTCTTCGATGACTTTTGCTAGCATACAAACCATACTTACAGGTGTATGAAACTCATGAAAAAATGAATGAACTGTTACATTTTAAACTTCATGTTTAGAAAAAATTCAAGTTTTATATTTAATTATCTCAATTTTTTCATAGTTTTTTAATAGATTTGGAAAATTCTACATTTTCATACACCTGTAACTACTGTTTGTATGCTATGAAAAATTCATCGAATAACCTCTCTTACTTAGGAAGAAAAGTGTACCTATAGCAACAAATGAAGCCAGTAATACGTGAAAAATGGTGAAATTTCACATGTAAATAAAGGTGTTTTGCTACGTTTTTGAACTTCACTGCGATGAGTGTGAGTCCTCAATCCTTCCTGGTCATGGTGACAAAGTTTTATGAATTCATTTGTAAAAGTATAGACAGTAGAAATTAAAATGTTCTGTGGTGACTCTTCAGCTCCAAGTCGACCTGCTTGACGTCCTATCCCCCTTAACGGACAATCACGTCAACAATGACGTCAGGGCAGGGTAGTGTTTTTCGGGTGGTCCCACATCCACAGACGCTGTGTATGCAGTCACAGACGGTGCAGTATGGCACAAAGAAGACACCCACCAAACTCTCTGCGGTGTAGGGCCCTAAGAAGAATGTAAGCAAGACAGTCACAAACTGATGTGGCCCGAAGGCTTAATGTGTTTCGTCGTGTTGTTTCTCATGTGACAACAGTGTATAGAGACCGAAACAGTATCCTGAACACCAGGGCAGAGCCGACCACGTGTGATAGAGAAGACCGTTATTTGGCTGTAAGGGCACGGCGGTACCGCCTTACTACTGCACGGCAATTAGCATCTGATCTCTCATCGTCCACCGGACGTCTTGTATCTAGACAATCGATGTATAGAAGACTTCGGCAGAGTAGCCTTTATTGTCAGAGACGTTCTGTATGTGTACCTCTGATGCGTCTTCACAGGAAGGAACGTCTAGATTGGAGTCGTCAACATGCCACCTGGACAGTCGAACAATGGGCCAACGTTGTTTCCTCAGGTGAGTCCCGATTTAGTCTGGAGAGTGATTCTCGACGCATTCACATATGGGGTGTACGTGGAACACGATTTCGGGACCCAAACCTGTACCTTTCACAAATCACTTACCTCACCAAAAATCTTCGTTACTCGAACTACTGCAATACAGCGAGCGCCACTACTGCCAGCTAAATAAAAGATTCAAACTACTGAAGGCACTAACTACTGATAGGCATAGTTAGCAAATGAAAGATTTTAATAGAGAACAAACAATGTATTTACCTTAATAATCATAGTATATATGCCATCCAGTTTTACAAATTTCAAATCTCCGCCATTTCTCTCCCCACATCCACCACTACTGGCGGCTCACCTCCAACTGCGCAACGCTACGCGCTGTTCACATCCAGCTGCCGCTGCCCAACACTACAATGGCAGACAACAATGCAAAGTAGCCACAGACTGCACACAGCACAGCCAGTGATTTTCATACAGGGCGCTACGTAACGTTGCCAATAATAAAACATAAACAGCCTACTTACATAGCCCCCATGCTGTGTGCAGTCTGTGGCCAGTTTGCATTGTTGTCTGCCATTGTAGTGTTGGGCAGCTGGATGTTAACAGCGCGTAGTGTTGCGCAGTTGGAGGTGAGCCGCCAGCAGTGGTGGATGTGAGGAGAGAGATGGCGGAGTTTTGAAATTTGCAATACTGGATATCATGAACTGCTATATACATTATGACTTTTGAACACTATTGAGGTAAATACATTGTTTGTTCTCTATTAAAGTCTTTCATTTGCTAACTATGCCTATCAGTAGTTAGTGCCTTCCGTAGTTTGAATCTTTTATTTAGCTGGCAGTAGTGACGCTCGCTGTATTGCAGTAGTTCGAGTAACGATTTTTGGTAAGGTAAGTGACTTGTGAAACGTATAGGTTAATGTTAGTCAGGGCCATTCTTTTGTAGGGATTTTTGAAAGTCAGATTGCGTTGCGCTAAAAATATTGTGTGTCAGTTTAAACACAGTCATGTATAAATTTTTCTAAGGGGATGTTTCATCAGGTATTGCGACGAAATCCTGGGACCTCATGTGCGGTTGTTGCGCCGTGGTATGTGCCCAGATTTGGTATTGGTGGACAAGAATGCTCGACCTCATTGACCATTGGTGGTTGATCTTTTGTGCCAACCACAATCACCCACTTCCACCCACTGCAGTGCGGATGAAACACGTTGTGGAATCTATCACCATTACATTACATCGCGAATTATATTTTCACACGCATGGTGTGGCCTGCTCGCTCTGCCGATTTCAGCTCCATAAAGCACATCTGGGATGCGGTACACAGACAGTTTACATCACGTTAGCATCCACCAACCACTCTCTATGGTTCGCGGGCAGCTCTGCAGGAATGATGACGTCACTCACCGCATGATTCGTAATTGTCAGGCCTGTATTGCTCCCAGAGGTGGTCACACCCCGTGCTGAGTACATTAACCAGTTGCCGGAATGTGTGTGCAAATCCGTTAAGTTGGAAAAAACGAAGAACATTTCTGTCTGCCGTTAGGGAAGTTGGAGATTTTTACGTTCTGTGTTCTTTACATTGTTTTTACTTTACTAGCATTTGATTGCACTATTTTGCAACAAAATAAAAGCAAACTTGCAAAATTTCCGTTTGTTGTTTCAATTTTGGAGACCAGTGTATGTATAAAAGGCCTGTTTGTGTAAGCAATGACAGCCGTACTGACACACTTTTCTCCATGACCACCCACTGCAACTCCACTCATGGCTGTGGTGGTACAGAGCCTTTGATCTCACGCTGTTAAGCCGGCCGGTGTGGCCGTGCGGTTCTAGGCGCTCCAGTCTGGAACCGCGTGACCGCTACGGTCGCAGGTTCGAATCCTGCCTCGGGCATGGATGTGTGTGATGTCCTTAGGTTAGTTAGGTTTTAGCAGTTCTAAGTTCTAGGGGACTGATGACCACAGATGTTAAGTCCCATAGTGCTCAGAGCCATTTGAACCATTTGAACCATACTGTTAGTAAGGGAGTTTGGTCGCTGTGCGTGGCAGTGGGTAAGCGTATGGACCAAAAATCTGCGAAATATGGAGCAATAAATTATTTTGTCGTCCGAACATTCGTAAATCATCGTCCAGGTCTGACTTAGATAGGGAATGTCGTATAGTGAACTCTTAGGAGTGAACAGACAGTTGTTGTAAAATTGCATTTGCTATGTACTGTGAAGTTTACCTACGCTTATTTGCCGTTAGGCATTGAGGGCCTTTCTTGTGTTATATTACGTGCAAATGTTGCAGACTTAATCATTCAACAAGTCGCAAGATCAGTACAACGCTCTGATTCATTTGTGTGACTTTGTTACTAATTTCTTGGAGCGTTGTAGAACTTAATTCGCTTTTCCTGTTACCTGACCCTGGGGCATAGCTGGGGTAATAGTTGCAGGGAGAAATTGTCTTAGCGGTGTACTGCACCGGGAGCCGTTTCACGAACGCACAGACTCGCCCTACCGTAACAGTGGCAACTCGGCCTTCACAGCAGAAGCGAAGAGGCCTTTACAAAACTGGCGATGAGGATTTACAAAATAAATACTCTTAGGAAAAGTTAGATACTCTGAGACTTACGAACTTTACCGTGCATGTGAAAACGCGCTTATTGTTTCATTCATTCGTCACAACAGAATGCTTGCGCGGTTTCGTCATTCAGAATGTAAAATCGAACACATCAGTTTTTAATCTCTCAGTGCGGTTTCGTCAGACTCACTTTACCGACGATCAACAGAGACACAAAGTAAAAAATCCAAATAGACTGAAAGTTAAAAATACTCGCTACGATAGACTACAGTGATTTCTGATAAATATTTCGCTTATTCTTCATGAATATAATCCCTTTTCATAATTTAGCGAGTTTCTGTCAGCCACTTTGCTTATTCCTCTTTTGCATAATTGAGCGAGAGTACATCTATTAGGTACTGTGCGTGATTTATTTTTAGTCGCTAATCTACATAATTTCGTTTTCCAGACAAGATGCCGAAGCGTAAAACTGTGTTCACACACTCTTATGGGTATATGCGATGAAACGTAAATGCCTAATGAATAAACTAACTTCCTTTCCTTTCCACCTTCATTTAAATACTATTACGTTAAGACAATATTACTAATTTAATAGTGGCTGCGATTTGTCTGCGAAACGTAAAGTTAATGCCAGTACAGATGGTACAGGTTAATATTGTAAAAGCAAGGATATTCACTAGTACGGCAGAGCTCAAAACTCATAGATAATATAGCTTTTTCTAAGAGACGTAAATGTTCCACATCGCCCATTATTCATTTATCTGCCAACCATAATCACCCACTTCCACCCACCGCAGTACGGATGAAACACGTGGTGGACTCTATCACCGTTACATTACATCGTGAATGAAACAGTAAAAACATTTTCACATAGACGATAAAGTTAGTAAGTCATGTATCATTTGCCTTTACCTAGGATTATTTATTGCTACATATTTTGCTGATTTTTGTCCTACACACTCAACCACCTGCCACATACTGCGGGCAAACTACCTTGCTAACAAGACAACTGCATTCATAATATCCTTAATGAGATATACGTCAGTATGCATCTCATATCTAAAATGGTACTCATGCCTTCTCCCACGCCATATATTCTGACCCGAGCGAAGACGGGTTTCTCAGCTAATAGTGTATATAAGGTCTTACTTCTATTCGATGACATTGCGAGGCAGGAAGGTTAGCTACACAATGGTTCTAACCTCGCGGTGGATTAACGACCTTGGTTGGAGCACCGGCCATTCTGATTGTGACTTTAAGTGGTTTCCTACTCTCATTTACACAAATGCTTGGCTGTTCCTCACGTTTTGCCTCGCAAGCAGTTAAAACAGGACTTAATTTCGGAGAGAAAGCACTGAACGGCTTTTA
The DNA here is from genome assembly GCF_023864275.1 of Schistocerca cancellata. NCBI lineage: Eukaryota > Metazoa > Arthropoda > Insecta > Orthoptera > Acrididae > Schistocerca > Schistocerca cancellata. Next base: position 1,051,707,507 of record NC_064626.1, on the reverse strand, counting down.
ATGCACTGGAACAAGACGGCACCGGAGATTTAAATTAGTTGACAGGTACTGAATTGCAACGTAACTATAATTACCGAGCAAGGTGGCGCAGTGGTTAGCACACTGGACTCGCATTCGGTAGGACGACGGTTCAATCCCGTCTCCGGCCATCCTGATTTAGGTTTTCCGTGATTTCCCTAAATCGCTTCAGGCAAATGCCGGGATGGTTCCTTTGAAAGGGCACGGCCGATTTCCTTCCCCACCCATCCCTCACCCGAGCTTGCGCTCCGTCCCTAATGACCTCCTCCTCCTCCGTAACTATAATTTGCCGCTGCGCCGGCACAAGTGAAAGAGATATGGATGACCAACCTGATGTGATGGGTATTTGCTTGGCCGACGTACTGTGCATATGTGTATGTGTGTGTGTGTGTGTGTGTGTGTGTGTGTGTATGTATGTATGTACAGTATACCCAAGATAAAGCTGTGATCTAGAGAGCAAATTAACACTGCTATGGCGACAGGCGGCAGCGTCTTCCGTTTATATCTTGTGTTGAAATTTTATGACTTGTGAGGGGGGGGGGCGAGGAGGGAGTGGGGCGTTGTTTGCTTGAAGAGGTGCGGTCTGCCACCAAAAGTTTTAAAATTAAACAGGGTGTTAAAATACATTCAGCCACAGAACAAAGTTTCACAGTTCACAGATTTGGGCCGCTACAGGAAGAGCATCTGACCACAAAGTTAAATAAAATAAATTTGCCGATTTTCGAGCACAGCGAAGTCCGTAACTAAATACGAGGTAAACTATAAGGATTGATAATCGCAAAATCGCTTACTTGGTCACTATGGTGAAGGTCACCTAAGAGACAGCCCTGATCTCCAGTCAGTGTTGGATGACTAAATATTTTGAGGAGATCAATCGATTTTTTGTTTCTCAGAAATAGGACAAAGAAGGGAGACGTAACAGCAAGGACTGCAAAAGGATCTAGCACTTTTTATAAAAAGAAGCAGCAGCAAATGTCAAACAATATTAATCTTGAGTCCAGAGAAATATTCAGTGAGTAGCCTTTCAGCATAGGAATGACGCAGACAATCGGTTACAAATAACTGTTCCTTACATTGACCTAGGTTTCGACACCTCTAACGATGTCTTCATCAGAATGAAAATTTGACCATTGTTTACTCGCAATGTAACTTTACTGTTTCTTAAAATTTCAGTCCAATGAAGACATCCGTAGAGATGTCGAGCACATATTTGCTGAAAACTGCAATTGATGGGTAGTGGAAGAAAATACTCACTGGAAGATTTTATGAAGTGCTGCAACGAAGGACGGCAAAAAAAAAAGTGAACACTCAAAACACTAACGGAAGAGTAACTGCACAGCTTTTGTCAAGGAAGAAGACCGTGGAAAATTGTGCGTTACCGTAAGAAGGGACGGGTCAGTCGGATAAGTGATAAATCATCAAGCAGATAATGAAAGGAGGATTGGAGTTCATTGTCTCACTGTCATCACAACATTCATTTACACTGGCCACAAATGAGCGAATACCGGTAAAGAAACCGGTTGTGCAACTTTTGAAGGAATCATATCGCCATTCATCGTTATCGGAAACTAAATCGGAATGGCCGGACGATATATTGACTTCCACTCCTTCCCATTACATATCCAGCACCGAAATCACTGAGATTCCCCTCCAGAAGCATCCAGGACAGATTAAATTGTCACTGGAGGAGCAGTAGAAGGAAAATTTGTGTGAGCAGGCAAAATAAGCCTTTCGCTGCTACAGGCTCAGGCTGCTTTTGCTATGGCTGTGCCACTCGCCAAATGCTGGCGCCTGTGCTGAGAAACGGCCCAGATGAAACACAAATCATCGTTTTTTTTTCGAAAACTATTAGATGAAAAAATGTTACTTCTGCACTTCTTACACACTGATTACCTTCACGCCGTAAAGAAATGACTTTCTTTTCGTTAAGCGTCACACTTACTGCGCTGCATCAAATTATATAAAACACTACACAAAATTGTGTGAAGAGTTCGTAGAGGTGTATACATTGCGTGTGGTTGACTTTAGCTCACATACTGTAGTGAATGAAATGTAGACAAGATACCGAAATTTTACTTAAAATTGAAAACAAAACGATATCTCATTTCGTTCATGAGTTATTCGGTTTTACATCCGATGGACGGTCCGGCACGACGCGCTCTGTTACGCCCCTGCGGACTTACCGGATGCTTTTAAACGCTTACCATCCCTTTTTAAGACAACTATTAGGTGAAAAAAAATTATTTTTGTGCATCGTACATTTTATATCTTTCCTTCATGTTGTTGTTGATGTTGTTGTGATCTTCAGTCCTGAGACTGGTTTGATGCAGCTCTCCATGCTATTCTATCCTGTGCAAGCTGCTTCATCTCCCAGTACGTACTGCAACCTACATTCTTCTGAATTTGCTTAGTGTATTCATCTCTTGGTCTCCCTCTACGATTTTTACTCTCCACGCTGCCCTCCAATACTACATTGGTGATCCCTTGACGCCTCAGAACATGTCCTACCAATCGATTCCTTCTTCTAGTCAAGTTGTACCACAAACTCCTATTCTCCTCAATTCTATTCAATACCTCGTCATTAGTTATGTGATCTACCCACCTAATCTTCAGCATTCTTCTGTAGCACCACTTTTGAAAACGTCTATTCTCTTCTTGTCTAAACTATTTATCGTCCATGTTTCACTTCCACACGAGGCTACACTCCATACAAATAATTTCAGAAACGACTTCCTGACACTTAAATCTATACCCGATGTTATCAAATTTCTTTTCTTCAGAAACGCTTTCCTTGCCATTGACAGTCTACATTTTATATCCTCTCTACTTCGACCATCATCCGTTATTTTGCTCCCCAAATAGCAAAACCCCTTTACTACTTTAAGTGTCTCACTTCCTAATCTAATTCCCTCAGCATCACCCGAGTTAACTCGATTACATTCCATTATCTTCGTTTTGCTATTGTTGATGTTCATCTTATATCCTCCTTTCAAGACACTGTCCATTCAGTTAAAGATGTGTTCCTTCATAAATGACTGAATTTCTTTTTATTGTACACCATAGTAACTGTGCTGCATCAAATTAAGAAAAACATTGCACGAAATTTTAAAGATTTTGCAGAGGTAAAAATGCATTGCGAAAAACTTAGGTGCGGTTCATTTTAGCTAATACATCGCAGCCCATGAAATGCAAATAAGATATCGGAATTTTATTTAAAATTGTAAGTAGAAGAATATCTCATTTCCTTCTCGAGTTATTGGGTCTTGTATCCCAAGGACGGCCACGCGCTACACGCCCATTCACGTGGTCAAAACAATCGTCATATCACATACATGATCCAAGATATCGAAACGAGGATTTTTGCAAATGATAGCGCACAATGAAGCACGAAACTCTTCCACAGCCGTGAGAGGTCGGCGGGTTAGCAGCAATCAGGAACACCAAAGCAGCGAGCTTATACACGTCCGTAACATCTGCGGAACGGTGTAGCGAGACGTGCATACGAGGTGCATTCAAGTTCTAAGGCCTCCAATTTTTTTTTTCTCTGGACTGCAAAGAGATATTAACATGCGCATTGTTTTCAAATGAGGCCGCGTTCATTATCAATACGTCCCAGAGATGGCAGCACCGTACGGCAGATGGAATTTTACCGCCAGCGGCGAGAATGAGAACTGTTTTAAATACTTAAAATGGCGACGTTTTCCTTACTTGAACAGCGTGCAATCATTCGTTTCCTGAATTTGCGTGGTGTGAAACCAACTGAAATTCATGGACAGTTGAAGGAGACATGTGGTGACGGAGTTATGGATGTGTCGAAAGTGCGTTCGTGGGTGCGACAGTTTAATGAAGGCAGAACATCGTGTGACAACAAACCGAAACAACCTCGGGCTCGCACAAGCCGGTCTGACGACACGATCGAGAAAGTGGAGAGAATTGTTTTGGGGGATCGCCGAATGACTGTTGAACAGATCGCCTCCAGAGTTGGTATTTCTGTGGGTTCTGTGCACACAATCCTGCATGACGACCTGAAAATGCGAAAAGTGTCATCCAGGTCGGTGCCACGAATGCTGACGGACGACCACATGGCTGCCCGTGTGGCATGTTGCCAAGCAATGTTGACGCACAACGACAGCACGAATGGGACTTTCTTTTCGTCGGTTGTGACAATGGATGAGACGTGGATGCCATTTTTCAATCCAGAAACAAAGCGCCAGTCAGCTCAATGGAAGCACACAGATTCACCGCCACCAAAAAAATTTCGGGTAACCGCCAGTGCTGAAAAAATGATGGTGTCCGTGTTCTGGGACAGCGAGGGCGGAATCCTTACCCATTGCGTTCCAAAGGGCACTACGGTAACAGGTGCATCCTACGAAAATGTTTTGAAGAACAAATTCCTTTCTGCACTGCAACAAAAACGTCCGGGAAGAGCTGCGCGTGTGCTGTTTCACCAAGACAACGCACCCGCACATCGAGCTAACGTTACGCAACAGTTTCTTCGTGATAACAACTTTGAAGTGATTCCTCATGCTGCCTACTCACCTGACCTGGCTCCTAGTGACTTTTGGCTTTTTCCAACAATGAAAGACACTCTCCGTGGCCGCACATTCACCAGCCGTGCTGCTATTGCCTCAGCGATTTTCCAGTGGTCAAAACAGACTCCTAAAGAAGCCTTCGCCGCTGCCATGGAATCATGGCGTCAGCGTTGTGAAAAATGTGTACGTCTGCAGGGCGATTACGTCGAGAAGTAACGCCAGTTTCATCGATTTCGGGTGAGTAGTTAATTAGAAAAAAAATCGGAGGCCTTAGAACTTCAATGCACCTCGTATATGTCCGCAGCAGAGGGGTGTTTGAGTGTAATAGGTTTGCGGAGACGAGAAGGTAGGTACACGACAGGAAGAATTGGTGTACAGAGTCAAATTGGACGATGAACTGGTAATTGTAAACAAACAATGTCAGCCGACAGTGTATCCATCAAAAAGGCCTAGTTGCACTGGAAGAAGATCAGATATCAATGAATGTCTCAGATATGGTGCAGTTTTTCACCATCTTTTTCTGGTTGCGTGACACGTGGGTACTGAATTCCTACGGAAGGAGGCAGAGCGGAGAGCGAGTAGAGCTCGCGCGCCCCGGCTGGACAGCTGGGCCGTGAGGTGGAAGCGCCGTGGCGCTGGCGTGACGCTGCGCCACTTGACCGGCTGGCCTCTGCACTCGGCGGGCCCTCCGTGTCCCCCAGTTCCCCTGCCCGTGCTTCCTCTCTGTCTGCTGCGCTGCTGCGTGTCCGGGCAGTCTTACCGCTGCTGGCATTGCGCTTGCTGCTCCAGTAGACTTCACCCACGGGTATTAACTTATTTATTTATTTATTTATACCCATCGAAAAAAGTTTTGCATCACCCGGTTTCCAGAACTCTTGTAGACAATCGTTGACTGTGGGTATTGTATCACAGACACAGTCCCTTTGACTGTATAGAGATGTCACTAAACCTGCCCAAAGATGTAAACAAACATGCATGAGCAGCGCCTATTAGACGGAGGGGGTCCGACAGCCGATCAGTTCCAGTCATTCCACGAGGAAGGAGGTACACGGATAGTCTTGTCTGTAGTTCAACCATGCATAGACGGTCAATACCGCGGTTCGATCACGTCCGCTTTGTTACTTTGTGCCAGGAAGGGCTCTCAGCAGGGCAAGTGTCCAGGCGTCTCGGAGTGAACCAAAGCGATGTTGTTCGGACATGGAGGAGATACAGAGAGATAGGAACTGTCGATGACATGCCCCGCTTAGGCCGACCAAGAGCTACTACTGCAGTGGATGACCGCTACCTACGGATTATGGCTCGGAGGAACCCTGACAGCAACGCCACCATGTTGAATAATGCTTTTCGTGCAGCCACAGGACATCGTGTTACGGCTCAAATTGTGCACAATAGGCTGCATGATGCGCAACTTCACTCCCGACGTCCATGGCGAGGTCCATCTGCCGGCCGGCGCTACATTCTGGAACCGCGCGACCGCTACGGTCGAAGGTTCGAATCCTGCCTCGGGCATGGATGTGTGTGATGTCCTTAGGTTAGTTTAAGTAGTTCTAAGTTCTAGGGAACTGATGACCTCAGAAGTTAATTCCCATAGTGCTCCGAGCCATTTGAACCATTTTTGAAGTCCATCTTTGCAACCATGACACCATGCAGCGCGGTACAGATGGGCCCAACAACATGCCGAATGGACTGCTCAGGATTGGCATCACGTTCTCTTCACCAATGAGTGTCGCATATTCCTTCAACCAGACAATCGTCGGAGAGGTGTTTGGAGGCAACCAGATCAGGCTGAACGTCTTAGACACAATATCCAGTGAGTGCAGCAGGGTGGAGTTTCCCTGCTGTTTTGGGGTGGCATTATGTGGGGTCGACATATGTCGCTGGTGGTCATGGCAGGCGCCGTCACGGCAGTATGATACGTGAATGCCATCCTCCGACGAGTGCATCCATATCGGCAGCATATTGGCAAGGCATTCTTCTTCATGGACGCCCCCATCGTGCACATCTTGTGAATGTCTTCCTTCAGGATAATGACATGGCTCGACTAGAGTGGCTAGCATGTTCTCCAGACATGAATCCTATCGAACATCCCTGGTATAGATTTAAAAGGGTTGCTTGTGGACGACGTGATCCACCAACCACTCTGAGAGATCTACGCCGAATCTCCGTTATCGAGTGGAACAGTTTGGACCAACAGTGCCTTGATGAACTTGTATATAGCATGCCACGACGAATACAGGCATGCATCAATGCAAGAGGACCTGCTACTAGGTGAGGTACCGGTGTGTACAGCAATCTGGACCACCACCTCTGAAGGTCTCGCTGTATGATGGTACAACATGCAATGTGTGGTTTTCATGAGCAGTAAAAAGGGTGGAAATGATGTTTATGTTGATTCCTGTTCCAGTTTTCCGAACAGGTTACGAAACTCTCGGAACCGAGGTGATAAAAAACTTTTTTTAAGTGTGTGTTTTGAAAGTTCTAGCACCCTTTTTCATGAAACGAACTTGTAGCAATACAAGACGAGCGAGTGCAATGCTCATTCCTGACACAAAATAATAAGTAAATTATTCTTGTGATTGACAAGTACAATACCGACACAATTGCTCACATAGCAGGTTACATTTTTTTTAATGAGTCGCCTACCAGGCAAAGCTGTACGACCAGTTAAAATATCTTGGAATGTAAGTCAAGGCTGAGATTAGTAGTTATTCATGTGCCTCAATGCTTGACAAAGGTATCGACGAAATAAGCAGACAGAAACGTTTTTACAACTCAATACAAATAACAAAATGACGCTAATACAGTGGGGAAGAACCGAAAAGTATGAAAGATTGTATGGACTAAGTGCAACAAGGCCCACTTATCTGGGAAACTCTAAAATCACACTTAACCTTACTACAAGAAGCCACAAATCAAGCCACACAAATTGTGTATCAAAGTAAGTAAGTAACGAGCTGTACACTATACGGACTGCGGTGCTGCAATTGTGACACTTACGTTCCCCTAAACACATAGCATGCGCTGATCAGCACCACACGGTGATCAAAAGAATCCCTGTCTGCGACAGCCCAGAGCAGACTTAAACTCTGTACTTGCAAAACACTCTAGTTGAAGGGGACGCCTCCCTGCTGTTGTCAATGTCATGGGAAAGAACTCCAGCTACATTCTTGATAGACCAGGGAAAATCACTTGTAACTCCCCTTCTTTAGAAGACACACATTTTTAAACATGAAGTTGACACTGGGCTGAAGCAGTGTTTTTATGACTGGTTAACCTTATGCACCAAGAACAGTGACCAAAGTGAAGCAATCTATCGACTGAACCAAGCTTTTAGAGGGAATGTAGCTGACTCTCCCACGCTGTACGGATGGTGCCACTGTGCAAAATAGCTGCAGAATATGAATTAATATTGCTTGGTAACATGTGACAGTAATGTCACATTATGACAGTAACGCCGCAGTTTACTTTACATTATAGTGTATCACCTAATGTGGATGCCAACAGGTAACCACACCCGGAGTTTTTCGCATGAGAAACCTATGGTTTTGCTCACCTATAAATTATCCAGAGCTAGAAGTTCCTCAGTCGAATCTCCAAGAGAGGACGGAATTGAGACTGACGCATTTGAACTTTGATGCTGGCACATGATGCTGCACATAAAATCGGTTGAAAGAAGGACTAATGTGTCCATTACTGAGGAGCAAGTCTGTATCTCCAGGAGCCTTTCTTAAAAATAAAAAAAACACACACACAAAAAAACGGTGTATGAGGCCGAGAGAGCGAAAGCAGGGGGATAGAGCAAATCAACATTTCCTGTCTGCCTCTTCAGCAAACTCTAAGAGAAGCTGGTGACCGTTCAGGATGGAGGCGCTTGGTTCATGGGTTTACGACACTCAGCGGTGAACGTGATGATGACCTAATATTTTAAATAGGTCGAATCTTCTATCGACAGTTGTATCTCTACAATTACTTTATGGAAAATTATAATGACTCTATCGTTATCAACACAGAAAAAATTACAACTGCTACTACTACTACTACTATTGCTACTACTGCTGCTGTTAAGTTACTACTATTACTATTCCAATATTACTACCATAGTCATCAATATTACTCCTAACCAAAATCTACATATGTCTCCACCATTATTAACTCTGTTATTACTACGAGGAATAACCACAGTTTCAACAGTTTCTGCAACAAGGATTGGTCGTACAACATTTTGAAAATGACAAACGTCACAGCAAGTCGGTTTCCATGACAGGCGAATCGAGGCAACAGCAAAAATGTTGCAACGGTGCCAGGCCAATCCTGATGACTTCTTTAGCTGGCTAATCGCCCTGGACGACTGCTGGGCGAATCACTGTAACCCCAAGACAAACATCTTCAGCTTGCAGGAAAAAATAATTCTAGCAATCTGAAAGAACTACTGGAAAGAAAGAGAGGGGAAACAAAGAGCACTTAAGTTATTTGATGTGTTTCTTAATATGCCAAACCAATAACAATTATGTTCAACGAACGAAACCTGTTCTTATAATAATACGGCTGAGGTGATTTTCTTTAGTCACTAGCATTAGTGTCAGCTGTGGTGCTCTGCATGATTGTGACCCAAAAAGAGATAGCCAAAGTGTCAACTAAAATGGATGTTTATCTAGTCGGTGACCGGTTTCGGGATAGGACCATTCTCAAACCAACCAATGTTTGCCAAGTAAAATGTCCGTCCATAGTAGCAGTAAATAAAGTGGGTACATAAGTGTATGGTACCAACTAGTGTTCGTTAACCATACACATTATTTGCTGCGGACGTTTTACTTGGCGAACTCTGGATGATTTGAGAATGGGAGTACCACGAAACTGGTCGCCGACTAAATAAAGATCCATCTTAGTTGCAATTCTGGCTGTCTCTTAATGTATCACAATTTAAAATTCAGCACGCTGGAGTTATGCACGATCAAGATTGTTACCTACAATTGCGTACAATATCAACAGCGAATTACAGAAGAAATGATATTATTCTATGGCTGTGTTTTCCGTGATTGGGAAATTTGGAAATTTGTAGTAAGATCTAATGGGACCAAACTGCTGAGGTCATCGGTCCCCAAGCTTACACACTACTTAATCTAACTTAAACGATATTACGCTAAGGACGACACACACACGCATGACCGAGGGAACTCGAACCGCTGACGGGGGAAGCCACTCGGACCGTGACAAGACGTCCTAGACCGCGCGGCTACCCCGCGCGGCCGTGGTTAGGGCGTGGTACCATTGTCCTGATTATGACAACGCTAAATACGGGAAGACATGAACGTATTTTACGGCACTGTTTACTGCGTACGGTACGGGAACATTCAGGGACGATGGTTGTTTGTATCAGCTTAAGAAGACAGTCTGTCATAAGCAACACCAGGGAGGCAATGGTTTGTTGACGGTAACATTCCTGGAACGGACTGGCTTGCCTAGAGTCCCGAGCTGAACCAAATGGAGCCCATCTGGGATGAGCTACAACATCAACTTCGCTCCAGACCTCAGATCCTACCATTACTACCTTCCTTTGTTTTGGTTCTTGAGGAAGAACAGGATTCAGAGACCTCGATAAGTGTCCCAGCACATTTAAAAGCGTCATAAAGGAATACATGCCGTGTTAACGTTCACCAGTAGGTGTCCGGATACTTTTGACAAGGCCTCGCCTGTGAGCGCTTGGCGTCGCCGGGCCACACCTGGGCACAGCGGCGGCCTCCTCTCGGTGTCGGAGTGCCCCTCAATTGGAGCAATTACCGGCGCGCCGTCTGCGCCGCCGCCTTAATGATGTCACTGGCGTGCCGGAAATGTGCGTCAGACCACGCAGCGGCAGCCGCAGCCGCAGCCGCAGCGGCGGGGCCAGTTAGCGCCGAATTGCGCTGGCGCCGTCTCCTGCCCCAATCTGCACCGGAATATGCGACACCCGCCGCCTCCTGGCCACGTGACACAATTCTGCCGAAATTCCTCCACTTCCCGTGCTTAGGTCCAGTGGCTCCTTAAGAGCGAGACTCTCTGACTCAGCCAACAAACGACCTTGCCTGCAGCGTGCACGGACCACATACTGAGGGGAAAAAATGCCTACGGACATCTATTTTATTTTACTTTTTTTAGCGAAAAACGATACATCTCCACCACTGGCACACGGACATCTCCTTCCCAGGTTTGGACCAAGCTCAGACGCCTTTACAGGTATCAGTCCCCTGCAGGTATACCTAGAATTTCCACACATGGCACTGTATACACCGATCCGGACATAATTGCAGAGCCTTCGACTATTTTCAAATCTTAGAATGAAAATACTTCAAGAAGAATATAATAATTCCAATCCCAAAGAATGCAGGTGCTGACAGATGTGAAAATTACCGAACTATCAGTTTAATAAGTCACAGCTGCAAAATACTAACGCGAATCTTTACAGACGAATGGAAAAACTGGCCGACCTCGGGCAAGATCAGTTTGGACTCCGCAAAAATGTTGGAACACGTGAGGCAATACTGACCCCACGATTTATCTTAGAAGAAAGATTAAGGAAAGGCAAACCTACGTTTCTAGCATTTGTAGAGTTAGAGAAAGCTTTTGACAATGTTGACTGGAATACTCTCTATCAAATTCTGAAGGTGGCAGGGGTAAAATACAGGGAGCTAAAGGCTATTTACAGTTTCTACAGAAAGCAGATGGCCGTTATTAGAGTCGAGGGGTATGAAAGGGAAGCAGTGGTTGGGAAGGGAGTGAGACAGGGTTGTTGCCTATCCCCGATGCTATTGAATCTGTATATTGAGCAAGCAGTAAAGGAAACAAAAGAAAAGTTCGGAGTAGGTATTAAAATCCAGGGAGAAGAAATAAAAACTTTGAGGTTCGCCAATGACATTGTAATTCTGTCAGAGACAGCAAAGGATTTGGAAGAGCAGTTGAACGGAATGACAGTGTCTTGAGAGGAGGGTATAAGATGAACATCAACAAAAGCAAAACGAGGATCATGGAATGTAGTCGAATTACGTCGGGTGATGCTGAGGGAATTAGATTAGGAAATGAGACGCTTAAAGTAGTAAAGGAGTTTTGCTGTTTGGGGAGCAAAATAACTGATGATGGTCGAAGTAGAGAAGATATAAAATGTAGACTGGCAATGGCAAGGAAAGCGTTTCTGAAGAAGAGGAATTTGTTAACATCGAGTATAGATTTAACTGTCAGGAAGTCGTTTCTGAAAGTATTTGTATGGAGTGTAGCGATGTATGGAAGTGAAACATGGACGATAAATAGTTTGGACAAGAAGAATATACAAGCTTTCGAAATGTGGTGCTACAGAAGAATACTGAAGATTAGATGGGTAGATCACATAACTAATGAGGACGTATTGAATATATTTGGGGAGAAGAAGGGACCGGTTGGCAGGACATGATCTGAGGCATCAAGGGATCACAAATTTAGCATTGGAGGGCAGCGTGGAGGGTAAAAATCCTAGAGGGAGACCAAGAGATGAGTACACTAACCAGATTCAGAAGGATGTAGGCTGCAGTAGGTAATGGGAGATGAAGAAGCTTGCACAGGATAGAGTGGCATGGAGAGCTGCATCAAACCAGTCTCAGGACTGAAGAATACAACAACAACAACAGAATGAAAATTTAAGAAGGTCGAAGATGACATCTTAGTTTTAACACTGAAGAGGCTTCTTTGGACTAAGACTCTCCCCCACAGCTCAGTAACACCCTCGTGGCCCCTGTGCACCTTTGTTGCGCACTTTAAAACTGAACCTGTACGGAGACTTTGATACCCAACCAGCTGAGTGGTGCTTAAGCGCCAGAGAGCAGGTAGCCCATTCTACACCCGTTCGTATTGGTTGCCCGCACTAAAGCACCGATCAGGTGCTTGTCTATCAGAGTCTATACAGGTACGTTCTTAAAGTTTGCAACGGAGGTCCCAAGGATGTGACTGAACTGGAGGGTATTAGAGGGACGGTTTGCCATTTTATTCACGCATGTGAATTTTCAGTCCGCATGATAACGCCACGGGATGGCGCGCAAAAGGAGGGATGAAGAAGCATAAACATACTTTGTCTCTTTGGATCACGTTCAGATTTCGTCGAATGGTTTGAACGGTCTGTAGTAGCTCCACACTACTTCTTTAATCAGTAATCAATCTGGCTGGTTTGATGCGCCCTACCACGAATCACAAATTTCTCTCTCCTGTGCCAACCTCTTCATATCGGTGTAACTAATCGCAAACTACGTCTTCAATTATTTGCTGGATGTATTCCTTCTACAGCACCCTCTACGACCATGTAAGTTATTCCCTGATGTCTTAACTGATATCATAACATATCCTGTCCCTTCTTCTTGTCAGTGTTTACCATATCTCCTTTCCCCGCCGATTCTGTGGAGAACTTCTTCATTCTTTATCTTATCAGTTAACCCAACTTTCAACACTGTTCTGTAGTACCACATCTCAAATGCTTCGATTCTCTACTGTTTCGGTTTTCCCACCGTCCACGTTTCACTGCCATTCAATACTGTGCTCCAAACGCACGTTCCCAGTAATTTCTTCCACAAATCAAGGTCCATGTTTCATACTAATAGACTTCTATTGGCCAGGAATATCCTTTTTTGCTAGTGTCAGTCTATGTCTTTCTTAATGCGTCCATTATGGGTCATTTTTCTGGCTAGGTAGTAGAATTCCTTAACTTCACCTACTTCTTGATCACCAGTCTTCTTGTTTTTTATTTTTATTTATTTATTTATTTATTGTTCCATGGGACCAAATTAAGGAGAAGTCTCCATGGTCATGGAACGAGTCAATACATGAAATTATAACACGATATTAGAAACAGATAAAATGAAATATAAAAAAACATATTCAGGTGACAAGTCGTAAGTTTAAATGAAGACAATCAACAATGTAACACTGGAATTTGCTTAATTTTTTAGCTCTTCCAGGAGCTCCTCGACAGAATAGAAGGAGTGAGCCATAAGGAAACTCTTCAGTTTAGACTTAAAAGAGTTTGGGCTACTGCTAAGATTTTTGAGTTATTGTGGTAGCTTATTGAAAATGGATGCAGCAGAATACTCCTTTCTGCACAAGAGTCAAGGAAGTGCATTCTACATGCAGATTTGATTTCTGCCTAGTATTAACTGATAACTCTTGGGAATAGGCTAATATTGCTAACAACAAACGACATTAAAGAAAATATATACTGTGAGGGCAATGTCAGAATTCCCAGATTTTTGAATAGGGGTCGACAAGAGGTTCTCGAACTTACACCACATATAGCTCGAACAGCCCGTTTTTGAGCCAAAAATACCCTTTTTGAATCAGAAGAATTACCCCAAAAAATAATACCATACGACATAAGCGTATGAAAATATGCGAAGTAGACTACTTTTCGTGTTGAAGTGTCACTTATTTCAGATACTGTTCTAATGGTAAATAAAGCAGCATTTAGCTTCTGAACAAGATCCTGGACATGGACTTTCCACAACAGCTTACTATCTATCCGAACGCCTAGGAATTTGAACTGTTCCGTCCCGCTTATAATATGCCCATTCTGTCTGATCAAAATATCGGTTCTTGTTGAATTGTGAGTTAGAAACTGTAAAAACTGAGTCTTACTGTGATTTAGCATCAAATTATTTTCCACAAGCCACGAACTTATTTCATGAACTACATTATTTGTTACTGTTTCAATATTACACACAAGATCCTTCACTATCAAGCTGGTGTCATCAGCAAACAGAAATATTTTTGAATCACCTGTAATACTAGAAGGCATATCATTTATATAAATAAGAAACAGCAGTGGCCCCAGCACTGACCCTTGGGGAACGCCCCACTTAACAGTGCCCCATTGGGACTGAACATCACTACCACTCTCAATATTGCGGAGAATTACCCTCTGCTTTCTGTTCTCAAAGTAAGAGGCGAACCAATTGTAAGCTACTCCCCTTACTCCATAATGGTCCAACTTCTGCAGTAATATTTTGTGGTCAACACAGTCAGAAGCCTTCGTTAAATCAAAGAAAACACCTAGCGTTCGCAACCTTTTATTTAATCCGTCCAAAACCTCACAGAGAAAAGAGAATATAGCATTTTCAGTTGTTAAACCATTTCTAAAACCAAACTGAACATTTGACAGCAAATTATGTGTATTTAAATGCACCTGTAACCTTGTATATACAACCTTCTCGATAACTTTAGCAAACACCGATGGCATAGAAATAGGTCTAAAATTGTCAACATTATCAATGTCTCCCTTTTTATAAAGTGGCTTCACTACCGAGTACTTTAATCGGTCAGGAAACCGACCACTCCTAAAGGAAAAGTTACAGATATGGCTGAGAACTGGGCTAACATACATAGAACAATACTTCAGTATTCTGCTAGATACCCCGTCATATCCATGAGAGTTCTTGGTCTTTAGTGATTTAATTATTAACTCAATCTCCCTCTTGTCAGTACCATGGAGGAGCATTTCAGGTAACAGTCTCGGAACACTTTTTTCTAAGAGCGCTATATGATTCCCTGTTGGGACTAGGTTTCTATTTAGTTCACCTGCTATATTCAGAAAGTGATTATTAAATACTGTACATATATGCGACTTATCAGTAACACGGACATTCCCACTACGCACTGATTCTATATCCTCGACCTGTCTCTGCATACCAGCCAATTCCTTTACGACTGACCATATGGTTTTAATTTTATCCTGAGACTTAGCTATTCTATCTGCATACCACATACTTTTTGCCTTCCTAATAACATTTTTAAGCACCTTACAATACTGTTTGTAATGGGCTGCTGCATTTAGATTTTGACTGTTTCTAACGTTTTGATATAATTGCCACTTTGTTCTACAAGATATTCTTATCCCTCTACTCAGCCACCCAGGCTGCCTGTTTGTGCTAGTACCCTGTTTTAAACGTTCTAACGGAAAGCAACTTTCAAAGAGCATGAGAAAAGTCTTGAGAAAAGCATTATATTTATCGTCTACTGTATCAGCGCCATAAACATCCTGCCACTCTTCTTCCTTTATAAGGTTTACAAAGGTCTCTACAGCAACTGGATCAGCTTTCCTGAACAGCTGATGACTATATTTAACACGTGTTGCGGCATAAAAATCTTTTAAAGTTAAAATTTGCGCATCATGATCTGAAAGGCGATTCACCTTTTTGCTAACAGAGTGTCCTTCTAGTAATGAGGAATGAACAAAAGTGTTGTCTATGGTTGTACTACTGATCCCTTGCACTCTCGTTGGAAAGAATACGGTTTGCATAAGATTATATGAATTAAAGAGGTCTACCAGCATCCTCGTCCTTGCACAATCACTTATACAATTAATATTGAAGTCACCACATATAACTAACTTTTTGTATTTCCTATAAAGTGAACCAAGAACCTCCTCTAGCTTTAGCAAAAATGTTCAGCGGGGTTTCTGTCTCATTACGTCCTTAGAGTAGGGCTGAAATGTCCGGGGTGTGTCAGCAGTGTTGAACGTTGTCGTCCTGGTGTTCATTGCACTGCAACTGTCTTTTTCGACGAGGAAATGTGTCTGAATCAACGCCCCAAGTGAAAGGGTGGTTGCACCTGAATTCCACCTCCTGAGGTCTTTTCGTGTCAGTTCTGGGAGGGGGTGTCTCTGAAATGTTTTCCCCGGCCACTCACAAGAAAACTACATCTACATCTACATCATTACTCTGCAATTCACATTTAAGTACTTGGCAGAGGGTTCATCGAACCACAATCATACTATCTCCCTACCATTCTACCCCCGAACAGCGCGCGGGAAAAACGAACACCTAAACCTTTCTGTCCGAGCTCTGATTTCTCTTATTTTATTTTGATGATCATTCCTGCTTATGTAGGTTGGGCTCAACAAAATATTTTGGCCTTCGGAAGAGAAAGTTGGTGACTGAAATTTCGAAAATAGATCTCGCCGCGACGAAAAATGTCTTTGCTTTAATGACTTCCATCCCAACTCGCGTATCATATCTGCCACACTCACTCCCCTGTTACGTGATAATACAAAACGAGCTGCCCTTTATTGCACCCTTTCGATGTCCTCCGACAATCCCACCTGGTAAGGATCGCACACCGCGCAGCAATATTCTAACAGAGGACGAACGAGTGTAGTGTAAGCTGTCTCTTTAGTGGACTTGTTGCATCTTCTAAGTGTCCTGCCAATGAAACGCAATTCTTTGGCTCGCCTTCCCCACAATACTATCTATGTGGTCTTTCCAACTGAAGTTGTTCGTAATTTTAACACCCAGGTACTTAGTTGAATTGACAGCCTTGAGAATTGTACTGTTTATCGAGTAATCGAATTCCAACGGATTTCTTTTGGAACTCGTGTGGATCACCTCACACTTTTCGTTATTTAGCGTCAACTGCCACCGGCCACACCATACAGCAGTCTTTTCTAAATCGCTTTGCAACTGATACATGAGTTAAACGCTGGGCCCCGCGGGTCTGACTGCCATCAATCGACAAAAGAATGTATGTGGGTAAGATGGTATGTGACGACATTCCCATCGTGTGACACGTCCAAGATGGCGTTGGGCAGAATTGTGGTGAAATGTTATGCCAAGGTGACATCACTAACGCACCCACCTTACACCTCACACGAACTTCTGGGCTTTGACCCTTTTTTCGCATGTGTCAACACCTTGCGTCGCCGAGCCCGAAGTTGCTTTTGCAGCATTATAGCGGAAGGTTGCAGGCACCTTTGAGCGAAATTTCAAACTTTTGCGTAGCAATAGAAGACAATTAGGAGGTTTCTAAAAAGTGATCCTTTGTGTTGCGTAATGTAGTACTGTCTAGCATGCGCTCGGAATGTCAAGTTAAGCTGTACTCAACTACAGTGTGAATGGTGTAAGGCGCAACACAACTTTTATGTCGCGAACGTTTTAAGATATTGAAACAAGATCACCGGTTAGTGATAGCAGGTGATGGAAATGTGATTTTCTTATATGGTTAATACTCACAAGTCTTCTGTGAACGGAGGCACTGAAGCAAATCTGTTTCATTACAAAACTCACGAAAAGAGCTTCCTCCTCGTAATTCAGTGCAATATCGCTTGAGAGTACAAACACTTGTTAGTTAGTACTCTGTTATGGATAGGACCAGTAATGGATATGACGTCGATAGTCGGAAAAATCGTAATATACCGGTATCAGTACATTCGTCAAAATGTCAGTACAGTGGAATCTCGCGTGTACGGACTAGATAGGGCTGTAGGTTATCCGATAATCCATAATCCCGGTAATCCGGAAAGCCAGAAACAGATAGAATGAAATGGCTTAAATGCTATAGACACGTGTTATACACTGCCGGAAACAAAAATTAATACATCTTTGAGAGGTCTCCAATTCACTCAAGTACAGATGGGGTACATGAAATGATTATATTTACAGATCAATAGCACAAGCAGTTCTGATGTATCAGGTACCGTGCTGAAACACACATATTAATTCGCGGTGTAGTGTCCACTGGCAGAAATTCAGGCGCTGGCTCGGGCATTCAGTCGATCGTACAGATGGGGAATACTGTCATGGGATACACTATGCCACGCCCGCTCGACTCCTCGCGCAGTTCTCTAAGACTTGTTGGCTGACAAGTCGCACCAGTCACTTCTCGTCGCATCATATCTCACACTTTCTCGATGGGAGTCAAATCCAGAGATTGTGCTGGCCAGAGAACTTGCTGCATGTCTTCCAGAGCACCTTGAGTTTCACGGGCAGTGTGCGAGCGAACAATATCCTGTTGGAACAACACTTCATCTTCCTGTTGCAAAACAACGGGTCTAACAACATTCTGCACCTAGCGAGCGCTGCCTAGTGTCCCCTCTACAAACACCAAAGGTGAATGATTCGCGGAACACTGGCTAGAGGTGTGTGTGCCCGCAGTCCCACAAATAATAACCGGTTCGCAACAGTTCGTGCTGACACGTCGGGACCCTCTTACCTGCTCTTTGGTAGCTGTACGATCTGCCTCTGCTGCATTTACAATACGACGATCCTGGTGGATGTCTGTGCTGCTAGGAAGTCCAGAACCTCGTCTACGGGTGTAAGAATGTTCACGTGGCTACTGATACCAGCATCGTCGTACAACTGTCACAGCACGTCCAACTTGTGTGGCAATTGTCCGAAAGGACCATCACGCCACTCGGAAAGCCACAGTTTGACACCTTTCGAACTTGCTCATTCTACTGTGGGAAGTACGAGTGCGTCTCTGTGGCATGGTTATCTGCTTGCTTCATGCGTTTGCACCACACCGAGCTGTCTGGCTATCAGCATACTCTATTAAAGTGTACACACAAGCGCCTCTCTGGCAGCTATGCCACTACGCTATCTCTTGGCGGACGACATAGAAACCATTATCAGTACATATCTATCCAGCAGGTGGAAAATGCCGTTATCGAATTAAAATAGACGTTATCTTTCCAGATGCACTTATTTTTTCCGGCAATGAATTTATTTTACATAAAGACACAAATCATACCTTGTTTCCATGTAAGTGTTGACCACATATTTAAGACAAGTAATTTTTGGAAATTTGTGGTAAGTTCCTATGGGATCAAACTGCTGAGGTCATCGGTACCTAGCCTTACACACTACTTCATCTAACTTAAACTAATTTACGTAAAGGACAACACATACATCCATGCCCGAGGGAAGACGCGGACCTCCGACTAGGGGAACCGCGCGAACCGTGGCAAGACGCCCTAAGCCACGCGGCTACCCCGCGTGGCTTTAAGTCAAGTCTTGAATTTTGTGTACCGAAATGATCATAAACTTTCATTTGAACCAGTTCCACGTGTCATTTATGTACAGCACGAACACGCAAGCGTCTCACCAGTAATATTTTGATCGAAGTTATTTCCGCCCTTGCGTTCCAAGGCACGTGTGCAGAAACGGATTGTGTTGACATTTCTGGAGCACAAGACACTTCAGGTACTTTTTTGTTTTCATTTTCCTTGGTTTCACCAACTCGCAACCAAACTACCACATTCCCACCTAACCAAGACCTTGGGCTAAGCTACTGATCAATCTGTCACCACAGCTAGGTATTTTTCTTCAAATATGTCTCTACGTGGATGTATCACTCTGCACTAGTGTTCCAAGAACCATTATTTTGTCCAGCTGCCTTATAGCCTCTGAAAGTGTCATAACTTCTTCAGATTGAGATAACATTTCGTCAGCTAATCCATTACCACTATATTTTCTGCAGACGAATAAATGGCAGTTGCTTCATCAGCAATGATAGCGAAGTCAGTATCATTGTTATTTCCCAGATACCCATCTTTGTCTGAGCATTCCGGGACCTTTGCAAATGCTTCAGCACCATATTCAGCGGTCATATTTTTCAAGAACTCTCCTTTATCCGTCCTTATACACTACTGATCTTTTTCTTTTTTTACGTTATGTAAAGTTCGGCATGCAGAATGAAACACGTCATATTATGACGGTTTTCATTGAATCTTCCAAGTTAGCTACTAATAGGCCTATTTCGGCGGTACACATTTAGCTGGGAGAGACGTACGTATTGTATCACTGATGAATCATCATGAGAACAGCGACAGTTGGCAAAAGGATTCATCAAATGATGCAATATGTACGTTATAGCATCACTTCTTGAAAAAAGTAATGTACTCGTTAATCAACTTATCGATTTGTAACTACAATGGAACCACTATACGTGCTCATAGAATTTTACAATTCTTACTATTATCTCTGTATCGTAGTGTATAAGAAAAAGAATTCTTTGTTTCACGCTCATGTCTTCCTCTTTGTCTTCTGTGACTGGTTGATTCTGATGTCCTATCTGACGCTCGCATATAGATCACGGTCTGTAAATAATTATTTCAATTACATGTAGTGTCATGATAATTTTTGTTAAATATATATGCAAATAGTTTGGTAGTATGTGTTTTTTGTTAGTAGCAAAAAGTACCTTCTCTGACCCATAATTATCAATTATGTAATAATTAAATTTTGCCCTGGCCATTTTGTGTAAGTCCATTGTTGCAGCGACGCCATTGGTGTTAAAAATGATAAAACTTTTTTAATGATCATTTAATTGCAAAAAGTATTAAAGACAATAATCTAAATAAATGCAGAATGGCGTCTTGTAATATTTTTCATTTCTTTTCATAGGCCAGAGGTACAGTTTTATTAAAAACAATTATTTCAATTGCGTACGCTGCCATTGCACATAGGCAGCTATACTGGAGCACCAAACCTCACAGAGAAAAATAAAAAATTAATTGAGTATTATATTTAATTTGCTTATCCCGTAACATTAAAGACAGGTTTTTTTTTTAATCCATCGTGAGTAAGACGGATGTCTTCACGTTGGAATACGTATGATGTTTCTGTCGACAGCGCCCTGAGACAATTTAGCCGTGGCTTTTAACGAACACAAAAGAGATTTCTTAACAAAATATTTCATTCCAATTTTAACAGGATATTTTATTTCGTTCGCTTTATCAGAAAGTTACGCTATAACGTTTCGCACAGATAGACGTGTACTTGACAATGGCAATACCGCCGTAATAGGCATATTGTACGAAATTTAATAAAACTATTAGCAGCGAACTTGTAAGGTGCAATTTAAAGTATCTTTATACAGTTTTGTCCGCGGACGCTATTGCCTTCTTTCTCTTTGCTGTCAGTTTCCACTCGTTTCCCTAGGCTATGGTGTGTCCTCTTTGTGCCGACATTTTAGTGCAGTGTTTACAGTGAGTGTGCAGTGTTGTGTGTCTTTTCCAAAGTGTTGCGAACGGCCATCATACTGTCGCTGGGTGTGATTTTATATCTCTTGCGAACAGAAACCAGACTGTCGCCATGTTTTTTAATTGTCTGCCTACTATGTTACCTGTCTTCATCCTGTGTATTTTATTCGCTTTGCCAACCCTTTGCTTCATGTTTTAACTTTCCACAATTTTCCGCCGTTTTACAATTTAAGTCCCCGTTTTATCGCCTGCTTTTATTGTTTCTTAAGTTCTTCTTAAGTTTTAAAAAAGTCCGTAGGCTGCAGAGCAGCGTAATAAGCTGCTGACAGTCCGCCCCCTTCGGGGGGAATCGAAATACAATAAAGGAAGAAAAAAGGAAAAAACTGGAGCGGCAGTCTTGCGGCTCTCTCTGAAGATGGCTGAACGTTATACAGCCGAAATATTAGAAGAAGGAGAATTCTTGCGGCTGCACACCCGAAACGTAAAGGAACAGTCTATGCGCCGCCAAAACCTGAAGATTCACACAGCTTTAGATCGTTACAACCAGTCACTCCCTCACTTTCTTGAGCGGCTACACCTGGTTTCGGTACCTTGTGCCGCTCGTGAAACGGTGTGGCGGTCCGATCTCGGAACGGGGGGATTCCCTCGCGGGGAACGGAAGCGGCTGGCGTCGGCGGACGTGTCGAGCGGATACGGACGGCGCGGCAAAGGCGGGCGCGCGCTCGCGGCGTTGCGTTTGCATGCGAGGCGGCGGCCAGAGCGCTCGTAAAGCGTCCGCAGGAAGCCCTGCTAGCCCAGGCACAGGTGTTGGCCGCCGCCACCTGTGTGGCCCCCCGTGCCGCCACACTGTCTGCCACAGCCGCCGCCGAACTGTCTGCCAGACTGAGGCGTAGCGCCGTCTACCGATCCTGCCTTGGAGGCGGTTAAGTGGGAGATGTGTCTCAGAGCTGGACAGTGACAGATGGTGACGCGAGACTGGACGCGCACGTAGTTTATATATCAGCCGATACAGAGCAATATTGGATAGGAGACTGATTTAGTTTCGATTCTGCCCACTAGAGTGCACTAAAGTAATACACTCCTGGAAATTGAAATAAGAACACCGTGAATTCATTGTCCCAGGAAGGGGAAACTTTATTGACACATTCCTGGGGTCAGATACATCACATGATCACACTGACACAACCACAGGCACATAGACACAGGCAACAGAGCATGCACAATGTCGGCACTAGTACAGTGTATATCCACCTTTCGCAGCAATGCAGGCTGCTATTCTCCCATGGAGACGATCGTAGAGATGCTGGATGTAGTCCTGTGGAACGGCTTGCCATGCCATTTCCACCTGGCGCCTCAGTTGGACCAGCGTTCGTGCTGGACGTGCAGACCGCGTGAGACGACGCTTCATCCAGTCCCAAACATGCTCAATGGGGGACATATCCGGAGATCTTGCTGGCCAGGCTAGTTGACTTACACATTCTAGAGCACGTTGGGTGGCACGGGATACATGCGGACGTGCATTGTCCTGTTGGAACAGCAAGTTCCCTTGCCGGTCTAGGAATGGTAGAACGATGGGTTCGATGACGGTTTGGATGTACCGTGCACTATTCAGTGTCCCCTCGACGATCACCAGTGGTGTACGGCCAGTGTAGGAGATCGCTCCCCACACGATGATGCCGGGTGTTGGCCCTGTGTGCCTCGGTCGTATGCAGTCCTGATTGTGGCGCTCACCTGCACGGCGCCAAACACGCATACGACCATCATTGGCACCAAGGCAGAAGCGACTCTCATCGCTGAAGACGACACGTCTCCATTCGTCCCTCCATTCATGCCTGTCGCGACACCACTGGAGGCGGGCTGCACGATGTTGGGGCGTGAGCGGAAGACTGCCTAACGGTGTGCGGGACCGTAGCCCAGCTTCATGGAGGCGGTTGCGAATGGTCCTCGCCGATACCCCAGGAGCAACAGTGTCCCTAATTTGCTGGGAAGTGGCGGTGCGGTCCCCTACGGCACTGCGTAGGATCCTATGGTCTTGGCGTGCATCCGTGCGTCGCTGCGGTCCGGTCGCAGGTCGACGGGCACGTGCACCTTCCGCCGACCACTGGCGACAACATCGATGTACTGTGGAGACCTCACGCCCCACGTGTTGAGCAATTCGGCGGTACGTCCACCCGGCCTCCCGCATGCCCACTATACGCCCTCGCTCAAAGTCCATCAATTGCACATACGGTTCACGTCCACGCTGTCGCGGCATGCTACCAGTGTTAAAGACTGCGATGGAGCTCCGTATGCCATGGCAAACTGGCTGACACTGACGGCGGCGGTGCACAAATGCTGCGCAGCTAGCGTCATTCGACGGCCAACACCGCGTTCCCTGGTGTGTCTGCTGTGCCGTGCGTGTGATCATTGCTTGTACAGCCCTGTCGCAGTGTCCAGAGCAAGTATGGTGGGTCTGACACACCGGTGTCAATGTGTTCTTTTTTCCATTTCCAGGAGTGTAGAATGTTTTTCATAAACTGTTCTACTATTTTCATAACGTGTTATTATGTCTTTTTGTGTGTGTAAAATGTTATAAATGTGTTTTAGCAGTATGAATGATGCGTGAGTGTGGTTTAAGGTTAATATGAAGATAACTGTTTAACGAGTTAGCGTGGGAACATTTCGAAGAAGTATGGATATCGACAAAAGGGATTTTTGTAGAATAGATTTGTAAAGTAATTCTATGGTAAAGGGAAAGTTAATTCAGGTATAAATAACACTAGTAAATAACTCGATGCAGAAACAAAACTTCAGCATATTAGATAATTTCACCGGTAAAAAGCGCAGTCGTTAGGTTGATTATCAAGCGATTGGTTATTGATGAAAAGCGTGGATTGCGCGGGAGAATGTTGTTTTGCTATTGGCTGTTGAGTAAATTGACCAATGGTAAAGCAGTGTTCTTCGCGCGCCTTTCTCTGCTGGTAGAGAAGACATAGAGTATTCTGGAGAGGAGTCGAAGTCTAGCCATGAAACAGATCGGACGTGTGCAGTAGTAGTTCCCATGGAAATGGTAAGTTGCCGGATCTAGCAGTGTTTCGTACATCAAAAGTGTTAGAAAGTGACGGCATAATTATTCCGATGTGTGTGTAGAAATCTCGGAATTTTTATCTGAATTTTGTGACGAGAAAAGACATATATTCCGCGAGGCGTATTGAGCAGGTCGGTGGCTAAAAACTGTGACTGCATTAGGTACCGACAGACTTAATATTTGGCGAGCATTCTCAATCAAAAACAATCAGTGCTCACCTCACTGACATCGCAGAGGATCACACTCATCACAATCACGTGCTCGAAGGAATGACGATACACTCACAATACTGTATTGAAGTGCTGTAGAATTCATAGCTTACCATTGTGTCAGGATGATATGAGCAGAGTCTCCAGAGATTCTCGTATTCTTTCTTACATCTTACCAGAAAATGTGAACAACAGAAACAAAAACAATGACATTTGTAGGAAAATACTCCGTAAGAACTAAGGCAAACAAAAATAACATAAGAATGGAACAGGTGTCACAATTCCACAATGACATAACTTTTGAAGAAGAGAAATACTTAAATAAGAAAATGAGCACTGTTAACATGAACTGGTGGCCAAAATTAAAGCAACAAACGGAAATTTTTGCAGGATTGCCTTTATTTAGCGACAAAACAGCATAAACAGGTGAAAGTAAAGTAGAAACAATGTAAAGAATACGCCATGTAATCAGCTGCAGCATGCGTAACGGTAGACAAAAATGTCTTTTTTTATTTTCAACTTAACGGACTTGCACACACGTTCTAACAACTGTTTAACGAGATCAGAGTAGGATGTAACCACATCTACATCTACATCTACATCTATACTCCGCAAGCCACCCAACGGTGTGTGGCGGAGGGCACTTTACGTGCCACTGTCATTACCTCCCTTTCCTGTTCCAATTGCGTATGGTTCGCGGGAAGAACGACTGTCTGAAAGCCTCCGTGCGCGCTCTAATCTCTCTAATTTTACATTCGTGATCTCCTCGGGAGGTGTAAGTAGGGGGAAGCAATATATTCGATACCTCATCCAGAAACGCACCCTCTCGAAACCTGGCGAGCAAGCTACACCGCGATGCAGAGCGCCTCTCTTGCAGAGTCTGCCACTTGAGGTTGTTAAACATCTCCGTAACGCTATCAGGCTTACCAAATAACCCCGTGACGAAACGCGCCGCTCTTCTTTGGATCTTCTCTATCTCCTCCGTCAACCCGATCTGGTACGGATCCCACACTGATGAGCAATACTCAAGTATAGGTCGAACGAGTGTTTTGTAAGCCACCTCCTTTGTTCATGACTACATTTTCTAAGGACTCTCCCAATGAATCTCAACCTGGTACCCGCCTTACCAACAATTAATTTTATATGATCATTCCACTTCAAATCGTTCCGCACGCCAACTCCCAGATATTTTACAGAAGTAACTGCTACCAGTGTTTGTTCCGCTATCATATAATCATACAATAAAGGATCCTTCTTTCTATGTATTCGCAATACATTACATTTGTCTATTTTAAGGGTCAGTTGCCACTCCCTGCACCAAGTGCCTATCCGCTGCAGATCTTCCTGCATTTCGCTACAACTTTCTAATGCTGCAACTTGTCTGTATACTGCAGCATCATCCGCGAAAAGCCTCATGGAACTTCTGACACTATCTACTAGGTCATTTATATATATTGTGAAAAGCAATGGTCCCATAACACTCCCCTGTGGCACGCCAGAGGTTACTTTAACGTCTGTAGACGTCTCTCCGTTGATAACAACATGCTGTGTTCTGTTTGCTAAAAACTCTTCAATCCAGCCACACAGCTGGTCTGATATTCCGTAGGCTCTTACTTTGTTTATCAGGCGACAGTGCGGAACTGTATCGAACGCCTTCCGGAAGTCAAGAAAAATAGCATCTACCTGGGAGCCTGTATCTAATATTTTCTGGGTCTCATGAACAAATAGAGCGAGTTGGGTCTCACACGATCGCTGTTTCCGGAATCCATGTTGATTCCTCCATAGTAGATTCTAGGTTTCCAAAAACGACATGATACTCGAGCAAAAAACATGTTCTAAAATTCTACAACAGATCGACGTCAGAGAGATAGGTCTATAGTTTTGCGCATCTGCTCGACGACTCTTCTTGAAGACTGGGACTACCTGTGCTCTTTTCCAATCATTTGGAACCTTCCGTTCCTCTAGAGACTTGCGGTACACTGCTGTTAGAAGGGGGGCAAGTTCTTTCGCTTACTCTGTGTAGAATCGAATTGGTATCCCGTCAGGTCCAGTGGACTTTCCTCTGTTGAGTGATTCCAGTTGCTTTTCTATTCCTTGGACACTTATTTCGATGTCAGCCATTTTTTCGTTTGTGCGAGGATTTAGAGAAGGAACTGCAGTGCGGTCTTCCTCTGTGAAACAGCTTTGGAAAAAGGTGTTTAGTATTTCAGCTTTACGCGTGTCATCCTCTGTTTCAATGCCATCATCATCCCGGAGTGTCTGGATATGCTGTTTCGAGCCACTTACTGATTTAACGTAAGACCAGAACTTCCTAGGATTTTCTGTCAAGTCGGTACATAGAATTTTACTTTCGAATTCACTGAACGCTTCACGCATAGCCCTCTTTACGCTGACTTTGACATCGTTTAGCTTCTGTTTGTCTGAAAGGTTTTGGCTGCGTTTAAACTTGGAGTGAATCTCTCTTTGCTTTCGCAGTAGTTTCCTAACTTTGTTGTTGTACCACGGTGGGTTTTGCCCGCCTCTCACAGTTTTACTCGGCACGTACCTGTATAAACGCATTTTACGATTGCCAAGCAATACAGGCCTGACAACGACGGGACATTCTGTGAATGAGGTCATCAATCTCAAGTTGAGGCAATAATGCCCATTGTTCCTAAAGAGCTGCTCACAATTCTTGGAGAGTAGTTGGTGGATTCTGACGCGATACAGCCTCCCGTTAGTGCATCCCAGACATGCTCTATGGGATTCAAATCGGGAGAGCGAGCAGGCCACCCCAAGCGTGCAGTATTGTCTGTTTCCAAAGAAACATCAACCACCCGTACTCAAAGGCGTCGAGCATTATCGAAGTCTGGACCCAAAGCACCTCGCAACAACCGCACAAGAGTCCCAAGATCGGCCGGTCGGGGTGGCCGAGCGGTTCTAGGCGCTACAGTCTGGAACCGCACGACCGCTACGATCGCAGGTTCGAATCCTGCCTCAGGCATGGATGTGTGTGATGTCCTTAGGTTAGTTAGGTTTAATTAGTTCTAAGTTCTAGGCGACAGATGACCTCAGAAGTTAGGTCGCATAGTGCTCAGACCCATTTCAAAATTCCTTCAATTGTTGTTGCTCCAATGCAAAAATATGGAGGGCATTCGTGTGCACGGGCTTATCATTTACATCAGATTCAGCACCTTCGAGGAGGAGATGCTGGTAGAATTTTGTCGTTGGTTAACTGAAAGTTGCCGAGAACTCTCGTTAATACTTTTACTGACGAAGCCTCTTCCACTTGTCTCGGTGCCAACAACACTCTTAACTCACGTCGGTGGTGCAACGAAAACCCACACGCTTTTGTGGAGACACATTTTCAAGAATGCTACACACTAAATGTTTGGTGTGGTGTCGTACACAAACAGTTGTTTGAGGCTGTCGTGTTACAGCTTTTTACAGGACCCCGTCATCTAGACTTCCTTGAAAACGAGATTACATCATTATTGGAAGATGTTTCTTTGCCTGCACGGATTGGTATGTGTTGTAACATGACAGGGCCTCTGCACGTTCTAGTACGCACGTAACACATCATCTGAACCTGGAAGATGTATCCGCAAAAATGTTTACGTTTCTCAGACCCCAAGGTCCAAGAAACTTACCTCTTTAGATTTTGACTTGTGGTAACAACGCTCGAAGACAGTAATGATTTGTAGAAGGGCCCACAGAGCGTTGGTGAATAATTCAGGAACTGACACAAGACCCTGAAGCATATTTTGCTTACATAGGAAAATAAATCCACCACTATGCAACTACACTATTCATCATGAATTGCTG
Organism: Schistocerca cancellata; assembly: GCF_023864275.1. Classification (NCBI taxonomy): domain Eukaryota; kingdom Metazoa; phylum Arthropoda; class Insecta; order Orthoptera; family Acrididae; genus Schistocerca; species Schistocerca cancellata. The sequence goes on along the minus strand of NC_064626.1, from coordinate 1,051,679,139 downwards.
TAAACAGTGCCGGCCGGGATGGCCTAGCGGTTGTAGGCACTACAACCTGTAACCACGCGACCGCTACGGTCGCAGGTTCGAATCATGCATCGGGCACGGATGTGTGTGATGTCCTTAGATTACTTAGGTTTAAGTAGTTCTAAGTTCTAGGGGACTGATGACCTCAGAAGCTAAGTTCCATAGCGCTCAGAGCCATTTGAACCACTCGACCATTTGCGCTAAACAGTAACTACCGTAAAAATGATGTCTATCTGGCGCGACCTTAATTGGAATGGCCACGTAAAACAAGTAGTAGGAAAAACAGATGCGAGACTGAGACGTATAGGAAAAATATTAACGAAATGTAATGCATTCACCACAGTAGCGCTAACAGGGCACTCGTTGTACCTATTGTTGATCAATCTGAACCCTTTTCAAGTAGGACTGCTAGAAGAGGTAGAGACAATCCAACGAAGAAGGGCGCATTTCGTCGCGGGTTTGTTTAGTCGGTTTGAGAGCGTAACAGAGATGCTCAACAAACTGCAGTGGCAGAGGCTGCAAGACAGGCGTTGTGTTTCATGGAGAAGTTTACTATTGACATTTCGAGAGAGAGCACGTTCAGGAAGAGTCGGGCAACATATTACATAGAATGAAATTTTCACTCTACAGCGGAGTGTGCGCTGATATGAAACTTCCTGGCAGATTAAAACTGTGTGCCGGACCGAGACTCGAACTATGGACCTTTGCCTTTCGCGGGCAAGGTTCGCAGGAGAGCTTCTGTAAAGTTTGGAAGGTAGGAGACGAGGTACTGGCAGAAGTAAAGCTGTGAGGACGGGGCGTGAGTCGTGCTTGGGTAGCTCAGACGGTAGAGCACTTGCCCGCAAAGGTCCCGAGTTCGAGTCTCGGTCGGGCACACAGTTTTAATCTGCCAGGAAGTTTCAACATATTACGTCTTCTTATACACGTCTGACGAAATGACGACAGCAAGAAAATTCGAGAAATTAGAGCTAATACGGCGGCTTACTGACACTCATTCTACCCACGCTCCACTCGCGAGGTCCCGGCGGAGGTTCGAGTTCTCCCTCGGGCATGGATGTGTGTGTTTGTCCTTAGGATAATCTAGCTTAAGTAGTGTGTATGCTTACGGACTGATGACCTTAGCAGTTAAGTCCCATAAGATTTCACACACATTTGCAATTTTTTTTTTTCTATTCGCGAATGGAACAGGGAAGGTGGGATCAGTTGGTGGTATCTGAAGTACTCTCGCTACAGAGACGGAAGGCGAAGTCTATAAAGGAAAAGTAGACAAAAGGGACGAAGCGGTTGTTCGGATTAGGACTAGTGCTGCCCTCATAAGAGAATACCAAGACGACGCCAGAAGAGTTACGGTGCAGTACATGTGGTGTTGTCAAGAGAATTCGGAACTACATTGAAGCCGGAAGTGGAATTTACGAATATCAACTCTGAACTTAATTTACCCTTGCTTAGCAGCATCTGTATTTTTTTGGGTTAAATTGTAAAAGACATACATCTGTAAGCAATAAAACTTGGAGGCATTTTGTATGGAATGTTTTATTCCACAACCTGCATTTTACGTAGATGAAACGGCTACAAACAACATTTAAAGTATTAATATAAGAATATAGTGGAATACGCAGTCCTCAGCGGCTGCAGTTGGCCCCGGCCCGACATTCCGCGCGGCTGCGATGCCCTCCAGTGAACCCAGGGGCCCGGATGCGTCACCAGGAAGCCGTGCCAGCCAACACGCCCTCCGCGACGATCAAACACGGAGGCCGCCACGTGAGGCGCAGCACGCGTCCCTCTGCCACACACCTGTCCACCAGCATCGCCACTGGCTACCGCCTTCACTTCGTTTGGAAACGCACCAAACAATCTAATGTTTTTAGCGAAATTTCTTCGCGTAACAGTGAGAAGAGCGGTTCCTGATTCTACAGTAATGAGTGTAGTTTACCGTAGCACGAAACTTCCTGGCAGATTAAAACTGTGTGCCGGGCCGAGACTCGAACTCGGGACCTTTGCCTTTCGCAGGCAAGTGCTCTACCAAATGAGCTACCCAAGCACGACTCACGCCCCGTCCTCACAGCCTTACCTTTGCCAGTACCTCGTCTCCTACCTTCCATACTTTACAGAAGCTCTCCTGCGAACCTTGCAGGACTAGCACTCCTGGAAGAAAGGATATTGCGGAGACATGGCTCAGCCACAGCCGGGGGATATTTCCAGAATGAGATTTTCACTCTGCAGAAGAGTAGGAGACGAGTTACTGGCAGAAGTAAAGTTGTGAGGACGGGGCGTGAGTCGTGCTTGGGTAGCTCAGTTGGTAGAGCACTTGCCCGCGAAAGGCAAAGGTCCCGAGTTCGAGTCTTGGCCCGGCATACAGTTTTAATCTGCCAGGAAGTTTCATATCAGCGCACACTCCGCTGCAGAGTGAGAATCTCATTCTGGAAACATCCCCCAGGCTGTGGCTAACCCATGTCTCCGCAATATCCTTTCTTTCAGGAGTGTTAGTTCTGCAAGGTTCGCAGGAGAGCTTCTGTAAAGTTTGGAAGGTATGAGACGAGGTACTGGCAGAAGTAAAGCTGTGAGGACGGGGCGTGAGTCGTGCTTGGGTAGCTGAGTTGGTAGAGCACTTGCCCGCGAAAGGCAAAGCTCCCGAGTTCGAGTCTCGGCCCGGCACACAGTTTTAATCTGCCAGGAAGTTTCATAAAAGCGCACACTCCGGTGCAGAGTGAAAATCTCATCCTAGAAACTTACTGTAGCACGTTTGGTCCTTCCTGTAGCAGTCACACACGGCAGCTCGGTCGGAGAAAGATCTTTAGCTGAAGATTGGAAAGTTGCGGAAGTCACACCAATATACTCGTACATCAAAGGAAACAGAAGTGATTAGCTGAATTATAGATGCATATGAATGACATTCCTAGTAAGATTTTGGAACATACCTTGTGTTTCAACATTCTGAAATATCTCGAAGAAAACCATCTATTCACACTTAACTAGCCCCTAATCAGAAAACACAGTTCTTGTGAAACACAAATGGCTCTTTATTGGCGCGAAATGAAGAGTACCACCGGTAGGGGACATCAAGTTGAAACCAGATTTCTAGTCCATATTACTAGATTCCCGGAAGGCTTTTGACACGATTCCTCACAAGCGCCATCTAACGAAAATTTGCGGTAAGTTCCTATGGGACCAAAATGCCGAGGTCATCGGCCCCTACGCATACACACTACTTAATCTAAATTAAACTAACTTACGCTAAGGACAAACCACACAACCCATGCCCGAGGGAGGACTCGAACCTCCGACAGGGGCAGCCGCGCGAAACGTGGCAAACCGCCCAGACCGCTCGGCTACCCCGCGCTGCGCCTTCTAAAGACATAGCCTGTCTATGGAGTATTGTCTCAGCAGAGCTACAGGATTCGCGGTTTCCTGAAGGTCAGAGTTGGTAGTAACTGACGGGAAGTCATCTAATCAAACCACAGTAATATCTACATTTCCCCAAGGAACTGCTGTAGACCCTCTTACGCCCTATTCTTTTCTTACTCAACTAAGAGACAATCTGAAAAGTCCTCAGAGATTATTTGCAGATAATTCTGTCGTTTACCGTTCAGTAACATCATCGAAAGATCAAAAGAATTAGTAAATGATTTACACAAGATATCTGCATGAAGCGCAAGGTGGCAGTTGAGCCTGAACAATAAAAGCGTGAGGTTCTCCTCATGAGAACTAAAAAAATTATCTTAAAAGTTGATTGTAAACCACTTAAACTGGAACCGTCACACAAAATATTATGTGTAACACAAATCAGACTGGGTTTTAATGACAGAAAACTTACGTGCAACACAGCTATGAAAGAGACTGCCTACACTAATGCATTTCTGCCATCAGGTGTTTTATTTAACCTACACAAAGTGTTTGGTAATCAATGTTACAAACTTCAAGGACTTGTAGAGAGGAGTGAGTACATAATATTTTGAGTAGGAACCCATGTCCGGAAACGTTCTATGCCGATTTCAATTCAGTTGTTTAACTTATCCATTCCTGCCTCAGGGATTTAGCTAGGCATGACGCAGTATAATTATAAAATAAAAACTCGAAAGGAAGCATAACGAAACATCCACTTATCAATTAAGCACATTTACTTGTATTAAAACTAACATTACGTGTTTACATAATTCCAAAACAAACAGAACCTAGCACGCTGTACGTACAGAACAGTACTGATGCATTACATCATCAGGTGACCGTCTGCACACGTCATCCTGTCTACCGTATTGCATACTAGGAGAAGCAACTATGAATGTGTTCTCTTTCCCCCAGGAGACGAGGACGCATTACACATCTGAATTGAAACCGTCATAGAAATGGTTCCTAATCGTGTCTAGCCTTGACGTTTTGTGATATATGTTCATTAATATTTTAAGGACGGGTTACGATAGTTGTTTGGGTGGTTTCACTGTGAAAGTCTTGTTGTGGTATTAGCTTCGAAGAAAAATATTGATATATTTTTAACTGATCTGTTTTATCTTGCATCCAGTGATGATGGTCTGTGACCGAAACCGGTACACGATATATAGCTTAAATAAAACAGCTGATGGTTAAAATGCATTTTCCAGTACTTAACGGCTGTTGGCTCTCAACTGATAAAAACATTAAATGCCTACACTAAGCTTGTCCGTCCTATTCTGGACTGTTGTAGCAGATATTGGACCCTTAACCGTCAGAACTGATAAGAGGGCATCGAAAGACTTCAAATTCGGGAGGCTCACGTCATCACATAATAGGGGAGACTGTATCATGGATAAGACCAGCACGTTGTAAGGGTGGTAATTGAAACAAAGACGGTTTTTGTTGCGGCGAGATGTTTTCACGAAATTAGACTCACCAGCTTCCACCACTAAGTGCCAAAACACTTTGTCGACTCCTACTTACTTCGGAGAAATAATGGTAATTATAAAATCAGACGAAGCAGATCTCGCACGAAACAGATTATGCATACATTTTCTCCACCTGTTTTGCGAGAGTGGAGTGGTACATAAATAGTCTGGAAATGGTGTTAACACTTAAATGTGAACTGCAAACTAGTCATGTGGATGTAGATGTCCATGTACTGGACTTTAAATTAAGCAAGTGAAGCGTAAGTAGACTTCTTTACTTACCATATTTGTCTTGATTCCCTCCTCTTCAGAGTCATCGTCAGCACCATTCAGCCACTTAATCGAAAACTGGAATCAAAAGCTACTCCCATTTTGAGTGTAAATAAAAATTGCGTCACAGATTCAACAGAGATTCCGGTTATGCACTCAGCAATGCATGGAAGCGCGCAATTGATATAGAAAGAGCGCAGAGGGAGACTTCTTACATTCCTCGCAGTTCTCCGCCTGTTGCGATGGATGGCGCTGCAAGCAACACTGGATAAAGCTCGCAAACAAAATCTATGGATATAGAGGCCGCCACCTCAGTACGCATCGGTTTCACCGTGACGTCATCCAGCCAATGAGAAGCCGTCCACTGCTTATAAAAGCGGAAACCTCACCGATCCACGACAGTCAGTTTTACCCCTGACGAAGATGACGGAGGTAGTCATCGAAAGCTTGGGATTTTATCCAAATTTGACGCGTCAAGTAAACCGAGAACTTTTTATGCAAGGACTCCGTCGCGAAAGACTTCGTAGTCATAATTATTCCATGTTTATAGTCAGTGTTTCGATGACTGAACCAATCGTCTTCGGCAGATTGCTTCATGGTCTTAGCTGAGCTCTCTTCCTGATTCAGTCCATATAGTTAACATAACTAAAGACATTCGATGCAGTACCTAATGAAGACCAACAGTTTATTCGTCTACATATTGATTCTACAGTGAGGCGTATTTTATACCACGCTAACAAGTTTAAGATGGAATCCGTGAGGACTTGCTGCAGATCGGCATGAAGAGTGAGAGGCGACTGGAGACCCAAAGCAGAATCCAGTGGAAGGAGCGACCCGCGCGTTCCTCTGGGCGTAATTGCGGAAAGCAAAGTAAGTATGCAAGCTAACACATTTGTAAGCCAAATAACCTAGGCATAAATGCAGCTTTAGTACGGATGCTGACAGCTCAGTCTAACAAAATGACTGTGATAGTTTTCTGCAAATAATTTGTTGAAAGTATCAGTATCTCCGTGGTGGACTTAGAATCTTAACTCAAAATATTATTACATGGGAAAGTTCCTGATATTTTTATCCATTTAATTCGAGGATCATAATTTTCACACGAGATCAGAAATAAATACGGCCCTGCTTTTGTGATGTAATTGTGTAAAGTGTGTATTTTACCTGCTTTCGAAGCTGAATTCTATTAGTGATTACGGCTACCTTCCATTTACATGGCGACAATCTTCACGGCTAAATAAACAGCTTAGCGGCGTATAAAATCCTTCTCCTTAGATGCCATGACGGACCACAAATACAAATACGATAATCGGAAGCAATTCAATGAGTAAGAAATGGCGGCAGACATACAAAACGATGCCATTAGTAATTTGAACCACTTACGAACATGTTTTCTGGACGCACTGTAACGTCCCCTTAGAAAAATTATGAATGACTGTGCTGGTAAACTTCTACGTTATTTCTTACAGAGACAGCTGTGTAAAACTGAACGTACTCAGACATTTCTCTCTTTACTTTTTCTGATCATCAATAAACTGACACACAATATTTTTAGCGCAACGCAATCTGACTTTCAATAATCCCTACAAAAGAATGGCCCTGACTAAAAATAACCTATACCTTTCATGAATCACTCACCTCACAAAAATTTTCGTTACTCAAACTACTGCAATACAGCGAGCGCCAATAGTGCCAGCTAAATAAAAGATTTTAACTACGGAAGGCACTAACTACTGATAGGCATAGTTAGCAAATGAAAGATTATGATAGAGAACAATATATATATATATATATATATATATATATCAGTTCATGATATCCAGTCTTACAAATTTCCTCTTTCTGACGGACACACGTCCATATCGTCCGCTCTCAAAATTGTGGCATCTGTCTCCACATCCACCACTACTGGCGGCTCACCTCCAACTGCGCAACGCTACGCGCTGTTCACATCCAGCTGCCCAACACTACACCAGCGAATATTCCAACAATGAGTACAACCAGCCACAGACTGCACGCAGCACAGTCAGTGATTTTCGTACAGAGCGCTACATGGCGTTACTAACATAAAAACCCAAACATCCTACTTACAGCACCTTTATCCGTAAGAACCCCACTGTCTACAACGTTCACCTCTCCGTGTGTACATAATTTCGTAAATGTGAATACTGTTAGCAATAACACGCAAATAACAACATATATGTATTACTTGCATAGCCGATATCAACGATGTTATTGTTGCTTGCAGTTAAATATGTACAGGCAGCTTGTGTTGAGTACTAGCTTACTAGCTAAACATTGGTAACGTTGTACTGAAAAGGTTTTTTGATAATATGATGCATTTAATTACTGTAGTCCATGCGTGTCGGGGAAGTTCGACAAGAAACACTCAGTGGCACTGTGTAAAATCTCTCACGGATCAGAAGCCGTTAGCAGACAGGCGAAGGCTAACAAGCGGCTACTTTACTGCATCAACCTGTGTCCTAACTGTCCAATACACACTTTTCTTTATATTTTGCGCACAGCTTTGTACCCAAACTGTTGTCAGATGAAAATCTCTCTGCGTCCTTCTCCAAACGCTTCGCGCCCGGCGGCAATTATCAAAAGACTTTCGCCAGGCCACATGCGTCCGGCAAGTAATGTGACACTTCTGAAATAAAACCAGCGGCTTTACTGGTGTTATAATCAGGCAGACCTCGAAGCACAGGAGGAAGACTGTTAGATCCTCTGCTTGAAATAAATGAAAGAGCGCTTCCCTTTGTGAGCTTCTTTACCCTGTGATCTTTCCAGTATAGTCAGAGATAAGTGAACTGCTGACATAGCCTAGGTTCGTCGTTGTAAAACAGAGAACTACTGACATTCTCCTCACAAAGACCGTTAATAACTTTACACCTCTCGTACTAGGCTTTCCCGTTTATAGGGAAAAAAGGCAGAAGGGCTAGCCCTTGCTGAGACGGTTTTTCACAAAAGTAATCTTGACGTTGCAGAAACGTGCGATGAGTTCGGAAGTGGTCTCGATTAGAAGTACTTACTTCTGTAGTCGTACACCGGCCGCTGGTACCCGCGGTTCCTCCTGGAAAATAGAAAACATACATATCATATCCCGCTATTCATTGCAATGTTAGCTAATAATCTAGAATTAACACATTAACTGCTAGCTGTTATCCGCTGCTTCGCTCGCTTATCAGTAGTTTTGTTACGATATGTGATGGCGAGTAAGCTAGCTAGTCAAAATGATTCAAATGGCTCTAGGCACTATGGGACTTAACATCTGAGGTCATCAGTTCCCTAGACTTGGAACTACTTAAACCTAACTAACGTAAAGACTTCACACACATCCATGCCCGAGGCAGGATTCGAACCTGCAACCGTAGCAGCAGCGCGGTTCCGGACTGAGGCGCCTGGAACCGCTCGGCCACAGCGGCCGGCTCGAGCTAGTCGTTTTATGATGTGCTTGTGTATGTAGTGGTGTAGAGACGGCTGCATAAAAATGTATGTAGTGCCGGCATATAGGTATATAATGCATGTGTTGCAGGTTAATTTGCTTCATGTCGTATCTAAAGCATGCACTATATTTTCTAATTATATTTCAGGGGCTCCGGAACGCCCTATACTTGCAATGTTAAAATAACGCTTATAAATTACATCTTTCCTCACAAAGTATTTGAGGTAGGAAGTTGAACTTTTTACAGATTATTTATTGGAATATGGGCTACAACTTAACACAGGGATTTTACAAAATTTTAGTTCAGTTATTAAAGATGATTTTTTTTCAATTGTAATGAAAATTCACATTTTTTTGCAATTTTTTATTTATATATTCAAAAATATACAGTTTTTTGGAAAAAGGCTGTGTTAAATTATGCAGAAGGTACTGTGTAACATTTACTGAAAGTTTGAAACAAATATGTTTGGAAGATCCTTAGAAAACATGTAATTAGTATGAGAAAATAAAAGTTTTGGGAATCGAGCGGCAAAGATTGGATTAACTTTTTAGTGCATTCCAGGTCCATAGGATGGATTATCTTCATCCTCTGCAAACTCCTCCTCCAGCTTCCTCTTGTTCCTCCTCCAGTTTACTCTTGCTTGTATTTCTAGACTCTTTACAGCCCTGTCTGCAGCCCGAAGGCGTTCCTTGTCTAAAGCAAGCATCGCTCGTACCATGTTAGAATCTATCTTCATTCCCATATTTCTAAATACCTTGCACCTTACAATGTTGCCATCATTGAAAGTCGCAACAGCAACTTTACTTTTACTCATTATTATACTTCAACAAAACAGAGACTCAAGAAACAGAATTAATTACGAATATTTTCGAGATAACGACAGAGTAAATAAACATGAAACAATCACACCAGCGATATACATTGAACCATCACAGGTTAGCCACAACACATACTTTATCTCACATCACTAAAATGTACCTGATGAACACGGACGTTAATAGTAACACCATTTGACAGCAGTTTAACAGCGCCACAGTGGGTCACGCCCATGTAGAACACATTTCAAAAAAAATTTAAAAATAGTTGTAGTCTTCGGAATTCAATAAATTATATATCTATTAAAAGGTAATAGTCTGCAGATTCAGAAAACGCAAAAAAGTAAAAATTGAACTTTTCATGATTTTGAGCCTTTCCGGAGCCCCTTAAAAGTGCCTCGAGTCATTACATTCGCGCAGAAGTAGAGTTTTTAGGGGTTTCTCTTTGTCACCTAGTACTGAATGTGAGATTTTGCCACCAGAGCAACAAAAAACCAATCATTTCTCCCTCCCATTTTAATGCATTATGCTGCCTACATTTTTGATCCATCCCTGTATGATGACTACCTTATGATTAACATAGTAAATTAATTGATCAGATTCAATTTTATCCTCAGCAAAACCCTCTCCTGTTCCACACGTAAAGCCATGACTCTCCGTTTGTCGTGCGGCCTTTAAGTGACGCCGTCCTGCCTTGGCAGCTGTGAGAGACGCGTGCCGCTCAGCGGCTAAAATGCGACGGCCTTGTGATCACCGCAGTTAAGCACTATCGGGACCGGTTAGCACTTGGATGGGTGACCGCCTGGAAAGACCGGGTGAAACGACGCCAACGGCCTTGTTACTGATATTAGTATGGAAGTATGGATGAAACACATAGAGCAGCGTGTAAACATTATATGCACTGCCAGAATCGTACTATGTAGAACTTACCAGACAATAAAAGCATTTTCACGAATATGATAAAGTTCAAACGTTAAAGAGTAAATAGCTTTTTCAAAAAGTAATTGTTGTTATATATTTCCCGTTATATTCTTCAAATCAGTAAATATGTTGTGCTACTCACTTTCTAAAATAGTCTATGCTCTTCCTCAGCGGTCAAGCTATCTCCATAGCGGATTTCACGGATATCGGTTCAGCTGTTTAGTCGTGAAAGCGTAACAGACAGAGGTACTTTCGCATTTATAATGATAGTATGGGTAAGACCAACAAAGTCATTTTAACTCTTCAGACAGTTGCCACTGAAGTATTATCTGCATTCTAAGGCAAAAGCCTTCCTTATTATGAATAAGAGCCATATTCAGGATAATTTTTAAATAATTTAATCTTACACATATGTGTTAAGATTTTCTTCAGGTTGGATCACTGCCGTTTTTGTCTGAGAATGCATTGCGAAGCTTTTCTTCACTATGGTCAAGATCTTTTCTTTAAGAACACAACAAGAAGGATGGTTGTGAAGTGGATGTAAAACATTAAATCACGTAAAACCGCCCTTCTGACTCTTATAATGAGGTACAGCAATGAATGTAATCTCTTCATTTTTCGTTAAACGAAATTTGTCTTAGATGCATTACTGAGTTGCGAAGTAATGAGCTTAATAAGATTCATTCTATTCTTTATAGCGTCTCTGTTTCAAAACCGTTACTTGTGCAAATTTATGCATAATCAGGTGGTGTGGTGAATTCCATACTAGCGTATTTACCAGTCTGATGCAAAATGTTTCTACTTCGAAACTGATAATCACATTTTGATGGCACTGATATTTGACTGGGTGAATAGCAGTGCATCTGAAAAGCAGGAAAATGATAATTCACATAAGCGAAGAAATTGTGATACCGTCACGGACTAAATCAAATTATTCTCCGTCCATCATCCTCTAAAGTACAGGAGGGGATACAAATTTGGTTCTTAAATTTTAAAGCACACAGATATTTACGAAAGAATGGTGCAGAGACACATAATTTTACGTGACTGCGAAGAAGCGTATAATAAAGGTATGTGAAGAAGCAATAAAATGACAGTTCCTTCAAACTGATCGCTGACCAGAATTCGTACCTGGAACCTTTGCCTTTAGCGAGAAACCTACATTCTGAGTTTTCCAGGCACATTTCAAGTCCTAAACTCAAAGCATTACTTCCACCAATACTTTATCGCCTATCTTCAAAACTTCACAGGATTTCTCCCGAATTCGTTGCGGAATTAGCAGTACTGGAAGAAAGGATATAACGGAGAAATTGTTTGTGGAATGCAAGCAAGACGATTCTCAATACTCTGCCGAGGATGCTTCACAAACTATTGTACTCATAAACTGCACGATTTTCGATCGTGTAGATTTGATTTTTGCGGGTCCTAAGATCGCTTTTGTCATTGCACCATTAAGAGACCCTTTGCAATCTCAAAACACGACAGTTTTGTCATCATATTTCAATTTTTGTGGATGTGATGCAAGATGTGATTCCTGTCATAACGAGCGAGGCTGTGTAGGTTGGCTGACTTTTGGGGGGGGGGGAGGGGGGGGACCAAACAGCGAGGTCATCGGTCCCATCGGATTAGGGAGGGATGGGGAAGGAAGAAGGCCGCGTCCTTTCAAAGGAACCATCCCAGCATTTGCTTGAAGTGATTTAGGGAAATCATGGAAAACCTAAATCAGGACGGCCGGACGCGGGTTTGAACCGTCGCCCTCCCGAATGCGAGTCCAGTGTACTAACCACTGCGCCACCTCACTCGGTATTTTGTATGTAATAGGGTAGGGAACGGCGTATATCGCCAGACAGCTACGGTTCTAGCTGTGTATCTGAGGGACTGGACCTGACAGCTGATGTCGCTAGAGGTGTGTCCAGAACACAGTCTCTAATAGAGTGGTTCCCAACCGGGGCGTAATTACCACCCCATGTGTGGTAAAACGTAATTTTCTGAGGGTAAAATGAAAATGTTTCAACTGTATTTCAGCAATGACACTAACAAACAATGGAAGCTCCAGATACGAATGTCAACAATGTAGGAAGAGATAGATTGCTTCATACCCTAAAGAAGACACGTAAAGTTGCAAACAGGCACAATTATAAGACACTCACATATAACTTTCGGCCACAGTCTTCGCCAGTAAAAGAGACCCACACACGACTATTCACACACACACACACACACACACACACACACACACTCACTCACTCACTCACTCACACACACACATACACACACAAGCAAGCACACACACGACCGCCAACTCTAGCATGTCGGGCCGTAATCCGCCACCGAGATACTGGAGTTGGCGGTCGTGTGTGTGTGTGTGTGTGTGTGTGTGTGTGTGTGTGTGTGTGTCTTTTACTGGCGAGGACTGTGGCCGAAAGCTATTTGTGTCCTTTAATTGTGTCTGTCTGCAGCTTTACGTGTCTTTACGGTAAATAGCACTCTGATGTGTATCTTGAAGTTTTCCCGGCGTATTGATTGGTCCATCATATTTCGGGCTTGCAGCCGGATCACGTTGACATCTTGGCACGATATTTCGGCTAACAAACATGCAGCCATCTTCAGGTGAGTACGAGACTGAAGATTACTGGTTTTTTTTTTCTTTATTGTATTTCAATTCCCCATCGGGGCGGGCTGGCAGCAGCATATGCGCTGCTCTTCAGCCGAAAGACATAGAACAAACAAGAGAAGACATTTAAAAATAACAAAGGAGAGAATATGGTGAATAGAGATATAAAAAAGGGGGAACATCATGGAAGGCAACAGTCAAAAAACGGGGTGACCGTAAAATGGAGATAAAAAACTGTGAAAACTGTTTAAAAGTAGCACACAAAAAAGCCACACACTGCGACGATTAAAAGAACACAACGCACAGTATGACTGGAGCATAAAAGGTATCGACGGATGGCGTAGCACATGACGGCGAACCTCAAGGAAGTACACAATTAAAATCACACCTCTTGACGCACAGGAGAAACAGCACTAAACACAACACTGATGTGGCACACTGACGATGATCAAAACAGAGGATCTGTCAGGCGCAAGGAGATGAGGGTGACTGGAAGAAGGGAGGAAGGGGAAGAGATGGGGGAGATGAGTGGGGGGTGCGCTGAAGAGGGCCAGGTAGGGAGGGATGTGGGAAGGAAAGAGGCAAGTATGGGGTGCAGGGTCTCAGGGGGGGGGGGGGAGAAGGAGGAAAATCCGCTTTGTGAGAAGAAGGGAAGAGGAAAGAAGGGGGCCCTGGGGAGGAGGGGGTGGAACAAGGCCAGGTTATAGTTGGAAGGAAGGGTAGACGTCATGGCTAAGTTCGTCATCCGGGAGGGGGAGGCGTTGGAAATTGCCCTGATGAAGGAGATGGAGGGTGTGGAGGTGGAGAGAGGGAGGGATACAGCGATAGAGGCGCGGCAACGGGCGTGGGGTGGAGAGGAAGGAGGAAACCAGAGGGTGGGGGGGATCAAGCCTGCGGACAACGTAAAGGATGCGGAGATGTTGGAGGAACAGGAGGAGGTGGGGGAAGGGGATCAGTTCATACAGGAGCCGAGTGGGGGAAGGAAGGCGGATACGGAAGGCAAGGCGGAGCGCATGGCGTTCAAGGATTTGGAGGGCCTTGTAAAAGCGGGTGGGGGCGGAGATCCAGGCAACGCTGGCATAACAGAGGATAGGACGGATGAGGGATTTGTAGGTGTGGAGGATGGTAGAAGGATGCAATCCCCATGTCCGGCCAGATAGGAGTTTCAGAAGGCGGAGGCGGGAATGGGCTTTCTGCTGGACGGTCTGGAGATGAGGGGTCCTGGTGAGGTGTCGGTCAGATTACTGGTGCGCGTCGTTCTATACATACCGAAAATTGGCGCGGCTGCGCCTGCGCAGTGGAGAAGGCTAATACCGCGCCCCCTATCTAATTTGGCGCGCTCTGCAGCAGAAGCGGGCCGCGTATGCGTAGTGGTGTACCTACATTTGCGCTATATGTCGTAAAGCGCCATCGCGCAACTGAGGCGCGGTAGTCGAAAGTATAAAATCAATTTTCGTCAGCCGTCGCACTAGATACAGGCCAATGTCTCTGTGAAGCGATTAAAGAAATTACAGGATCCCATGCTTTATCCATCTGAAAGCCGCCGTCTCGATTAATAAGATCTTCTGCCAATCGTATCTCCACGGACTCCTTGATAATGGATTCCCAAAAAGATCTAGTTGTCGCTAAAATTTTTGTTCCACAATAATCCATGGAGTGTCCCGTCGAAATACAGTGTTCTGCTATGGCTGATTTGTTGGGCTGTAGTAGACGTGTGTGGCGCTCATGCTCCACGCATCTTTCCCGTACTGTGCGAGTAGTTTGGCCAATGTAGGATTTGCCACATTGACAAGGGATCTTATAAATATCCGCCTTTCTCAGGCCCAGATCGTCCTTCACAGAGCCAAGCAAGGCGATATTTTCGTACGTTGTCGGAAGATCACTTTAAGACAATGCTTCTTCAAAATCCTTCCTATTTTAGAGGAGAGGTTACCCACATACGGAAGGAGCGCCCTGGACCTGACCACCTCTTTGTCTTCTTCTTCTTGTTTCTCTTTACATTTCTTCTTTGTTACAGCTGTGCGGATTTGGCGTGTAGAATATCCATTCTCCCTGAAGACGGATTGCAAATGTTCTAATTCTTTAGGAAGGCTGTCCTTATCAGATACCACATGTACCCGGTGCACCAGAGTACGCAGCAAACCCATGGTTTGTGCAGGGTGGCGGCAGCTTGTCGCCTGCAAATACAGATCTTTGTGTGTGGGCTTCCGGTAGACGGAGTGCCCCAAAGATCCATCGATTCTACGATTGACAAGGACATCCAGAAACGGCAGACATCTATCTTTTTCGAACTCCATGGTAAACTGAATATTCTTGTGAATGGAATTCTGATGTTTTAAGAATCCTGCCAGTTTTTCTTCTCCATGGGGCCAAACTACAAATGTGTCATCCACGTAACGCCAGAAAACTTTCGGTTTAAATTCAGCCGACTCGAGTGCCTTCTCCTCAAAGTCCTCCATAAAAAGGTTTGCTACCAGAGGGGACAAAGGACTGCCCATGGCAACACCGTCAAGTTGTTCAAAATATTCATTATTGAACAAGAAATAAGTTGAGGACAGGCAAGGATGAAATAATGCTGTTATGTCGGCTTTGAACCTTCTGCTAATGAGTGCCAGTAAATCCATCAGTGGAACCTTAGTAAATAAAGAGACGACATCAAAACTCACTAATAAGTCAGAATTGTGGAGTTGGAGCGACTTCAGTCTACTAATAAAATCGGCGGAATTACGAATGTGATGTGGACACTTGCCCACATAAGGTCTCAGTAACGATCAAGTGATCGTCAGAGAGCAGGCCTAATTATTGTGCACACATTTTAATTTGGTTGGTTTTAAATGTGGTGTAACGTGTGGATGAAACAGATTTTGGTAGCGAAAGAAGTGGTGTTTTGTCACAAGTGTCTACCCTCAGAGTGGATAGCCTTCTGTTCTTCAGAAGGAGTTGCAGCTAGCACTATCGATGGACTGAGAACTGCGTCATCGTTCCATAAACGAAAACGATTGTTAGAAATAAACAGCACCGAGTATCTGATTGACTCGTTAGTCTGAGGTTTACTAAGACATTTAGAAAAACTAAATACAAATTATCTTTCATCATTTTAAACATGAATGTGTTCAAAGAAAACTGTTTTTCATTCTAAAGATTGATTATAGGGGAGAGGGGAGGGATTTAATAGATTACACCCTGGAGTAACGGTCTCGAAACGTCTCAACCTTTACGTTTTTGGATGCGGCAGCTTTGTCTTGTTATAGAAAGCCGCTTTGCCCCTTGCAAGTTTGGTTACTCTTTCTTGTAACGTCCTTTTTTATATATGACCTGCAAGTCTGTACTAGAGTCATGAAACAGCAATGGGATATGTCCATTTGACAGCCTTCTTTACTTGAAAACTGTTACAATGGTGCAATATTTCATTATACTAATGTTACTTTAAACTCTGACAGAGACAGCAAAGGACTTGGAAGAGCAGTTGAACGGAATGGATGGTGTCTTGAAGGGAGGATATAAGATGAACATCAACAAAAGCAAAACGAGGATAATGGAATGTAGTCGAATTAAGTCCGGTGATGTTGAGGGTATTAGATTAGGAAATGAGACACTTGAAGTAGTAAAGGAGTTTTGCTATTTGGGGGAGCAAAATAACTCATGATGGTCGAAGTAGAGAGGATATAAAATGTAGACTGGCAATGGCAAGAAAAGCGTTTCTGAAGAAGAGAAATTTGTTAACATCGAGTATAGATTTAAGTGTCAGGAAGTCATTTCTGAAAGTATTTGTATGGAGTGTAGCCATGTATGGAAGTGAAACATGGACGGTAAATAGTTTGGACAAGAAGAGAACAGAAGCTTTAGAAATGTGGTGCTACAGAAGAATGCTGAAGATTAGATGGGTAGATCACATAACTAATGAGGAAGTATTGAATAGGATTGGGGAGAAGAGAAGTTTGTGGCACAACTTGATTAGAAGAAGGGATCGGTTGGTAGGACATGTTCTGAGACATCAAGGGATTACCATTTTAGTATTGGAGGGCAGCGTGGAGGGTAAAAATCGTAGAGGGAGACAAAGAGATGAATACAGTAAGCAGATTCAGAAGATTGTGGGTTGCAGTAGGTACTGGGAGATGAAGAAGCTTGCACAGGATAGAGTACCATGGAGAGCTGCATCAAACCAGTCTCAGGACTGAAGACCACAACAACAACAACTTTAAACTCATTAAAATGTAGAGTATTTTCACGGAAAATCAAAAGCTGATACTGTTCGCGGGGTAAAAAACCTGTTGCAAATACAAAGAAGATATCTCTCGTGCACTAGGCTGTGGCGCTTTGACGTCTGGGCTCGCTTCATCAAACGTCCGCCTTCGTTAGCGTCGCCTGGAATACCACAGTGCATTCACCCTTTGCAAAAAGTAACTTTCTTTTTAGTGCCACATAATGTTCGACTGTTCTCAGACAGATCAAGTACCATATCCGTGGAGCAGCGGAGTCTTCAGAACACACCAACGGCCTGCTCTGAAAGAATTACAGTTGCACGAACAACGGCCGTGCCTTGTAGACAGGTACTTGAGCCGCTGCGCTTGAGAGGGGGAGAGCGTCACCACATCCAAGACAGGACCTCCGCCTGTTCCCCGTGGACGCTGACATGCGGCAACTCACTGGACAGGCGTATTCTGGTGGAATAAAAGGAAATGCCTTTGCGGGAAGGCTGTCTCGGACATTATTGAACGAACTCGTTCCAAGTCACCAGTTTCGAGATATGAAGGCGTAACCAGCAATACTGTATCACATTAATTTCAGTGTCGTACCGTTGTGTGTACTAATTTAGATACAAATGCAAGGCTATGTGAACAGGAAATGAGAAAGGTAGTTAGTCTCCATGCTCTACTCATTGATAGGCATGACAGTAAAGCAAACTGCAGGTTGTACGCAACGGAACTTCGTCTTTCGCTTCATTGTTTCGTGCACACTCGTATGGCGCGGAACAAAGTACACTTACAGGGGTCCCGTACCTACTCTTCACCATCGATTTCGTTCAGATTTATGGTATATGCAGGCCTTGACAAAAATGAAAGTGACAGGAATGGGAATTCCAGATGGCTAAACGTTTGAAAAAAACAATAGCATTTTTGGCGCGGATCAGGGAAGGCATAATCCATGTATGTTTAGGTAGATTCTAGGCAGCTGTTTGCGCACTGGAAAGAGTACAGAACGGCAAACCGAAGGTCACGCATTGAGTCAGAATGCCGAAAAAGCGGCCATAAATAAAAGAAAGTTCAGGGTTAAGAAGTTTCGTTTAACATGTTGGTTACAGTAATGTCGGGACTACTGAATACCGGTCATAGGAGCGTCCAGCTGTTTCTCCCGAAGGTTGCATTTAGTTCGAATGTAATATTTTTGTCGAGCAAAATCAGACTCACTTTTTTAAAAAAATAAAAGTATGTATATAAGTAATTACGAACACTTCTTTCTTTATTTAATCATTAATTAAAAATTGTTTTTTTTAATTAACGTACTATCGAGTGCAAACAAAATGGGAGCGGAAAAATGAGATAAGTTTTAGATCACACGACATTGCGTCTTCTTTTTCATTCAGTTCTTAAATATGTACTGTTATTCGCGAATCAGTCTTAAAATGCAGCTACTAGCAGCAACTTCGATTTTGAATCTTTTTTGACTGACAGATGCAAAATGCCGTTATTTATACTACGAAAATAGGATTGAAAACTGTATTAAATTACGAATAAAACAAATATACACACATAATCATACAATTCCTAATAAGTCATAACAATAAAACTATAGTCACTAAATATAAAAATGTATTTTAAAGTATATTAAAAATATATAAAGTGCTCTCTACAAAATAATTACATTATTTCATATCCATAATCTATTCATCGATAAATCAATTTTGTTAAATTTTATTTTACTATTACATATTTCTTCTTTGTTGAAATCGTCTTTGAGGAAAGTGCAAACTTTGTCATTGGAAGTAGTAACCCTCTTGACACTTGCTGCAAAGTATAGGGGAAATAAAATTATGAAGAGGTGATGAAGAAGGAAATGAAGATAAAGAACAAGAAGTGCAAGAGGAAGAACGTTAAGAAGACTTACAACACTTCCGATTCCTGTTATTAATGTATATCTTCTGTAATAAAGACAGCAGTAGAGACAGTTACGTAATAAGGTTTAAAAACAATTTTTTGTCCATGTCATTAATTTTTCCCAGATTCTTTTCGCCATATTGGATACGAATACCAAATTCGTTGTCAGAAGGGTCGGATACCCCACTATACCAATTTTTGGCATATTGGATCAGAATAATCGGTTTTGGCCAGGTTTTCATGATTCTGGCCCAGTGTGGATCGTGAGGTCGACTCCGTATGCACAATTCTTTTCTATTTTCAGTTTTTACCTTACGGACACTGCAAATAAAACGAAATAACCCTCACTGTACGTATTTATTAACAATTTCATAAAAAGCATGAAAATGAAAGGCAAAGGAAAGTTTGGGATTGCCAATAAATTCCCAGAAAAGAATTATAAGGTTAATAAAAGAACTTCGTGTATAAAATTAGATACGTTTGTTATTTTACTGTTGATGATTTACACTTTGTGGGGTGCTATTCGTCATTAAAACAGGGGAAGCAGTAATTTTCTGGGAATCTTGAGCATTTATCCCGATCTTCTTATTAGTTATCCACTGAACATATTTCTTATGCGACGTTAAGACGTATACCTTCATACATATGCGTCTACTACGAATACATCTATACTACGAAAGCATCGTATGGTGTGAGGGAAAACAATCTATTGACACATAGCAAAGATTCAGAAAATGTCTTTGTGTAGCACAACTGCATGTTATTCTCATGAAGTAATGAGCGTTATCGATAGGGGATCTCAGATTGACTCCAAACTTTTAGATTTCCTTAAGGTTTTTGATACCGTCCCTCATAAGCGACCTCCAACCACTCCGCGTGCCTATGGAGCATCGTCTCAATTGTTCGGCTGGATACGCGATTTCCTGTCAGAAAGCTGACAGCTCGTGGTAACTGACAGGAAGTCATCTAGTGAAGCCGAAGTTATACCTGGAGGTGCCCGAAGAAACGCAGTGGGCCCCCTTTTTTTCTTAATCAATATTTAAAAAAAAAAGAAACAACCACAGCAGCCTTCTTAGATTTTTTGCGGATGATGCTATCGTTTAACGTGGCGTAAAATCATCAGAAGATCAAAACCAATTGCAACATGATTTAGAGGAGCTATCTCTACGGTGCGAAGAGTAGCAATTGACCCTAAATAACGAAACGTGTGAGGTCATCCAAATGAATAAGAGAAATTAGGCGTTTTGGCGCCTAACACCAAAAATGTGCCGACCAATCAGAAGCAATTTCAGTACAATTGCCGGACTCTCCCACGGGAATAGTACATACTGTACCATCTGCTGCTTGTACCTCACTCCACTTTTGTGCCATATGCTGCTTCACGTTTATCAAGATGCATCAAGGTGATCTTCTTTACTTACTTCACTTTACATGTGGCAAGGGTCTTATCGACCATACGCCTGCTCTATGAGCCTCTTCCACTTCTGCCTGACCAATGCGCTGTTTGTCCAGTTGCTGTTGCTGTTCATCCTAGTTGTATCCTCCCGAATGTTATCCCTCCGTCTGATTCTGAGTCACCCTGTTCCTCTCTTTCCACCTATTGTTCCGCTGATTGCCATTCTAGGTAGCCTATTCTCTGTCATTCGTGCTATATGGCCTGCCCAATTCAACCTTCTCCTCTTGAGCACTTCTACGATGTTATGGTGTTTGTACAGCCCTCTTAATTCTTCACTTCTTCTTATTCTCCATTCCATGTTATTTTCGTCGTATACAGGTCCAAAACTTTTACTTAGTACTTTTCTTTCGAATATTAACAGTGTTTCTTCATCTTTCTTTCCAAATATTAATGTTTCACATCCATATAACATTACAGGTACAATGGTCGATTGATATAAGCGGATTTTGAAGTTACTGCTAGCTGATAGTTTTCTTAGAATTTTGATGAAACTGAAAAGTGTCTTGTCTGCTGTTGATAAACGGGCATCTATTTCTATATCTGTTCTGTTGTTATTACTAAAAAGACTTCCTAGGTACTTGAAGTGGTGAAGAGTCTCGAAATTGAATCCATCTACAGTTGGAGGTGCATCTTTTCTGTTTTCTTACTTATGGGCAGGTATTCTGTCTTTTCTTCATTAACATGTAATCCTGTTTTCTCAGCAGTTTTGTAGTAAGTTTGAATCATTCTGATTAATTCTCTTTTGGAACTACTTATTAGTGCTACATCATCTGCATAGGCAAGTCTTGTAATATGCAGCTGGGTCCCTAGTGGACTGGTTTTAGAAAATTCTCTATCGATCTTATCTAGGACTAGGTTAAATAAAATAGGTGAAATGGCACCCCGTTGTCTCAGTCCAGTGTACACCTCAAAATCTTCAGTTTCTCCTACTGGTGTCTTTATGCGACATAAAGTTTCATCTATGCACTTTTTAACTAATCTGATTAATTTTGATGGTATTTTAAATTCCTTCATTATATTTTGGAGTGTCTGTCGGTGTATGCTATCATAGGCCTTTTTAAAATCTAGCAAGATAAAATACTGGTGGCCACAGCCAGGAATATCACATTTTACTTAATCTTCCTTAGTGAAGCAATTTCGGAAAACCGTATTTAATAACTCAGCTTTAGCGTCACTGTCATAGGCAACATTACGGTAGCTGTCGAGCAGTGAAGACAGTGATTGTGTCTTGGCACTGGTACACTACAGGCCATTACAGTTGCTACACCACGAAGATGATGTGTTACAGACGCGAAATTTAACCGACAGGTAGAAGATGCTGATTAGCTTTTCAGAGCATTCCCACAAGGTTGGCGCCGGTGACGACACCTACAACGTGCTGACATGAGGAAAGTTTTCAACCGATTTCTCATACACAAACAGCAGTTGACCGCCGTTGCCTGGTGAAACATTGTTGTGATGCCTCGTGTAAGGAGGAGAAATACGTACCATCACGTTTCCGACGTTGATAAAGGATGGATTGTAGCCTATCGCGATTGCGGTTTATCGTATCGCGACATTGCTGCTCCCGTTGGTCGAGATCCAATCACTGTTAGCAAAATATGGAATCAGTGGGTTCAGGAGAGTAATACGAAACGCCGTGCTGGATCCCAACGGCCTCGTATCACTAGCAGTCGAGATGAGAGGCATCTCAGCCGCATGGCTGTAACGGATAGTGCAGCCACGTCTCGATCCCTGAGTCAACAGATAGGGACGTTTGCAAGACAATAACCATTTGCACGAATAGTTTGACGACGTTTGCAGCAGCATGGACTATCAGCTCGAAGACCATGGCTGCGGTTACCCATGACGCTGCATGACAGACAGCAGCGCCTGCGATCGTTACTCAACGACGAACCCGGGTGCACGAATGACAAATCATTTTTTCGGATGAATCCAGGTTCTGTTTACAGCATCATGATGGTCGCATCCGCGTTTGACGACATCGCGGTGAACGCACATTGGAAGTGTGTATTCGACATCGCCATATTGGTGTATCACCCGCCGTGATGGTATGGGGTGCCATTGGTTACACTTCTCAGTCACCTTTTGTACGCATTGACGGCACTTTCAACAGTGAACGTTACATTTCAGATGTGCTACGACCCGTGGCTCTACCCTTCATTCGATCCCTGCGAAACCCTGCATTTCAGCAGGATAATGCACGACCGCATGTTGTAGGTCCTGTACGGGCCTTTCTGGATACAGAAAATGTTCGACTGCTGCCCTGGCCAGCACATTCTCCAGATCTCTCACCAATTGGAAACGTCTGGTCAATGGTGGCCGAGCATCTGGCTCGTCACAATACGCCAGTCACTACTCTTGATGGACTGTGGTATCGTGTTGAAGCTGCATGGGCAGTTGTACCTGTGCACGCCATCCAAGCTCCGTTTGACTCAATGCCCAGGCGTATCAAGGCCGTTATTACTGCCAGAGGTGGTTGTTCCGGGTACTGATTTCTCAGGATCTATGCACCCAAATTCCGTAAAAATGTAATCACATGTCAGTTCTAGCATAATATATTTGTTTATCATCTGCAATTCTTCTTGGTGTAGCAATTTTAATGGTCAGTAGTGTATATTTCACATACGACCAAAATCTCTTTGGACTTTCTGCGAGATTTCGAGACAGCGTTTCGTTGTGGAATACATCGATTCATCGATGTCATCCTGCACAAGGCGCGATATTACGGAGAAATTTATCGATGTAGATATATCGACAGTAATGTACTGAGCTGTGCGTGTCAGTGTTCTACGACGTATGCATTTTTCGTGGCGACCTTGAGCACTCCCTCGCGGACTACTGCTTGTGAATGGAGGTGGCCCGGCGCCGTCGGGCCACAGGCTGCGGCGGCAGCGCGGCCTTGGTCGACCCCCGCTCGGGCACGCGCGCGCCACTCGCCGTGAGCTACCGGCCGGCAATTACCGCCGAGTCGCGCCGCATCTGACGCAGCCGCCGCCGCCGCTGCCGGTGGTGGGGGTCGCGGCAAACGCGCCGACCGCCGATGCTATCGCCGCGGGGACAAGAGGGCCCTATTAATTAACCCCCGGCGATCTGGCCGGGGATACCGCCATTACCGCGCCCTCCGCACCCGCCGCGTCTTAATACGCTTTAAACGCATTACGGAGACAAAATCTATCGACGCCGCGCTGCGCCGCACCGCCGCGCGCGGCAGCTTCGACAAACGGCTCGACATTTCGAAATTATCTGTCGAACATGTAAGAAAATTACTCGCCGAACAATATAAAGAACCAATAAGAGAAAAACGGAGGTTTAATTAATCGCAGCACTCGTATCGGACAGCGTACGCTACAGGCCGCAATAAATGCTTTCTCAGAATACACGATCTCGCGAGGGAGTATGAGCGAGCCCGCAGCAGCCAGTACCCAGGAAACAAAAAGAAGGCAACAATAAGAGACGTCGATGTCCGGGATAACACACGGCCCACGGCAGCGACCGGCTCGTTCTGCGCTGGGAGCGTACCGGGCTTAGCAAGTGGAGGCCGTCCGATGGCGAGATAAATCGCCAAGTGCGAAACGACGGCGAGTCCGCGCAGACCCGAAGCATAATTCAGGCTGAGCGTTAACGATCTGAGGCGATCGTTATAAAGGGGCGTAGCTCGACTCCCGCCGGAGCCGGTGGTGCTGCTGGTTCGACGGTGCCTTCCCGGTGCACAAAGAACTCGGCAGTCGGGAAACATCTCCGGTGTAGCAGCTGTGGAAGCAGTTCAGTGAGAACGACATGCACGTGCGAGCCACAAAGCTGTAGCGAATGCTAATGAACTGAACCAGCAGCTCCCGTTCCCAGCGGGCAGTTATGCTTTTCGTTTCCCACAAGTCACGTTTGTTGTTATGTACCACAGTAGGAAGCGAACTTCGTGCCAAATAATTTCTCACTATATATCAATAAAATTTCTGATGTATAGGAAGTAAGGTTAGAGCTTCATCTTCTGTCACTATAGCAATCATTGGAATCGAGAGACTACTCCAATTGGACAAAGATGGGGGAAAAATTGGTCATGGGCTTATCAGAGAAACATAAAATCTAAAGCAACGACTGGACAGGTCCTAGAATCACAACCCGACTCCTCCGTCATGCCTTTTTGGCACAAATCCATTGAATAATTAACGGCGATTCGGAAACAGACATCTCAGATGTTGGACACCAGACATAATTGGTATTCATCTTATTAGAAATCTGAACGCTTGTCTAATCTTGATGAGACATAATGATATAGAACGAAGCTGTTGCAAATTAAAAATAAATGGAATATTAGAAATAAGCACTACCCGATCAAAAGTAACCGGACACCTAATAGTTAACAATAACATGAGGAGTGTCAGCAGGAGCAGTTTCAGTAAGGTGTCTCGATGTATCAACGCATGTGAAGGAATTGCATCCCATATTCCTTCAACAACCAAAAGCAGAGAAGGTAACGATGCCGAACGCTAGGGTCTGGAGCGAAGTTCTAACTCATCCCGAAGGTATTCAGTTGGGTTCAGGTTCTGACTCTGGGCACGCCAGTCCATTTCAGGAACGTGTTGCCCACAAACTAATGTCTCAGAGATGGTGCTGTATGACAGGGTGCTTTGTCATGCACAGATAGGCATGGCCTCCGGACTGCTACTCTACAGCACACAAGCTGTAAGAGAGCTCATATCCTACCGCACTTACGTTTCCAAAAAAAAAAAAAAAAAAAAGTTTCAAATGGCTCTGAGCACTATGGGACTTCACTGCTGAGGTCATCAGTCCCCTAGAACTTAGAACTGCTTAAACCTAACTAACCTAAGGACATCACACACATCCATGCCCGAGGCAGGATTCGATCCTGCGACCGTAGCGGTCGCACGGTTCCATACTGTAGTGCCTAGAACCGCTCGGCCACTCCGGCCGGCTTTACGTTTTCCCTAGCACGCTAACGCGACCACACCCTAACCACGACAAACAATGCCATACCGTAACACCACCTCCTCCATGTTCCATTGTTGGCACTGCAGATCATGGTAGGCCTTCGTCAAATCCAAACCATTCCGTCTCATTGTCCCGCGGGATATCAAGATTAAAAATCCAAATCACTCTTTTCCAGTCATCCGCAGTTCAGTGGCGTCTCTTCTTACACAACGTGAAGTGTCGTTCAGCCTTCACTATAGAAATCTGTGGTTTATGAGGAGCTACTCAACCATTGCACCCCGTTCTTTCTAGCTCCCAAGTCGCATTCATTGTGCCAGGTGGACTGCTGGTAGCATTGTGGAACTCAAGTATGAGTCCTTCTGCTGATTTCATGTTACATTTCTACAACTACCCTCTGCAACCCTCAACGGTCCGGTCCCTGTCAGTCAGTGCAAAAGAGCTACTTGGTCTTGGATTAGGTGTGGTTGTTCATTCGCGTTTCTACTTCACAATCGGAACAGTCGACGCGCACAGCTTTAGAGGGATTGAAATGTTCATGATGGATTTCTTACTCTGGTGGCACTGAACGACTAGTCCACGTTCGAAGTCACTGAGCTCCATTTACGACCCATTCTGCTGTTTTACGCTTCTCTGCCGACGTCACAACACTTCCTGCCCCTTCTTATGTTGCCTGGCTCGCCTCTCCTGACATCTAATGGTAAGTTCAACGTTAAATAGGGGTATAAGGATACCTTTGATCATATGGCGTATATTCACTAAAAAAAAATATGCCAAAAAACTATCTCCGATGAATTTCCCGTACCCTGACTAGACTATACGTTTCATACGGTCTCCTGAGGCGTAAAAGAGAATTTCATGTATGTACTAGCAAACAGATGACCCATAACTCAAGGTCTTCCTTTTGCAGACGAACAGGAGATATTCACGGCTGTTTCTGATGATACGACACAAAAACTTGAAGTAGGATACCAAAAATGTAGCTTAGAGATGAATGTTAAAATACTGATCACACAATTATTAGATACGATCTGATGAACGTACTGCGAAGAACTGCTAGGAATTATGTTCATAGAGAAGTGCGTAGCTAGACCAGAAATAGTCTTCAGTTTTGCCTGTGATAGAAAGAGATTACAGATGTATTTCTGTGCATCAAAATCAGTTTATGATGATGCATAGAAACATAGGTAATAAATATAAATTAGTATAATTACAAAAATATTTTAACTGTGAAACTAATGACACGGTTATTCAATAAAATACTACCTAGAGCTTCAGTATCCAAGGAAATGAAGCTGGGCTATATTAATACTACTTTTAAGAAAGAGGATCGCAAAAGCTGCTCGAACTGTCGAGAAATTTGTGTTATAAACATTCTCTTATAAAACTGTTTCAATATTTCAAGCCATAAGGCGCTAATCTTTGGTTTAACTATTCTCAATTCAGTTGGGTACATCTAATCTCTGACTTATGAATGCCGAGGCTACTTGCTAAATATCAGAGCTGCAACTTTTGCTTTCCTCTTAAATTCTTTTCTTTTCAAAATTAGTTCTTGAAAGATTGTTATGAGTAAATGATAACACTGGGACTAAAATTTATTTTTAATTAATGAAAGTTTATTTTATTTCCTTTTTTAAATGTAAGCGCTTTATAATGATCAAACTTCGACTGTGAATGAGTGACTGCCAAAAAGCACTCCCCCACTAAGGGAGATTAAAAATACAAAAACGACCCAAAATAAATCCTAGGTGCCACCATCTCATTATATCTCAACTTCAGGCGTTGTCCTCTCGCATGGTCGATAACAAATCCAAAATTAAAGTCACTCCTCACCTTTATTACAGAAATAATGGTAGCAGTTGGAATTTACGCTTTGAAACGGTTGGACTGCGGTAATGCGATCTCAGTGGTTATGTCACTAACAGTTGGTACGGGCAAAATACGTTGTGTACAATAATTCACCTCCGAACGGTTTTTCCTGTGCTTGATTCGCCGACCCACAAAAGCTTCGAAAATATGCTCGATAAACAAATACTCTAGTTAAAAAAAATACAATCGTGGCTGACAGTCACCTATCTTAGGGTGTGCCTTCATAAATATCCCATAATCCAATGCAACATCCAAATCCACTGGCATGTACACTAACTTTTATCACAGGTTAGACACCGCGGACCAGTTCAGAGAAAATAACTGAAGTCAAAACTTTACTATCGTCATATTTTAACGACCGAATTCTACTGGCAAATACTGACATAGCGTACAAGCCACTCTTGACTAAACCCTTACCAACTTAAAATTGCTCGCCCTTTCGCCCGACTCTGACAAAGTTCAGAAAATATTTACATTCGTCATGCCCTAGACCGGTCACTGCACCCTTCATACCTTGCACGTTAAACACAACTCAGCCAAGAACAGCTTCCTATACTCCTCCATAAAATTGCGGGAAATTCTATAATGACGAAATAATCGATACAGTTTGCGCCACGTACATGTCAATCAAAACACTTGTAAATGTGTCCCAACTCAAACGCAGTAACACATATGTCATCTTACCGACCCAAGCTCGCTGTCTCCTCAGCTCATCAATACTGACTGACTGAAACTCCCTTCAGTACCATAGTTGAACCGTCAATTCAGACAAACATAGCGCCCCACCATTATTTCTACACTTAAAACAGAAAATCTCATGTCCATCGGTTGCTCTTCTAGCGGCCATCTTGCCCATGATGATCTCTGGCGCGCCCAAGCTCTGATGTTTGCCAGCGATGCACAGATGATCCTTCTTTCTAGAACACGTGCATCAACTTACTATAGTTACAATGAAATGATAAATGTCACGTCTTTTTCCTTGACTTATCTTTCTGCTTGGCTGCTATTATAATAGACTGAAACGATGAAATTATAGTACGACACGGAATTTCGATCCTACACAGTTGCTGCACTATTCCGGACAATAGGAGGCCCGACACGATATTAGGATGTATCTCACGACTTTTGTCACCGCAGTGTAATACATATTTCAGGATTGCGAGTAAGATTTGTAGCCCGCTATACCTCCACGACAAATTCTTTGAGCTCTTCTTGTTGAGAAAACGCAGCTTCTGCCATAGTCTCGCCAGTAAGGAATCGACAACCAGCATTCTTCTGAGATCTGACTGTGATATTAAAACCAAACTCAAAGAAAACTATTTACAGAGACAAGGACCACAAAGAAGTGGTTACACTCTTTCAGTCGTCTGAGTACACACTAATACAAAGCAGAAATAAGGGAACGCACCACACAATATTACAGGTCGCATGAATGTAAGAAAATGTTCAAATGTGTGTGAAATCTTATTGGACTTAACTGCTAAGGTCATCAGTCCCTAAGCTTACACACTACTTAAGCTAAATTATCCTAAGGACAAACACACACACCCATGCCCGAGGGAGGACTCGAACCTCCGCCGGGACCAGCGGCACAGTCCATGACTGCAGCGCCCTAGACCGCTTGGCTAATCCCGCGCGGCTGAATATAACATAACAATGAAATATCAGGTCTGTAGAATTTAAATGAACGTAATAAACCGTGACTAGTCACTATTTTAAAGATTTATTTATTTGGTTAATAACACCGTAACGATTTCGAGCGCACATGCCTCATCTTGAGTGGCAATACATTCATTGAATGCAGACGACTTCAGAGTCCTATCTATGAGATAAAGTCTGACTTGCTGCGAGTTACTTTGCAGAATGAAATGTAGAAAAGAAACACTTTTTGTATGGTTCAAATGGCTCTGAGCACTATGAGACTTAAAATCTGAGGTCATCAGTCCTCTAGAACGTAAAACTACTTAAACCCAACCAACCTAAGGACATTACACACATCCATGCCCGAGGCAGGATTCGAACCTGCGACCGTAGCAGTCGCGCGGTTCCGGACTGAAGTGCCTAGAACCGCTCGGCCACCACGACTGGCTCACACCTGTTGTATATCAGCACAATGGAATGATACTGTTTCTATAGAATCTTGTCCATCAGCAAAATTAAATGATGTTGATAACCTCACTGATTTTGTTTTAATTGAATCTTCTTAGTTTCGAAGAACAAAAATAAAACTGTTATCTACATCTAATGAAATAGCTTCATAACTAAATTGTGTTTTGTGGTGCCATCAGAACAATAACCAAAACTCTTCAGTCTGTCAGGTGAGGTGCTTTCAAGCGTCCTATCACTTGAGGTATGAGGACGAAGAACAAAGTTAAAAACAAATTTAGTAATCACTTCATTTTATTTTACTAGGGAGTCAACAGATTGTGGACTGTAACAAACATGTAAGTGGGAAAGACAAACGACCCTCACAATGAAGAAACGAACTGTTACAGAAGTGTCGCTGAATATTGCTGCACTTCCATATATAGATATGAAAACGCTACAAATGCGCAGTGAATTCCTTACTCTTCGCATATTGTGCTTTACATTTACAAAATCTATTTACTATTACTATTAAACAACACTACTTTTCGCTGATACATAAAATTATATCTAAAAGGTCGGTACAAACCCACATATAATAATGAATTATATTGGCAGTAATCATTCATTAGACGTCATTGTGATATGCCAAGCAAATGATCTATGGACAGGTAAGTTACAATGAAAGTCAGCCATCTCGGAAAAAGGGACCAACAGCGTGGGTATATATGTGTTGTAAATACTTCATAAATTTTGTTAGGAATATTCATGTCATCTAATGGGCAAGTTCGATTAGATTTAGACAGAAGAATCTTGTTTACAGAAATCTGATTTAGGTACGTTATTCGGACTGGACTTTTTCTTTCTTTTTCCCTGAGTATACAACTGGTCGTTAAACGTGAAGTAAAGTAGGTTTATGGTACTGAAATATACGATCTGCTGAGACTTCAAAGGACTTCCAGCGAATGGGGCTGGAGTTGCCATCGTGTTCTCCTGCAGCTGAGCTGCACCGTTAGCGAAGAGAAGGGTTACGTGTGGCGCCGCGCCAAGTAACACACGGGACACCAATGTAGCGTAACGTCCACTTCCGTACGTCAAGGAGCACATCACAGTGGCCGGTCGCTAAACAAACGTATTCTGGGAACCGATAGTTAAAAGAGCGGCAAGGCTAGACTTCAAGAGGGCATATGACTGCGTAAATTACGGTCATCGTATACTGCTACGTTTTACCGCCTTTGCTACCGAGTTGGTGCGTAGCCCTTGTCAAAATCATATTTGTAGGTCATAAACAGGTATTCAAAATCGTTTTTCCTTGACCGGAAGAAAAAGTCGCGCACCAAATCAGGTCCTTCCCACAATTTCTTCAAAACGACTCAATCGCTATAATTGTGTAATGAAAGAAAATGGGGACCAGTTCATCTACATCTACGTGATTACTTGCTATTCACAATTAAGTGCCTGGCAGAGGGTTCAATGGACCACCTTCAAGCTGTTTCTCTACCGTTCCACTCTCGAACGGCACGCGGGAAAAAAGAGCACGTAATTTTTCTGTGTGAGCCCTGATTTCTCTTATTTTATCGTGATGATCATTTCTCCCTGTGGAGGTGGGTGGCAACAGAATGTTTTCGCAATCGGAGGAGAAAACTGGTGACTGAAATTTCATGAGAAGATCCTGTCGCAACGAAAAACGCCTTTCTTTTAATGATTGCCACTCCAATTCAGGTATCATGTCTCGGACAGTATCTCCGCTATTTCGCGATAATACAAAACGAGCTGCCCTTCTTTGTACTTTTTCGATGTCATCCTTCAGTCCCACCTGATGCGGATCCCACACCGCACAGCAATACTCCAGAACAGGGCGGACAAGCGTGATGTAAGCAGTCTCTTTAGTAGACCTGTTGCACCTTCTAGTTGTTCTGCCAAAGAATCGCAGTCTTTGGTTTGCTCGACCCACAATATTATTCATTTAAAACACTCTCATTAGCTGCACAGTAGCGATTTTGCTGTTAAATAAACTTCGAAAAAGTCTACGTGCAGTAATCGCTCCTGAATGTCTGATGATGAATAGATTTGAACAGGTATCGTGTGAGCAATGAGCTCTTTCCTTGCCTGTTGTTTGACTTTTACCATTGCGACCCAGTCAGCCTGAATTCAGAACTACTGACAGTATTAACTTCAAGTTTGGTGTAGGATAAAAATGGCTATATTGGCTCTAAGCACTATAGGACTTAACTTCTGAGGTCATCGGTCCCCTAGACTTCAAACTACTTAAACCTAACTAACCTAAGGACATCACACACATCCATGCCCGAGGCAGGATTCGGACCTGCGACCGTAACAGCAGCGCCATTCGGGACTGAAGCGCCTAGAACCACTCGGCCACAGCGGCCGACAGATAAAGATGACAAGTACAATATTCCTTTCGTGTCATATAAGTACAGATTAACATTTTTTTAAAATTTTTTTTCCTTTACCTGTGCTGTGAAAACTTGCTTATCGCCAGATTTCATTATTCCAGGTCAACGTGAATTACCTTACAGCTTTTAATGAGTGAGTTTGCGAGTAGCACAATATGTGATATTAATGGCCGTTCCATTTTGATTGCACTGACTTTGGAGCTAACGCCTACTATACCGCCAAGGGACCAAAGACCTTAGTATGTGACCTAAATTTCACCTTATACGTCTAGCCGTTCTTAGTAAAAATGGGTCTTAAGAGACGGACGGACAGACAGACTTTCTGATAACAAATGATAATTGTTTTCGTATGATATAATTACAAATTTTCAGTTTTGGGATTTTTTTCCTTCGGTTGTACTGTGACATCTTCCTTTTTGCCAAATTTCGTGATTCTAGGCCAACGTAAAGTACCCTACAGGTGTTGATGACTGAGTTAGCGAGTATTAAAATATGTGACGTAAATGGCAGTGTCTTTTAACTGCCTTGCCTTAGAAGCTTCAATTTGTTACACCGCCAAAGGACCATAGACCTCAATGTATGTCATAAATTTCAATTTTCCTGAGAAAAAGTGTTTTTTAACAGTCTGACAGACAGACAAACGGACAGCAAAGTTACCCCACAAGGATTCCGTTTTTACCGGCTGAGGTACGATACCGTAAAAACGAGAAACTGAAAAACAAACGATAAAAATAGTCTTTACTTGCTTTCCGTTGTGGCTTGTCTCTTGCTAAAGCCAGATAGAAAGGTGTTTTCCCAAATCTATCCGATCTTTCTCTCCTCTTCAGTTATTTTTGGCTCTGAGCACTATGGGACTTAACATCTGAGGTCATCAGTCCCCTAGAACTTAGAACTAATTACACCTAACTAACCTAAGGACATCACATACATCCATGCCCCAGGCAGGATTCGAACCTGCGACCGTAGCGGTCACGCGGTTCCAGACTGAAGCGCCTAGAACCGC
Source organism: Schistocerca cancellata (assembly GCF_023864275.1). Lineage (NCBI taxonomy): Eukaryota > Metazoa > Arthropoda > Insecta > Orthoptera > Acrididae > Schistocerca > Schistocerca cancellata. The sequence continues at coordinate 1,051,646,327 of NC_064626.1, read as the reverse complement.
AAGGTCACACCGGCCGGCTCAGTTATTTCTAACAGGTGTTGATAAACTAGAGAAGAGATCTGGAAATGTGATTACTTTCTGCACAAAACTGCACAACTTCTCGCCGCACTCGTTTATAAGATTTTAACTCTGGATTGGAACTAAGATCTAAACGTAGGCAAGTTTAAAATTAACGGTTTTACTAAGCGTATGTATTATCTCAGCTAGCAAGTTCCAAGTTTTCATGATATTATTTAAAGATATTGTCCTGTACGATCTGTGGTGAGGAAAGGATGTGTTTTTGCTCTTGGATGTTCAGTTGTCTTCCTCTTTACGGAGACGAAGACGACTCGAGAGAGAACAGTTTGCGTTCGTCAGCTCGTTAAAATACACGGTTCTTTGACGAACTCCGCCACATAGAATTAGCCGCCATTACAAGAGGCATAAGAATTTTCGGAAAAATAAACTAAAGCCAAATGCATTTCAATTTTTAACATGAATGCATTCTTGGAGCTTTGTGATCTTACATACTCGAAACAAACCAAAAATGTAAAAAAAATTCTTCTTCTGGCTGTTATATATGTGAACTCTATTTAGAAAATTGTGCTTCCAGATTAATTTCCTACATATCGACGGAATCATGTCTTCTGTATCTCTCCCACCCGATGCGAAGATGCTACACGATGATGAAATTGTAATACGGTGGAGTCGTAGCACTGTATTATCCTAGCCAGATAATACTGTCATATCACAGACAATTCATGTTGCCAGGAGAAGGAAGAGATGTAGAAGACATAGAACTGCAGTAGCTATTAACTAAACTATTAATCACCTGGTCGCACAATCACTCATGAATTAAAACCGTACAGCACGGTGATGGAACATACTCGTAAGTTGAACTGCAGGTACTTTAAGATGGCTGCATGAATGCTACACCTCACCTGATGTCGCCAACGCTCCCACCGCTTGCTGGTAATGAGGTTCACTAGCACGTTACAGTAAAGGTCTATCGACAATACCGACATGTGCTCCTTTTTCTTAAAGTAATTAATAACCAACACCCAGGAAAGTGGCTCTCAGATTCATCATCGTCAGCATTATGATCATTATCATCAAGAACCGTTTCCAGCCAGTGGCCTGCTCCGCTCCACACAACCCCTCCCCTTTCCTCTGACGTACCGCCACTCTGTCACCAACCTGAGCCTCTCATCTCATTTTCATTGAAAACGCATCTCCACTCCTTTCAGTCAACTGTTCCTTGGACTTTCTGTTGGTCTGTTGCCTTGAAACCTCAGTTCAATTATCTTCCCAGGTATTTTACCACATGTTGTTCTCTTTACAAGTCTGTACGACATAAGCCCCCTGTAAGGATGCTTTTATTTCTCATCATAACTTTTTGTTCTGTCCATCCTTGTTACTGCAAATCTGCTTTTGCATAATTTTATTTACATGCCTCTATCTTGCTTAAGTCCCTTTATTACATTTTCCAGAAACATACCTCCGGATAGACTTATAGAAGGTCGATGTTTCTAACCGAGATCAGTACCAATTTTCGTAGATGTAGCTTTAAAATGTTTATTAGTTGAAACTTCCTGGCAGATTAAAACTGTGTGCCCGACCGAGACTCGAACTCGGGACCTTTGCCTTTCACGGGCAAGTGCTCTACCAACTGAGCTACCGAAGCACGACTCACAGCTTTACTTCTGCCAGTACCTCGTCTCCTACCTTCCAAAGGTCCCGAGTTCGAGTCTCGGTCGGGCACACAGTTTTAATCTGCCAGGAAGTTTCATATCAGCGCACACTCCGCTGCAGAGTGAAAATCTCATTCTGTTTATTAGTTATTTAATAATGATTTATTTAAAAAGCTTTCACACACTATTTTTCCACCTTATTGGCTGAATTTTCAAAAATGCTGAAACATCACATTCTTTAATTTCTGACTGAGAAATCATATACCAATTTTTTTAGTTCTTACTTCAAAATTGTCTTAATAGTGACACGGTTTCAAAGTACGTTCCATCGCCTATTCCATCCCCTTAGGAGTGGAATTTCGAAAAATCTCTTCTTAAACAACCACTACAGTGTAAGGTCGATACCCTCTCCTAATTTCAAGCTTCTGTACTTGCGGTTTGGGCTGGGCGATGATGTGTAAGTCGGAACATTGCTTCACACAGAGTGTAACACAATTGTACGGCATAAATTGTAGGACAGATTCCTCACACGTAGACGGAGAAATTATGCTTTACGAATACGGGTCTTCAAACGCTTTGTTTCCGTGCTACAACTCATTTTTTCGAACTCACTCATCATGCGAAACACACACGAACAGAACGCATCAGCATACGACATACAACTCTTTCTCACAGGAGATGTTCAAAACGCCCTCCGTGGGCATTGATATATGCATCAACCCACTGCGCTGATATATACGTGGTTTATAACGTATAGTTTCAAAGCCTTCCATAATACAGACGCAGAGACTTTGAACATCTTGTACTGGATCTTTCAAATGCCCTCACGAATAAAAGTCCAGCGGGCTTATGTCCGGAGAGTGTGGAGGCCAGGCAGTTGATTCATCTCTAGCTATCCAACCGTCACCGAATCTATTATTTAGAGGCAGACGGAGATTAACGCTAATATGAGGATGTGCTCCATTGTGCGTGAAGTAGATGTTTTGTCGCAGTTAAAGGCACATCTGCTAACAGATAAGACACCACATTCGGTAAAAAATTGTGATAACTTTGTAGGTTGAGCTTGGGTGAAAGAAAGTGAGGCCCTAGCAGTCAGTCACCAACAGTGCCGGCCCAAACACTAACACAAAGCTGCGCGGTCTGGGGTGCCTTGCCACGGTTCGCGCAGCTCCTCCCCTCGGAGGTTCGATTCCTCCCTTGGGCATGGCCGGCCAGTGCGGCCGAGCGGTTCTAGGTGTTTAAGTGTGGAACCGCGCGACCGCTACGGTCGCAGGTTCAAATCTTGCCTCGGGCATGGATGTGTGTAATGTCCTTAGGTTAGTTAGGTTTAAGTAGTTCTAAGTTCTAGGGGACTGATGACCTCAGATGTTAAGTCCCATAGAGCTATTTCAACGTTGGGCATGAGTGTGTGTGTTTTCCCTAGCGTAAGTTAGTTTAAGTTAAATTAAGTACTGTGTAAGTCTAGGAACCGATGACCTCGGCAGTTTTGTCCCAAAGTAACTTGCCACCAGTAACAGAAAATCTTTGTCGATGACTTGCTTCAACAGTTACGTTAGGACTGACGACTGTCCATAGATGGCGATTATGTGTTTCCTATCACTAATAAGTTGGAATAAATGAGCTGTAACACGAAAACAGAGCGTTTCCAGACCAAAAAAACAATTACATTTCTTTGTGTACGTGTGAGAAATGTATCCTGTAATTTTTATCATAAATATTTGTTACACCCTATATATATGTATTGCGTCACCCAACCATGGGAAATTGTAGGACAGTAAAGGATCTTGAAATCTAAGACTGACAGTAACAGATATTTATGTGCTCTCAGTAAATGACATAATTCTCATAAAGTGAACACAGAACAAAGTCCTCTAAAGCTCAAATCAAATTACAAAATGACGCAAATTGTATAGGAGACTATTGAGAAAACGCAAGAAGACCTCCTCATCTTGGCAGCTCGTTAAGTCATTGTTAATGAAGCAAAAGGAGCCCACAAATTATAGCGGACTAAGCAACACAAGTTGCTGAGCTGCCAGAATATGGGTCATCCTGTAGCAATAACGACACTTACATTTCCGCAATAGTCAAAAAATGGTTAACATGGCTCTGAGCACTATGGGACTTAACATCTGTGGTCACCAGTCCCCTTGAACTTAGAACTACTTAAACCTAACTAACCTAAGGACATCACACACATCCATGCCCGAGGCAGGATTCGAACCTGCGACTATAGCGGTCACGCGGTACCAGACTGAAGCGCCTAGAACCGCTCGGCCACTCCGGCCGGCCGCAGAAGTCAGCTAGCATGTATTGATCAGCACGAGACAGAGGTTGGGGACCAGTCTCTCTCTCTCTCTCTCTCTCTCTCTCTTTTTTGCGGTGTGGCGCCACAGCGTCCAGTCATTTGATGTGCCTACGGGTGAACGGCGCCCTTTGCCCTGAGTGAGGATGGGCGCCGGCTCTGCCAACAAAAGTACAGAGCAGCTGCAGCCCAGTTTACGCGAAAACTGCACACCTCTCTGTGGGAACGCTTGCCCTTTCTAATGATACCCACTAATTGGCTCGTGCTGACAAACAGGAACTGAGGCCACACAGGAAGGACACCTTCCTAGTGGAAAAAAGTGCTTCCCAGGTATACGCATCCAGTACATTTAACCAAATAATCACGAAATAATGTCAGAAAGTGAAAGAATGCTGGAATTTGCCGCACTTAAATACATTATTCGTAACAAACAAATGTAATACCATTAATTCGGTCTACAATAGATACTAATCGCCCACCATATAAATGGCTTGCCTAGAGACATTCTAACGAATAGCTTATACGACATCCTTATTTTCCTTTTACACTTCTCAGACACATGCTGGATGGAGTTTTCTTTCAGTTGTACGATCAATGACATTTTTGACATCTTAGTTTTGCATTGGTTATCAGAATGGCTAATTATGGATGTTACTCGAATTCTTCTACGATTTATACTTCTGAAAAGCTTACATAGGTTCTTAAACTTTTATGTTGTACTTGACAAGTGATCCTGTGGTTGTTGAGTTGCATATTCCAGTCAAGGTGCTATCCCCACTATGCGAAATATTTCAGTTCATGTTCCATCATTTACATGCATCCTTATAAATGTTACTTTTTACCTCTTTACTTTTTGTAAGTACGATTCATAATCATGAATATAATACCTGCTAACTGACACTAATTAAGTAACATAAAATACCAGCAAAATGAACAGCATCCACTGTCTCAGGGAAATAATCGAGGCTGAAGGCAGCTATCCATAGGTCAAACACTCTCTCTGTGGAGACTGAACACATTTCTTCCTTCCTTATTTCTCACTTTGGATTATATGATGCGAATGTCATGTGACTGCCGGCCGGAGTGGCCGAGCGGTTCTAGGCGCTACAGTCTGGAGTCGCGCGGCCGCTGCGGTCGCCCTTCGAATCCTGCCTCGGGCATGGATGTTTCTCATGTCATTAGGTTAATTAGGTTTAAGTAATTCTACGTTCTAGGGGACTGATGACCTCAGAAGTTAGTCCTATAGTGCTCAGAGCCATATTTTTTGACGTGTGACTGGGGCCTCCCGTCGGATAGACCGTTCGCCGGCTGCAAGTCTTTCGATTCGACGCCACTGCGGCGACTTGCGCGTCCATGGGGAGGAAATGATGATGATTAGGACAACACAACACCCAGTCTCTGAGCGGAGAAAATCTCCCACCCAGCCAGTAATCGAACCTGGGCCTAAGATTGACGTTCAGTCGCTCTGAGCACTCAGCTACCGGGGGCGGACGATTATATGATGAAAGTATCGACATGATTACAACGCCAAACGTTTGTTCTATTACTTTTACTTATTGCTACTACTTTTACTTCCACAGTTATTATTATCATAATTATTTTATTATCACTAATTTAAATATTTAGTCTAAAACTATGATAACTGTACATTAAGAAATAAAAAATTAATACATTCGCAGTACAAACCTTGACACCTTTCCTATTCTTTGCCCATTAGCAGAATTTGTTAAACATTGTAAATTCTTCGTAGCTTTGAGGGATGAAGTAGTGAAGGCAGCAGAGGATCAAGTAGGTAAAAAGACAAGAGCTAGTAGAAATCCTTGGGTAACAGAAGATATATTGAATTTAATTGATGAAAGGAGAAAATATAAAAATGCAGTAAATGAAGCAGGCAAAAAGGAATACAAACGTCTCAAAAATGAGATCGACAGGAAGTGCAAAATGGCTAAGCAGGGATGGCTAGAGGACAAATGTAAGGATGTAGAGGCTTATCTCACTAGGGGTAAGATAGATACTGCCTACAGGAAGATTAAAGAGACCTTTGGAGATATCAGAACCACTTGCATCAACATCGAGAGCTCAGATGGAAACCCAGTTCTAAGCAAAGAAGGGAAAGCAGAAAGGTGGAAGAAGTATATAGAAGATCTATACAAGGGCGATGTACTTGTGGACAATATTATGGAAATGGAAGAGGATGGAGATGAAGATGAAATGGGAGATACGATACTGCGTGAAGAGTTTGACAAAGCACTGAAAGACCTGAGTCGAAACAAGGCCCCCGGAGTAGACAACATTCCATTGGAACTATTGACGGCCTTGGGAGAGCCAGTCCTGGCAAAACTCTACCATCTAGTGAACAAGATACCCTCAGACTTAAAGAAGAATGTAATAATTCCAATCCCAGAGAAAGCAGGTGTTGAGAGCTGTGAAAATTACCGAACTATCAGTTTAATAAGTCACAGCTGCAAAATACTAACGCGAATTCTTTACAGAAGAATGGAAAAACTAGTAGAAGCCGACCTCGGGGAAGATCAGTTTGGATTCCGTAGAAATGTTGGAACACGTGAGGCAATACTGACCCTACGACTCATCTTAGATTAAGGAAGGGCAAACCTACGTTTCTAGCATTTGTAGACTTAGAGAAAGCTTTTGTCAATGTTGACTGGAATACTCTCTTTCAAATTTTGAAGGTGGCAGGGGTAAAATACAGGGAGCGAAAGGCTATTTACAATTTGTACAGAAACCAGATGGACGGCCGCGGTGGTCTCGCGGTTCTAGGCGCTCAGTCCGGAACCGCGCAACTGCTACGGTCGCAAGTTCGAATCCTGCCTCGGGCATGGATGTGTGTGATGTCCTTAGGTTACTTAGGTTTAAGTAGTTCTAAGTTCTAGGGGACTGATGACCAGAGATGTTAAGTCCCATAGTGCTCAGAGCCGTTTGAACCATTTTTTAGAAACCAGATGGCAGTTATAAGAATCGAGGGGCATGAAAGGGAAGCAGTGGTTGGGAAGGGAGTGAGACAGGGCTGTAGCCTATCTCCGATGTTATTCAATCTGTATATTGAGCAAGCAGTGAAGGAAACAAAAGAAAAATTTGGAGTAGGTATTAAAATCCACGGAGAAGAAATAAAAACTTTGAGGTTCGCCAATGACATTGTAATTCTGTCAGAGACAGCAAAGGACTTGGAAGAGCAGTTGAACGGAATGTACAGTGTCTTGAAAGGAGGATATAAGATGAACATCAACAAAAGCAAAACGAGGGTAATACAATGTAGTCGAATTAAGTCGGGTGATGCTGAGGGAATTAGATTAGGAAATGAGACACTTAAAGTGGTAAAGGAGTTTTGCTATTTGGGGAGCAAAATAACTGATGATGGTCGAAGTTGAGAGGATATAAAATGTAGGCTGGCAATGGCAAGGAAAGCATTTCTGAAGAAGAGAAATATGTTAAAATCGAGTATAGATTTAAGTGTCAGGAAGTCATTTCTGAAAGTATTTGTATGGAGTGTAGCCATGTATGGAAGTGAAACATGGACGATAAATAGTTTGGACAAGAAGAGAATAGAAGCTTTTGAAATGTGGTGCTACAGAAGAATGCTGATGATTAGATGGGTAGATCACATAACTAATGAGGAAGTATTGAATAGGATTGGGGAGAAGAGAAGTTTGTGGCACAACTTGACTAGAAGAAGGTAGGACATGTTCTGAGACATCGAGGCATCACCAATTTAGTATTGGAAGGCAGCGTGGAGGGTAAAAATCGTAGAGGGAGACCAAGAGATGAATACACTAAGCAGATTCAGAAGGATGTAGGTTGCGGTATGTACTGGGAGGTGAAGAGGCTTGCATAGGATAGAGTAGCATGGAAACCAGTCTCAGGACTGAAGACCACAACAACAACAACAACAACAATGTCTATTATCTCCTATTTCTAGTTTCAATGTTATTTTCAGTTTCGTACTATGTAATCCATGTTTGACTACTCCGTTTTATTGCCTTTCAGTAAGCCCTATGTAACTTATTAAACATTCTTTGAAATTATGTCGCTGACACAGGTGTCCAGTAAAAACATCCAATAAATAAATAAGCATGGACTCACTTGTGATGTTTTAGCCTCTTACCTATGTTCACCTACATTTTCCGTCCGCTGCCAAGAATGGATGATCAGCTTTGGATCCTAAAACGCGAATTCACTGCATTTACAGGATGATTGGTTTCGATATTAGGTGCGCTTCTTCGGCTGAATTCAAAACTTATAATCATGAACAGAAAAACGGATGTTTTACATTTTGCTCTCTTGGGCTCTTCACGTTCCGTATCGTGCGTAAAGCTGAGGTTTAATCAGCTATTAACAATTTGCATTAGGCCTACTCCTCGAGTTTAAAACATTAAATTTGACAACACGTACATATTTCCATGTTGCCTTGAAAACATGGTATCACAAGAAAAAACTTTTGTCTTTAGCTATTGAAACCGTTATCAGAATTTCAATTGTTAGTTCTCTAGGAAATGCTTTCATTCGTACGGATCATACTTAGATGTAATACGGAAGAATATTTGAACCATGGCTCATTTTTTTCAAAAGAAAGTGGATACAGACACGATAATAAAGTCCACAGAAACTATTGTAGATTTATTATGGAGTGTTTAAATATATTATAAACAGTTGTAAAATTTTGACTTGATAAATAAATAATGATACTTACAATATAAAAATGAAGACTCCATAAAAGCATTTACAAGTGAAAATAATTAACTTTTACAACAGTCTTTCTCCTGTGAAAAGCGGTAAACGTTATTTATAATAGTGTGTAATGTTATATTCTTCCCTCCGAATATCTGGCACAGTTATCATGAGAATAAAATAAGAAATCAGAGCATGCACGGAGTCTTACAGTCATTCTGCCCTCGCTCCATTCGCAAATGGATAAGACTGGGAGTCGCTACTAGTAGTGCAAAGTACCTACTGACATGTAGTATACAGTGGCTTGCGGAGTATGTATGTCGATGTAGACATACAACCAGCGGTGTTAACATATGATTAATCTATGAGCCAGAACATGCTTATAAGGCTTTAACATGCTCCTTTAATCTTGCATATAACGGGTCATGAGGAAACGTGCAACATATTTTGAGAAAGTCTGCCGAAACGGGGAAGGATAGAAATAGGGTTAACGAGGTCTCCGCGGAAATATATTAACGAAAAAAAAAACCGCAACACCATAAAGAAGTTGCTACATCTGAAAGATGATGTCAATTCAAATGTCGCACCAGACGCATAAGAGTAGCGTTAATAGGGCTGCTATGAGGAGGTAAATCATGTTTGCTTTAAACACAGGCTCGAACGGTCGTGAGCGTTAGTTACCTTTGAGACTGAATGTAGTGTGTTGAAATTGCCGGCCGGGATGGCCGAGCGGTTCTAGGCGCTGCAGTCTGGAACCGCGCGACCGCTACGGTCGCAGGCTCGAATCCTGCCTCAGGCATGGATGTGTGTGATGTCCTTAGGTTAGTTAGGTTTAAGTAGTTCTATGTTCTAGGAGACTGATGACCTTAGAAGTTAAGTCCCATAGTGCTCAGAGTCATTTGAACCATTTGTGTTGATGCTAGTCAAGAATTTCTTTAAGGCGACACAGACGCTATTATCAAAATCTCACTGACTTTCAACGAGGTCGTGAAATAGTGCTACGGGAAATTAAATGTTCCTTCTGCGATATTGCAGAAATACTTAGCAGGAATTTAGTCACTGTACATGATTACAGGCAGCGGTGTTTGCAGGAAGACCGGGCTGCGGACGGCCTCGTGGCACCACCCAGAAGGAAGACAATGGGGTTCGGCGTGGTGTATCTGCAGTAGCAATTTGAAGAGTTGTTGGCACCACAGTGACACAGCGAACCGTTACAAGTCGGGTACTAGGACAGCTCCGAACTTGACGCCCTCTAGCATGCGCTCCACTGACGCCAAACCACCGCCATTTGCGACTTCAATGGTGGCAAGCGAGAGGTCATTAGAGTGCAGGGCAGAGGTATGTTGTGTTTTCTGCTGAAAGCTGTTTCTGCCTCGGTGCCAGGGGCGGCCGTGCCCTGACTGCGAATTTGTACGTCAATCTGCTGATTCAACCTGTTGAGCTGTCATTCTCGAACAACAAATTTTTGGAAATTTGTGATAAGGTCTTATGGGACCAAACTGCTGAGGTCATCGGTCCCTAAGCCTACTCACTACTTAATCTAACTTAAACTAACTTACGCTAAGGACGACACACACACACATGCGAGGGTGGACTCGAACCTCCGACGGGGGGAGCCGCGCGGACCATGACAAGATGCCCAAGACCGCGCGGCTACTCCGCACGGCCATGAACAACATCCCAGGGCACTTTTCCACTAGGATAACGCTCGCCCACATACCGCTGTTGTAACCCAACAGGCTCTACACAGTGTCGACATGCTGCCTTGGCCTGCTCGATCACCAGATCGAGCACATATGGAACAACAACTACAGCGTCATCCACAACTAGCATTAACCGTCCCTGTATTGACCGACTGGGTGCAACAGCCATGGAAATCCATCCCACAAACTGACATCCCGCACATGTACAACACAATGCATGCATGTTCGCATGCTTGCATTCAATAGTCTGGCGGTTACATCTGTTACTAATGTTCGAGCATTTCACATTGTGATCTTGCAGTATCAATCACTGAAATATGTTACGTGGACAAACGTATTCAGGAAATTTCATTACTCTACAGTAATTATTTTTTGGTGCTGCGATTTTTACCGTCATTGTTATTATGAACTGTTGTACATTTTTGACTTGAGAAATGAATAATGATAATCTTAACATAAAAATTAAGACCAACATAAAACCAGTTCAGGGTGAAAATACTCAACTTTTACAAAGGTTTTTTTTTGCTCAGAAAATGTAGGAGAACATTATTCAAAGTATACTGTTTAACGTTTTTCACTTCCTATCGAATATCATAGTTATCATGAGAATAAGATAAGAAATTAAAACATGCACGGAGGACTACAATAACTCTCCTCTCGCTGCATTTGCAGATGGAATAGAACAGGTAATGGCTGGCAGTAGCGTTAAGTACCTACCGCTGTGCACTCTACAGTGCTTGCGGAGGATATAAGTTCATACAGACATGATCAATAATGCTAACATACGAAGGATGTGAGAGACAGAAACATACTTATAAGCCTTTAGCATGCTCCTCCAATCATTTGGCAATCATTCGGACACAACTGGCCATGAGGAAACGCTTATTATCTTCTTGAGAAAGTCTGTCTTCAACAGGGCTCAAATGGTTCAAATGGCTCTGAGCACTATGGGACTCAACTGCTGTGGTCATAAGTCCCCTAGAACTTAGAACTACTTAAACCTAACTAACCTAAGGACAGCACACAACACCCAGCCATCACGAGGCAGAGAAAATCCCTGACCCCGCCGGGAATCGAAACAGGGAACCCGGGCGTGGGAAGCGAGAACGCTACCGCACGACCACGAGATGCGGGCTCTTCAACAGGGAAGATAAGAAAAATGTTAAGGAGGTCTCCTTGGAAATATTCTTAACTAAATCGAATAACAGTTCATTCTTTGGGGCCGTGCGTTCTAGGCGATGCAGTCCGGAACCGCAGGACTGCTACGGTCGCAGGTTCGAATCCTGCCTCGGGCATGGATGTTTGTGATGTCCTTAGGTTAGTTAGGATTAAGTAGTTCTAAGTTCTAGGGGACTGATGACCTAAGATGTTACGTTCCATTGTGCTTAGAGCCATTTGAACCATTTTTCATTCTTTGGAATTATCGCTAGACAATGATAGTAATGTGGACTACGAAATCAGACGGAGATATCGATTTGGCCTTCACAGATATGCTAATGGGGTGAGACGTTCGACTGGCAGGACTCGCGCTGGCAAAGACCTTATGCGTATGTAACAACTATAGACAAAGCCACCGTCCGCTATGCATAACAAAGCGGCGCAGCAGGCCACAATCAGTTCGCTGTTCATAAAACCCTTAGCCACACTGTATAAGCCCTTCTGTGTTTCTGAATATCTCTTGGCTCACGACTCGATATTACTCTCTATTGTTTCCGTCGAACTTTTCTTTCGTCTCTGAATGTGAGTGCGGAACACTTGCTTGCCCATGGCAACCTTGCCCGGACCGGACATGTGACTGAGCACTTACGTAAAGAGACCACTTACGTAAGGAGATCACAAGTATGTAGCGAGTAATTTGGTTACTGCCGGAAAAGACACGGTGGGTCTTTTCCGTCAGTAATAAAATTACTCGCCACATATTTGTAATTTTCCAATATGATTGATTTAAATTTTGCTCGTAATTCGTCTACGTTCATCATAGTGGTATTAAATGTTGGCCATTCATTTTTTAAGTTGGATTCCAAAAACTGCTTATCTACTCTGTTTAACAAAAATACTCTCTTAGCCTTCTTGATTAACTTATTAACTTTAGTAACCATAGTCGGTATGATGGCATCATGATCACTAATCCCTGTATGTATACTGACGTCCGCAGCTAGTGGTCTAGTGACTAGCGTTGCTGCCTTTGGATCACGGGGTCCCGTGTTCGATTCCCGGCCGTGTCGGGGACATTCTCCGCCAGGTAACTGGGTGTTTGTGTTCTCCTTATCGTTTCACCACCCTTCGGGAAACTGGGGAATCTGGACAGTGAAAAGATTGGGAATTTGTACGGGTGCTGATAACCGTGCAGTTGAGCGCCCCTCAAACCAAATATCATCATCATCATCATTACACTGACATCGTCGGTAAGGTCAGGTTTGTTTGAAGCTGCAAGGTCTAAACTATTTCCGTTATGTGTGGGCTCTTGATGTTCAAACGTGCTTCACAAGACAGTCTGTCTGTACCCACTGCAATGAATTCATAGACGTCCCAGTCTGTACTCGTTAGGTTAAAGTCGCCTTCAACTTATATTGCATGATGTGGATATTTTCGCTCTACTGACCGCAAATTTTCTTTGATTGACATAAATTTGTGACATTGGAATCGCATCGCCAGTGAAAACATCCAACAATTAATTTGATTTCATCTAGACGTGTTATTTGCTTCTACATAACTTCAAAGTCAACACTCAAATTCGACTTCAACAGAGACAATATTTTTTCCGACAGCAGTAAACACTCCCGCTCTTTTGCCGTCTAATCTGTTTCTCCGATATACGTTCGATGGCTCGATAAATATTTCAGAGCTACCTACTTCGGGGTTCAACCTGCTCTCGCTCCAGAGAGTGGCTGGAGCACGACAGATTTTCTGGAGTACAATAAAGCAGCGAATTTTGTTACGAACCACTTCGACAACTTGCCGATAAAATTTTGTCAGTCGAAGTGTCTTTAGTCTGAACGCGGTCTGATTTCACTAGCGGCGGGTCGACTGACGAGTGTTATAAAAGTAACTCAAACTACCGCCAAGTTAAAAAAAATGCGCATTCCACAAGCACTCTGCTACCCGAGTAACTGCTTCCTGCGTGTAGTGCACACCTAATCTATAGAGAGGAGCCCTGCAATTACCTGCGAGATTAAGCTGATCCAGAAATTTGCAACCAAGAGCGTCACAGAATCGATGAATCCTTTGGCTGAAACCTCCACACGGTTCCAAACCTAACGACTCCAAACATTTCTAGGAACAACGCTGCAAATTTTGCGATCTGCTTGCACTCCGTGCCAGCAGCCTTCACTACTTCCGTCAGCCTCCGTTATGAATTGATGGACTCAGAACCTAAGTAACAGTCGTCGTTGGTGTCGACGTGAGCTGCAACCTGCAGATGACTCCACCTTGCACGCTCAGTAGTTGCAGCTAAGGCATCTTCCACATATCGCATGAGTCCCTCTGGCGGACACACCGAGTGCACATTGGTTCTATTTCCGACACTGAACGCTGCTTACCTTAGGGGATCCATAACGCGACTAACATTGGAGCTCCCGGTAACTAGCAAATCCCACCTCCCTTGTGTTTGATGGGACCCTGCTGAAGGAGCAGCCATCTGTCCACTCACAGGGTGAATGGATGAGGACAGACAGACAGCATCCACATTGGCACTCTGGCTCGAGCAACGCGAACTTGTCACCACTTGCTACTCAGCTTGCAGCGAGGGCAGTTCCATCGGAAGCACACTAGAAAGTGCCTTACTAACATACCCAGTGGATGAAACAAGAGACACCTGAGGTGTCGCATGCGACGCGCCAGATTCTCCGGCACCGCAACGAAATGGTTGAAATGGCTCTAAGCACTATGGGACTTAACATCTGAGGTCAACAGTCCCCTAGGCTTAGAACTACTTAAACCTAACTAAGGTAAGCACATCACACACATCCATGCGATTCGAACCTGTGACCGCAGCAGCAGCAGCGCGGTTCCGGACTGAAGCGCCTAGAACCGCTCGGTCACAGAGGCCGGCGCACCGCAACACCCCGATGCAGCAACCTGAAGAGTGCTAACTATAACCGAAAGCTCCTTCAGCTGTTCGTGAACTGTGGCCTACTCCTCCTGCGTTCACTCACAGTATGCACGTATCCTTCACGTCCCAGTACGACCAACTTAAGAAGTAAACTATTAAACCACACACAGAGAAACCGAAGTATGCAACCTGCTATACTCTGGACTTGGGATCAATGGAGGCTGAGTTATTTAATTGAACTACAAAGAGAAATGACAGCTGTGCTACATACTGCCTGAATCTACTTTTTTTTTACAGTTACAAAATCGCACGATTACACCTCTTAAACAGGAAATCAACCACAGAGTAAAAAAATAAAGTACGAAGGAAACACAGAAAAAGCTAAATACCTAACATGCACCTCTGCTAGAGCATAACGGGCGACAGCTGGAAACTGAACGTCAGTGTGCCTTCATGACGCTAGCGTCTATAACGCACGCAGGTGGCCTGCTAAGTCGCAAGGAGCTGACGTCTCATAGTCTTTGCCCAAGAGGTAAACATTTATATTTGCACCCCACCATATGTGTTGACACATCACACACGTCTGTTGTAACACTATGTTACTTTGTGACTTCTTTCAAATAACGATAATAGCTGCTGGTTCATTGTAATATTGCAGGACGACAACTTTACGTCACTTTTATTAGACCTTTACACAATTTAGTGTGGTGCTCTTGGTACTAATCTGTATGTAAACCATACCTCATGTCTGTATGAAAGCTCATCATATCTGTTTCATTCCATGCTGTCTCAACATTAAAACTGAAAACCACGCACTTTCTAAATAGCTGTGATTATATTATCTCCCCATATTACAGTTGTTTCGAGGGTTCGTGAAGTCAGATAATAATCTACAACATCTACCAAATTTACCGGCAATTAAGTACTGAAATTAACAGGAAACCTTGCTGGAAGTAGCCTTATACAGCATTTATTAACATGGAATCTACTAATGTTCTATCGTATTCTTGGTTTTTAGTAGAGGCTGATGTATGGCGTTGAAATTCTCCAGCTCGACAAGATCATTTAAATTTCTTTTTGCTTCGGAGAATAAATGCCATTTACTTACTGCTTTCCTCCAGTGATTAGTGTTTACTGTTCTTTATTTAATTATTACACTACTGGCCATTAAAACTGCTACACCACGAAGATGACGTGTTACAGACGCGAAATTTAACCGACAGCAAGAAGATGCTGTGATATGCAGATGATTAGCTTTTCGCACAATTCACACAAGGTTGGCGCCTGTGGCGACACCTACAACGTGCTGACATGAAAGTTTCCAACCGATTTCTCATACACAAACAGCAGTTGACCGGCGTTGCAGGGGGAAACGTTGTTGTGATGTCTCATGCAAAGAGGAGAAATGCGTACCATCGCGTTTCCGACTTGGATAAAGGTCGGATTGTAGCCTATCGCGATTGCGGTTTATCGTTTCGCGACATTGCTTCTCGCGTTGATCGAGATCCAATGACTGTTAGCAGAATATGGAATCGGTGGGTTCAGGAGGGTAATACGGAACGTCGTGCTGGATCCCAACGGCCTCTTATCACTAGCAATCGAGATGACAGCCATCTTACACGCATGGCTGTAACGAATCGTGCAGCCACGTCTCGATCCCTGAGTCAACAAATGGGGACGTTTGCAAGACAAAAACCATCTGCACGAACAGTTCGACGACGTTTGCAGCAGCATGGACTATCAGCTCGGAGGCTATGGCTGCGGTTACCCTTGACGGTGCATCACTGATAGGAGCACCTGCGATGGTGTACTCAACAACGAACCTGGGTGCACGAATGGCAAAACGTCATTTTTTCGGATGAATCCAGGTTCTGTTTACAGCATCATGATGGTCGCATCCGTGTTTGGTGACATCGCGGTGAATGCACATTGGAAGCGTGTATTCGTCATCGCCATACTGGCGTATCACCCGGCGTGATAGTATGGGGTGCCATTGGTTACACGTCTCGGTCACCTCTTGTTTGCACTGACGGCACTTTGAACAGTGGACGTTACATTTCAGATGTGCTACGACCCGTGGCTCTACCCTTCATTCGATCCCTGCGAAACCCTACATTTCAGCAGAATAATGCACGACCGCATGTTGCAGGTCCTGTACGGGCCTTTCTGGATACAGAAAATGTTCGACTGCTGCCCTGGCCAGCACATTCTCCAGATCTCTCCCCAACTGAAAACGTCTGGTCAATGGTGGCCGAGCAACTGGCTCGTCACAATATGCCAGTCACTACTCTTGATGAACTGTGGTATCGTGTTGAAGCTACACGGGCAGCTGTACCTGTACACGCCATCCAAGCTCTGTTTGATTTAATGCCCAGGCTTATCAAGGCCGCTATTACGGCCAAAGCTGGTTGTTCTGGGTACTGATTTCCCAGTTGCGTGAAAATGTAATCACATGTCAGTTCTAGTATAATATATTTGTCCAATGAATACCCGTTTATCATCTGCATTTCTTCTTGGTGTAGCAATTTTAATGGGCAGTAGTGTATCTCTTTTGAAACAGCTACTGCTTCACTTTCATGCAATTTCTCACTGTGATCGACGTTATAGAATTGTTCAAATGGTTGAAATGGCCTGAGCACTATGGGACTTAACAACTTTTGTCATCAGTCCCCTAGAACTTAGAACTACTTAAACCTAACTAACCTAAGGACATCACACACATCCATGCCCAAGGCAGGATTCGTACCTGCGACCGTAGCGCCTAGAACCGCTCGGCCACTCCGGCCGGCAGCGCAATGGAAGCATTTTCGCTTTATCGTAACCAAGATAGGCACAAAATCAACAACTACCACAACAGTACAAATTTACATGCCAACCGGGTCAGCGATGATGATGGTAAGACTGAAAGAACATACGATAAAATGAAGTAAATCGTGTTGGGAAACTGAAATTCGACAGTATTAAAAGAAGGGAAAATAGGAAGAGGACAAGGACTAGAGGGAAGGAGTGACAGAGGAAATCACGTGGTAGAATTTGATACAGAATATACAAGAAATTTACTCATCGCTAATACTTAGTTTAAAAATCGTGAAAGAAGGTTGTATTTAGTAATAAATCTGGAGACATAGGAATGTTTCAAACAAGTTATGTAACGGCAAGACAAACATTTCAATAGCAGATTTCAAACTACAAAACTTTTCCAAGGGTATATGTCACTTCTGTTTACAATTTGTTGATTATGAGCTGCAGATTAAAACCGAAGACATTGCAAAAAGCTAAGACATTGAAAAGATGGGACCTGGACAAACTGAAAGAACCGGAGGTTATTGAGAGTTTCAGAAGCAGCACTAGACAACGATTGTAACAAGGTACTGGAATAGACAGAAGAAGGAGTGACAAGTTTGAAAATTGACGTAGTGGAGGCAGCAGAGGATAACGCACGATATATTGGACCTAATTCACAGAAGGAGAAACACAAAAATGCGCCAAATGCCGCAGGCAAAAAGGAATACAGATGTCTAAAAAATGAGATTTTTCAGGAAGCATAAAATGGCAAAGCAAGAAGGGCTGGAAGAAAAATGCAACAATGCAGAAGCATGGATAATGAGGGTAAAGATAGGCGCTGCCACTAGGAAATTTAAAGAAACCTTTGAAGAAATATGAAGCAGCTGTGTGAATATTAAGGACTCATTGGTAAAACAGTACTATGCAAAAAAGGGAAAGCTGGAAGGGCTATAAAGAAGGGCTATGCAAGTGATACAACTCGAAAGTAATATTATAAAAGGGGAAGGGGAAGAAGATGAAGAGGAGTTAAGAGATATGTTAGTGCGAGAAGAATTCGACAGAGCTACGAGCGTTCTAAGTCGAAACAAGATCCTTGGAGTAGATGACATTCCTTAGAAGTACTGAGGTCCTTGTGCGGGCTAACCATGACAAAAATACTTCACCTTGTTTACAAGTTCTATGAGACAGGAGAAATACCTCAGACGGTAAGAAGAATGTAACACTGCGGATTTCAAAGAAGACTAATGCTGACAAGAGTGAATATTACCGAATCATCAGTTTAGTAAGACATGCTTGCAAAATACTGACACGAATTATTTACAGAAGAAGGTGTAGCGGAAGATCTCCCTGCCTCATGGAATGAGGGCATGTGACACTGTCGAAGGTGATCCGAGCGTCGGGTGGAGACATTAAGCTCGGCGGCCCCTTTGATGCTTTTAGAGAGGAGTGGGCAATGTGCCGTCACCAGATTTTACTCTCTCCCTTCTCTCATCATCATACGACGGAAACATGACGCCACAATAAACACACACACCCATTACAGTCATCCACACTCGCCCACATGCCCGTTTCTCAAACTTTTGACAGTCTGTTAACTAGCATACGGAATAGGTTCTCAGATATGTGAGTTGCTCAATGACGTCTTAAGTAATACTATACAGTACAGTGGCCTCGACAACGAGTGTTCATCATATACAGTGCCCCAGAGAAGCTTGATTGGACCGCTCTAAGTCCGTATATACACTCCTGGAAATGGAAAAAAGAACACATTGACACCGGTGTGTCAGACCCACCATACTTGCTCCGGACACTGCGAGAGGGCTGTACAAGCAATGATCACACGCACGGCACAGCGGACACACCAGGAACCGCGGTGTTGGCCGTCGAATGGCGCTAGCTGCGCAGCATTTGTGCACCGCCGCCGTCAGTGTCAGCCAGTTTGCCGTGGCATACGGAGCTCCATCGCAGTCTTTAACACTGGTAGCATGCCGCGACAGCGTGGACGTGAACCGTATGTGCAGTTGACGGGCTTTGAGCGAAGGCGTATAGTGGGCATGCGGGAGGCCGGGTGGACGTACCGCCGAATTGCTCAACACGTGGGGCGTGAGGTCTCCACAGTACATCGATGTTATCGCCAGTGGTCGGCGGAAGGTGCACGTGCCCGTCGACCTGGGACCGGACCGCAGCGACGCACGGATGCACGCCAAGACCGTAGGATCCTACGCAGTGCCGTAGGGGACCGCACCGCCACTTCCCAGCAAATTAGGGACACTGTTGCTCCTGGGGTATCGGCGAGGACCATTCGCAACCGTCTCCATGAAGCTGGGCTACGGTCCCGCACACCGTTAGGCCGTCTTCCGCTCACGCCCCAACATCGTGTAGCCCGCCTCCAGTAGTGTCGCGACAGGCGTGAATGGAGGGACGAATGGAGACGTGTCGTCTTCAGCGATGAGAGTCGCTTCTGCCTTTTTGCCAATGATGGTCGTATGCGTGTTTGGCGCCGTGCAGGTGAGCGCCACAATCAGGACTGCATACGACCGAGGCACACAGGGCCAACACCCGGCATCATGGTGTGGGGAGCGATCTCCTACACTGGCCGTACACCACTGGTGATCGTCGAGGGGACACTGAATAGTGCACGGTACATCCAAACCGTCATCGAACCCATCGTTCTACCATTCCTAGACCGACAAGGGAACTTGCTGTTCCAACAGGACAATGCACGTCCGCATGTATCCCGTGCCACCCAACGTGCTCTAGAAGGTGTAAGTCAACTATCCTGGCCAGCAAGATCTCCGGATCTGTCCCCCATTGAGCATGTTTGGGACTGGATGAAGCGTCGTCTCACGCGGTCTGCACGTCCAGCACGAACGCTGGTCCAACTGAGGCGCCAGGTGGAAATGGCATGGCAAGCCGTTCCACAGGACTACATCCAGCATCTCTACGATCGTCTCCATGGGAGAATAGCAGCCTGCATTGCTGCGAAAGGTGGATATACACTGTACTAGTGCCGACATTGTGCATGCTCTGTTGCCTGTGTCTATGTGCCTGTGGTTCTGTCAGTGTGATCATGTGATGTATCTGACCCCAGGAATGTGTCAATAAAGTTTCCCCTTCCTGGGACAATGAATTCACGGTGTTCTTATTTCAATTTCCAGGAGTGTACATAACTGATCTGACGGACAGAACGAGCTGCAATCTGCGGCTATTTGCTTGTGATGCTGTGGTGTAAGGGACACTGTCGTCGTTGAGTGGCTGTACGAGCATACAAGATTATTTAGATAAAATTGTAAATGTAGAAAAATGTAAGTTATGCAGATGAATAGGAAAAATAATGGCATAATGTTCGAACAAAGCATTAGTAGTATACTGATTGACACAGACACGTTGATTAAATATCTAGGCGTAATGAAACTTCCTGGCAGATTAAAACTGTGTGCCCGACCGAGACTCGAACTCGGGACCTTTGCCTTTCGCGGGCAAGCGCTCTACCATCTGAGCTACCGAAGCACGACTCTCGCCCGGTACTCACAGCTTTACTTCTGCCAGTATCTCGTCTCCTACCTTCCAAACTTTACAGAAGCTCTCCTGCGAACCTTGCTTCGGTAGCTCAGATGGTAGAGCGCTTGCCCGCGAAAGGCAAAGGTCCCGAGTTCGAGTCTCGGTCGGGCACACAGTTTTAATCTGCCAGGAAGTTTCATATCAGCGCACACTCCGCTGCAGAGTGAAAATCTCATTCTGGATCTAGGCGTAATGTTCCAAAGTGAAATAAAATGTAGCCAGCAGTGAGGACGGTAGTAGGGAACACTAATTGTCGACTTCGGTTTAATGAGCGATAAAGCAGACCGCGCATAGGACACCAGTGTGACCAGTTCTAGAGTACTTCTCGAGTGTTTGGGACCCACACCAGGTTGCATTAAAGAATGACAGCGAAGCAGTTTAGGAGGGTGTTGCTAGATTATTAACCGAAAATATGACAATCACGCGAGAGTTACAGAGATCATTTCTGAACTCTACTTTCCCTGGAGAGAACACTCGGAACACTCGTGGAACACTAAAGAGAAAATTTATTGCACTGTCATTTGGAGTTGACTGCAGAACGATTGTACAGCCGCCAACGCACATTTAAGGTCCACGAAGACGTGGCAAGAGAAAGCAGGACTCGTACAGTAGGAGTCATACGGAGGCTCATGGAAAATCGCTTTTCCCTCGTTGTAGCGGAACAGGAAAGGAAATGTCTAGTGGTGACAGAAGGTACACTCCGCCAGGAACCACACGGTTGCTTAAGAAGTATGTGTATGGATGTAGATACTCATAACACATGAGTCTGACATTTCGCGAAGGGAAGATCCCAGTGTGCGCGACAGACAGGAAAAATCTTGAGAATTAGGCTTTTGAACCTGCCACTGGTGGTCTCCCAGCCAACAACACCACACAACTTCACTTTTTTACGGATACTGGAGCGCAGTTTGTGTCGGACTGGACTCAGGCCTTCGGTCCGATTTCCCGCGAATAAACGTCTGTTATAAAAACTATGGAGTGGTTTGTGGCGTAAGTTGTTTTTCACACCGCAAATTGCTAATGATGCGTGACTTCTGGACGTAGCCGCAAATAGGACTTCGTTTGACGCAACGGGAACTCAGAAGTACGGTCTAATGAAACGATTCCGTGTTATTCTAGAACAAGTTATAGTTCACATCTGTATTGAAACGACAGCAGAATGAGCAACTTCTAACCAAAGTAGTTACTACTGTGTCGCAACGAAGTTACTGCATTTCAGAACAAGCTATCGTTCACTTCTATATAGAAACGAAGGAAGAATAAGTAAGTTCCATCCAAGTGAAGTTAATATTGTGTCGCAACGAAGCTGCTGCAATCATATTGACTGTTTTAACATATTACTTTTACTATTATTATTATCATATTCCTTTCTCAGGCGTTATGTCTGGTTAAAAATGGAAAGTGACGCGGACCTTGATCAAGCTTGACTTCCTTTTAACTGTGTGGTATATGTTACATTGCATTTAGGAAATTTCGGGTAATTGAACATGTATCAATAATTACAGATTTCTGTAGTTGTGTATATACATTTGGACGTAGCTGTATTGCGTTGATGTACTGGTAGATATTATGTGGTATGACTCCTGTAGTTGATAGTATAATTGGTATAATGTCAACTTTATCCTGATGCCACATGTACTTGAGTTCCTCAGCCAGTTGGATGTATTTTTCAATTTTTTCTCCTGTTTTCTTCTGTATATTTCTTGTACTGGGTATCAATATTTCGATTAGTTGTGTTAATTTCTTATTTTTATTGGTGAGTATGATGTCAGGTTTGTTATGTGGTGTTGTTTTATCTGTTATAATGGTTCTGTTCCAGTATCATTTGTATTCATCATTCTCCAGTTCATTTTTTGGTGCATACTTGTATGTGGGAACGTGTTGTTTTATTACTTTATGTTGTATGGCAAGCTGTTGATGTATTATTTTTGCTATATTGTCATGTCTTCTGGCATATTCTCTATTTGCTAGTATTGTACATCCGCTTGTGATTTGGTCTACTGTTTCTATTTGTTGTCTGCAAAGTCTGCATTTATCTCCAGAATGAGATTTTCACTCTGCAGCGGAGTGTGCGCTGATATGCGCATTTACCTGTTGTGGTATTGGGATCTTTAATAATATGCTTGCTGTATTATCTGGTGTTTATTGTTTGATCCTGTATTGCAATCATGAATCCGTCCGTCTCACTGTATATATTGCCTTTTCTTAGCCGTGTGTTGGATGCGTCTTGATCGTTGTGTGGCTGTGTTAGATGATACGGGTGCTTGCCATGTAGTGTTTTCTTTTTCCAATTTACTATCTTTGTATCTGTTGATGTTATGTGATCTAAAGGGTTGTAGAAGTGGTTATGAAATTGCAATGGTGTAGCCGATGTATTTATATGAGTGATTGCTTTGTGTATTTTGCAAATTTCTGCTCGTTCTATAAAGAATTTTCTTGGATTGTCTACCTGTCCATAAAGTAGGTTTTTTTATGTCGATAAATCCCCTTCCTCCTTCCTTTCTGCTTAATGTGAATCTTTCTGTTGCTGAATGTAAGTGATGTACTCTATATTTTTTGGCATTGTCATCGTGTAAGTGTATTGAGTGCTTCTAGGTCTGTTTTACTCCATTTCACTACTCCAAATGAGTAGGTCAATATTGGTATAGCATAAGTGTTTATAGCTTTTGTTTATTATTATTATTATTATTATTTGCATACCACGATACCAAGACTAACAAAATTATCACATGCAGCTTCCTGGAGAAGGATTTAGATCACTAAATTACATACATATTGCTCTCAATAGTATGGTTACTTATCTTAATTCAGGCAGTTGCTTCTGAGACTACAATATCAGGTATTAAACGCCTAGAAGAATTTTATCATATTTAGGAAAGATTAACAAAGTAGAGTGGTATTTAGACATGACATTCGAATGCGCCAGTGAAGGAAAAGTTCCGAACACACAGCTGATCTGGCGGTGGCTTACCACTGCCCAGAAATGGAAGAAGGGCACTATGAAGTATTAGTCCCGGTTCTGTAATAAAATAGCGCTTCGCAACGGTCAGATTAAATTATTCGTGACAGGCCGCTGCTGATGAGCGGCGGCCTCTGTGGTGTTACGGATAATGCGTGGCCGACGGTAGATCTGGTGAGACCGCCCACTGTTACATGGTCGAACGCCCTGGCTAAGTTGGTACCACTGCACTCTTCTTCCCTTCAGGAATATTGGTAGAACAGAAGCATTGCTTCACAATCGAGATTTATCTGTTGACAACACATTTCGCAACCAACATTATCAACTGAAAGTGAACGTAGTAAACATGGAAATTAGAGATGACACTGAGGTGAGAGAAGTCATAGTATAGCGATATGTACGAATACAGATGGCGGTAGCATCTTGAGCACAAGGAACAAAAGGGAATCGCATTGATGGAGTTGTCATTTGGACTGAGATGACTAATGTGAAACGCTTCCGGCATGATTATGGCCGCACGACGCGAGATAACCAAATTTGAACTCTAAACGGTAGTTGTAGCTACGCGCATGGCACATACCATTTCGGAAATCGTTAGGGAAGTTAATATTCCTAGGTCTACAGTGTCAAGAGTATGCTGAGAACATCGAATTTGAGGCATCACCTCACACTTCGTACAACGCAGTGGCCACCGGCCTTCACTTAACGACCGAGAGCAGTGGCTTTTGCATGAAGTTGTTAGTGCTAAGAGACAAGCAACAGTGCGTGAAACAACTGCAGAAATAAACGTGGGAAGTACGAGGAACGTATCCGTTAGGGCAGTGTGGCGAAATCTGGCGTTAATGTGCTATGACAGCAGACGAGCGAGGCAAGCACATTTGCTGACAGCACAGCGTCGCCTGCAGCGCCTTTCCTGGGCTCGTGATCATATGAGTTGGATCCTTGACGAGTGGAAAACCGCATCCTGGTCAAATAAGTCTCTATTTCAGTTGCTGAGAGCTGACGGCAGAGTTCGAGTGTGGCGCAGACCCCACGAAGCCGTGGACCCAAGTTGTCAATAATTCACTGTGGAAGCTGGTGGTGGCTCCATAATGCTATGTAGGATGTGTTCCCATGGAATGGACCGAGTCCTCTGGTGAACTGAAGCGATCATTGACTGGAAATGGACATGTTTGGCTACTTGGAGAGCATTTGAAGCCATTCATGGCCTTCGTGTTCCCAAACAACTATGGAATTATTGCAGATGACAGTGTCCCACGTCACTGGCTACACAGTTCTTCGCGATGAGTTTGAAGAACATTCTGGACGATTCGAGCGAATGATTTGGCCACCGAGATCGCCGTCTTGAATCCCATCGAACATTTATGGGACATAATTGAGAGGTCAGTTCGTGCACAAAATCCTGCACCGGAAAGACTTTCGCTGTTATGAACGGCTATAGAAGAAGCATGAGATAATAATTCTGCAGGGAACTCCCGACGTCTTGTTGAGTCCATGCGAGGTCGAGTGGCTCAACTACACCGGGCAAGTGGAGCTCCGATACGGTATTGCGTAGTATCCTATGACTTTTGTCTCCTAACTACACTCCTGGAAATGGAAAAAAGAACACATTGACACCGGTGTGTCAGACCCACCATACTTGCTCCGGACACTGCGAGAGGGCTGTACAAGCAATGATCACACGCACGGCACAGCGGACACACCAGGAACCGCGGTGTTGGCCGTCGAATGGCGCTAGCTGCGCAGCATTTGTGCACCGCCGCCGTCAGTGTCAGCCAGTTTGCCGTGGCATACGGAGCTCCATCGCAGTCTTTAACACTGGTAGCATGCCGCGACAGCGTGGACGTGAACCGTATGTGCAGTTGACGGACTTTGAGCGAGGGCGTATAGTGGGCATGCGGGAGGCCGGGTGGACGTACCGCCGAATTGCTCAACACGTGGGGCGTGAGGTCTCCACAGTACATCGATGTTGTCGCCAGTGGTCGGCGGAAGGTGCACGTGCCCGTCGACCTGGGACCGGACCGCAGCGACGCACGGATGCACGCCAAGACCGTAGGATCCTACGCAGTGCCGTAGGGGACCGCACCGCCACTTCCCAGCAAATTAGGGACACTGTTGCTCCTGGGTTATCGGCGAGGACCATTCGCAACCGTCTCCATGAAGCTGGGCTACGGTCCCGCACACCGTTAGCCTGTCTTCCGCTCACGCCCCAACATCGTGCAGCCCGCCTCCAGTGGTGTCGCGACAGGCGTGAATGGAGGGACGAATGGAGACGTGTCGTCTTCAGCGATGAGAGTCGCTTCTGCCTTAGTGCCAATGATGGTCGTATGCGTGTTTGGCGCCGTGCAGGTGAGCGCCACAATCAGGACTGCATACGACCGAGGCACACAGGGCCAACACCCGGCATCATGGTGTGGGGAGCGATCTCCTACACTGGCCGTACACCACTGGTGATCGTCGAGGGGACACTGAATAGTGCACGGTACATCCAAACCGTCATCGAACCCATCGTTCTACCATTCCTAGACCGGCAAGGGAACTTGCTGTTCCAACAGGACAATGCACGTCCGCATGTATCCCGTGCCACCCAACGTGCTCTAGAAGGTGTAAGTCAACTATCCTGGCCAGCAAGATCTCCGGATCTGTCCCCCATTGAGCATGTTTGGGACTGGATGAAGCGTCGTCTCATGCGGTCTGCACGTCCAACTGAGGCGCCAGGTGGAAATGGCATGGCAAGCCGTTCCACAGGACTACATCCAGCATCTCTATGATCGTCTCCATGGGAGAATAGGAGCCTGCATTGCTGCGAAAGGTGGATATACACTGTACTAGTGCCGACATTGTGCATGCTCTGTTGGCTGTGTCTATGTGCCTGTGGTTCTGTCAGTGTGATCATGTGATGTATCTGACCCCAGGAATGTGTGAATAAAGTTTCCCCTTCCTGGGACAATGAATTCACGGTGTTCTTATTTCAATTTCCAGGAGTGTATATACTACACAACGTCAAGAGGAGTTCTGCTGAAGATGCTCCCAAACGGCCCAACCGAAGCGTTGAGTTGAGAAAATGCGATCTCTTTGTTCAATGCGATAGCATACAAATGTAGTGCTGATTTGCAAATTAATAAACAAGCCCTTATAGTTGGGAAAAATGCATCTGTGGTACGTGTGTTGCAATGGTTACGAAAGTGGCTTGCCCACTCTCTTCCTCCATTTGAGGTGTCGTGGACACTGGTCACTGAACCATATGAGGTACAGCTGTTGTTCGTATTTAGAATTCACGTCGTCTCCACTGCACCCTCATTTCACAGACTGAATCAAATAGCTCCCCATGCCACCACTTCATGAGTTTGAGACATACGGGTCTTTGAAAACTTTGCTTCTAGTAACCTGTTACCATGCCGTCTACGGACACGTTGGCATCGATCTTACCGCCACAAACAGGAGTGATATTCGACACTGATCACCACAGAAGGCCCCTCGAAGTACCTCTTGACTTTGGCTCTGCACCACGTACACTGAGGTGACGAAAGTCATGGGATACCTCTTAATATCGTGTAGGATCTCCTTTTGCCCGGCGTAGTCAACTAGACGTGGCATGGACTCAGCAAGTCGCTATAAGTTCCCTACAGTAATACTGAGCTGTGCTGCCTCTATAGACGTCTATAGTAGCGAATGTGTTTCCGGTGCAGGATTTTGTGCACGAACTGGCCTCTAGACTATCTGCTGTAAATGTTCGATGGCAATCATGTCGGGCGGTCTGGGTGGCCAAGTCATTCACTGGAAATTTTCAAACCAACAGTCCGTAATAAGAGGTAATTCCTGAAATTTAGAATTCTCGGTACACTCTTTACGCTGCGGATCTCATAATATTGAATTCACTAACGATTTTCGAAATGGAATGTCCCATGCGTCTAACTCCAACCAACATTCAGTGTTCAGAGTCTGTTAATTCCCGTCGTGCGGCCATAATCATGTCGGACAGTTTTTCACATGAATCAACTGAGTTCAAAAGACAACTTCGCGAATACACTGCCCTTTTATACCTTGCGTACGCGATACTATCGCCATTTCTGTATGTGCGTATCACTATCCCACCTCTGTGTTTGCCGGTGTTGTCTCTTAAAGGGTGCCATTGGTAAATTAAGTATGAAAACTCGAGATATCAGTTCAGCTTCCAGTAATCTCTTCCCAATGGAGAAGCTCTGCCTGTAAGATTTTCCCGACTTATAGCTGTTGTCATCCATCCATTCGTGGGAGCGTACCGAATTGTCCCACTATCTTGTCGCAGTATAAAAAGAAGGAAGGAGGATGAGGAGTGTTTTTACATCTGACAGATGATATCTATTGAGATTTCGCATCAGTCACGTAAGAGTGGCGCTAGAAGCGATCCGGTGAGAATGCAAATCAGGTTTTCTTTAAATACACGCTGTAACGATCATTAGCGTTTGATGCTTTTGGGAATGGACGTGGTGGGTTGATGTTTGTCAAGAGTACCTTTAAGGCGACAAAGAGGCCATTATCAACACTTCACTGAGTTTGAACAGGGTCGTGTTATACGACTACGAGAAGTTGGATCTACCTTCTGCGATACTGTAGAAATATTATGCAGGAATGTAGCCACTTTATATGATTTCTGGCAGCGGTATTCACCAGAGTGTACTGTGGCAAGAAGAACATGCTCCGAACGGCCGTGTGCCACTACCGATAGGGAAGTCCAGCTTGTTCGGCGTATGGGTCTAGAGCATCGTATGCATCTGCAGCGGCAATGTGAGCAGCGGTTGGTACTTCAGTGACACAACGAGCACCGGTTACTTCAAGGACAGCTCCGAGGTAGAAGCCTCGTCCTTCATTCCACTGACCCCAAACCGCCACCATTTTTGACTTTAGTGTTGTCAAGCGAGAGCTCATTGGAGGGCAGGGTGGAAGCCTGTTAAGTTTTCTTATCATTGGTCAATAAGCAATAAAGTGACATTGAACATAAAGAACACTAATGCCACGAATTTAAGTTTGAAGAGTAAAAATGACAGTGTTAAATTAAATGTAGATGGCACCTCTATAGACTGTGTAACAAGTGCATAATTTCTAAGAATGAATATTGATTCTCAGTTGAAGTGGTGTGAACACACAAAGGTACTTGCAAACAGAATGTCATCAGCATGTTATGCCCTTAGAATCCTACCATCAGTGTGTAACATGCAGTGTCTTTTAGTTGCATATTATTCATATGTACACTCAGTTCTTAGCTATGGCATTCTTGTTTGGGGAACAAATACACAAAATATGAACACAGTTTTAAAACTCCAGAAAAGAGCCATAAGAATAATAACCAAAAATACTAATCGAGTTCATTGTAAAAGCCCGCATCTCGTGGTCGTGCGGTAGCGTTCTCGCTTCCCACGCCCGGGTTCCCGGGTTCGATTCCCGGCGGGGTCAGGGATTTTCTCTGCCTCGTGATGGCTGGGTGTTGTGTGCTGTCCTTAGGTTAGTTAGGTTTAAGTAGTTCTAAGTTCTAGGGGACTGATGACCATCGCTGTTAAGTCCCATAGTGCTCAGAGCCATTTGAACCATTTGAATCATTGTAAAGATCTATTCAAAACACTGGGGATTTTAACTACTCCATGTGAATACATTTACCAGTCAGTTGTACACATCAAAAATAACGTTGGTAATTACTGCACAAACAGCTCTGCAACAAGAGATAAACTCAACTTACATTCACCAAGAAAAAATAAACATAAAACTCAAAACAGAATTTTCCATCAAGGAATAAAACTGTATAATATACTACCAAAAGAGAGTAAAGAAATTGCAAAAATACATTTATTTAAAAAGGCAGCTAAAAGGTACCTGTTATGCAATACATTCTATACATTGACGGATTACTTAGCTAAAACAGATTAGTGGTTTGATAAAAAAATGTTATAAAAATAAATAATAATAATAGTAATAATGATTATAAAATATCCAACTTTCCTCATAACACCTTCACTTTATGTTTTTCTCCTTATTTTTTCCTATCTAGGAATACTTACCACCAAGCTATGCATAGCAAAAAACCAACACCGCTTCCTCTATCTGAGCTCAACATCTCACTCATTATGGAGGGATGCTGACTCAGATTTTCAGGATAGCAAATGGGAAGCTGCGGTACAGAAAATGTCAGATCACCAGTGTGTGTGTGTGTGTGTGTGTGTGTGTGTGTGGGTGTGTGTTTAGTGAGTGAAGTGGTATGAAACAATGTGTGTATAGTGTGTGCAGTGATTGACAGTGAGATATGAGATAACAGTGTGACATTACATTATTTATTAAGTTATTTGTAAAAAAAAAGTATTGTATACCAGGAGTAAATCTAATGTTTGTCCCTAACTAGAAGTCTGTAAATATATATGTATACGAATTAGCTTATTTTAAATTGACCTAAATTTGTTAATACGTTGACATGTCCTATATCCTTGTAAAAAGAGATCTAAGGATGAATAAAGCTACTACTACTGCTACTACTATTACTAGTAATGAAAGGTGATTCTGCGTCGGTGCCAGCGATGACCGTGTGTTGGTTAGAAGGAGACAAGTTGAGGGCTTGTAACCAATCTGTCTGCGTGCTGGACCCACCGGAACTACGGCAACAGTTAAGGTCTGGGGTGCGATTCTGTGTGATAGCAGGAGCGCTCCCGTGGTTATTCCACGCACAGTGACTGATAAACTCTTCGTTATTCTGGCGATTCCATCTGTTATGCTGCCAGTCATGAACAACATTCCAGGGGGTGTTTTCCTTATCTTGCGCTTACATTAACCTGTGATCTTGCAAATGTATTCCCGAAATTTCATTACTTTCCATTAATTACGCTTTGGTGTTGCGATTTGTCACTGTATTTCATATAAACCGCTCTATGGGAATGATAATGCCCCATGAGCGTGATGTAATCGAGGACAGAAAGAAGGGCATCATCGATGGTAATTTCATCTGTCTTTAAAATTTATCTTTTTAAAATTCAGTCTTGATCACACGACGTATGCTACAAGAACATAGGTGACCGGTTTCGGTCATATCACATGACCATCATCAGACCTGTAATTTAATTTAGCAAGTAATAGAAACCTTACTAGATTGAAGATAAAAATGGTTCAAATGGCTCTGAGCACTATGGGACTTAACTTCTGAGGTCATCAGTCCCTTAGAACTAAGAACTACTTAAACCTAACTAACCTAAGGACATCACACACATCCACGCCCGAGGCAGGATTCGAACCTGCGACCGTAGAGGTCGTGCGGTTCCAGACTGTAGCGCCTTTAACCGATTGAAGATAAAATATGACAAAATGGTTATAAGGATAAAATACAATAAGACCTCACGTCAACCAATCAGTGTAAAACGGGTTCACATAACCGTGAAAACGTTAAAAAATGGTACAATAATAACATAAAAATAGTTATGTATAAAATATCTCTTTACAACCATGGAGCTACTTAAATATTGTATAAAATATCAAGTAAAAGCTTTAAAATAACTGTACAGACGGTGTATACTCAGTGTGCCCTCTATGGGCTAAGGTGGTACTACCACAATGGTTTCAAAGTCAAAGTTATTGTGAAGGTCTTTGGCATTGCGGCAAGTGAGTTGACTCGACTGCTGCAAGTATACAGCTATGTTAGATTCAGTCTGTCTGTCTTATATTAACTTTATTTGCCACTGGTGATATATGTAATAATGGAATGATGAGCTGCAGAACGCTATGATATTACATACACTTTTTAAAATGTCATAAAACTAATTTATTAAAAATGGAGTCATATTTCGTGATATTTCTAGTTGGAAGTTTAGGATTGTGATATAAATATTTACGTACTATTCTGGCACCAGTTGACATCACAGAAGCTGAGAAGAGTGCTCCACCTATCATCTTCGAAGGATGCCATGGGTATAACAAGTGTTATTGTATTTTGTCCTTATAAGCATTTTGTCATATTTATTGTCAATCTAGTAAGGTTTCTATTAGTTTCTAAATTAAATTACAGGTCTGATGATGGTCATGTGATATGACCGAAACCGGTCACCTATGTTCTTGTAGCATACGTGGAGCGATCAAGGCTGAATTTTAAAAAGAAAAAATTTAAAAATTTTTTGATCGCTGTTCCAAAAATTTTTATTAAAATTGTTCATCAGTCTTTATTTACTGCACTGTAAATCTAGATTTTAACTGACAGTGCAGCTATCATCAGTGCATTATAATTAGTAGCGTAGACTGAACGTAATTGTAAAGACATGCATTCCAATCCAACTTAGGCATGTACTGTTTGCGCAGTCTCCCAGCTTCTGAGCACATTACATGTTGATGCGGCGAGAACGCTTTCAAAAGCGCTGCAGCGCGGGACGCGGACAAGTGGGTGTTGTATCGATGGGCCAAATGAGAGGCCCGTGTACAGGCGGAGCTCTGGGCCGAACATGGGCGGACGCGCTGCGGCGGCGATTACTGCTTAATGGCCGGCGGGCTGACGGGAGCACGGCCGGGCCGCGCCGCGCCGCCCCCGCAGGTGTCGCCGCGTGTCGCCGTCGCCGGCGCTGCGTGCCACCGGCCGGCAGCTGCGCGTCCGTCACGCGGGCGGCGTGGGAGGCACCGCAATTGCCGACACAGCCGCTGCGCCTGCACTTCTCTTCTGCTGCGGCCTTGTCTGCCGACTGACGCGACGCTCTAGAGACTTGCCCGCTCAGCCAATTGACCCACATGCATTCGTTGACCCTTATACATGGGTTACCAGTTCCTACCGAATGATTTTTTTTTTATTTTGGACATCATCCTTTGCTCATACAATCAAAGCCGCGCATTAACCCACCTAAGGAGACACAGGGGTCGGCCCGTGTGGCCGTGCGGTTCTAAGCGCATCAATCTGGAACCGCGTGACCGCTACGGTCGCAGGTTCGAGTCCTGCCTCGGGCACGGATGTGTGTGATGTCCTTAGATTAGTTAGGTTTCAGTAGTTCTAAGTCTAGGGGACTGATGACCTCAGATGTTAAGTCTCATAGTGCTCAGAGCCATTTTTGAGACACAGGGGCATATTCTCTGAACTCAAGTAGTTCAGTGTCCCCTCTTGCAGACCTAGAGTTGGATGCACATAAACTGCCGTGGATATGGCAGTGGAATAGTATAGGACTCTGTCAAGGAGGGCGTGCTCGAAGAACCACTGACACAGGTGGCGATAGGTCTGGCCTGGCAGTACTCAAGGGCCATACAAACGCAGCAATAGGCCAACCGACCGACCGACAAATTGGGTGTGTGTGTGTGTGTGTGTGTGTGTGTGTGTGTGTGTGTGTGTAGTCACTTTGACCAACCGATGGCCCAACTTTTCTTGTTGGGCGGTGCGGCTGGGTACGACAACCCGACAACCGACCTGCCCCGCCTCCGTCCACCCACCACTTACCCGATTCCACCACTACTTATCCCAAACAGCTGCGCCGGGCGTAGCGCCGTCGTACCAAAAGATCGTCTTTTGTCACTTGGTCGTTGCAATCGCTGATTTTCTCGCCACTTGTGTAGGCTGCTCACCGAACTGGTTGGTCGCTCGGTTCGTCTCACGGTTGATCCGGATTTCAACTATCTCTGATCAGCCCTTCGCTTCGGGTGCTTCTATGTTTTCAGCGTGCTAGTGTTGGTGTTGGTGGAGTTTGTGTTTACCTCCATGTTTCGTCTCTCCGGGGTGTTCGGACACTCTCTTATCTCAAAAAGTGCTATGGGACTTAACATCTGAGGTTATCAGTCCCCTAGAACTTATAACTACTTAAACCTAACTAACGTAAGGACATCTCACACATCCATGCCCGAGGCAGGATTCGAACCTGCGACCGTAGCGGTCGCGCTTTTCCAGACTGAAGTGCCGAGAATCGCTCGGTCACAGCGGCCGGCTCTGTAATCCCATACACTGACTAACTCATCGAGTTTCTTTCCATCTTCCAGGGTTCAACTCCCGGCTTTGTTAACGAGCCACCGGTTGATCGTGTAGTTTACATTCGTGCCGATAGTGACGCTTCGCGGCGTTGTCACGCCTTGTACGGATACAGAAAGCAGTTCTCAGAGTCCCATCCATGTCGCGGGGATGGGCCTGACTCCAAATGAGTAGGTGGCTAAGTGATCCTGGGGACCAAGTGTTTCGTGGTCTAACGCATGAACCTTGCCCTGGAATTGTGTGGAGACCACACCGGCGGTGAAGATCTTGCTTTTAAGGAGTGGTAGAAAAGCACGTACTGAAGAACAGCAGCGGTGACCAGTACCGGTTCTAAGCGCATAAGAATTGATCTTCTACGCTTCATGCATGGAACTTTGCAGGCGTGACTCTAACAGTTCAAATAGCTGTATTACTGCGGTGGAGAAGCAAGGGGGAGTACAAATCGCTACGGCTAAAGTAAACACAAAAACAAAAATGGCTCTGAGCACTATGGGACTTAACTGCTGTGGTCATCAGTCCCCTAGAACTTACAAGGGAACCTCCCCATCGCACCCCCCTCAGATTTAGTTATAAGTTGGCACAGTGGATAGGCCTTGAAAAACTGAGCACAGATCAATCGAGAAAACAGGAAGAAGTTGTGTGGAACTATGAAAAAAATAAGACAAATATGCAAACTGGGTAGTCCATCCGCAAAATAAGCAACATCAAGGAAATTGTGAGCTGAATAGCGCCGTGGTCTCGTGGTTAGCGTGAGCTGCTGCAGAACGAGAGGCCCTTGGTTCAAGTCTTCCCTCGAGCAAAAAGTTTAATTATTTATTTTCATACAATTATCAAAGTTCAGGCACTCACACATAATCATCTTCACTCTCCAAAATTCCAGGACATGTTCAGATTTGCTTGGGCATATGCAGGATTTGACGGTCTACGCACGGAAAAATTTGAAAACGTTAAAAACATATGTTTTGACAGAGCACAGGGAAAACTGTGCGACTGGGAAACTGTTGCATTCATTTGTTGCAGTTTATGCGACAAACTCTTTTGTTTTCATAACTTTTTTGGGAGTGATTATCACATACACAAGTAAACCTAAATCGGGCAAGGTAGAAGAATCTTTTTACCCATTCGCCAAGTGTACAAGTTAGGTGGGTCGACAACATATTCCTGTCATGTGACGCACATGCCGTCACCAGTGTCGTATAGGATATATCAGACGTGTTTTCCTGCAGAGGAATCGGTTGACCTATGACCTTGCGATCAAATGTTTTCGGTTCCCATTGGAGAGGCACGTCCTTTCGTCTACTAATCGCACGGTTTTGCGGTACGGTCGCAAAACACAGACACTAAACTTATTACAGTGAACAGAAACGTCAATGAACGAACGGACAGATCATAACTTTGCGAAAATAAAGAAAGTAAAATTTTTACTCGACGGAAGAGTTGAACCAAGGACCTCTCGTTTGTCAACTGTTCACGCTAACCACGAGACCACGGCGCTCATGAGTTCGTATTATCCATGATGTTGCTTATCTTGCACATGGACTACTCAGTTTGTATATTTTGCTTATTTTTTCATAGTTCCACACAACTTCTTCCTGTTTTCTCGATTGATCTGTGTTCAGTTTTACAAGGCCTATCTACTGTGCCAACCTATAACTAAATCTGAGGGGGGTGCGATGGGGAAGTTCCCTTGTTAGAACTACTTAAACCTAACTAACCTAAGGACATCACACACATCCATGCCCGAGGCAGGATTCGAACCTGCGACCATAGCGGTCACGCGGTTCCAGACTGAAGCGTCTAGAACTGCTCGGCCACAGCGGCCGGCAAAAGTAAACATAAATCCGGCTTTCAGCCCGAGGCAAGCATTCACTGATCGGAAGGTGCTGAGAATCCCTAGGTTCCTTTACAAAATAGCTGTTTGGGATGTACAAAATAGGTTATAAGCAGGTAAATTTGACATTATTAAAGAAATTACACGGCTAGCCATGGACCCAGTGGCAAAACAAGGGAGACTGTGACTTTCAGGGCAGCACATTTCATGACACCGGAACTAATGATGTACATCATAGGTGCAGAGTAAGTATATTTGTAAAACGAAACATATAGGTAAATAAGTTGTGCAGTTAGTATGACTCCCTCAACAGATTATTTTGGTACAGTTCACAGAACGACAACTTCAGTGTAATTCGCATACACGCACACAAAGCCGATAAATCCAATAAGGAGACCGAGCAGTTTAATAGTGTCCTAGATAGGACCTCCCCCCATGAACCATGATCCTTGCCGTTGGTGGGGAGGCTTGCGTGACTCAAAGATACAGATAGCCGTACCGTAGGTGCAACCACAACGGAGGGGTAACTGTGGAGAGGCCAGACAAACGTGTGGTTCCTGAAGCGGGGCAGCAGCCTTTTCAGTAGTTGCAGGGGCAACAGTCTGGATGATTGACTGATCTGGCCTTGTAACACTAACCAAAATGGCCATGCTGTTCTGGTACTGCGAACGGCTGAAAGCAAGGGGAAACTACAGCCGTAATTTTTCCCGAGGACATGCAGTTTTACTGTATGATTAAATGATGACGGCGTCCTCTTGGGTAAAATATTCCGGAGGTAAAATAGTCCCCCATTCGGATCTCCGGGCGGGGATTACTCAAGAGGACGTCGTTATCAGGAGAAAGAAAACTGGCGTTCTACGGAACGGAGCGTGGAATGTCAGATCACTTAATCGGGCAGGTAGGTTAGAAAATTTAAAAAGGGAAATGGATAGGTTAAAGTTAGATATAGTGGGAGTTATTGAAGTTCGGTGGCAGGAGGAACAAGACTTTTGGTCTGGTGAATACAGGGTTATAAATACAAAATCAAATAGGGGTATTGCAGGAGTAGGTTTAATAATGAATAAAAAATAGGGGTACGGGTAAGCTACTTCAAACAGCATACTGAACGCATTATTGTGCCCAAGATAGACACGAAGCCCACGCTTATTACAGTAGTACAAGTTTATATGACAACTACCTCTGCAGATGAAAAAGAAATTAATGAAATGTATGATAAGATAAAAGAAATTATTCAGGTAGTGAAGGGAGAAGAAAATTTAATAGTCATGGGTGACTGGAATTCGAGAGTAGGAAAAGGGAGAGAAGGAAACATAGTAGGTGAATATGGATTGGGGCTAAGAAATGAAAGAGGAAGCCGCCTGGTAGAATTTTGCGCAGAGCACAACTTAATCATAGCTAACACTTGGTTCAAGAATCATGAAAGAAGGTTATATACATGGAAGACCCTGGAGATACTAAAAGGTATCAGATAGATTATATAATGGTAAGACAGAGATTTAGGAACCAGGTTTTAAATTGTAAGACATTTCCAGGGGCAGATGTGGACTCTGACCACAACCTATTGGTTATGACCTGTAGATTAAAACTGAAGAAACTGCAAAAAGGTGGGAATTTAAGGAGTTGGGACCTAGATAAACTGAAAAAACCGGAGGTTGTACAGAGTTTCAGGGATAGCATAAGGGAACAATTGACAGGAATGGGGGAAAGAAATACAGTAGAAGAAGAATGGGTAGCTTTGAGGGGTGAAATAGTGAAGGCAGCAGAGGACCAAATAGGTAAAAAGACGAGGGCTAGTAGAAACCCTTGGGTAACAGAAGAAATTTTGAATTTAATTGATGAAAGGAGACAATTTAAAAATGCAGTAAATGAAGCAGGCAAAAAGGAATACAAACGTCTTAAAATGACATCGACAGGAAGTGCAAAATGGCTAAGCAGGGATGGCTAGAGGACAAATGTAAGGATGTAGAGGCTTATGTCACTAGGAGTAAGATAGATATTGCCTACAGGAAAATTAAAGAGACCTTTGGAGAAAGGAGAACCACTTGCATAAATATCAAAAGCTTTGATGGGGAGCAAAATAACTGATAATGGTCGAAGTAGAGAGGATATAAATGTAGACTGGCAATGGCAAGGAAAGCGTTTCTGAAGAAGAGAAATTTGTTAACATCGAGTATAGATTTAAATGTCAGGATGTCGTTTCTGAAAGTATTTGTATGGAGTGTAGCCACGTATGGAAGTGAAACGTGGACGATAAACAGTTTAGACAAAAAGAGAATAGACGCTTTCGAAATGTGGTGTTACAGAAGAATGATGAAGATTAGTTGGGTAGATCATATAACTAATGAGGAGGTATTGAATAGAAATGGGGAGAAGAGAAGCTTGTGGAACAATTTGACTAGAAGAAGGAATCGGTTGGTAGGACATGTTCTGAGACATGGAGGGATCACCAATTTAGTATTGGAGGGCAGCGTGGAGAGTAAAAATCGTAGAGGGAGACCAAGAGATGAATACACTAAGCAGATTCAGAAGGATGTAGGCTGCAGTAGGTACTGGGAGATGAAGAATCTTGCACAGGATAGAGTAGCATGGAGAGCTGCATCAAACCAGTCTCAGGACTGAGAACCGGAACAACAACATAGAGAGGATTCTTAAAACAACGAAGAAGGTAGATATTAGAGCCACTTTCGGTGACTATAATACGTACGTTTTATAAGGAAAAGTTAGTGAATGTGTAGGGAGCCATGGACTAAGTGTCACAAATTAACGTGGCGAACACAACAACACAGGTGTGTAACAACGAGGTGCAGACTTCCCAGAAGTCCGTTATATAAGTGGACATCACAAAGACATACGACCAGACTCATAATCAGAAATCAAACTGCCTTTGTTCTCATTAAATGCCATAAAATCTGTTATAACATACCTAGGCCAGATATAAGGTCGTACCATAATCCTGTCGTACTAACGTTTAGTGTAGCGTTTTAAAGAACTGAGATATAAAATTCAATTTAATAAAATTAATACAGCATTACGTAATTAGAAGGTCATAAAAAGAAAAGTCAAGGATAGTATGTAAGCAAAGCTAATTCACAGAGGAAACGGTAATAGCGGATACGACGAGTGAAAAACAATTAAAGAGTCTCTACATGAATCTAGCAAAGGAGACATCAATAATATAAAGTGAACTGAAAACCAAAAATGGATCACACATGAGATTCTGTCTGTGATGGACGAAAGAAGACAACATACGGTAATCAGAAAACAAAAAAAGAGCGTTAGGTAAATCAACTGCTCAGACGGAAGATAATTCAGGCTACGGAAAATATGAAATACATGTGGGAGGAAATAGAAGCGGTAAACAAACATGTGATACTTTTGGAGTCCACAAAAAGATTACAGAAGGCAAACAAACGGCAAGAAGGTAAAACCACAGTTTAATCAAAGACAAACAAGCAAATTTAATCGTGTATACTTCCCGGATACGTTGTACGATTCCCACCAAGATCGCGGTTTATTAGTGGCTACTAACCTGATCTGCATCGATAGGCCGTACTGATGTTCAGATAGCTCTCTACAGATTGAGATGTAAAATGAAAGCGTCGCGCAATAGAAATTTTGGAAAATTAATGGTCCTGACAAATGAGTTCAAGGTGTGCTCCCCAAGAGTCATAACAACAACGGGGTGATCGATTCATCTAGCTACTTAAATTAAAGTGTTCTAAATTGATGATCAGGATTTATTATAATCACAAGTGCAAGGAAGAACAGACATGATTTGATAATAGCCTAGTGTTAATCCCGAAAAAATCGGAGATAAAAGAAAATGTAAACATAAAATCTTTGAATGGGCCGAGTTAGATGCAACTGTAGCACAACAAATACGCAAAGTCTGAGTAATGAAAATGAGTAGAATAATAGGTCGCAATTCATTGAAAAAAAAAACAACAAATAAACGATTCCACTGACAAATGACAATTGCTTCACTCTGCTGCCTGATCAGGGACATCACGTGCAAAACCCCAAAACCCCACAACCCATCATTTGGATGGGATCGGCAATAAGCAAGACTAGAGTGTTTGGGGGACTGAGAATCCACATTTCGCGATCGAGAACTCTCTTCACCCTCAATAGGTGACTGTGTGGTGTGCGAAGTCCAGTTACGGAATAATCGTTGCGATATTCCTTGATCGTACGATGACCACCAAACGTATATGAAGGTTTTGGAAGATGATTTCATCCCCACTATCCAAAGTGACCCTGATTTCGACAAGATGTGGTTCATGCAAGACAGGGCTCGATCCCATCGAAGCAAGCGAGCGTTTGATGTCCTGGAGGAGCACTTTGTGGACTGCATCCTGGCTCTGCGGTATCCGAGGCCACTGGATGGGCCTAGATTGGCCACCATATTCTCCGAATCTGAACTCATGCGACTCATTTTTGTAGAGTTCGTGGTGCTACACTAAAGAGAGGGTGTACAGCGATAACCCCAAACCCATTACTGGGATTAAAGCAGCCATTCAGGAGGTCATCGACGGCATCTAGGGTCCGACACTTCAGCGGGTCACGCAGAATTTCACTATTCATCTGCGCCACATCATCGCCAATGATGGCATACATATCGAACATGTCATAATCTAAATCAATATATCTGTAGTGACCGAGTTCGATTTTCGGTCCGGCACACAGTTTTAATCTGCCAGGAGGTTTCACATCAGCGCACACTCCGCTGCAGAGTGAATATCTCGTTCTGGGTCTGTAGTGACGTTTACATGTTGAATAATGTTTGTGCATACTGTAGTTTGTAATTAATTTACTTTTTTTCATATAGTTTAGTACTTCTTACCCTGTTGAATCAAAAGGTTTGTCAGTCGTTCTCTCAATTGTAAACTTCGTAGCAGAACTTGCGGTCTCAGCTCCGAAAGTTTTTTGTTGGTACGAAACGTTCTTATTTTTCCAACTCGACAAAATATTACCAATGTAGCAAGAGTGTCCCACTCGTGAGAAAAGTTTCTGCGGTAACTAATGCGAGCAGCACCTGTATTTGCTTTTCTCAGAAAATGTCGTGCGATCCCTGCTTGGGCTGCTCTTTTTAGACAGTGCCCAGTCGTCGTTCTTCCTCTACTTGGTGCAGTCTGTGTTCGGGTTTAACAAACTCCGTATCCTGGCGCAATGCTGTCGGCACGCAGGCTCTTTCCAAAGTGCAACTGACATTCCAGTCTTAAACACGAGTTTTGTACTCTCGCGACCCAAATAAGATCTTATCTACCTCTGTGGCCACCTTCACACTATTCTTTTACGACCAGCGTCCTGCCTGCGGCCAGCAAGCACCTGTGAGATCGATAAAATTCTCTCAAGCTTCCAGCCGCGTCACGTGGTTTAAAACCCACGGATCGTTTTAGATGAACAGGCCACCACGTAAAGAAATGCACATATCACACACAGTCCCGACTTCTCTTTATCGCTCAGTGCTAAGGTCCATTCTGCGCCGCCTGTCCAGCAGATGCCTTCCCAGTTTTCCGAAAAAAAACACCAGACTGCGCCACTGCGGACCTACGTGACCGGCAGCTATCCTGGGCATTGCACCATTGCCCTGCACTGCGCGGCGAAGATCTTAAGTTGTCCGTTGGGGGCACTTCCCCGAGTTGTTCCCATGCGAATGGCTCCAACCTAGTACTAAATGCAAACTAAATACTTGGAGTTAATTAGAGTTACTTAACAAATAGCATTTGTAGACTCAGAGAAAGCTTTTGACAATGTTGACTGGAATACTCTCTTTCAAATTCTAAAGGTGGCAGGGGTAAAATACAGGGAGCGAAAGGCTATTTACAATTTGTACAGAAACCAGATGGCAGTTATAAGAGTCGAGGGAATCAGCGGTGGGGAAGGGAGTAAGACGGGGTTGTAGCCTCTCCCCAATGTTATTCAATCTGTATATTGAGCAAGCAGTAAAGGAAACAAAAGAAAATTTCGGAGTAGGTATTAAAATCCATGGAGAATAAATAAAAAATTTGAGGTTTGCCGATGACATTGTAATTCTGTCAGAGACAGCAAAGGACTTGGAAGAGCAGTTGAATGGAATGGATGGTATCTTGAAGGGAGGATATAAGATGAACATCAACAAGAGCAAAACGAGGATAATGGAATGTAGTGGAATTAAGTCGGGTGATGCTGAGGGAATTAGATTAGGAAATGAGACACTTAAAGTAGTAAAGGAGTTTTGCTATTTGGGGAGCAAAATAACTGATGATGGTCGAAGTAGAGAGGATATAAAATGTAGACTGGCAATGGCAAGGAAAGCGTTTCTGAAGAAGAGAAATTTGTTAACATCGAGTATAGATTTAAGTGTCAGGAAGTCATTTCTGAAAGTATTTGTATGGAGTGTAGCCATGTATGGAAGTGAAACATGGACGGTAAATAGTTTGGACAAGAAGAGAATAGAAGCTTTCGAAATGTGGTGCTACAGAAGAATGCTGAAGATTAGATGGGTAGATCACGTAACTAATGAGGAAGTATTGAATAGGATTGGGGAGAAGAGAAGTTTGTGGCACAACTTGACCAGAAGAAGGGGTCGGTTGGTAGGACATGTTCCGAGGCATCAAGGGATCACCAATTTAGTATTGGAGGGCAGCGTGGAGGGTAAAAATCGTAGGGGGAGACCAAGAGATGAATACACTAAGCAGATTCTAAAGGATGTAGGTTGCAGTAGGTACTGGGAGATGAAGAAGCTTGCACAGGATAGAGTAGCATGGAGAGCTGCATCAAACCAGTCTCAGGACTGAAGACCACAACAACAACAACAACAAATGCTTGATATCTGCAGTCAGCTGTATCACTCATGTTCATACAAAAGCGTGAATTAAACGAGAAAAAGGAAAAATGAGACTATCACATGATTGATGATTAATTAATAATAATGAAAATGAAACGACTGTCTGGGATGAGCCTGATGCTTTTCAGTGTAGATGGGAAGCATACACAAAACAACTTTTTGAAGGCCACAGACACGAGCTAAGAAAGGTGGTAGCAGCGTACGGTCCATCCGCTCCAGAAAGTGAAGCGTAACAAGCAGTAACAGGTGCAACATCGGGGAAATTACCTGGTTCGAATGATATAGCAGTGGAACTTCTAAGGCTGACAGACAGTTACTAACTCCAAATATAGTTCATTTATATTATTTTAAATAGGGAACAGGACGCATTCCAACAGAATGGCTAAAATCTACTTTTGTTATGATACCAAAAAAGGTTAATGCTATATAATGCGTCGAGTACAGAATGATAAGCTTAATATCGCATGTTTTTCCTCAAAATTAGCCACAATCGAATATAAAACAAACTAGAATATAGTATGAGAGAATTATTATGATTCCGTAACGGTATGAGTACCAGAGAAGCTTATTTGCAGTGAACATCCTGATACAAATATGCCTAGATATAAATCAAGATGTAATGTTGGTGACCGTTGATTTCGATAAGTATTTAGAGAAAGTGCTGCATGAAAAACTAGTGAGCCCATTGGAAGAAAGTGAAAACTACCAACAGGAATACAATAATTAAAAGCCTACACTTGTAACAGACTGCTGTGGAGGAGAAAATCAGATATGGAGATAACGTGAGGAATAAGAGAAGGCTGTTCTGTGCTCATTTCTGTTTATTATTCGGAGGAAATCTTCAGACATGATATATCAAAGGTAGAAATAGGCATAATGATTAAAAGAAAAATGATTAATAATGCACACTGTATTGATGTCACCTTAGTTTTGGCAGGAAATGTAACACAGCTACAGACACTATTTGAAGATCAACGTCCAGAACGATTTGGCCTGAAAATATATAATTATTTGTAAAATTCCAAACATCTCATCAGGTATTTCTGTTAATGCTATACCCGTTGAAGGGGTATGAGATATCTCCGTACTTTGATAAATTATAAATTCGTTCAGATCCAGGAAATCAGCAGTAGAACTGAAAAAGATAGAGGAGCGTTTTTTTCGATGAGATCTTTTTACCAATAGTGATTTTCACTCGCAACTAAGACTTCGAATAATTAAATGTTACGTAATCCCGCAATCTTGCATGGATTGGAGGAATGAACGATTAATCAGGCAACAATGAAGAAGACTGAGAGATTATAAATATTCGGGACACAAAAAATTACCAATCGAGACGTTCTACGGCGAATCAGTAAGGTGAGGAATTGTGGAACACGAAGAAAACCAGA
Organism: Schistocerca cancellata; assembly: GCF_023864275.1. Taxonomy (NCBI): domain Eukaryota; kingdom Metazoa; phylum Arthropoda; class Insecta; order Orthoptera; family Acrididae; genus Schistocerca; species Schistocerca cancellata. The sequence continues at coordinate 1,051,602,623 of NC_064626.1, read as the reverse complement.
AAACTAGAGTATTTTGTCCATATCATGTGGCCGTGCGGTTAAAGGCGCTGCAGTCTGGAACCGCAAGACCGCTACGGTCGCAGGTTCGAATCCTGCCTCGGGCATGGATGTTTGTGATGTCCTTAGGTTAGTTAGGTTTAACTAGTTCTAAGTTCTAGGGGACTAATGACCTCAGCAGTTGAGTCCCATAGTGCTCAGAGCCATTTGAACCATTCCATATCATGAAGTGAGAAAGATACAGTATTCTAGCGACGATCCGATTCGCTAAGTGTGGAACAACGACATAAGCTACTTTAACAAAAAGCAGATTATTATGGTCTGGTATCCAGGAACTAGCATCTTGGAAACAACTGAGCTGGTTAGCTGTTGCCATGCTACTGTCGTGAGTATCTACAGAAAGTGTCTGAAGCACTGTAAAACCATGGGTTGGTGACAGGGCACTGGACGTACGTGCCTCGTCACAGAACGTGGAGGTCGAAGGCTTTCCATCTCTGTAAGATAGAATAGGCAGCAATCTGTGGCAGATCTGACAACACAGTGCAGTGCCGGTGCTGACACGAGTGGCTCGCAGCACACCGTTCAGAGCATATTGCTCAACATGGCGCTCAGCAGCAGAAAACCCCTATGTCTTCCCATGTCAAGCCACCGATATCGTTAATCGTGATTGTAATGGGCATGAGATGATCGAGATTGGACTGTGCGTCAATTAAACGTGTCACCTGGTCGGATGAATCTCATTTATTGGTACACCAGGTAAGTACCTGGATATGCCGCTATGTTTGCTATCTTCCCTGAAGATGATGACAACTGACAGCTATCCAGAATTGTTCTACAGTGGTTTGAAAAGCATGATAGTGAACTCATGTTTATGTCTTGGTCACCAATTTCGACTATTCTGAACCCAATGGATTTTACTTGGGACGCTATCGGACGCCAGATCCCTACCCAGAAACCACAAGTGCGATCTAAGCGTAGATATCTCACACCGCATACCTTCAGAAACCCGACCAAGGAGTGTCCGAATTCGTGTAACACGAAATCTTTGCTGTACCGGCATTGCAGCATTCTAAACGTGGACCGACACACTATTAAGCAAGTGGTCATATGCTTTGAACCATAAGTGTACCGGCTGGTCCCGGCGGAGGTTCGAGTCCTCCCTCGGGCATGGGTGTGTGTGTTAGTCCTTAGGATAATTTAGGTTAAGTAGTGTGTAAGCTTAGGGACTGATGACTTAGCATTTAAGTCCCATAAGATTTCACACACATTTGAACATGTAAGTGTATATAAACATATACGTAGATTCACTGTCATTGTACACACACGCACACACACACACACACACACACACACACACACACACACACACAAACACACGTGCGTGAAGGCGCGCACTCAGACACATACGCACAAATTTATTCACATTACAACAATAAGATCGAATTCGTAGGTTAGACTAGAGACATTTTAAATTAATTAAACCGTTGCTTCATTTGTTCACGGGCGTCGCGTCTCGGTAGTGTTGTGGAGGCTGCGTTACGTTTCGATGAGACAGCTGCTCGTCATATTCATGTGCTTGCTGCATTATACAGGGTGTTACAAAAAGGTACGGCCAAACTTTCAGGAAACATTCCTCACATACAAATAAAGAAAAGATGTTATGTGGACATGTGTACGGGAACTATTACTTTCCATGTTAGAGCTCATTTTATTACTTTTCTTCAAATCACATTAATCATGGAATGGAAACACACAGCAACAGAACGTACCAGCGTGACTTCAAACACTTTGTTACAGGAAATGTTCAAAATGTCCTCCGTTAGCGAGGATACATGCATCCACCCTCCGTCGCATGGAACCCCTGATGCGCTGATGCAGCCCTGGAGAATGGCGTATTGTATCACAGCCATCCACAATACGAGCACGAAGAGTGTCTACATTTGGTACCGGGGTTGCGTAGACAAGAGCTTTCAAATGCCCCCATAAATGAAAGTCAAGAGGGTTGAGGTCAGGAGAGCGTGGAGGCCATGGAATTGGTCCGCGTCTACGAATCCATCGGTCACCGAATCTGTTGTTGAGAATCGTACGAACACTTCGACTGAAATGCGCAGGAGCTCCATCGTGCATGAACCACATGTTGTGTCGTACTTGTAAAGGCACATGTTCTAGCAGCACAGGTAGAGTATCCCGTATGAAATCATGATAACGTGCTCCATTGAGCGTAGGTGGAAGAAACTAAAATGAGCTCTAACATGGAAGGTAATCGTTTCCGGACACATGTCCACATAACATATTTTCTTTCTTTATGTGTGAGGAATGTTTCCTGAAAGTTTGGCCGTACCTTTTTGTAACACTCTGTATACGCTGACTCGCTAGTAAAGCTTAGGCACCAAAGGGTGGGGCGGTAATGTCGTCGTAGACGAATCACTGAGCATAGTTCATGCTATGTCCCGTGTCAAGATAGTGTTTAGCTACACCAGATTGGGTCAGCCAGAGAAGTCTGCAGTGGCTGAACTGTGTATTGTCGCGGGACACAGCATGAATTACGGAGAGACAAACATCCTTTCGTCCGCTTTCACGCACTGGGGCCCCATCTTTAAAGCAGCACTTGAAATACGTTTAAGTGCCTTATTAACCGAGACACGGGATTTCAGCTCATCAAGGCATGGAAACCAGTATTTGCGGTACTAAGACATATCGGCCCCTGACTAACAAATCCGAGTCAACACAAGACAGAACATCGGAGTCCAAACTGGGCGCAAACACTCTACCCGCACGCGCGCTTGGCCGCGATTTGCGGCAGCACTGTTCCCACGTCGGGCAAGCGAAGACGACGGCTCGTTTTTCCGGCAGGGGGCACTGGATGTCGCCGTGCTCTGTAATTGCTCTACGATGACGTTACAGCCGCATACCTTGGCGCTTACGTTTTTCTAGCGAGTCAACGTATATATTGGCGAGCCACTGTAGCAACATGTCAATAAGCACATGAAATGAGGAGCAGCTTTCACGTTAAAATATTCTGCAGCTTCCGCATTATCTGACGCTATGCCCATGAACCAATGAAGAGATTACTACGTCGGTGAAGTCTTAAACAGCTCAATTTAATCGTTACTTGCCCAGCTTCTGAACAGCTAAAACTGTGTTATAAATGCAAATGCTTCAATTTGAATAAAATTCTTTTTGGCTGCAGGCTACGACATTTTGAAACTAAAACCGCTATTAACATTGCTGTTTCTGTCGTCTTCGCTACAGTCTTCTTCAATAGAATTTCCTTCTAAACCAGCAGTTTAGGCGCTCTAAAGAGGATCGCTGCGAAGACCGCCGAAATGTCCGTTTTAATAGCGGTTTTGGTACAAAGTGACGCAACCTGTTCCCAAAAAGGGTTTTATTCAGAATAAATATATGCTCTTGAAGTTACTTACAAGAATTCTGTCAGGTATCTGTCTTTAACAGTTTCAACACATACGAATGCAGCGTGAGACAGTTTTGCATGGTGATGTTAGCCCCCGGCTGGTGGAGGTGCCTCTACCGCTAGCCGAACGACTGCGTATGCCGAGAGATGACACAGCATAAACAACTAGCGCAGTTACATATCAGTAGATGAACTAGTAAGAGCCGGCCGCTTTGACCGAGCGGTTCTAGGCGCTTAATTCCTGAACTGCGCTGCTGCTACCGTCGCAACTTCGAATCCTGCCTTGGGCATGGATGTGTGTGATGTCCTTAGGTTAGTTAGCTTTAAATAGTTCTAAGTCTACTCTAGGGGACTGATAACCTCAGATGTTCAGTCCCATAGTGCTTAGAGCCATTTTGAAACATTTGAACTAGTCAGAACGTTATCAGTAGTGAAATACTAGTGAAATGTTAACCAACAATGGCTGAGCAAGTAGCAGTAACACTGCCCGCCTGTCGCTTGACTAGGGGAAGGGCAGGATTCCAGACTGAATTTAAGCAGTAGCTTCTGTCTCTATAAGGTCACTTATGAATTCAGTTTCCATAGTTTCCTTAACCACACTGCCCAGCAGCTGGAAGTGCTTGCAGTCGGAGTTAGTGTGATCAAGAGAGCTGTTTAGCTTGAAGTAGTAGGTGACCTTATAAACTGGGAGGTGTTCGCTTATGTTCTTTTTGATATCTTGCACTCTCTCTCTCTCTCTCTCTCTCTCTCTCTCTCTCTCTCTCTCTCCCTTGCCAAAAAATAATGGAATACGGTTAGCGATACTTGCTCACCCATTGCTGGTTAACATTTCACTGAATTTGGTTACCTTATGTGGTGGTGCTGGTCACCTAATTCCCATAAATATCGAGAGGGGGGCGATGAGCTCTGACGCAACGTTCAATCGCGTCCGAGGTGTGTTCGATCGGATTCAGATCTGGCGAGTAGCGGGGCCAGCGAATTAACTGGAACTGGCCACTGTGTTCCTCGAACCATTCCATCGCGTTCCTGGTCTTGCGACATGGCGCATTATCGTGATGAAAAATACCACTGCCGCCGGGAAAGATGATCATCATGAAGGGATGTACGTGGACTGCAACCAGGGTACGATACTCCTGGGCCGTCTGGTGCCTTGCACGACTAAGTATTGTTTGGTTAGCCGACATTACTTTGGCAAGAGATACCGTCTCCACCCAATCCCCCCCCCCCCTTTCCGAGGGCGTGAACCACAACTCTTCATCTCTAGCCTTTTGAACAGATTATTTTATCTCATTCAAAATAACCCCATAAATTTTCAAAGTCCTTCAATATTGAATCACCACCGGTTTCGTGGGACTAAAAGCCATATCTTCCGGTGAACTTGTACCTCTTTACAGCTAAAATGCTCGGAACGTTCTCCCCAACATTCGTTATCCGCCAAAACAAAACACCACTAAAATGTTATGTCATAGAATAAAACAGCCGGATTCCAATATAGTGGATGGGTTTGCTTCTCCAACCTATACGCAATAGCGAATAGGGGATGTGGCGGAATGCTGTGTAATTCTCCCCTGTTCTCGATTGCGTATAGACCGCAGAAGCGGTCCCATCCTCTATATTGGAGTACGGCTGTTCTATTCTATGACATACAGTCTTTGAGTGCTGTGTTCTGACTGATAACGAATGTTCGGTACGAAGTTCCGAGCTTTTGTTCAAATGTGTGTGAAATCCTATGGGACTTAACTACTAAGGTCATCAGTCCCTAAGCTTACACACTACGTAACCTAAATTATCCTAACGACTAGCTGGCCAGAGTGGCCGAGCGCTTCTAGGCGCTACAGTCTGGAGCCGCACTACCGCTACGGTCGCCGGTTCGAATCCTGCCTCGGGCATGGATGTGTGTCATGTCCTTAGGTTAGTTAGGTTTAAATCGTTCTAAGTTCTAGGGGACTGATGACCTCAGAAGTTAAGTCCCACAGTGCTCAGAGCCATTTGAACCTAACGACAAATACACACACAACCATGCCCGACGGAGGACTCGAACCTCCCGGGACCAACCGCACAGTCCATGACTATAACGCCTTAGACCGCTCTGCTAATCCGAGCTTTTCAGCTCTAATCTTTTAGTTGTATGTTCGCCTGAAGATGTGGCTTTTAGTGCCACGAAACCCGTAGTGATCCAACAGTAAAGGACTAAATACAGCTGACGTGGCTTACTAATACCCAAGATGATTTCTCTAAACCTCTCGAAATAAAATTTAGACCTTTCTTTCTTACAATCCTGGGAGATTTCGTGACATCGCACAAAGACCCAGTCACAACCGCTGCCAGAATACTCACCTCACTCGGTGTCCCCCACAAATTACACTGTATTGTTTCAATGATTTACTCTGAAATATTTGTCGGAGAACCCGGATTAATCCTCTGTTTACTACTATATTAAATCAATATGAAAAAGGATACCAGTCTCGATTTGATTCGTGAGACAGGATTAAACTTCCCAGACTCCATAGTCAATAACTGAAAGGACTATAGTGATCTAGCTACTGTTAGGAAGATTCTCAGATCCACCATTGGACTGGAATATGTACACCGCTAACAAATCATATATCGGCTCCAGCTGCTTCCTAACGAATTCCACGTATAATTTCAATCAAGAAAAACAGGACAACAGTTTCAAGTCACGAAAACGCCCTACTCAGATTTTCAAGGAAACAAAAGAAATTTATTGCGATAAGTTAAATCTTGACGTGTTTGCGTCGTTCATCGAACACCACCTCAATCTACTAGATCTGTGATCTGACAGCAGGCCGTGTCTACCAAGTACATAGCCGTTGACAAAACCACAACACACACATAAATGACCGGAAAAGACTCAGTCATAATTCTACACCCCCGTATAGGAACGACGGTGTCCTTCCTTTCACATCGTTACTCAGTATTACCCCTAAACAGTTACATGACGTGATGTGTTCAAGATGTTCACCACTGACCTAGTGATAGGATTGTGTCGGGTTATTACTCTTCGTTACAGATATTCTCTTTATCCAAATGTAATGAGAGCTGTCATTGAATCACCTAATGGAAATTTTCTCCAGTTTTCCTGCTTTTCCAAACGAAAGTCGAATGACGATACTTTCCTCTAGGCAACAGCTTTGTCAATGAAAAATCTTACAGTGCTGCTCATATGTTCCGATCATTTTTTGTGTGTGCATTGAAAACATTACTCTCGTATCAGTGGAACGTTCGTCTTGCAGTATAACGTACTGGATTCTGCGAGGACGTGCTGAAAAGTAATGCCTCAGTATCGGTTGACGTTTTGCATGTCATTCATAATCTCGGTAGACTATACCGCTCCTCTGACGCGAGTTGCAACTCTGTGCCGCTAGAGGGCTCTGAATTGTAGCGGATAATGTGGCGGCGCGTATTGTAAGTACGTCCATGCTTGAGAAACAGGAGCACCCTTTCCTTCAGCATCACAATGCCAGGCCACACACAAGCGCTGCAAATCTGCAATAATCCGACGCCTTGGATTCACTGTCGTCGATCGTCCTCCATAAAAGTCCCGACTTGCCGCAACCGATTCTCATCTGTTTCCAGAACTTGAAGAGCACCTTCGAGGACTTCAATTTGAGAGTGATGAATCGCTGCAAACAGAGGTGAGATTCTGGTTCCGTCAACAAAGTCAAACATCATACATGACGGTATCAATAAACTGATCTCTCGTTAGGAGAAATGAGTTCCTCGCTAGGGTGACGACGTTGAGAAATAAATATGTAGACAAGAAGAATTAAGACGCAGAACGTTTGTTTTATTTTAAACGTTTTAAGAGTTTTCACATAAAACATTCGGTGATATTATTATTGAGCACCCCCTCTTACAAGTCAAACATTCTCCGAGCCAGTCAAATACAAACTGTTAAAAAAAGAATTTCATATATGTGTAGGTGGTAGTATGAACCAAAGCAAGAAAAAATGGGCTTCATTATACAGTTAATGTATAGGCAGGAATATTGGTGACAGAATAATAGGACCTTACATACTACCAAACAGATTGGCTCGTCCAAGACATCCTCAGTTCCCGTCAAACGAGTTGCCTGTCCTGCTAGAAGAGGTGCCATTCCAACAACGGCTGGAGATGTGGTTCATGCATAATGGAGTACCAGTCCATTTTCTGTTAAATATCCAGAAACGCCTCACACAGACATTTAAAAAAAATGGTTCAAATGGCTCTGAGCACTATGGGACTTAACAGCTAAGGTCATCAGTCCCCTAGAACTTAGAACTGCTTAAACCTAACTAACCTAAGGACACCACACACATCCACACCCGAGGCAGGATTCGAACCTGGGACCGTATCGGTAGCGTGGTTCCAGACTGAAGCGCCTAGAACCGCTCGGCCACTGCGGCCGGCCAGACATCTAAAAGGCAATTGATTAATCGAGAAGGTGCAGTACGTTGGCCGGCTCTTTCCCCCAGCTTAAGACCTATGAGTTTGGCTGAGGAGCGTCGTGAAATCTTTTGCGGCTGTAAGCCCCCATTAATGATTTACCCATCCGTGATCAACATAGAAGTTTTCAGAGAAGACGTTATCGTCTGAGACGTGGGATAGGAGCATAGTCTATCTTACTATGAATGGGTACCACACTTGGCAGCTCATGTAGCGATAGCCCTAATTTGCAGGTCTTACGTAATGGCAAAAAGATTACTTTAGAAGTTCCGCTGTGTCACAGAAACGGAAGAGAGTGTTCTAATTTGTTTATTCATTTCTTTATAGTATTCTGTAGGTTGTTCGTACGTACATTACTAGATTGGCAAAGGCACATCTTTTATTGAAGCCTGACGTAAGATTGTGGCGCAGGAAGTTTATGTATGGCACTACCACGATTTTCTTAATCGAAATGACGTTGTAAGCTTTACGAGCTGCTCTAAACAAACTCTGCAGTTGAGCTAGCTGAGTTTAACACATACATTCTACAACAGTGTTATGAGACCATCATGTTCCGTAAACACGTTTAAAGCAGTCTGTAATTTTCGTTAGAACACGCATATGAATAGAGACACTTGTTATCAACTACAAGTAGCACATTCTACTTATAGGAGCACTTTAATAACGAGCATACTATTAGAAGAAAAACCGAAGTTGATCAAAACGTGTTGAAAAGCATCATTAATACTAGATTTATTAAACCCGTTAGAATATACTCCGAAGCGTCAAAGAAACTAGTATAGACACGCGTATTCAAATAGAGAGGTATGTTAACAGACAGAATACGGCGCTTTGGTCGGCAACGCCTATATAAGACAACAAGTGTCTGGAGCAGTTATTAGATGGGTTACTGCTGCTACACCAGCAGGTTACCAAGATATAAGTGAGTTTGAACGTAGTGTTATAGTCGGCCCATGGGCGATGGGACGCAGCACCTCCGAGGTAGCGATGAACAAGGGATTTTCCCGTACAACCATTTAACGAGTCTACCGTGTATAACAGTAATCCGCCAAAACATCAAATCTCCGACATGGCTGAGACCGGAAAAAGATACTGCAAGGACGGGACCAATGACAATTGAAGAGAATCGTTCAACGTGACATAGTTCAACACTTCCGCAAATTGCTGCAGATCTCAATGTTGGGCCATCAATAAGTGTCAGCGTGCCAACGTTTCAGCGAAACATCGTCGATATGGGCTTTTGAAGCCGAAGGCCCACTCGTGTACCCATGATGACTGCACGACACAAAGCTTTACGCCTCGCCTGGGCCCTTCACCACCGCCATTGGACTTTTGATGACTGGAAACATGTTGCCTGGTAGGACGAGTCTCGTTTCAAATTGTATCGAGCGGATGGACGTGTACGGGTACGGAGACAACCTCATGAATCCAAGGAACCTGCATGTCAGCAGCCGACTATTCAAGCTGGTGGAGGCTCTGTAATGGTGTGGGGCGTGTGAGCTGGAGTGATATGGGACACCTGATACGTCTAGATACGACTCTGACAGGTGACACGCACGTAAGCATCCTGTCTCATCTCCTGAAGCCATTCATGGCCATTGTGTATTCCGATGGATTGGGCAATTCCAGCAGGACAATGCGACACCTCATAAGTCCAGTACTGCTGCAGAGTGGCTCCAGGAGCACTGTTATGAGCTTAGACACTTTCGCTGGCCACCAGATTCCCCAGACATCAAAGTTATTGAGAGTATCTTAGATGCCTTGCAACGTGTTGTTCAGAAGAGATCTCCAATCCCTCTTACTCTTACGGATTTGCGGACAGCCCTGTAGGATTCATGGCGCCAGTTCCCTCCAGCACTACTTCAGACATTAGTCGAGTCTATGCCACGTAGTGTTTAAGCACTTCTGCGCGTTCGTGGGGGTCCTACGCGACATTAGGCATGTGCACTAGTTTCCTTGGCTTTTCAGTGTACATAAACTATTTAAACACTGCCCGTGGTTTAGAAAGCCGGCCGCTGTGGCCGAGCGGCTCTAGGCGCTTCAGTCCGGAACCACGCGGCTGCTACGGTCGCAGGTTCGAATCCTGCCTCGGGCATGGATGTGTGTGATGCCCTTAGGTTACTTAGGCTTAAGGAGTTCTAAGTCTAGGGGACTGATGACCTCAGACGTTAAGCCCCCCTAGTGCTTAGAGCCATTTGAACCAATTGAACCGTACTTTAGATAAGACAGAAGTAAAAATACATAAGATATTTCTAGTTATGCTTGTATATTCTGTCTGCTGTACAATAAAATTATAGCCCAACACGGTGCATGTACTGACCGTCGTCAAAATTCTGAAGGCAACGAAGATTTATCTGTTTGTCCCTATTCCTTACGAATATTTTATCAGTAAATGGCCGGCCGCGGTGGTCTCGCGGTTCTAGGCGCGCAGTCCGGAACCGTGCGACTGCTACGGTCGCAGGTTCGAATCCTGCCTCGGGCATGGATGTGTGTGATGTCCTTAGGTTAGTTAGGTTTACGTAGTTCTAAGTTCTAGGGGACTGATGACCACAGCTGTTAAGTCCCATAGTGCTCAGAGCCATTTGAACCATTATCAGTAAATAAACAACAGTTTATACCTCCTTTCCGCCCCTTGCCATATTGCGGCGCTTGTCGCAGTTTATAATTTCCGCGGAAATGGAGGCGTTGTGATAGCGATTCCGTCTTCTCGCCCCGCCAGCGAGTCTCGGCGCCAAACGGCCGACCCTCGCGCAGCTCCCGTTGGGCGCGAGGCGGCAGACTCGCTGCTGGCAAACATTTACACTGGCTCAGGCACGCACCCGCACATGCACGCACACACACACACGCGCTGACACAATGGCGGCTCATCGGCCCGGACAGATAAGAGGCGCGCAGCCCGCATGAATAAGTGATCAGCCCCGCCGCGCCGCGCCGCCTCGGCTGTGGGACGGCCGGCGTGCACGCAAGGTCGCGCCGACACCGTCTGCGCCTGCCACCCACCACCAGCTTCTGCAACACTCTCGCCGACGTCGACACTCAGCGTTTGAATCCACACTAACTGCCCAAGCTGATCGCTTGCATTACGTGGCCTGCAGCGACCTCGAATTATGGGCGGCGGACTGGCAAGTTGGGTTCAATGCTGCAAAAGACGGATGCCTTTGCTAGTAATAAAAAAAAGTATAATAAATTTGCGAATGAATCTGTGATCACGTTGTACATTTGTTCCACATGGCTTACAAACACTACTTAACCAAAAAAGAAAAATTCAGGGAAGCACACAGGAAGGGAATAGGAGATGGAATGACACGTCACGAGTTGAGAGGGTATATGATGTTATTTCATCGAATACGAACTTGGCAGTTTAAGCCCGCTTATCAGTACGACGTTGAACCACCTCTGTCTTGGATGCACTGATTCGATTGGTAAGGGTGTCGCAAAGTTCTTGAATCCATTAATGAACCGAACTGGCCCACAGCTGTAGTAACTGCTCCTTGATAGCCATTGGGGCGGAGTTGAGAGCCGAGCTGGTCCCGCGAATGTTCTGCGGTGGACGGAAGTGTGTGCGGCTAGTCCCGGAGGAGGTTCGAGTCCTCCCTCGGGCATGGGTCTGTGTGTTTGTCCTTAGGATAATTTAGGTTAAGTAGTGTGTAAGCTTAGGGACTGATGACCTTAGCAGTTAAGTCCCATAAGATTTCAGACACATTTGAACATTTGAACGGAAGTGTGGTTCTTGCTGGCCACAGGAGTATCTCAGAATCACGTAGACATTTCTTGGAGACTTGCGTCATGTGTGGTGGAGGATTGTCTTGTTGTACAATGGCATAACGATAATCTCGCGTGTCAGGTGAGGTATGGGGACATAGTTGGTCCGTGAACCACTGTTGTGTGATCAGAGTTCCCTCAGTCATCACCAGCCGTGACCTGAAGTAATACATGACAGCTCCCCAACTGATGACGCCAGGGCTATCACCGCTGTACCTCTCCAAAACACTGCATGTTGTTACCACACTCGCAAACGGTTATCATCCAGGAAAGTTTAGAACCGCGAGTCATCGCTGAACACAATGCTACGTCGTTCACTAGCAGTCCATGCCGTCTACTCACACCGGCCGGTGTGGCCGTGCGGTTCTAGGCGCTTCGGTCTGGAACCGCGTGACCGCTACGGTCGCAGGTTCGAATCCTGCCTCGGGCATGGATGTGTGTGATGTCCTTAGGTTAGTTAGGTGTAAGTAGTTCTAAGTTCTGGGGAACTGATGACCACAGATGTTAAGTCCCATAGTGCTCAGAGCCATTTGAATCAATCGTCTACTCACGGCAACGCTCCAAACGTGACTGTTTTTGCTGTGGTATAAACAGCAGCCTACGCAAGGGACAGTCGTGCGGGATGACACAGATGATACCGGCAGTCCATTATGCTCTCGGATGGCAGGGGCAAATGTGAAGGAGCTACGGTGTGGTTGATGTGCAAGACGACGATCCTCCCTTGTGGTGATCAGACGTAATCGACTGGACCCTTGACAAGGCACATACCTGTTCTCACGTTACTACGCTTTACGACATCGAACTACTGTCACATCAAAGTGCCCCGCAAATTTGGATAGTGGCCGATTAGAGCAGCGCGCCAAATTGATACTCACAGTGAGGCCTCTTTCAAACTCTGTCAGGCGCTGACAACGCTGCCTCACACGTGTACAGGAGATTTCCGTGTCCTTCAGAGTAAGCTCTCAATATCTGATGCTATTCACGCTCAATGTATACGCTACCTGGCGTGGTAACAACACTAAACACGATCAACACCTGTAGTGACTGTTATATCTGACACAGAGAACTACAACTGTAATAATTTACAAACTCGCCGATGGTGTGTACTTTTACGAAGATTCAGTAACATCCGACCATGTCTTCTGGTTGCTGTTAGAACATAAGAACAAGAGGTACTTTTTATATAAACACATCAAAAAAGTTTTGTATCATCTCGGTTCCGAGAGTTCCGGAACCTGCACAGAAAATTGAAACAGAGATCAACATAAACATCATTTCCGTCCATTTTATTGTCCATGAAAACCACACATTGCATGTTGTACCACCATACAGCGAGACCTTCATGGATGGTAGTCCAGATTGCTGTACACACCGCTACCTGTAATATCCAGTAGCACGTCCTCTTGCATTGATGAATGCCTGTATTCGTCGTGGCATACTATCCACAAGTTCATCAAGGCACTGTTAGTACAGATTGTCCCACTCCTCAACGGCGATTCGTCGTACATCCCTCACAGTGGTTTGTGGGTCACGTCTTCCATAAACAGCTCTTTTCAATCTATCCCAGGCATCTTCGATGGGGTTCATGTCTGGAGAACATGCTGGCCACTCTAGGCGAGCGATGTCGTTATCCTGAAGAAAGTCATTCACAAGATGTGCACGATGGGGGCGCGAACTATCGTCCATGAAGACGAATGCCTCGCCAGTATGCTGCCGATATGGTTGTACTATCGGTCAGAGGATGGCATTCACGTATCGTTCAGCCGTTACAGCACCTTCCATGACCACCAGCGGCATACGTCGGCCCCACATAATAACACAGCAGGGAACCTGCACCTCGTTGCACTCGCTGGACAGTGTGTCTAAAGCGTTCAACGTGATCCACTTTTATACTAGACTAGCGAACCCGGCAGTGCTTCGCAATTGCTAAATATGTATTGGAGTTTGTGCCGTCACAGGACGTCACGCAGCCGCCACGCGTTATAACTCGTGCCATTGGGCGGCATACATGGTTGAGCAGCCTGGTGGTGGCGCAGCGCTGGTGCATCGCGACACAAGCGCCAGCGAGCGAACCTTCACAGAAAAGCTAGCAGTACGAGGAGTCTAGTTTCGGACGGCGAGCGAGTATTTTTATTTTTATTTTTATTTTTTTTATGTGTGTGTAGTGTGGACTGAATAGATCATCCTTGATGACTTATTCTTCTAGGATGGGATGTAAGGATAAAAGGAAAACACATTATTTATTACGCATTCAGTTAGGCTTGGGCACGCAATGGGTCCTTTAGCATGCTGTCTTTGGTGATGTCTATCTCCTGTGGAGGGTGAAATGTGTCAAGGCTGTTATGCATGACTGCTTCCTCGTGTTATGACAGATTGCCTATGGGGGGTGAAACGTTATTGACTTCGGTACGCGATACTTGTGCCATCTTGCAGGGTTTACCGTTCCTACCGATTGTAATTGTCGAACTTCGTCCCTAAGGGCATCGATCTTGTCAAAAACTCGTAGAGCCTTGTCACGGACCTTCTCTTGTATAGTGGTCTCGTGGAGTGCGATGCGGATGTCGACGTTTCTTGTCCACCATGGAGCTCCTGTGATCCATCGATAGCAAATGTTTTGCAGCGCTTGGAGTTTGTTGTAGTTGGAGACGCACGTAGTTCCCCACGAGGTGGAGCCATACAAAATTGTGGGTTCCACCGTTGCCTTATACAATTGGAGTTTAGTCTTAGGGTTGAGATCCTTACTCTTCAGGAACGGATTCAACGACCTGGCCATCTTCTGGGCTGCTGCGTAAAGAGTAATTTTTTGTCAAGGTAGACACCGAGATACTTCACTCCCGGTGACCATGGGATAAATTGGTCAGCTATTTGGAGTCTGTCGTTCAGAACTGGTTTCCTCCGTGTGAACAGAACTGCTGCCGTCTTCGTCGGGTTGATCGTTATCTTATTTTGCAGCGCCCAGCGTTCCATTACAGCAAGTTGCCGTTGCATCCTAGCGATTAACTGGTCCAAGTGTCGTCCAGTTGTCAGAAAGGCCGTATCGTCCGCATAAAAACTCGCCGTAACAAGGGGGACTGTTGGGATGTCATTTATATATAAGTTGAAAAGTAGAGGCGAAATGACAGAGCCCTGCGGAATTCCTGCGGAGATCAGTTTCATTTCGTAGTTTTTATCGTCGACTCGGACATACAGTTTCCTGTCCTGTAGAAAGCTGTCTACGAGTCTAATGTAACAATCCGCAATAGGGGTAGTGCGATGCAGTTTGACGATAAGGTTGGGCCGCCACACCTTTTCGATGTGCGAGCGAGTATCTGTCAGGGCCAGAGCTCAGTACTGGCAGCGGCCGTTAGATTGAACTGCACGTCGCGGCTCCCGTGGTGGAAGGCAACAACAAGGAAGAGGGTGTTGGCCGGGGACATGCGATACGGCGAGGCTCAGCGCAGTTTGTTTCAGGGCTATCTCGCTGGCTGTTACCGAAGAGAACCTCGTGACAGCGGAATTGCCTGTGTGAGTGTGTTACTTGACAGCGCTGTTCTCTGTGTTGGAGGTCTGCAAATGTGATTGAGGGGCGTGCGCTGCTGTGTGTACTGACTGAATTCAGCTTGATAAGCACACATTTCTACGGAATCCAAACTGATCATCCCCGAGGTGGGCTTCTACCAGTTTTTCCATTCGTCTCTAAAGAATTCGCGTTAGTATTTTGCAGCCGTGACTTAAACTGATAGTTCGATAATTTTCACATCTGTCAACACCTGCTTTCTTTAGGATTGGAATTATTATATTCTTCTTGAAGTCTGAAAGTGTTAGCTATGATTAAGTTATGCTCTGTACAAAATTCTACCAGGCGGCTTCCTCTTGCATTTCTTAGCCCCAATCCATATTCACCTTCTACGTTTCCTTCTCTTCCTTTTCCTACTGTCGAATTCCAGTCACCCATGACTATTAAATTTTCGTCTCCCTTCAATACCTGAATAATTTCTTTTATCTCATCATACATTTCATCAATTTCTACATCATCTGCAAAGCTAGTTGGCATATAAACTTGTACTACTGTAGTAGGCGTGGGCTTCGTGTCTATCTTGGGCACAATAATGCATTCACTATGCTGTTTGTAGTAGCTTACCCGCACTCCTATTTTCCTATTCATTATTAAAGCTACTCCTGCATTACCCCATTTGATTTTGTATTTATATTCCTGTATTCGCCTGACCAAAAGTCTTGTTCCTCCTGCCAGCGAACTTCACTAATTCTTACTTTATCTAACTTTAACCTATCCATTTCCCTTTTTAAATTTTCTAACCTACCTGCTCGATTAAGGGATGTCAGATTCCACACTCCGATCCGTAGAACGCCAGCTTTCTTTCTCCTGATAACGACGTCCTCTTGAGTAGTCCCCGCTCGCAGATCCGAATGGGGGACCATTTTACCTCCTGAATATTTTACCCAGAAGGACTCCATCATCATTTAATCATACAGTAAAGCTGCATGCCCTCGGGAAAAATTACGGCTGTAGTTTCCCCTTGCTTTCAGCCGTTCGCAGTACCAGCACAGCAAGGCCGTTTTGGTTAGTGTTACAAGGCCGGGTCAGTCAGTCATCCAGACTGTTGCCCCTGCAACTACTGAAGGGGCTGCTGCCCCTCTTCAGGAACCACACGTTTGTCTGGCCTCTCAAGAGATGCCCCTCTGTTCTGGTTGCACCAACGGTACGGCTATCCACCAACGGCAAGGTCTATGGCTCATATATATATATATATATATATATTATGTGCAAGAATGAGTTTGTCTAATGGTTTAAATACCATGCTACTTTACTTAAAACTGACTGCGAGAAACAAGACTAAACACCACAGAATTTTCTTATTCGCAGTCGGTTTTAACAGAAAACCTGTACATTATTGTCTAAATAGATGCATTAATGCTCTATGTCCGTCTGAATGTTGTCGGATTAATGTATAGAAATTTGAACTAACTGGTATAAAAACTTTGCGAGATGTTTTATAAATATTTTCCACATTCATATGCAACGAAAAACATAAAGTCTTTCGTCTGTTCGAACATTTACTGAGTAACGCGTAAAAATTTAAGTAAGTGGGTCAAGAACTTCCGAGATTTTGGGTAACGAGGTTCCCACTTTATATATACATTCATGTACTATATATATAACAAAAATATACAGGCCATTTCCATCGGGGCGTTTATTACAGCTTCGTGTAAAAATTTGAAGTAATTCGGTCAAAAACGTTTCGAGATTTTTGATAACGACATTAAACTACGTCTTGTCTTCATGTAGTAGTCTATACAAATAATCGCCGATACTACCAAAAGACATTTAACCTTTTTGATATCTGACAACAAACATAATATCCGATATGATTAATATAGTAAAAATTACTTTTCAGACAATTTTACCAACACAGCAACGAAAAAATTATACGAGTGGACCAATGAACCTCCTGAGCCTCCTGAAAAAAAGAAAAGAAAAGAAAAGAAAACAATCGGTTACTATCTGCGTTCATCATGTCCTACGTGATGTTTTGCTTTCGGCGGTGCGAATCTACTTCTTGTGGGCAATAAACAAAGGCGCGCGGAACTTCTGCCCGCCCCAGTCCTCCTCGGCTGCGACGAAGCGTTTGTTTGCCGACCAATCATCAGACGCTGACGCGCCGCTCATCTCACGTTACTGATTGCCTCTCAGGTTCCAGGGTCACACTTGCCAGACAGGACGACTGTGTGACTTTTTTCATTCGCCGTCATTCGTCATCCTCGAAATTAAGTGAGATACGGAATGTCGATGAAACAACACTGCATCAAAATGGCTCAAAGAACACATATTGATGAAGTTATGAGGGGTAGAATACTAGGGCGACTGGAGAATGGTGAAACCCAGCAGGTCGTAGCACAGGTCCTCCGTGTGCCACAAAGTGTGATCTCAAGATTATGGCAACGATTCCAGCAGACAGGAAACGTGTCCAGGCGCTACAGTTCGGGACGTCCACAGTGAACAACAACACAAGGAGACCGATATCTCACCATCAGTGCCCGCAGACGGTCACGGAGCAGTGTAGGTAGCCTTACTCGGGACCTTACCGCAGCCGCTGGAACAGTTGTCTCCAGACACGCAGTCTACAGACGACTGAACAGACATGGTTTATTCGCCTGGAGACCTTCAAGGTGCATTCCACTGACCAATGGCCGCAGGAGAGCCCCTAAAGCTTGGTGTCAAGAACACAGCGCATGGTCATTGGAACAATGGTCCCAGGTTATGTTCACGGAGGGGCGAGGTATAGTCTGAACAGTGATTGTAGCCAGGTTTTCATCCGGCGTGAACCAGGAACCAGGTACCAACCCCTTAATGTCCTTGAGAGGGACCTGTATGTAGGTCGTGGTTTGATGATGTGGGGTGGGATTATGATTGGTGCACGTACACCCCTGCATGTCTTTGACAGAGGAACTGTAACAGGTCAGGTGTATTGGGACGTCATTTTGCACCAGCATGTCCGCCTTTTCAGGGGTGCAGTGGGTCCCACCTTCCTCCTGATGGATGATAACGCACGGCCCCACCGAGCTGCGTCGTGGAGGAGTACCCTGAAACAGAAGATATCAGGCGAATGGAGTGGCCTGCCTGTTCTCCAGACCCAAACCCCATCGAGTACGTCTGGGATGCTCCCGGTCGACTTATCGCTGCACGTCTTCAAACCCCTAGGACACTACAGGAGCTCCTACAGGCACTGGTGGAAGAATGGGAGGCTATACCCCAGCAGCTGCTCGACCACCTGATCCAGAGTATGCCAACCCATTGTGCGGCCTGTGTACGTCTGCCTGGTGATCATATCCCATACTGATGTCACGGTACATAGGCAGGAAACAGTAGCGTTTTGTAGCACATGTGCTTTGGGACGGTTTTCTCAACTTATCACCAATACCGTGGACTTACTGATCTGTGTCTTGTGTGTTCCCGATGTGCCTATGCTATTAGCGCCAGTTTTATGTAGTGCCACGCTGTTTGGCACCAAATTCTGCAATTTTCCTTAATTTATGAGCATGACTGTATAAATCGCACGTGCGAATGCACCATATTATCGAAATAACGTATACATATCGCAATGTGAATTCACTCATGAACCAAAACATTAAGACTACTGCCCACCTCCAGAGTTAATGCTGCAAGTTGCTGTGGTCCAGGTTCTGGCAACCGACATCTCCGTCACTTAGAAACGGGACTGCTGTTGGCACGCTACTGCAAGGAGCGCCTATTGAAAATGGTTGAAGGCCGGTGAAACTAACAGTAGCGACAAGGCTTTGGATGTCCACGCCTCGCAGGTCGGAGGCTTTTCTGCTGTGTAAAGCATAATAGGCAGCGATTTGCGGCAGACCTGATGTCACAGCTCAATGCTGGAACAGGAACAAGCGTTTTGGAGCACACCGCTCAGCGCATATTAACGGACATTGGCTTCGCAGTTGACGAATCGTAGGTGTTTCCATAGTGACCCAATGACATCGCCTATTAAGACCTCATTGGTACAAGACCATCAACATTGGATCTTATATCATTGGAAATGTGTTGCCTGATCGAATGTATTACATTTCTTGTTACATCAGGTCTATGGACATGTAATCCAAGCGAACGACTGCTCGGAAGATTCACCGCTCCACATACGCATTGCAGTTTTATACTGTGCTACTGGGGCTACTGGTAGTAACGAAGACACCAGGACAGCTATAGACTACGTGAACACTTCTGTGAACCGTTTGCATCCCTTCACGCTTAATGTCTTTATCGACGGTAAAGGCGTTTATCCAGTGGATTAAAAGTCCGTGTCGTACTGAAGTGGTTTCAAGAGCATGATAGTATATCAAGTTGATGCAACTTCGCAATACCAGTGATATTCTTTTCGAATTTGCAGCCGGAACATAAAGTCAAGTTGAAAAAATATTTCGAAGATCTACCATATCCTTATTCTCAGGTTAGTTGCTGTTATCACTGAATCTAGTCGAATTTATGCTACTCCGGAGCCGGCGCCCTATATAGACCAGCATTGAGTCAAGTTCTGTGAGTGCTGCCCATACTGCAAAAGACACTAGTAGCGCCGCGAGTAGTAAAGGCAAATGAAGACGTGTTACCACTGCCGTAACTTTGACAATTTCTGCCGACTAACAGTGCTGGGTTTTAATGCAGGCTAGGTTCACGGCATACTCAGTCCTTTAAAAAAAAAATGTTATCAGCCAGTCTAATTTCAACGGATTCCTACACAACACAACCCCAGTATCGAGAAGCGATAGCAACCGCTTGCTTCTAATTATGTTTCATTGCGTGTCCATCGGCTACAAAATTCTCCACCGCTGCAGATTTTTTCAGATTGTTATACTCAATAATAGGAACAATGTGATCAATGCGCCGGCTGCGCTGGCCGAGCGGTTCTAGGCGCTTCAGTCCGGAGCCACGCGGCTGCTACAGTCGCAGGTTCGAATCCTGCCTCGGGCATGGATGTGTGTGATGTCCTTAGGTTAGTTAGGTTCAAGTAGTTCTAAGTATAGGGGACTGATGACCTCAGATTGTACCATTTTTGGAACCAATGCACGCTTTACCACAGTGGCATGGAATCTTATTGTCACCGGGATTCCTTATACTCAGATAATTTGTAAGAGAACCACATGAGCACTAAAGTTCACTGGCAGTCGAAATACAGCCTTGACGTTTTAAATTTCTTAAAATTTTCCCCATTTCAGCTGATACGCTTCCAGCATATAGTAAGCAGACAACTGATGTAGATTCATCTTGCTGGACTTCTGTGATTGTCCAACTCCAAGGCTGCTTGTCCGAGAACCCATTCTGTATACATAGCGACTTCAAGTGCTCAGTTTCCTGTGGAAATGTTCTCACTGACAAGTGTGTCGAACACTGACGCCACAACGACTGGCCTGTAACGTACGGGAACTACAGGGTTACAATTGCTGAACTGTATGAGAAAAACGTAAATTAGTTACAAACTACGGTATGCACACACTTTATTCATCCTGTAAACGTCACTACAGATATATTGATTTAGGTTATGACATGCTCGATATGGCTGCCATCATTGGCGATGATGTGACGCAGACGAATAGCGAAATTCTGCATGACCCGCTGAAGTATCTGAACATCGATGTTGTCGATGGCCTCCTGAATGACTGTTTTCAGCTTAGTACGTGCCAGTGGTCTCTGGGAACCCAAGAGCCACAACGCGGTCCTCAAAGTGCTCCTCCAGGACATCAAACACTCACCTCCTGCTATGGGTTCGAACTCCATTTTGCATGAACCAGATCTTGTCGAAATCAGGGTCACTTTGGCTAATGGGAATGACATCATCTTCTAAAACATTCACGTGCTGTTCGGTAATGACCCTGCCATCAAGGAATATCGCACCGATTATTCCGTGGCTGGTCATTGCAAACCACGCTATCACCCGTTGACGGCGAAGAGACTTCTCTAACGCGAAACGTGTGTTCTCAGTTCCCCAAATGCGCCAATTTTGCTTATTGACGTACCCATCCACATGAAAGTCGGCCTCGTCGCTAAACCAAACCATACATACGCATAGTATTTGCTATCACGCCCCGCGGCCAACGTCCTAATGAAAGCCGTTCAGACGTTATGACGATTTTATTTCAAATAGCTCAGTAACAGTCACCCTGCACATAACCTGTGCATAGACATATAGTGCAGATACTTTCAGAAACATTCCACGGATTTGACACGCCCCTGCCACCCACAGTCGCAGTTGTACTACGTTCTTAAAGTGGAGCAACACGCTCTTAAGCCAGCGGACAGAAAAACTCTCCAAACTACTGCTGAGCAATTTGGGACATTGGTTAATGCAACGAACTTGCATACTGGTCGATCACCGTTCAAAATTCGTGCTGCCATCCATATTTTTGTTTCCAACGATATAAGTTTTGAAACCAGAAAAAGAAAGGTGTTAGGAGCGTATCTCGTTGCGGATGCGAAGAAAACACAATGAGGAACGCGGGGATAGGCTGAGGTGTGAGTATATGAAGCAGTTGGCTGATTATGTGCTATCTATCGGTCATGCTGACGTGAAGATGATAACTGGCAAGTGACAGAAATGGAAAACTGCATGAAATCAATCTTAGGCCTCTGGTCGACACAATAACAACAATAAAAGCAACAGTCAGTCGAATTTTTTCTTCTGCCTGGCTTGATGCAGCCCGTCACAGATTTCTCTCCTGTGCCAACCTCTTCACCTCAGAACAGCACTTGCAACCTACGTCCTCAGTTATTTGTTTCATGTATCTAAGTCTCTGGTTTCCTTTGCATTTTTTGCCCTCTAGAGCTCCCTATCGTACCATGGAAGTTATTCCCTGATGTCTTTAACACACGTACTATTATCCAGACCTTTTCTTCTTGTCAGCGTTTTCGATACGTTCCTTTCCTCGACGATTCTGCAGAGAACCTCCTCGCTCCTTACATGATCAGTCCACCTAATTGTCAAAATTCGTCTGTAGGACCACATCTCGAAGCTCCGAATCTCTTCCTTTCCGGTTTTCCCACAGTCTATGATATCAATTTGAAAAGACCAATGAGAGTATCCGCTTTCACCTTGCTGAGGGAAAGATTGTTTGAAAAAAAAAATCTTTTCGAGGAGGATCGCTGCAAAGACAGTCAAAACATCGCAAGTTTGGCTGATTTAGTATTTTACCAGAAACCCTCTCTCCCACCCCCCACCCCTGCCTGCGATCCGAATATTTAAAGAAGAGTCGAACTCCCGTGTATTAAATGTCATACCTTCCGAACTATTTGTCGTGCAGTGATAATAATTTTGCAGGTACATTCAGTGGTATATGTGTCTGCAGTCTACAAGATATGTTGCGAATGGAGTCAGTAGTAAAGAATTAATAAATCAAAATATCAAAATGTGATGCCTGCTGTCGAAGAATTAGTGCATGAACAACGATAATGTATTGGACTGGTGCATAAGTTCGTAGCGCTTTTCCGTAAGTGTAATAATCACCACAGATACGCATAACAGAAATTATAATTATATTAATACCTTCAGCTGCTAACGGGCGTTGATATATATCAACGGGGACAAGTGAAAATGTGTGCTTGGACCGGGACTCCAACCCGGGATCTCCTGATTACATGGCAGACGCTCTATCCATCTTTTTTTTTTTTAATTAATCTCATTTTGTTCGTTTTTGTTCGTTGTATCTGCTCGTCACAAGACACCAATTTCAGTTTGTCGTTAATCAATTAACTCAGTTTTTTTTATTACAGAGGGCAGGTAACCCTCTGACCGAACACGCTGAGTTACCATGCCGGCACTATAAATATCATTTTGTTCGTTATTGGTCGTTGTATTTGTTCGGGGCGGACGTCATATGACGCTTGTTAAAGTTAGTTGTTGATCCAATAACTCAGTTTTTTATTACAGAGGGCAGCTAACCCTCTGGCAGAACACGCAGACGCTCTATCCACCTGAGCCACTGGGGGCACAGAGGATAGCGCGACTGCAGGGACTATCCCGCGCACGACTCCCACGAGACCCACATTCTCACCTTCTATGTCCACACACTACATTCGTAGTGTCCCACCCCCACACACTTATTACTCGTGGAAGACATTCTTAGCAAATACCGTAAGAGTTCGGGGAATATGTGTGCATCCGCACAGAAGAAGGTCACGGCCGGTGTTGCCAGAGTTATATACTTATAGGGATATGGTGTTCCGAAAGAACAGACACCATACCCCTATAAGTACATAACAGAATGTTTCGTCATTAATCATAAACACTCCTTCACTATTTACAAGTCTGTCAAGGCTGGGGTACCCCATCGATTCCGCTACTGTATACATTGTGTGGTTTTAAGGTAAAGAAATTGTCGAGGCACGTTCGGAGGGCATTTTCTTCCGGAAAGGAAGGTCCTTGAAGGTTATTCCATAAACAGCGGAAAAGATGAAAATCAGAGGGCACTAGACCAAGTGAATAAGGTGGGTGCGCAGTGATTTCCTAATCCTTGTATAGTGTTTTCTGTCAATGTAACACAATGGGAGCGGGCTTTACCGCGGAGTAGCATCACTCAAGCAGTCGTTCTGTCGTTGTTCTTGGACTGCGTCAGCAAGACGTCTCATTTGTTGACAATGAATGTCAACACCGATGGTTACACCTGAGGAACGCATTTCGCAGTACACCACACCGTCACTGTTCCACCAGATGCATAACATCATCTTTTGTGGACGCGCGCAGGTCTTTGTTCGGCGAGTAGCTGCTTTGGTTGTGGTCAACCCCTCCTTTCTTTTCCTTATGTTAACATAAAGACACTGCTTCTCGTCACCAGTAACAGTACAGCATAGGAATGGTCGCTGTTGTTCCTGAGCAAATTGATGGTAAGCAAGCAGAGACGCTGCTATGGCCATCAGCTGATATTGTGATTTTCACTTGGAGCAAGCGGTACACATGGGCCTACTCCAGGTTTCTGTACCTTACCTACCGCGTGCAAATGTCGTACGGTGGTGGTATGAAGACGGTTCATCACATTTGCCAGTTCCCGAATACACTGACGTGGATCATTGTGGATTAGTGTGCTTAAACGATCTTCATCAGACCCTGGACGTCTTCTTGAATATGAAAAGTCGCTGTTGGTAAACGATCATCCTTCAAACGAGAAAACTATTTTTTTGCCGTACTCTGTCAAATGTCATTATTCCCATTCGCGGTGCAAATGTTTCTGGCTGCCTACGCTGCTGTCACCCCTGTGTTGAACTCAAACACAAGAATATGTCGGAAATGTTCCAATTTCTCCACTTGGCACCCAATTTTCTAGCTTCTATGGCTCCACTCCTTATCTACAAATGACAAAATGACAATATGTAAACTCAAAAAGCCATAGCGAAATACAGATAAAAAATAACAATCCATAAATGAAGCTATAGCAACCGGAATACCAACATGCAAAAGAAAATCACTATGTACTTATTCATTTGCCTAATAATAATCAATAAACATTTTTCTTTTCATTATTTTGTGGCTGATGTCAGTGAGAAAAAGTTTCTTAAGGGTTTGAAATTATGTGTAAAGTTTGTTGGAAGTTCCTAATTGCTCTCAATCTAAAATACTGGGTGAAGATC
This sequence comes from Schistocerca cancellata, assembly GCF_023864275.1. Taxonomy (NCBI): domain Eukaryota; kingdom Metazoa; phylum Arthropoda; class Insecta; order Orthoptera; family Acrididae; genus Schistocerca; species Schistocerca cancellata. Next base: position 1,051,577,883 of record NC_064626.1, on the reverse strand, counting down.
GTGTGACTTATGCTACCTCAACACACTCTCTCGCCTTTATACATAACTTATTGTGTTAAACTTTTAACCTGAGATTATACACCTTAATGAGTAGATTATTACAGAATTTTTAATGTTTCAATTCGGTCAGAAAATTATATGAAATACGGTAAAATGTTTGTTGCCCCTGGAAGACTTCAGATAGGCAACCATCAGCTGGATCTTCGCATCGTGCACTGTTTTAGTGGTTTAGTAGAACAGATAATCATGTCGCCTAATATCCAGACTGATTTCGTTCCGATTGACACTGGATGTGGAAACCTAAGGACCTATGAAACATTTTAGTCCATGACTACAATGTTACAGTAAATTACAGTCTTCTTTCTTTCCTTTTCGTACGTAAACTACTGCTGCAAACTGAAATACCGAATAAATCGAGCATTTGCTGGAAAACTTTGAAGTTATATCTGAAGTACTCGAATTCTTCTGTTCCTGTAGATTGACTCTATCACATAACTTATAAATGTGACGAATTAGGATGACGGTGATAGTTCGCGAACAGCGGCCTGCACGAAGTACGCGAAGTTAACCGCGCAGCGTTCGCAAAATCTTTGTGTACTGAAAGAATTACCACTCATAATTCAGGCACGCCGCGGAAACGAAGGAATTTTGAACTGAAGGTAAGCTAAGTAAATAAGCTTTTAAGTTACAGTCTCAGTGATAACAAAGCGTTCTGATGGTAAAAATAAAAGCCCTGCTTTTTTGTGTAATATCCGTTAATGTTACTATCAACATAGTTTTGCATCAGTACTAGTAATTTAAGGTGGCGCACGTAAATGGTAATAGCTTGACAGAGTTTCAAATTAATATATACCCTACGTGTCAGAAGCAGAAAGAATCGATGGATATTTTAAAATCCACACTGCAAAAAATTGAAGCCCTCTAAGCACAGTCGACCCTTTTTCTCCACTGCTGTACCTCAACGCTGAAGCAGCAGTAATAAAAACATGCGGTGCCTTCCCTGCCGATGGGCACAAAACTTTTTGTTATTCTTCGTTTTACAGATGTAAATGCAAGTATAGCCCGTCTGCCATAAATGGCATCTCCGGACCGTTCATTCGGTTCCTGGCAATAAACGCAGTTGCGCAGGCCACTCCACGTGGAAGCTATTTCAGGGCCTTCTGCAGTGTCAGTGCCATTAGCCGACGGGCGACGTCACTGCGAGTCCAGATTTCTAACCGATTCCAGGAGAGATAGTCGTAGCACGCCCGTCCATCGCAGAATCTGGTACTTAACAAAAGTTCCTTTTTTCCAAGGGGTCATTGTCTCCCACAAAGAAACAAAGGTACTTGAGAATGTAGGATGTGATAAATGAGGTACCATCAAGTATTAAACTTCAAAACAAGTGAGTCAGGAAAGAATCTCTTGTCTATCTACGATTTCTTCTTGAACAACGTGGTATTTACTCCTGCGCATGTTTTGCGTAAGAGTAAAAAGAAGTTACTCCTTTGTTCGGATCAGTGGTGTTGTGACTCAACCCGACCCAAAAACACCATGAGGATTTTAAAAACATTTTTAAAACCACCAAAAACCATTAAAACCCAACTGTATGTGATCATGAACATTTAATTAACATACAAAAACGTTACATGTCGGTAGTTAAAATGAAAAAGAGCACATACAAAAACGTTACATGTCGGTAGTAAAAATGAAAAAGAGCCATCGTATTTACTGAAGGCAACTATTTACTGTCACAAAAATTTATTTTATTAATATTTAGTTGTAACTATTCTTATAATATAAAAAACACAGCCAAATAACATTTAAAATTCCAGCAAAAAACTGTAACTTTATGTAGAATCGTAAAAACCGTAAAGTACGATGCACTACTTTTTGGAAGTATGCCGAAATTTATATACCTCACTAATTTCTCTGGCCTTTTCTCTTCTAAATTACTTCTTAATTTTGACCAAATAAGCCCGTAGGTGGAGGAGATTCTCTTAATGCAGGTAGTGCTAGCAGTACTAGAAAAGAGGCACTGATAAACTACTGTAAGAATGGGCTAGTATTTTGAATAAATTAATCATAGGAATTTAAATTGAACTGTTTAACCATCAATACCAGAAAAAAACAATGAAAACCGATGAAACCCATAAAACCTAATTTTTATCAATGGGCTGTTTTCTTCTTAAATATCCGGGCGTTCTTCAACCTTGGTTCAGACTGCTTGGTAAACTGTTTACACGAGCTGTTAAGTCAGAGCGGAGGAAAGCAGCAGCTTCCAATAGTATTTTACCTACTTCCCGGCAGGTTAAAACTGTGCCGCACGGGCCTCGAACTTGGGACATTTGCCTTTCGTTGGCAAGTGTTCTACTGTCTGATCAGAGGTCCCAGGTTCGAGTCCCGATGCACCACATAGATTTAATCTGCCACTAAGCTTAGTATTAGACCACATTTGGCTGCAGAATGAAAATTCGTCTCCCAGACCGTGGCTAAGCTAAGTCTCCGCAATATCGTTTATTCCAATGAGAGCCAGTCGTGCAATTTACGGATGAGAACTTTCGTGGTGTTTAAAAGACAGAAGATGAGATAGTGGCGGAAGTAAAGATGTGAGTAGGGATCTTGAGTCGTGTTTCCACAGTTCAGTCGGAAGAGCAGCTGCCCGCGAAAGGCAAAGGTGACACATTCAAGTCCCGGTCCATTTTCAATCTGCTATGGAGTTTCAAATCAGCGCGCACTCCGCTGCAGGCTGAAAATAATTTCTCTGTGTGTCCATCTTTCCAGAGATGGTTGTTGAACTCGGCTGTTCAGTACAGAATATCAAATGAAACACCTTCCAGCCACCTAATCTCCAATTTGTTATTTTTGGGCTACCAGTTTCGGCCATCTTCAGGCTTCCTGACCGACGTGTAGGAAGATTCCAACCTGGGTTCCGGTCAAAACTGGGGCCAACATTTATAGACTGGTGTTTGTACATGTCTTCTTGATTGAACGATCACTTCAAACATGATCTGCTGACTCATGACTCGGAAATTAGAAGGCTGAAAGCCCTCTGATCTGACTTTCTGAAAAGTCTTTTGGAAGTATTTGATCTCCTTGGTAAAATTAGGTTGGTGGCGAATTGGAGCCTTTGCAGGATAAACAATAAAGTCGAGCGATCACGACACATCACTGACGATCAGCTAGAGGGAAATAATCATCCTGTGTTCTGCTGCAACGTTTCTGCTTCAGACTTCGCAATGGTGACGGCTTGCGAACTCTGGGATAATGCGGCTACTGTATCTAACAAAAAGTAACCAAACATATTTGTTGGCCTTTGTTATGAGGAAAACAAAAAGTCAAGAAGTGGCAACATATTACAAAAACTATGGCATTCACAATAATCCTGGCATAGTTCCATAACTGCTCTAACAGTACCTCACTGGATAATACTTAGTTATGTTGTAAAGATACCATGATATGAACGGAATTTAAATGAAATGCATAGCAATTTTATGCGGGCCACTTCAGTAATGGACATAGTTGGAAGCGGACGACTGTTCAGGATAATTAGTGTCGATCTTGTTAAACATAACGGGTGAAGCAATGCGCAGAATCAGCAACATAACCTGCTTCTTTCAAGAAGCACTAAGCATGGATGGAGTTACCATTCTGTGAATAGACAGCAGCAAGAGTGCCGTATACTTTTATTCGTACTACGCAGCTTTGAAATTTAGGTCAAGGCGCTGAATTGCTGTGCTGAGTAAGACCCTTGAACGACTATTTCTCATGTCATCACTGATTAAATTCCAATGACACCAGTTTCTTTCATCACTAAGATTCAGATCTACTGTTCCCTAGTCGAAGCCTACAGGTTGTTTCTTTAGTCGGATTTCTTGAGTTCTTGCTGGCAGAGTATCGTGAAACAGAGTGCATAGTAAACAGTGGGTTTGCAGAGTACTGCTGTAAGCAAGCATTGTGGCTGTATGAATGGGACTCGGTGCGAAACACAAAGTAGTTTATCCATCTAATTAGAAAGGATTTCTTCCTTCATACGCATCGGATCCTATGTATAAGAACTGCAAGTCCCGTTTAGAGAAGATACTAATGATAAGATGTGTGTTGTCTATGCCGAATGGAGAGGATGAAATACGATTCCAGGACATGCCCAAGTTCTCTTCAATAGTCAGGACTCTTCTCTGTCCAACGCTCGGGCTATCATTCATAATGTCAAATATCCTTACTGCAAGAGACACTGCAGGAAGCTTGCGTTCTAAATCAGGTGACTGGTGGATACTTTGGTGAGAAGGAACTGTACATCGGCACTTGTCCTTTGTCGTTCAAATCCCGCTGATAAAATCAGTTTGGGCCACCATGACGCGGATCGGTTGTCTCTCGTAGGAGGTGCAGCCCAGATTCTGCTCAGCATTTCTCTCAGAATTATGGAAGGACTTTTGGCTAGAATTCTACGTCTTGTCGACTTCCATATCATTTAAGTGTCTCATTAAGAAATAATAGCGAAAGTTACTGATCCAGGTAATGTTGAAAGAACAATGCGGGTACTTACGTGAATTGGTTCAAGGAAATGTTCGGAAATCTACGCAAGGGGATGTGAATTCCGGTCCCCCGAATCCAGTGTCTTAACCACTGTGATTCAGTTTAAGTTTGCTTTGCTCGAAGGAGTATATATCAGGATATTGCGTCTTGTCCATATCGACGTCATCAGAGACAGTACAAAATAGGAGTTGTCCAGGACGTGACGAAAAAATAGTCCTGCCAGGGTTTAAGTAAACATTCCAGCACTCGACTGAGGTGATTTAAGGAAATGTGGAAAATTTGCATCGGAATAGCCAGAGGTTTATCACTTAACTCTGGTTACCAGTCAGTTGTTAAGTTTCATGATGCCTCTAGTTTGAATGATAAAAACTTTATTGTAGTATTCACACGCCTACGTCTGTATCTACTTTTACATCCAAAATGTGCAAACCACTGTGAAGTGTATGGCAGACGGTACTTTCCACTATAGGGCATCTTCCTGTTTCATTCACGTGTAGATCACGGGAAGGATGACTGCCTAAACGCCTCTCTGCTCGCTGCAATTAGTCTAATATTGTCTTCGCGAGCCCAACGGGAGCAATACGTGTAGGTGGGTTTGTTGATTCATCATGTGAATCTGCTTCTACGAAACTTTGTAAGTAGGCTTTCTAGCAATAGTTTGCGTCTATTTTCAAGCGTCTGATAGTTTAGTTCCTTCTGCATCGCCGAGATACTCTCTTAAGCGTCAGACAATTCATGCTGCCTGTCTCTATATATTTCAGTATCTCCTCTTAGTCCTACCCGATATGGGTCCCACACACTTAAGCATATTTTGTATGTCGACATAACTGCCATCAAAGCGTGTGACTGAACGAAATTTAAAATGTTTATTTGATACCACAAACGGTCGTCAAGCCACGGTCACTAAAACTGTTCCGGCTTAACGAGAAGCGCCGGCACAACGATGAAGAACGGAAGAGCAGAGAGGGCTGCGAGACCATTCCAGCCAATAGTACGCTGTCTAGGACGACACCAAGACGGGAGTCGCAGCTATACGAAGAGAATATAAGTGCCGCGCCGCCTAACCACGGCGGATGAAACCTTTCTTCAGCCCCAACACACCGTACACACCTCGCCCTACCACCTTCACCGCTCCGAAAATCCCCTCCCGATAGGGCGTGGTGGAGTAGCCATTGGTCACCACCGCCAGATCCCTGTTCGGCTCCAACCTTTCCTTCCTGACCCCACAGAACACCTGATCCTTAGTCTCTTCTTCCCGGGCCTTACCATCACCTGCACCACCATCTATGTCCGTCCTAACGCCCCTATTCCTTTTGACTTCCTCTCCCACATTGACCGTACCTTCTCCTCCTACGTGCTCGCCGCCGACCTCAACATCCATAGTCGTTCCGCCGCCCAGTTACGGCCGTGGCATCGGTTCCTCTCCTCCCTCCAAGGCGACCTCGTCCCCATTCCCCAGCACACCCGCCCTCAATCCAACTCCACTCCCGATGTCATCCTCTCCTCCCCTAACCTCCTTGGCCGCATAGCGGTGGATGTCCTGGACCCCATTGGTAGAGTGACCATCTCTCTGTCCTCCTTACTGTTTCAGACGGTCGTCGCCCCTGTCCCGACCCTAGTAATGACCCTCCCCCAAAATGCGTCCATGATTACTGCCGTGCCGACTGGAATCCCTACCGGGATACCCTCGCTACCCAGGTCGATGGCCACCTGTTCACCTACCACCACACTGATGATATTACCCATGCCCACTCCTTTCACCAGCAGACCTTGTCTGAAGCTGTGGAGGCCCAGTCCCTTTCGTCGCCATCCACCCCCATCGACCTACTTTACCCCCACAGGCCGTCCTCCTTCTCCATGAATCCTGCCTTCTCTACTGTGCCTTCCTTCACACGCATGACCCGGACACACTACGACGCCACATCAGAAACTTGCTCGCAGCTAAGAAACGCGGGGAATGGCGACAGAAATGCACCCATCTTAATGCTACACTTCCTAACAACTCGTCCGAGTACTGGTCAGCCTTCCGCCGCCTTACCGGATCTAACCCCCACACCCTTACTACCCTCTCCTTCATGATAATCAACCCTTCCCTGACAACCTTAGTAAGGCCAATCACTTTGCCTCCTACCTCTCCGATGTCTTTTCCATCCCACCCCGCCACTGCACTAACTTCCTCTCCCTCGACCTTGAACGCGCCGATGACTGTGTGTGGCATTCCGGTCTCCTCTTCAAGGTCCAAACCTTCGCCCTTCCTATTAACTATGTCCGTCTGATCGGGTCCTTTCTTTCCCAACGTCCTTCCTACGTCACCATCCACAATACGGATTCCTACACCTTTTTCTCCTCTGCCGGTGTGTCCCAAGGTTCTGTCCTCTCCCCTCTTCTGTACCTTTGTATCTGGCAGACATGCCGCTGCCTTCAGCCCCCCATCCACCTTCTCCAGTACGTCGATGACACCGCCTTCCTTGCCATCGCCCCCACCCTGCAGCGCTCCCAACACCTTCTCCAACCCCATCTTGACTGTTTCACCACTTGGTGCAACCAGTGGTTGCTTAAGGTCAATCCTTCCAATACACAGGTGATCATTGTAGGCAAAACCACCCCTTCCTTCCACCTCCTCGACTTCTATGTCACCATCTCTGGCCGTCCTATTGCCCTCACCCCACCCTTAATTACCTTGGCGTCACCCTTGACCGTCGCCTCTCCTGGATCCCCCATCTCCGGACAATCCAAGCCAAGGCACACTCCCGACTCCGTCTCCTCAAGCTCCTTTCTTGCCGTACATGGGGTCTGGACCCCTCCACCATCCTCCACACCTATAAATCCCTCATCCACCGTATTCTCTGCTACACCCACCCTGCCTGGATCTTCGCCCCTCCTACCTTTTACAAATCCCTTCAAATCCTCGAATGCCATGCTCTTCGCCTCGCCTATCACATCCGTCTCCCCTCCCCCACGTGGATCCTGTACGACCTTATTCCGTTCCCCCACCTCCTCCTTTTCCTCAAACGGATACACATCTTCTACACCTCCCGTAAACTAGATCCCCCTCACCCGCTTGTCTCTCACATCCTCTCCCACCCCCGTCCACAGCTGCACCTGTATTTCCACGTACCACCTGCTCTCCGTCTCTCCACTCTCCTTACCCTCTCCCAAGGTGGCTTCCGCCAGCTCCCCCTCCCCCGTCCATCTACCCCTCCTATCAACTTTGGCCCTCCCCTCCCACTTCCTGTGTTTCTTCCTCAGGGCACCCTCTCTCCCTTCTCTCTCCATTCGATCCCTCCTCCCTTTCTCCCCTCTCCTCCCCCGAGCTTCCCCTACCCCCCATACCTTCATTTCTCCCCCCATCTCCTCTGCCATTGACATCTCTACTTTCCCCTCTGCCTCCTGCACCACCTTCTTCCCCTCTTGGCAGTTCCCCGGACTCGTGCACGTTAAGTGGACATTCGCACGCCGGAGATCATCGCCATCAGTTTTTCGTGTCTGTGCCGTCGTGTTTGTATTTCAGTGTTTTTCGCCGCCCACGCTCCTTCGTTTACGTGTGTCGTCTAAATCATCAGTGTTTGTGCACGGAGCCGACAGTTTTTAACCACCAATTTGTTACTTTTATGTCTTCATTGGTTTTTTTTTTCACTTATTGTACTGCTTGTGGCTGAAGAGCGGAATAAAATTTACCGCAGCCAGCCCACTTTGTATGAGGTGCAAAATGACAACAAAGGAAAAAAAAAACACGGCGTCATACAAACGCTGCAGCAATGACTTATGAACTATTTTGTTTTGCTAGCATTGAAATTGGATGTACCGAAGTACACTGATTATTTACTTGTCGCCATTTGCTTGCGAAGCCAACGGCCTTGCTGCAGTGGTAACACCGGTTCCCGTCAGATCGGTACCTTTGGGCCTTCATGGCCTGTTCAGGAGGAGTTTAGTTTAGTTTATTTGCTTACGACACACCTTTGTGAATACGCAAAGTTAAGTACTGTCAATTTATCTTACTCTAATAAATTTCATTAATACGATGTGCTTGAACGGTCGTCTAGCGATGAAAGAAAACAGCTTCCTAGACACTATTTTAGACGAGTGGGCAGGATACTACAAAAAGAATGAAATTTTATTAAAAGGTTACATTATTCCTTTCAACGCACTGAGTCGTCATTATCAAATATAATCACAAACCTGGTAAACTGCATTAATAGTTGCAACTACAATTCTTTCAAATATTACGAAAAATACACTAAAAGCAGTAAACGGAAGCAAAGGCAGCACAAACAGGTCACATGACGTCATCACAATTTTTTGGTTGATCAGTCATTTCACACCTTAATGCAGTTTGGATGAAAACTACATCGAGATGATAGGTATTATGTACTCTTGCATTATATCCTGCAGTGATCACTTATAGAACGTTGAGAAATCGTATAGGTTTAATGGCTTAATGTAATCGAGCCAAATTCAACATGACTATAAGATTCATGTTTATGAAACAAGTTGTATCTTGACTCCACAATAAACGAGGATTAGCAGCGACAGACTCCATAATTTTTACAGATGATTTCACCACAAAATGTTTTACATAATATTTCGCCCATATTTCTGGACAGTCCCTCAATATTTAGTTGACATATTCTGAGCACGTTTCCAGGTTGGCTCTGAACAGTGCCGTTTGTATAGTGTTTCATATTGTTGTTAATTTCGTAATCGCTGTTGAGATTATCTTTAAATCACCTTCTGCGAGAGTTAGCCTAATTGGAAAGGACCAATTAGTTGCCCAGGGAGCACCAAAGTGATCAAGGCACATAAAGATGCATTCGAAGGCGAATGTGAAGAACACCTAACTAACAGCCTTACTAAACTTTATGAGTATTTTTAGACATGGCGACTGAGACCAAATGTTTCTAAAACCGAGGTTAGCTTGTTCCACCTTTCTAATCTCCTTTCATCAGCAAAGATCAGTCCACAGTTAGGCCCTCTTGGCACAGGCAGGTACAATGAAGGCCCAAAATACCAGGGAGTCACTCTGGACAGAACTTTAACATGCAAAAAACACCTTTCAACTTGGTCAAGAAGATATAAACACGAGTGAACCTTGTGAGAAAGCTGGCAGGCAGTACATGGGGAGCAACCACATCAGTCCTCCGAGGAGCATCCCTTGCACTGGTATACTCTGCAGCAGAATACTGTGCACCAATTTGGCTCCGAAGCACCCTCGTAGTGAAAGTAGACATCCTACTGAACTCACTTATGAGAGTAATTAGTGGTACAGTCCGGGCTACACCTACTTGCTGGCTACCAGTGCTTTCAGACATCTGTCCACCAGACTTCCTTCGAAAGTCTGCTCTTTACAACCTCTGTCAGCAAGTTTCTGAAAAACACTCGATCCCTCTTCATGACGATTTGCTATCACTGACTTGTAGACAATCCAACAGTTCCAGTTCCAGGCTTCCACCAACCAAGGGAGGTGTGGGTGCAGTTAAACAGATATCGGACCGAAGAGGGTAGGTGCAAATACAACATGCACAAGTGGGGCTTTTCAAGTGACAGTAAATGTGACTGTGCTGACACCCAAACAATGAGCCACATTGTGAATGAATGTCCAATCATACGCTTCCCTGGTGCCATTGATAAGCTCCATGAAGCATCCCACGAGGCACTCCGCTGGATCGAGTCCATCAAAATCCGAGTGTAGTCTGAGCCGTTTTAAAACTTGTGTAATCTATATAATTTCACATGTTTATATATATATATATATATATATATATATATATATATATATATATATATATATATATTTCTTTGTTTTGCTAAATGTGTATTACTGTAATTGATGCATACGATAATAATAATAAAACCACAAAATTTTTTTAAAATTGATTTCTTAAATTTCAAGATGTGATGTGAGAGAAGTGTGAGTTAGCTTTCACTCGATCGGTGGTTCCAGAATCCTCGCTGGATAACATGGAGGATATCATTCTATTCGAGACACTCCATTCCGCTAGAGCTCAGACTATGGTCTAAGATTCTACAAAAAACAGGTCTCAAGGATGCTGGACGGTAGCTCTGTAAACAGATCGTCTCGTCTGAGTCACTTCTATACTCAGAGTGATTAAAAAAAGAATGACCATATTTCAGTTGTTTATTACAGACAATCTGGAAAAGATAGAATCACATTACGCTGTTTTTTGGTTGTAGAAACATGGCGGCTACTCTTAAGAGAAATGAATTTGTGTTTTGGAATTTGGAGAGGTCAATCCATTATTCAAGTGCAACGTGCGTTCCGCCGTCGATTCAGCAAGAAGCTGCCTCTGCGCAAGCAAATTTATCAGTGGCACATAAAATTCTAGGAAGTTGATTGCATATGGAAAGGGAAGAGCACTACTCGGCAACGCACGTCTGATGAAATTGTCGACCGCATCCGAGATGCGTTCACACGGAGCTTTCGGAAGTGCACGGGAGGGGCAGGCCTGCAACCAGCTCACTCAAACAGAGGTGTGGCGTGTCCTGAAACGACGCCTGCATATGAAGCCTCACAATTTGCGGTCAATGCAGCAACTGCGCCCCGACGACCGCAAAAGAAGGTAAAATTTCACATTTCAGTTCACCAGGATATGGCAGACGACTCTTTTCCCGAGCGATCATCTTTTCGGGTGAATCAGCATTTCACTTATCTGGTTAACTATGCCCCCATAATGTAAGAATTTTGAGGTCACAAAATCCTGGCGTCGTCGTCGAACATGAAAGAGGCTGGCTGAAATTGAATGTGTTTTGTGCCGTTCACAAAGTTTATCGACCTTTCTTTTTTTTTTTGCCACGAGACCTGTGACAGGAGTGAATACCTGGACATGCTGGTAAACTGGTTATTTCCTCAACTACACGAAGGATTGAAGGAGGCGGATAACAAGATTTTGTTCACTGTGTGTGGCCTCCAAGGTCACCAGACCTCACAACTTGCAGTTTTTTTCTGTGGCGGTACACGAAAGACGGAGTCTTTCTCCCACCTGTGGCAGCTACTCTTCAAGAGCTGAGAAATCGAACCGGTGAAGCTGTCAACAAACAGAGACCTGTTGATTGGTGTGTAGGATGAAATGGACTACTGTTTGGATGTTTCTCGAGCAACACATGGTGCTCATGGCGAATGTATAGTATAGCGTCTATTTGCAAACATAAAACTTTCCACCTTATTCTATTCAGTGAATGTACACTGAAGAACCAAAGAAACTGTTGCACATGCCTACTATTGTGTAGGGCCCCTCGAGCACGCAGAAGTGCCACAACACGACTCAGCTAATGCCCGAAGTAGTACTGGAGGGAACTGACATCATGAATCCTGCAGGGCTGTCCATAAATCCGTAAGAGTACGAGGGGATGGAGATCTCTTCTGAATAGCATGCTGCTAGGCATCCTAGATATGCTCAATAATGTTCATGTCTGGAGAGTTTGGTGGCAAGAGGAAGTGTTTAAATTCGGAGGAGTGTTCCTGAGCCACTCTGTAGCAATTCTGGACTTTTCGAGTGTTGCAATGGTCCTTCTGGAATTGCCCGAGTCCGTCGGAATGCACAATGGACATGAATGGATTTAGGTGATCAGACAGGATGCTTACGTACGTGTCACCTGTCAGAGTCGTATCTAGACATATCAGGGGTCCCATATCAGCCCAACTGCACACGTCCCACACCATTACAGAGCCTCCACCGGCTTGAACAGTCCCTTGCTGACATGCAGGGTCCATGGATTCATGAGGTTGTCTCCATACCCGTACACGTCCATCCACTGGATACAATTTGAAACTAGACTCGTCTGACCAGACAACATGTTTCCAGACATCAACAGCCCAATGTCGGTGTTGACGGGACTATGCGAGGCGTAAGGCTTTGTGTCGTGCAGTTACCAAGGGTACACGAGTGGGCCTCCGGTTCCAAAAGCCCACATCGGTGATATTTCGTTGACACTTGTTGATGGCCCAGCACTGAAATCTGCAGCAATTTATGAAAAGGTTCCACTACTGTCACGTCGAACTATTCTCTTCAATCGTCATTGGTCCCATTCTTGCATGATCTATTTCTGGCGGCAGCGATGTCGGAGATCTGATGTTTTACCGGATTTCTGACATTCATGGTAGACACGTGAAATTGTCGTACGGGAAAATACCCACTTCCTCACTACCTCCCAGTTGCTGTGTCCCATCGCTCGTGCGCCGACTATAACACCACGTTCAAACTCGCTTAAATCTTGATAACCTACCATTGTAGCAGCAGTAACCGATGTAACAACTGCGCCAGACGTGTTGTATAGGCGTTGCCGGCCGCAGCGCTGTATTCTGCCTGTCTACATACAGGGTGTTTCAAAAATGACCGGTATATTTGAAACGGCAATAAAAACTAAACGAGCAGCGATAGAAATACCCCGTTTGTTGCAATATGCTTGGGACAACAGTACATTTTCAGGCAGACAAACTTTCGAAATTACAGTAGTTACAATTTTCAACAACAGATGGCGCTGCGGTCTGGGAAACTCTATAGTTCGATATTTTCCACATATCCACCATGCGTAGCAATATTATGGCGTAGTCTCTGAATGAAATTACCCGAAACCTTTGACAATGTGTCTGGCGGAATGGCTTCACATGCAGATGAGATGTACTGCTTCAGCTGTTCAATTGTTTCTGGATTCTGGCGGTACACCTGGTCTTTCAAGTGTCCCCACAGAAAGAAGTCACAGGGGTTCATGTCTGGCGAATAGGGAGGCCAATTTCGGATAGCCCAAAGCAATCACACGATCATCGAAATATTCATTCAGGAAATTAAAGACGTCGGCCTGGCGATGTGGCCGGGCACCATCTTGCATAAACCACGAGGTGTTCGCAGTGTCGTCTAAGGCAGTTTGTACCGCCACAAATTCACGAAGAATGTCCAGATAGCGTGATGCAGTAATCGTTTCGGATCTGAAAAATGGGCCAATGATTCCTTTGGAAGAAATGGCGGCCCAGACCAGTACTTTTTGAGGATGCAGGGACGATGGGACTGCAACATGGGGCTTTTCGGTTCCCCATATGCGCCAGTTCTGTTTATTGACGAAGCCGTCCAGGTAAAAATAAGCTTCGTCAGTAAACCAAATGCTGCCCACATGCATATCGCCGTCATCAATCCTGTGCACTATATCGTTAGCGAATGTCTCTCGTGCAGCAATGGTAGCGGCGCTGAGGGGTTGCCGCGTTTGAATTTTGTATGGATAGAGGTGTAAACTCTGGCGCATGAGACGATACGTGGACGTTGGCGTCATTTGGACCGCAGCTGCAACACGGCGAACGGAAACCCGAGGCCGCTGTTGGATCACCTGCTGCACTAGCTGCGCGTTGCCCTCTGTGGTTGCCGTACGCGGTCGCCCTACCTTTCCAGCACGTTCATCCGTCACGTTCCCAGTCCGATGAAATTTTTCAAACAGATCCTTTATTGTATCGCTTTTCGGTCCTTTGGTTACATTAAACCTCCGTTGAAAACTTCGTCTTGTTGCAACAACACTGTGTTCTAGGCGGTGGAATTCCAACACCAGAAAAATCCTCTGTTCTAAGGAATAAACCATGTTGTCTACAGCACACTTGCACGTTGTGAACAGCACACGCTTACAGCAGAAAGACGACGTACAGAATGACGCTCCCGCAGACTGCGTTGTCTTCTATATCTTTCACATCACTTGCAGCGCCATCTGTTGTTGAAAATTGTAACTACTGTAATTTCGAAAGTTTGTCCGCCTGAAAATGTACTCGTGTCCCAAGCATATTGCAACAAACGGTGTATTTCTATCGCTGCTCGTTTAGTTTTTATTGCCGTTTCAAATATACCGGTCATTTTTTAAACACCCTGTATCAGTATATTTGAATACGCATGTCTATACCACTTCGGTATTTACAAATCAACGTTATTCATCTCATATCTTAAAGAAAGTCTCAGTCATACAGATGGAGCAGTAGAAAGCTTCATCTGCTTCGGATGATACGAGGACTTGCGTTGCTGAAACAGGTTGCTCCAGCGTTTACACGTTCCCTGATATACCGCCCCGATTGGCTCGTTACGGCTCCTCCCGGTCAGTGCAGTGCATTACGCCGCTGTTTTAATTCGCCGCAATTTATCTGTGTGTAAATTGCCCCGATTACGCGGCACAATGGCGGCCGGCGGTGTTTTATGCGGCCTCGGGTGTCCGCGGCCGCGATGCCTATCGCAGCGGCCGGCGCGGCCCCTCCTCTCCGCCGGTCCGCTATTTGGCCGCCGGTGGTGCGGTCCGCAGCTAATGAACTCGCGAGCCGCCATAAGTCAGCGTCGTGATGGCCGCGAGTCAGCGGCCGCGTCCGTGCTGACTCCGCGGGACCACCGAGCTGCGGCGGGCGCAACCGATGAGCTACCCACTGTCCGCCCTTAGTCTACGAAGATCTTTTTTGCAAAAATAGTAAACAATGGTCTTCTTCAAGCCCGTTATCTTGATCCAGCATTTACATTGTTGATATACGAACGTGAGTCAAATGAAAACCTTAAATTTGAAATAACAAATCGTATTTCGCGGCGTTATCCTGTAAGTATAAATATCAAGTATGAATATCAAGAGCTCAGATGGAAACCCAGTTCTAAGCAAAGAAGGGAAAGCAGACAGGCGGAAGGAGTATATAGAGGGTTTATACAAGGGCGATGTACTTGAGGACAATATTATGGAAGTGGAAGAGGATGTAGATGGAGATGAAATGGGAGATATGATACTGCGTGAAGAGTTTGACAGATCGCTGAAAGATCTGAGTCGAAACAAGCACCCGGGAGTAGACAACATTCCATTAGAACTACTGACGGCCTTGGGAGAGCCAGTCCTGACAAAACTCTAACAACTGGTGAGAAAAATGCATGACACAGGCAAAATACCCTCAGGCTTCAAGAAGAATATAATAATTCTAATTCCAAAGAAAGCAGGTGTTGACAGATGTGAAAATTACCGAACTAACAGTTTAATAAGCCACAGCTGCAAAATACTAATGCGAATTCCTTACAGACGAATGCGAAAACTAGTAGAAGCTTACCTCGGGGAAGATCAGTTTGGATTCCGTAGAAATACTGGAACACGTGAGGCAATACTGACCGTACGACTTATCTTAGAAGCTAGATTAAGGAAAGGAAAACCTATGTTTCTAGCATTTGTAGACTTAGAGAAAGCGTTTCACAATGTTGACTGGAATACTCTCTTTCAAATTCTGAACGTGGCAGGGGTAAAGTACAGGGAGCGAAACGTTATTTACAGTTTGTACAGAAACCAGACAGCCGTTATAAGAGTCGAGGGACATGAAACGGAAGCAGTGGATGGGAAGGGAGTGAGACAGGGTTGTAGCCTTTCCCCGATGTTATTCAATCTGTATATTGAGCAAGCAGTAAAGGAAACAAAAGAAAAATTCGGAGTAGGTATTAAAATCCATGGTGAAGTAATAAAAACTTTGAGGTTTGCCGATGACATTGTAATTCTGTCAGAGACAGCAAAAGACTTAGAAGAGCAGTTGAACGGAATGGATAGTGTCTGGAAAGGAGGATATAAGATGAACATCAACAAAAGCAAAACGAGGATAATGGAATGTAGTCGAATTAAATTGGGTGATACTGCGGGAATTAGATTTGGAAATGAGACGCTTAAAGTAGTAAAGGGGTTTTTCTATTTGGGGAGCAAAATAACTGATGATGATCGAAGTAGAGAGGATATAAAAAGTAGACTGGCAACGGCAAGGAAAGCGTTTCTGAAGAAGAGAAATTTTCTAACATCGAATATAGATTTAAGTGTCAGGAAGTCGTTTCTGAAAGTATTTGTATGGAGTGTAGCCATATATTTAAGTGAAACATGGACGATAAATAGTTTGGGCAAGAAGGGAACAGAAGCTTTCGAAATGTGGTGCTACAGAAGAATGCTGAAGGTTAGAGGAGTAGATCACATAACTAATGAGGAGGTATTGAATAGGATTGGGGAGAAGAGAAGTTTGTGGCACAACTTGACAAGAAGAAGGGATCGGTTGGTAGGACATGTTCTCAGGCATCAAGAGATCACCAATTTAGTATTGGAGGGCAGCGTGGAGGGCAAAAATCGTAGAGGGAGAGCAAGAGATGAATAACACTAAGCAGGTTCAAAAGGATGTAGGTTGCAGTAGGTACTGGGAGATGAAGAAACTTGCACAGGATAGAGTAGCATGGAGAGCTGCATCAAACCAGTCTCAGGACTGAAGACCACAAAAACACACAAAAACAACAACAACATCCTGTAAGTTGGTAAGCGTGCTACAAACAGCGTGCAGAATGGCCTGTAGGTGGCAGCATAGTGCAGATGCACACATACCGTCGCAGTATCAGTATAAAGATGGCCGCCCCACTTGCGACTTGCACCAGGGAAGAACAGTGCTCTGTTATTCGGTTTTTGCGTAGTGAAGGTGTGAAACCTATTGAAATTCATCGACGAAAGAAGGTTCTGTACGGTGATGCATGTTTGTGACAGCAGCAAGTCTACGAATGGAGTAGGAAGTTCGCAAATGGTGTGACTTCAGTGGAAGATGCACGTCGTCCAGGTCAGGCACAGCGAGTTGTGACTGCACAGAACATTGCAGCAGTTGAAGCCATAGTGAAGGAAAACCGCCGAGTGACACTGAATGACACTGCAGCACGTTTACAGATTAGCCATGGGTCAGCACACCACATTGTGCATGGTGTGCTCCAGTTTCACAAAGTGTCTGCAAGTTGGGCGCCACGGCAGCTGACTCCTGAAATGAGAGAACGACGAGTTGATGCTTGTGAAGAACTTCGGCGCTTTGAACGAGAAGATGATGGCTTCCTTGAAAGAATCGTTACTGGGGATGAAACCTGGGTTCACTTCCACCATTCCTCATCACCAAAACCAAAGAAGTTTCCGACAGCAGGGAAGGTTGTGCTGACTCTCTTTTGGGACGACAAAGGCGTCATTCTGGAGCATTACATGCCTAGAGAGACCACTGTCACCAGTGCATCATACACAGACCTCCTAAAAAATCGTCTGCGGCGTGCAATCAAATCAAAGCCACATGGATTGCTGTCAGTGGGTGAACTTTTGCAACATGACAATGCAAGGCCCCACACTGCCCGTACAACAGTTGTAACAATCACAGACCTGCATTTTGAGTGTCTTCCTCATCCACCATACTCACCGGACCTTGCCCCAAGTGATTTCCATATCTTTGGACCACCCAAAGACGCAATGGGAGGAAAGAAGTTCCGTTCCGATGAAGAGGTACCCCACGCGGTGCATGAGTGGTTACGCGGACTACCAAAAGAATTTTTTTCTAAAAGAATCTATACCCTTTGTAAGCGCTGGAGGACTTGCATTGAGCGTGGGGGAGATTATGTTGAAAAGTGATACAGCTTTGTACCACTTCTGCACAATAAATAATATTTTAAAAAAATATTTAAGGTTTTCATTTGACACAACCTCGTACTTTAGTCAGGAATACGTCACCCCGCCCGAGATTCCAGATACTTATCAAGTATCATGTAGCCTACGAAGAACTTTTACTGTCACTCCCGGTTTGATTGGCGCGAATCATCCTTGCGCACAGGAACTGTTTTCATCACAGTACACACTGACGCGTCAGCAGTCATGGGATAGCAATGCATATACAGATGGCGCTAGTATCGCGTACGCAACATATAAAAGAGCTGTGCATTAGTGGAGCTTTCAATTGTACTCAGGTGATTCGTGTCAAAAAGGGCTCGACGTGATTATGTCTCCATGACTGGGATTAACAGAATTTGAACTCGGAATGGGACATTCGGTTTCGGAAATCGTTAGGGAATTCAATATTCCGAGATCCACAGTGTCAAGAGCGTGCCGAGAGTACCAAATTTCAGTCATTACCCCTCACAACAGACAACGTAGTGGCCGACGGTCTTCGCTTAACGACTGAGAGCAGAGGCGTTTGCGTAGAGATATCACCGCTAACTGACAAGCAACACTGCGTAAAATAACCACAGCAATCAAGGTGGGACGTACGAGGAAAGTATACTTTCGGACAGTACTGCGAAATTTGGCGTTAATAGGCTATGGTAGCAGAAAAGCGACGCCAGTGCCTTTCACCGAATGAAGTGCCTTTGCTAACAGCACGACATCGTCTGCAGCTCCTCTGTTGGGCTCGTGACCATGTCTGTTGGACATTAAACGACTGGAAAATCCTGGTCTGGTCAGATGAGTCACGATGTAAGTTGGTAAGAGCTGACGGTAGGGTTTGAGTGCGATGCAGACCCCACGAAGCCACGGGCACTAGTTCTCACGAAGGCACTGCGCGAGCTGGAGGTAGCTCCGAAATGGTGTGGGCAGTGTTAACATAGAATAGACTGTGTCCTCTAGTCCAACTGAACCAATCATTGAATTGTTATTTGCGGCTACTTGGTGACCATTTGCAGGCATTCACGGACTTTATGTTCCCAAAAAACGATGTCATGTTGAAAGGGTACAGTACCGCCCGACATTGAATATAGGTACAACATACTTCATTATTTTTGTCAGAACAACACATTTTTTTGTAAAATAACTCAATTTCAATTAATACAGCGAAGCCGGATACCAGTGTAGAAATGAATGACAATTTATGTATTTAATTTATCATATGTGCACTCCCACAAAATAAATCCCTACATCCAGTTTGGTGAGATCTTTTGAAATGAATGAATGTATGGTCGTCTGCTAACCACAGATAGTGAATGTGAATATATGATCATCTTTGAGTCGATCCTTTGGCCACCTTTGGTGGAACCAAAGAGATGAAATTTACCAGAGCTTTGAGCGCCTGAAATGTAGCTGGCCAATAGGGTAGTAAGGTGCTCCCCCACTTCAGCAGAGGTGGAGAGGACCTCGAGAACGGCCATGTTTTAGGCACTCTGCCGCTGGATCCTGTCCTGTTAACACCTGTTTTAGATGTGCTCCGTAATGACGAAAGAGTGGAGGCATGGTATGCATGTGGAATATTTAAGAGTAGTTTGAAATAATAATTTCTTAATTTCAGGAACTTTTGTGGGGAGAATTAAAGGTCAGGCAGGTAATATTAATGGGATTGTAGTAATCTTCGGAAGTGACCAACGGTCACAAAGAAACCACGTGTAGCAATAAGTTGAAATACTTCCGTGTGCTTAAGTTAAGTTGAATTACTAGCGTGTGTACAATAAGTTGAAATATTTAAGAAATAGCGTGTGTACCATAAGTTGAAATATTTAAGAAATGGCGTGTGCAGGACTTGAAATAAGAGACGAGTACTTCCACGTGGTGAGTACTGTGTGAGTCTCAATCTGTGTATGAGACAAAGGATAAAGAGAAGTACTCGTCCATGGCATCAGTTGAGGACTCGCGTGTGTGATGAATACATTTATATTACTATGCGTGTGACGCTAGATTCAAACTCTGAGAGAGGAGCAAGGTGAGTCGGCCGTCTATCCAGCAACGCCACATGGCTTGCATTGCACAGGAAGACGTGCATTTACCTCCAGAGTTCACAGTAGGAAAGTAGAATTACAAAGTGGGGCAGTGTCGTGTGAAACTGGGATCAATATTAATTGAAGTGGGAAAGCTGAAAGTGATAATGTTGTAACCATTCTCTGTGTAGTATTTCATATTGTTGTGTGGTGTATGTCATGTAATTTTGGTATGTGTGGTTTCCATGGGTGTGTAGCGAAGTAGTATCAAAAGATTAGTGGGTTATGCTTGTTCCTTCTGTACCGCTCGGTCTGGAGGAAAGTTTCGTGATGATGATTGTGAGAGTCGAAGTGTGAGGTATAATAAAAGATCCACCATCCTATCCGGAAAGTGCACTGTAGCGTTAAATAAATTACGAGACCATAATATAGAGATTCACTAATGTAAAGCCATGCCCACTGGGCGGAATTTCTCATATGTTATTGTTGTAGGTTATAGAATTTGTGTGTTTAGGTTAGGGAATTTATCAGAATAAATCAGTTAGTGAAAAGAAAGAGATTGGTAGACTATTCCTTCAAATTGTATGTTGTCATAATGTCCCGAATTTATAATGAGTGCGCCATTCATATTCAGTGGGATGGCCACGTGTTAATAAAAGCCGTCAAATAAAAGACAAAAAGAAAATGTGGTACTGCCGGTGCGTAGTGTACAGTCAGAGTTCTGTAAATCACTAATAGTCAGATATGCGTTTCCGTTGCGTAGTAATCATATAGGAGGATAACTTGTAACTTAAGTGAGAGTACTAGAGCTAATATTACTCGATAACTAAGAATGAATCCACTCGCTTGGCAGACCACTCATCTTGCAGGCCTGACTGCTTGATGCCACAGTATGAGCAAGGCATGTGGGTGCCTCTCAATGTCTCCGGGCCACAATCTTGAATGATTTGTTTGTCGAACATTCTTAAATTAAATCTCTTAAATTTCCCTATGGAGGGCATTTGATTTATCCATAAACATACACTCATACACGGTACCTTTAAGCACCATTTTGGGCTTGTGGTAGTGCATTTATTTTTCCCTTGTTCTGATCAGATGATGGCAGTCTGCTGAACAGAGTAATCTAAGTGCATAAATGAAGTGCGATCCAGACACTTAATTTTACGCAGGTGCCTGTCTTTCTCATGCTTCGCAACGAATTTTAGAATTTTTTTTCCTTTCTTATGTTAGTACCTCCGAAACAGTGTTTTGGAAGGATTCATCAGTTTCAAGAGATAATGAAACTTTCTGTCTACGTATTTTTCCTTTGCCATAACGGAACATACAAGAAAGAAGTCGTTACGCAACAATTCAGTTGATTTCTGAGCTTATAACCAGACACTTAGATCCAATATAAATTAAGTTTTGTGGAACAAAGCAAAAAAATATTCATTCAGTTGCTACAAACGTTCTTTACTTTTATAATCGGGTAAGTGGATGTAAACAATGTATTATAAGATGGTTCAGCACTGAAGTTTCCTGAAGGGACCATCACACTCTTGAAGAGCATAACCGACGAGAAAATGATGGCCATTATGGAACTGTTCTCTCTAGAATGGTAGAACTACCGTAGGCTACCTGACTGTCGTCAGCAAATGTAAACTACGGTAGTTTCGCTAATTGCGTTACGTGTACATTAGGTATCTTGCAGACTCATCAGATACTACCCCATTTCGATTGCTTTCTTTTGGTATGAGATCAGTGTCTTGCTACGCGGTGACAATTATTGAACTACGTGAAAAAAACGTAAATTAGTTACGAACTACGGAGTGCACACACTTTATTCAGCATGTAAACGTCACTACACATATTCGAATTTAGGTTATCACATATTCGATATACCTGCCATCATTGACGATGATGTGGCGCAGACGAATAGCGAAAGTCTGCATGAACTGCTGAGCGAAATTCTGCATGACCCGTTGAAGTGTCGGAACATCGATGCTGTCGATGACCTCCTGAATGGCTGTTTTCAGCTCAGCAGTGGTTTTGGGGTTATTTCTGTACACCTTGTCTTTAATACGGCCCCATAAAAAGGTGTCACATGTGTTCCGATCCGGAGACTATTGCTGCCAATCGAGGCCCATGCCAGTGGCCTCAGAGTACTCCAGAGCCAGAATGCGCTCTTCAAAGTGCCCCCCCCCCCCCATCAGGGCATCAAACACTCTCCTGCTTCGACGGGGTAGAGCTCAATATTGCATGAAGCACCTCTTGTCGAAATAAGGGTCACTTTGGATAATGGCGATGAAATCGTCTTCCAAAACCTTCACGTACCGTCCAATAGTCACCGTGCAATCAAGAAATATCGTTCAGATTATTCCGTCACTGGACACTGCACACCATACAGTCACCCGTTTGGGGGTGAAGAGACTTCTCGATCGCGAAATGAGGATTCTCAGTCCCTCAAATGCGCCAATTATGCTCATTGATGAACACCATCCAAATGAAAGTGGGCTTCTTCGCTAAACCAAACCATACAGCCCGTACTAATTCCCATCGTGCCCCACGGCCAACCGAGCAGTTTGAACGTCGTAGCGCAAACCGTTCGGAAGTTATTACGATTTTGTTTCATATAGTTCAGTAATTGTCAAATTGTACATTCTCCTAGAAACTGGAAGAAGTGAATCGTCTAGAAACAGAGTGAGGATGTATAAAGGGCCGCGTATGCTACGGAACATGTTTGTTCTACATAGTTATCCTCCCATATGTTACATAAAAATAGACAGTATTTGTAGCAAAATTGAAATTTCCAATGTTTAATTCATATTTTATTCGAAAAATGGCGATTTGTAACGTGAAACAGAGTTACGTTTTAGAAAAAATAAAAAAACAATACAGATTTATCACTTGAGCTAGAAAATGCATTTTACTCAGAAACAGATATATTTTTTTAAAAAAAATCACACAACAAAAACATACCAAGCATCACTTTAATACTTCGTCGAATTTATATAAAACAAGGTTTCTGATATTCACAGACAACTGTCGCAGTTACCAATAATAACAGGAAATTACTGCCTTTGATTATGATTAAGAACGTTCTACTGAGCACAAAATAACGACAATAATCACAGAGATGTTTGTGAATGTAAACTGTACTTGCATCAACGTAATTGCTTTGTTTACGTGAAAGCGCAGATGTTACGCGATCAACAAATTTTTTCTAATAAAATTCCATTTATGTTCTGTAAGGATTTAAAATATACAGTGGACTAACACTGAACGGTGTGCAGTTCTACTTGTATGCAAAACAGACAAACAAAAAAACAAAGAGAAGTCGTTACTCCCAGTTTCTCTCTCACGTATTCATTTGTGTTTCTTTCCCTACCACAGCTACCAATACTACCTGCAATACTACTATTTACGACAATGAAGAGCCAAAGAAACTGGTACCCGTGCCTAGTATTATGTAGGGTCCCCGCGAGCACGCAGAAGTGCCCCAACACAACGTGACATGGACTCGACTAATGTGTGAAGTAGTGCTATAGGGAACTGACACCATGAATCCAGCAGGGCTGCCCATAAATCCGTAAGAGAACGAGGGGCTGGAGATTTCCACTGAACAGTACGTTGCAAGGCATCTCTGACATACTCAATAATGTTCATGTCTGGGGAGTCTGATGACCAACTGAAGTGTTAAAACTCAGAAGAGTGTTCCTGGAGCCACTCTGCAGCAGTACTGGAGATGTGAGGTGTCGTATTGTACTGTTGGAATTGCCCAAGTAGGTCGAAATGCATTATGGACATGAATGGATGGAGGTGATCAGACAGAATGCTTACGTAAGTGTCACCTGTCGGAGTGGCATTTAGTCGTCTCAGGGGTCCCATATCGTTCCAAAGTGCACATGCCCCACACCATTACTGAGCCTTCAACAGCTTTAACAGTCCCGTGCTGACATGCAGGGTCCATGGATTCATGAGGTTGTCTCCATACTTGAACACGTCCATCTGCTCGATGCAATTTGCAACGAGGCTCGTCCGACCAGGCAGCATGTTTCCAGTCATCAACAGTCCCCATCAAGGATGCACAAGTGGGCTTCGGCATCGAAAGCCAGTGTCGATCATTTTCGTTGAATGGTTCGCACGCTGACACTTGTTGATGGCCCGGCATTGAAATCTGCAGCAATCTGCGGAAGGGTTGCACTTCTATCACGTTGAACTATTCTCTTGAGTCGTCGTTGGTCCCTTTCTTGCAGGATCTTTATCCGGCAGCAGCGAGGTCGGAGATTTGAACTTTTACCGAATTCCTGGTATTCACGGTACACTCGTGAAATAGACGTACGGGAAAATTCCCACTTCATCGCTACCTCGGATACGCTGTGTCCCATCGCTTGTGCGTCGACTATTACGCCACGTTCAAATTCACTTAAATCCTGATAACCTGCCATTGTAGCACTAGTAACCGATCTAACAACTACGCCAGACACTTTTTGTCTTACAAAGGCGTTGCTGACGCCAGCGCCTTGTTCTGACTGTTAACATATCTCTGTAGTAGAATACGCATGTCTATGCCAGTTTCTTTGGTGCTTCACTGTACGTCATTTATGTAGTATACCAAAAATATCGAACCATACGTACATTTCGTAGAAGGTAACTCTAGTTATGTCGGAACATGGAGAGAGAGGGGGGAGTATATAAACACAGCGTCCATTGGGGAGTGCTGGCGTTCTACGCTGCTGCGGGCCGGCCTGCCGCGGACCGTACAGTGTGCTGGCAGGCAGCCTATCTGCGGCGCATCTGCGGCCCGCTCTGCCCTGCCGCGGCGTCGACCTCGGGGCCTCAGCGCGCGGTGCCCGGCGTGTCGCTGACCCGCTGCCGCCCAGCCTTGCCCCCACCCTACGCTACCCCAGTAACGGGCCCACCCACCCACTCACTCAGCTGCCGCCTCTCCTCTGGATACCAGACGACGCCCTCCACGGAGAGATCCGACACGCCGGTAGCTGCCGGATACTCGATTCGTCTCGGTAAAACACAAATATCGCCAGAGTTTTAGACCCGTCTGCAGGGTGCAGCAACATGAAAACTGATAACTCTGTGTCAGGGTCACAGTTATGGAATATATTGCACCTCACGGCTGTTTGTAGACTATAGATGTAGATGTACTGAAGTGTATCGCGCAGCGTCACGCAGGACCATTTTCGGTTAACATGGCCTCAGGAAGCCCAGGCTACAACTCTGTACTGGTTGAGGGAACAACGAACCATTACGATAAAAAGTATATTTAAGTCCATTCTTTTGCTGACCTTACAATTCAGGGACATGAGCTCTCCCAACAAGGCAGTTCCCATATATTAGCATGTAACATTACCCAATACAATCTCCATAACGTTCCGCCAACTCCCTTGACCAGCACAAAGACGCCATGTTGCACATAAAGCGGGTGTGAGACATGACAGGACAGCATCTCGACCGGTTCTGATTACCACGGCCTTCGTAATAATATTTAGAAGAAGCACTGAACACCATCTTTTATGGAGACCTTAACTTTGTAATTGTCAGTAAGCACACTGACTACCCTCACGATCAGTAAAAAAGTAAAGTCGTATGACTTGACTGGCTGGGATACCCCGAGAGCCAGGTGCAGCTGCCCTACTGGAAAGGTTTATCCCATCCTTTGCGCACCCTAGCATCTTTACTTCGCGAAGTGTGAGATTTGGGTGTTAAGTGTAACTGATACGTGTAGATGGCTGTAATTGGTGTCTGTGAGGTGTGGCGTCATGTCTGTGTTGTATGGTGGTGATAGAAGGGAGAGGGTGAAACTTGTTGCCAGCACATAGCTTACACCTCTCGAATAACACCAAGGGGGCCACCTAACCTCACTTCCCCATTTGACGAACGGACGATTCACCATCAAGAGTGGTCACATGCCGCCACTGTGGTGAGGTTCAGAATTTAATCCAGGATATTGGCTCAAAAAATGGTGAACAGGAATTTTGCCGCATCATATCTCCTCTTCTCCGCTGGAAAGGTGAAGCGAAAATTGCCAACTGTGTATGACATACCGACGGTCACTCATGTGAGTACCCGTCACGCCCGACTTCGTTCAACTTTGGTGCTTTGAAAGGAACTAGTGTGTTCAAGGAGCAAAGCCGTTGGTCTTAAATTCAGTGTATAAGCTGGATAATCGTAGTCGCATCTGGCCAACAGCCACGAAATGGACTATGGAGGCGGACGGAGGAGTCCACTTATTACTGTCATGGGTAAGGGCCTGGTTAAGGTAGTTGGCCGTTGCTTTCCTCTGGCCTATTATAAAGTGTGTCTCTGTGCCATGAGGATGACTTTGATGAATGCTTGAAGAGTACAGTGTTGCCTTTGTGTTGTTATGGATAAAGAGAAAGGCGAGGTTGAAGCCTCGTACCGCCACACGGTGTAAACTAGTCGAATATTACCGTATCAGTGTATCGCCATAGCTGTGTTGGAAAGAACCAGAGCTCCATGCGCTAATAGAAAACACTGAAGCTCAAGCTGTTGTTGGTACAGAATGCTGGCTGAAGCAGAGATAAGTTCAGCCAGATGTTTGATAAAGGACCTAACGGTTTTCAGAAAGGATAGGTTAAGTTGGTGGTGGAGTGTGTGTTGACGTAAGGAATAGTTTATCTTGCAGTGAAATTTAAGCACAGAGTTCCTGTGAGTTAGTACGGGTAGAGGCTATACTTGACAACTGGAATAAGTTAATAATTGGTCCCTTATACCGACTCCAGACTCACATGATTCAGTTGCTGAACAGTTCAAATAAAACTTGAGTATCATCTCAAACAGGTACCCCTTTTATCCAATTGAAGTTGCTGGTGACTTAAATATACCGTCGATGTTTTGGCGAAAATACATGTTCAAAGTCTGTGGTAGCTATAAAACATCGTCAGAAAGTGAGCTAAATGTTTTCTCTGAAAATTGTTGTCAGCAGTTACTACAGGAGCCCACTCGGTAAACAAATAGTTGTGAAAACATACTTGAAGTTAAGTAACAAATAGTCCTGAGCAAATAAAGAGTATCATGATGGAAAGAGGATAAATGACCGCATGGTTGTCGTAGCGAGACTGATCACAACATCCACTCCCATCAAAAGTAAAACAATTTTAAAAAGCAGGTAAAAATTTTCTTGAGCCCTTCTTAAGAGACAGCCTCCATTCCTTTCCAGTTATTTAACAGTAGACCCGTTGTAGCTTATATTCAAGGAAATAGTATCTGCGGCAATTGATTTATATAGAATAAATTAATGAAAGATGGTAATGATCCCTCATGGTACACAAAACAGGTCAGGAAACTCATGCCGATCTTTTCACGATACTTCAATTAGCAACTTTCTCCTCTGAATAAGAAAATATTTTATTTTCTTCAACAAACTTAGGGAGAAATTGTCATCGTAATAAAATAATAGAAATCTGAGCTGTTGATTTTTCCCATGTGCCGTCAGAGAGTGTAGATGGTTCGAAGAACTCTCTGTCAGGCACCTATGTGTGAATTGCAGAGTAATCATGTAGATGTTGATGTTGGAACTGATCAACTTCAACAGTGTCACCCAATCACAAAGTTTGGAATGTATTACAAGAAATTGGCGTAAAGTCCGGAGATTAGGAACTTGACGTCACGATGTAGTTGCCAATGTCAATGATGAACCACCTGATCCATCAGTGCACTTCTAATTCACCATATCAAAGCTTTCCTCTACGAGTACTCGATTACCAAAACTTTAAATGATGTCCTGAACTACAGAACTTGTTTGTGTTCTTCGTACAAGAACATACTTTTTTTGTCATGTCGCACGGGGCCTCTAAATGCAAGAGGATATAGAAGCGTCTCCTTCAGATAGCTGTGACTTTCCACCAGTTGCTCTGCAGTCATCAAAACTCTACGTGAATTTCAACAGCCAGTCCTCTCGTCTGAAGCGTAATACATAATCAGCATTGACGACATCAGTACGGGAAATGGAATTTGAAATATTCTTTTCAGATCGTGCAATATAAGAATGTCTGCTTAAGACTTCTAGTAGGTGGAAAATAGAAGAAGAGTACACCTTCTTTAATGAACAACGAAAAGACAATTACTTTTTTGGAAAACAACGAATGCCCGAAAAATGTTCAAATGTGTGTGAATCCCCAAGGGACCAAACTGCTGAGGTCATCGGTCCCTAGACTTACACACTACTTAAACTAACTTATGCTAAGAACAACACACGCACCCATGCCCGAGGGAGGACTCGAACCTCCGGCAGGAGGGGCCGCGCAATCCATAACACGGACCGTCTAGCCGCGCGGTCACTCCGCGCGAAGAATGTCCCTCTTGTTCCGTATGAGGAAGGAGTGGGTCTAATTTGAAAGAGCGAATTTTGGAGAGTGTGAGATACAAGACATTCAGGTTTTCATAACGCAATCCGCATGCACTAAAATGTTGCTGACTCCTACTTTAGGTACCTTCAGAACAACAATAAAAGGGCCGACAGTATTATAAACTCACAGGAATTGTTTAGAGTTGAATAGCACAGTGGCATTAAATTTATCAAGTGTCCAAGAAAAGCTAGGAGTTGTTCAGGAATTCAAGTTGAATATAGACAGCAAATAAAATTTAACATTCGATGAAAATAGCTTCGACTCAGCGATTAATTAAAAGATCCTAACAGCAAATGCGAAACTGCAAATGCGTTGTATTCAGTTTCGAATAAAGATGAAAGTAATTAAACAATATCATATCGGGTATTGTACTGTGCATGACGAAATTCCAGTGGAACCGCGATGTCGTCGACGCTGCTGGTGAGGATACAAAAATGGTTCAAATGGCTCTGAGCACTATGCGACTTAACTTCTGACGTCATCAGTCGCCTAGAACTTAGAACTAATTAAACCTAACTAACCTAAGGACATCACACACATCCATGGCCGAGGCAGGATTCGAACCTGCGACCGTAGCGGTCGCTCGGTTCCAGACTGTACCGCCTAGAACCGCACGGCCACTCCGGCCGGCGGTGAGGATACAGATAATGGGAAATCGAGGCAGTGTTATTTTGATGTTATACTACGTCATTGTCAGATGACGGCATGCGTTTTCCATTATTCCGCTACACAGGATGTGCTAGTATGCTTAACATCATTATAGTCAATCTCCGCAACAGACAATGTCTTGCACTCGAGAGATTCTATGGAAACTAGAGACATTCAGGAATTTAAGATCATATTTTTATTTTCCTGTTTGATACTGTCTTAGGCTTTTGAGCAAAACACTATGGTCCCCTGCCTAAAAGCATGTTGGTCCTTCTTAGGAGCAAATACAGTAGCAATTCTGCGTGTCATGGATTCGGGAAGTCCTTAGTAGGTTTCCTGATGTATGTGCCAAGCGGTACCTGCGCACAGGTCACACAGTCATCGTAAATCAAGGGACGATGGTTTGTGGGTAAGTAGCCGGAGATCGATAGCATCCCAGATGTTCAGAGGGTTCAAATGGCTCTAAGCGCTATGGGGCTTAACATCTGAGGTCATCAGTCCCCTGCACTTAGAACTACTTAAACCTAACTAACCTAAGGACATCACACACATCAATGCCCGAGGCAGGATTGGAACCTGCGACCGGAGCAGTAGCGCGATTCCGGACTGAAGCGCCTAGAACAGCTCGTCCACAGCGGCCGGCATCCCAGATGTGTTCAGCTGGCATCAGTATAGGTAAATTCGGTGGCCAAGACGTTAAGGTGATTTTTTAATGCTATTTTACTGTACAAATTTACATAGTATACTCTGCCGGAAAAAATTGGTATACTCGAAAAGACGACGTCGATTTTGATCTGATGACGGTATATGCCACCTGGGGGATAGTGGATTGCCCTGATGATGGTTTCAACGTTGGCCGGCAATAAGCGTAGTGATATACACTACTGGCTATTAAAATTGCTACACCACGAAGATGACGTGCTACAGACGCGAAATTTAATCGACAGGTAGAAGATGCTGTGATATGCAAATAATTAGCTTTTCACAGCATTCACACAAGGTAGGCGCCGGTGGCGACACCTACAACGTGCTGACATGAGGAAAGTTTCCAACCGATTTCTCATACACAAACAGCAGTTGACCGGCATTGCCTGGTGAAACGTTGTTGTGATGCCTCGTGTAAGGAGGAGAAATGCGTACCATCACGTTTCCGACTTTGATAAAGGTCGGATTGTAGCCTATCGCGATTGCGGTTTACCGTATCGCGACGTTACTGCTCGCGTTAGTCGAGATCCAATGACTGTTTGCAGAATATGGAGTCGGTGGGTTCAGGAGGGTAATACGGAATGCCGTGCTGGATCCCAACGGCCTCTTATCACTAGCAGTCAAGATGACAGGCATCTTATCCGCATGGCTGTAACGGATCGTGCAGCCACGTCTCGATCCCTGAGTCAACAGATGGGGACGTTTGCAAGACAACAACCATCTACACGAACAGTTCGACGATGTTTGCAGCAGCATGGACTATCAGCTCGGAGATCATGGCTGCGGTTACCCTTGACGCTGCATCATAGGCAGGAGCGCTTACAATGGTGTACCCAACGACCAACCTGGGTGCACGAATGGCAAAACGTCATTTTTTCGGATGAGTTCATGTTCTCTTTACAGCATCATGATGGTCACATCCGTGTTTGGCGACATCGCCGTGAATGCACATTAGAAGAATGTATTCGTCATCGCCATACTGGCGTATCACCCGTCGTGATGGTATGGGGTACCATTGGTTACACGTTTCGGTCACCCCTTGTTCGCATTGACGGCACTTTGAACAGTGCTCGTTACATTTCAGATGTGTTACGACCCTTCATTTGATCCCCGCGAAACCCTACCTTTCGAGCAGGATAATGGACGACCGCTTGTTGCAGGTCCTGTACGGGCCTTTCTGGATACAGAAAATGTTCGACTGCTGCCCTGGCCAGCACATTCTCTAGATCTCTCGCCAACTGAAAACGTCTGGTCAATGGTGGCCGAGCAGCTGGCTCGTCACAATACGCCAGTCACTACTCTTGATGAACTATGGTATCCTGTTGAAGCTGCATGGGCAGCTGTACCTGTACGCGCCATACAAGCTCTGTTTGACTCAATGCCCAGGCGTATCAAGGCCGTTATTACGGCCAGAGGTGGTTGTTCTGGGTACTGATTTCTCAGGATCTATGCACCCAAATTGCGTGAAAATGTAATCACATATCAGTTCTAATATAATATATTTGTCCAATGAATACTCGTTTGTCATCCGCATATCTTCTTGGTGCAACAATTTTAATGGCCAGTAGAGCGCCGCCTGTGTCTACACTTTAACAGGGAATGATCACAAACAGAAGGCTCAAGTGGTGCAAATTTGTGAAGTAACTAGTCAAAAGTCAACCACGTCACGTGCTTCCTGCAGCCAGCTGTGCAAGTCTGAAAGCGGTCAAATCGCGGTCCTTTCGGGCGATTCCAAGTTGGACGTGCTGCGTCAGCTCTACAACGATGCTGGTATCAGTGGTCACGTGAAAGTTCTCGCACCCGTGGATATGGTTCTGGACGCCCACGCAGCACTATCGCCCACCAGGACACGCACACCTCAAGCCCGTCTTTCACTCACGCCACAGCATCGACGAGCACGCCTCGACTGGTGGCGTCAGAGGGTTACTTGTAAGATGGAACCAGATCCGGCATGAGAGCAAGTGACGGTCGTTTCGCGTACGACGTAGGCCCGGTGAGCGCTTTACTGTAGAGTGCAGTGGTCTAAGACACACTGGTCCCACCCGAGGCCTCATGGTCTGGAGTGTGATAAGCTATAACTCTCGTCCAGCTTGGTGTTTCTGGAGGGGACGCTAACCAGCGCTCGGTACCCCACCCACATAATGTCCGTGAAAATCTACATGCACTGCTAAACCTGAATGACCTTCCCTGCCAGCACGATCTCCGAACTTGTCTCCGATCTAGCACTTGTGGGGTGTGATGGGACGAGAAGTTTCGTGCGACTCGTTAACCAACAACTCTCACAGAACTACGTGAACAGGCCGAGCTGGCGTGGCTCAACGAATGCCAAGACAGTGTTCACCATGTGTACGATCGACTGGATGCCTGAGTCAGCGCCTGCATTGCCGCCCACGTACTAGTTTTGGTATTTCAGCATGGGTCGATGCCTGGTACCTCAGAACCGCTTGTGCTATTGATCTGTATATTCAATCATTTCATGTACTCCAAATGCATTTTTGCAACAATAAATATTGAATGAACTGGAAATCTCTAAAAGGGTGTACTATTTTTTTCCCTGCATTGTATTTTCAGAGCATGTTTACCGGACATGTAGTTACTGTATTGATGTTCATTCCGTACCTCAGTCGTTTTATTGCTGGAAAACATGTTCGCTATCTATCTGACATACATTTCGGTGATTTTGTACTTATCTACACGCTGGGAGAGCCAGTTCGATAGGCCTCGACGGTGGCTTCCCTTAAGAAAGTCT
The DNA here is from genome assembly GCF_023864275.1 of Schistocerca cancellata. Taxonomy (NCBI): domain Eukaryota; kingdom Metazoa; phylum Arthropoda; class Insecta; order Orthoptera; family Acrididae; genus Schistocerca; species Schistocerca cancellata. The sequence continues at coordinate 1,051,545,460 of NC_064626.1, read as the reverse complement.
AATTATACCTGTCTTTGTTGTAGTTGGTAATGGCTTATGGCCGAAATCATGATAGTAATATAACATAAATATAAAAAATAAAAAAGAATTGTACAGTCAAATGACGGAAATTTCATTCAAACATTATTACATGACTGTGGCCAAAAATATGGAAAGATTATCAAGTCAACGTGAATTTACTATCATGCTCCTAAAACCGCTGTAGCACGCTTCTGTCTTCGTGACACTGACAATTATCCTTCTGGAAGATATACTGCCGTCGGAAAAGACATCAAGCACGAAATGATACAGGTGGTCCGCAGCAATGTCCACCTAACCCACAGCTTTCATGATGCACTCCGCGTTTCAAATGTGTTCGTTCCCAGACATCGGGCCATGACGATCTGGGCTTTGTCAGAATCGCTTATGTCACTTGATTTCTACATACGCGATCCGTTTCATCGTCAGGATGATTCCCCCCTTTCTTCTCTGCTTCTCTTACATATTTTAGTTTCCGTGTCACGTGCCTACATCACCACTTGGCATTCAGTCCCACGGTGGGCAATATACGTAATGTTATTTGTATATAAGTAGGGTTTTAGGAAAGAGTTGTGCCTATTGAGGAATTTTCTGCTTAATTTTTGGATTTTCAGTTTGTCCCCACTTATTGTTAATGAGATTACGAATCTTAAACCAAATAAATCAAATGAAGCTCACGAGGACACCATGCATGAACCCCCCTGCCGTACTAAACCTGCAGGACTGTCTCCGTTTAGCCAGTCAGTTTGTACCAAAGACGTACAGTATGACTGGATGTGATTTTCCATCCGAGGTTTGCAGAGATTAAGACAATCCGTGCTAATATCTTAAGGAAAGCAAACAACTATATACAAAATTGAGCGATTGTCTATAGACACTGTAGAGTAGCTGTCTGTAGACAAGTAGCTAGACAATATATATAGACAGTCTAGGTATTTTGCTTCGTGTACACACTTGAATGCCCTGTTCCTCGCTATTTGATAAATATGACTGACCTTGTTGGGTTCATGGCTTGTGTAGTGATAAAAATGGATAGTAACTGAAATCGAAAGAGACGTTGATGAAAACGCGAAGTGTTTGTGGCGAAGCCTTGTTTCGGTTGTAATTTACTTTCGACCTTAAAGTAGATGACAGAATGTTTTTCATCACTCACCGATACTTAATATTTTTTGGCCATCTCTTCGATAGTCAACTTTCTCTTGTTGCGATTTTTATATTCGGAAATTCTAAATTTCCACGAATATGATGTTGTGTGAAAATGTTCTGTCAGCTTCAACATTTTCTCCGCTGGCCACATCTTGATAGGTGATGTTTAACAATAAGAAAAACAAAAATAATAAAAAGCCGGCGAAGCTTTTTCCAAGTCGCAAACAAAATAACTGGAGGCCATGTCTGACAACACGTCCAAACTACCAAATGTTGCGCACCTTTGTCTAAGAATTGTCTCATGTCTCCCATTTCAAACGGGGGCCAAAAGTTTTGCGATTTTTGTTACAAAGGCGTGACTATAGAGAAGAAATATCTCTCAGATGGCTATATACAAAATCGTTCGATTATCTACAGACACTGTCTAGATACAAAAATCGTTCGATTTTGTATACTAGTGTGTTGGTTGGTTGATTGGGGAGAAGGGACCAAACAGCGAGGTCATCGATCCAATCAGATTAGGGAAGGATGATGAAGGAAGTCGGCCGTGCCTTCTCAAAAGAATCATCCCGGCTTTTGGCTGAAGCGACTTAAGGAAATCACAGAAACCAAAATGAGGAGTACTGGATGCATGTTTGGACTGACGTCATCCCAAATGCGAGTCCAGTGTTCTAACCACAGCGCCACCTCGCTCGGTTAGCAGCGTGTACAACACCTTTGTGAGCTATCGTGTAGGATTGTTTCTGTCTATTTTACCGAGAAGCTGTTGAAGTTTATATTTCTTGCAAAAGCAATATTAGCGGCGTCAGGTTTTCTGTAAGAGGCAGTTCTATTTCCTAATTGTGATTCTAAGTAATGGAGCGGGAAGCTTTGCTGTTCGGAATAACGTTCAGAAGGGATGCCAATATGCTGTTTATTTATTGAACACCGTAAACTGACAATATCGACACAATTAGTAATGATTAACTGAAAACGAACCATTTCTTCAGAGCATCACGGTCTTACGACAGAACTAGAGCGGAAGGCATCTAACTGGCGACTGGATATTATGGCGTGAAAGCCTGTACCTCGTACTTATACACGTGTTAGTTCGCAGCCATTCGTACGCTTTCGTTAACTTAACCCTGCACTAGTCATGTGAACGTTTGTTACATAGCTGTCACACTCCATTGTTTTCAATGTTATTTTCTCAACCACGAAACAAAATAAGACATACGCCTCCATAATGATGTAGGATTCAATTACTGAACTCCACAAGTGAACACGCAATACGCATTGTAATATCGACACATAATCTCTTTTAATAAAAACAAACAAAATTAAACTTACATTGCAGTAAAAATTAATAGAACGTGCTGTTTGTAAACCATGCAGTACAATATCTGTATATGACCTTCACTAATACAACAGTTAAATCGGTATTTATAAAATTAATTTATCAGCCACGTATTATTTCGGACCGCACTGTCAAAACAGTTGACACAAACTTCTTTGAAATAATCAGGACAGGTCCATTATCACGCCCAACACACCATTTCCTCGTTAATTTTTCCCGTGATTTACCATGGTCGTAACGTCTTCTTCTTTCCCTTGCTTTCCCCTTGCAGCCTTCCATTCCAATCAGTGGAAATCCACACATCCTGGTCTCCTCTGGTACCTGCTGTGCTTGATATCTCGTTTCTGTCTGGACTTCATAAGTTCCCTTGCAGTAATGGTTGGGTAACTAGTTCTCTTCAGTGGTTAATCTTCATTTTTATTGGATTAAACGCTGGAAAATAAATAACATACCTATCGAAATAAAAACGAAATTGGTAATACCAATGGTGGCGTGGGTGACAGTTGTCAACCGGAGCATACAGTGTGGATAAACTTGTTTTATACTCCCTAACTACAGCCACGTTCAAACAACGATGGTGAAATACTGACTTTTAAAGTGGAACTAGAAGCTATACAAATTCATGTTTGTGGACAACCCGTACAGGCAACAACAATATAAAAAGGAAATCGCTGGGTGACATTTATCATTTGCGCGACTATTCAACGTTATTCATTTATCTATCAAGACAATCGCTTTCTAGGGTTGTAATATCGTTGAAAGAAAGTGCTTTTCACCTATAGGCTTCTCCTAATATCTATACTGGATAAATCCACTTTCATTAATAAATATTTATTTAGCAACATTACTTCTTTCGCGCCAGAATAACTGTACTTTCCCTACATAATTCGCTCCTGACGTAACGGTTCTTCGCATGTCTGGGCGCAGTTCCTCGCACCATCGTCCAACGCTGAATGGTCAACCGGCTCCTTCAGCCAGCGCGGAGACTAAACTCTTAGTTCCGAATGTGTGGGTTCTGCAGTATCGCTTTACTCACTGAATGTTACATGGTATCTAGAGACACGACACAAAATTGTAAATCTGTAAGAATAAGGAAATAAAATGTGGCTTGAACAGAAGCACTGCTTTACAACCACAATGCAATCGACTTTTTTAATTTTTTTTTTATATTTACGGTTTCTAAGTGAAATTCAGCACTCAAATATCGATCCACTGAAGCAGTTCGAAGCGGCTCTCAAAAATTCTCGAGAAAATTGACTTTGAGTTTTCCTAGTGTCTTTACTATCTTAATATAAAGTCAGTTTTTTGAAAGTCAGTCTGACACGATGGTAGAATGTTCGCTTGCGACGTTGATGGCTTGGGTTCGATTCCTGACAGTGTTAAGTTGCAAAGATGCATGTTGCACGAGCGTTTTCGTGAAGCCTAAAACACATGAATTTGAAAAAAAATATTTGAAAGTTTCCTTTATTAAAATACTCTTCATTAACATTTTTTTTACGAAAAATGGTGCTTAAGAATTTATATTTGTAATGGAATCAGGATTTTTTTAATGCTGTGCGTAATTAGAAATAAGGTGACGTGCATTTTTCATAAAAGTGACAACTAGATATGTGTTAATTAGCATTATTTTGATCAATTTTATATTTAAATGACGTAGGTATTCGAACTGAATGCAAAAAAAACGAAAAAAAATATTGACCGAAACAAGACTCGAACCAGTGATAACCAGTCTCGACTGCTGCTGAATTTGTTTCCGTCTTCATGTATTTTGCGCTTCATGAAATTCTCGTAAAACGTGAACCTTAGTTTAAAAAATTTGCGTCAGCTGAGAAGCGAGCACAGGGCCCCCACATGCTGTGTGAGCATCGTGCCAGTGTCACGTTATAAGTCGAAACATTGACCTAAACCTAGAGTATTACAGACACTCGAAAATTTCAAGGTCGATTTCCTCGAGAACTTTGCGGAGTTGTATTGAAGAGCTTTGAGAAATTTGAGCTCTGAACTTCACGTACCATAAATAAAAATAATTACAAAAATTCGTTGCCGTCTGGTCTCCTTGTCAGTGACGAGAAAGTGAATCTCACCATGTTCTCCTGTCTAAAGTATGTCGCTTCAGGCTGCAGTGCGGCCGTCAGAGAGTCTGCGTGCTTTCGCTTGATTACTTCAGGTAGTTGCAGTAATGGCAACGGTAGATTCCCCCTCTCGACCTCGTGAGACTGAACGAACATCCCATCTATCGTGAGGTCGCAGTCAGTGGTAAGTGACATTTAACACTGGAAAGAGGCACTAAAATACTGAGCTAACTCTTCCATAGTTAGCTCATAGCTGAAGCTACTTGCGTATTCTAATGTAATGCATAAATGTGAGGAATGTCCGAAGCGAAGAATCAAAACAAGAACAGCATGCGAACATCTAATTAAAACAGATTTAATCATGCAAATACTTCCATAAATTACAACATGTCAAAATACATCAGCAACGTAATAAATCTTATTACAAGTTGCAAGTCGTATTTTTTTGCAGTTGAAAAACTGCCTTCACGACAGGCTTCCTCTCTGCCAATTACAATTCCCGGAAAAAAATCCTGACAGTTTAATTCCAGTACTAGACACTATTTTCCCCTTTTCCGTCAATTGGGCTACAGCTACCATTGGGTCCACAAAAAAGGTAGCGAAGGTAGACAGTTTATTCCATGCAACAGACGAGCAAAAATAGTGAGAATTGCTGTAAGCGCAATATAAACGCAATATTAAATGTCGCTAACCAAGAGTTTCCTTACTATTTCACGTGAGGAGCCCAGCTATGATACTTTTTACACGCAAAAGTGATTATGAGTCCACGAAAATAAGGCGACAAAGTACGAATATAGTATTGGAAACTGGTGGAAGAATATCCAGACCACAGAAATCTAAGTTGTGATTGAATTGACTAACGAAAGGTTCTTGTGATACAGCACATATTGTTCAGGATGTTCACGGAGTATCTTGAAAATACTCAAGAAAAGAAATCATTGGTTGATTATCACTGCAAAAGTAATTTCAGAGAAGGTTGAAGTAACACCATTTGACAGAAAGGAATTGTGCTGAGTAGTGCACAGGTATTGAAATTATTAGTAGGTGAACGTAGTTTACTGTTACGAAATATTATACTGTAATGGGATTTGTTTTGCTCTGATAAATTTTAACCGAGAACCAGTCACTGAACTACTGATTCTTGCTAGATGCACATCAAAGATTTGTCTTCTTCTATAGGTGTTGTAAGGAATTCTTGGTGAGCTAGCATGTTTTTGTATCGAAAGAGATCAATGTTCATCTGTGCCGTGCTTAAATCTTTTATGATAGACACTGCCACAAGAGCATGTTATTTTAAACTGCGGACAAGCGCAGCCAAACTTCCTCATTTTGAAAGAAATATTGCGCATTATTTTTTATTAAAAGTCAAGTTTCGCGTCGCTACAAGACGCAGGTGATAAAGATTATTTTTAATAGGTCATCGCTGAAAGGTAACTGCCTTAGAATCACTCCTCAGCATTCACGTTCCCGGGTTCGATTCCCGGCGAGGTCAGGGATTTTCTCTGCCTCGTGATGGCTGGGTGTTGTGTGCTGTCCTTAGGTTAGTTAGGTTTAAGTAGTTCTAAGTTCTAGGGGACTGATGACCTTCGATGTTAAGTCCCATAGTGCTCAGAGCCATATGAACCGTTTTTTAGCATTCACGTCATGTTGCGAACAAACGGCGTGCTAAATTGGTAGTCCTTATTTAAAACGAAGGGGGTGAAAGAACCGCACCACAAGCAGTTACGTGGTTGAGCGGCAGCAGGAAAGGCAGTAATGGCCGCAAGATTTTATTTTTTAACGTAAATCAAGGTTAATTTTCGTGAAGAGCTTAGTGAGCACATGCGTGTAATGAAGTACAGCATAATTGACCATCTCTTTATTGGGATAATTCAAAGGGAGTTGTCATAAGATTCTAAATGAGTGACAAAGACATTTTCCTGTCTGATGTTCAGCTTCTGTAATTTCACTGTTTGTGCGTAACGTCTTTTTTGCATCTCTCTTCAGGCTAATACTACGATAAAAATGTTCTACTAATTCAGAAACCTTTTACATCAGGAGAAAGCCATTTGCGTTTTACATCTAGGACCTACGAATGTTGTGCAAAAACAGGCAATTGATAGCTTAGATCTCTTACATTCTGCCGTTTTAATTTCTCTGTCATAATATTCTGTAATATTACGAGGGCGCTTTTAAGGAGACCATACCTACCCTACGTTGTACTTCGTACGAACAAAAAGATAGCTCTGAGCACTATGGGACTCAACTGCTGTGGTCATAAGTCCCCTAGAACTTAGAACTACTTAAACCTAACTAACCTAAAGACATCACACACATCCATGCCGGAGGCAGGATTCAAACCTGCGACCGTAGCGGTCGTGCGGTTCCAGACTGTAGCGCCTTTAACCGCTCGGCCACTCTGGCCGGCTTACGAACAAGCTCGACGTCATTTACGTGCAGTTTTCTGCACTACACTGCAACAAAGGTAAGAAACAATTCAGCAGGTGAGGTACAGATGGTAGTGGTGTTGGTGGTGATGGTGGCCATGGTTCGGACTGATTAATCAACTAAAAGTTCGTAAGTAATGTAAGTCGGAAAGCAGTAAGCGATTGATTAATGAAATAAACTTACACCACTGTTGAAGCACCATTCTAACCTCACATAGCTCTACTCTTTCTCCATATACGCGAGTTACGTCTAACGACATTATTTTCTCAACCCGCCGGACACGTGTTACAGCTCACGGCAGATTTAAACGTCAGCGGCAAGCCCCCACTCGTCCTCAAGTACTTTTATGGCAATTTACAACTCCCCCGCTGTCGTGTATTGATAGCGTGGAACATACACACTTTCTTAACAAATTATTCGCGACGCCGCATGAATTATTCATAGCGTGGGTGAATTTATATCTTTGACATGCTGAGGCAACAGGGACAATCGACGATACACCATTCCCCCACCTCTGACTTATGGCACCTGGAATGGATATTAGACGCGCGATCTACACGCGTATTGTTTGTGAGCTGAATTATAAATGTGCGCACCGGGGAACCAGCTTTATATTCCATCTGGCTCGATTTTCTAACGAATTCATCGATTGTGTCGTAACGTAAATATTCTATTAACTGATCCTGTACCCGAAGGCATGCCACCGTGTCTCTCGACGTGAAAGGAATTTCGTATCCAATTAAGAACTCAGCGGCAACGTATACCGCACCACTGAACTCGGCTGGTTCCTTTCGAACTGTACGTAAATTCCAGGGGGTCGATTAAAGCAAGGTCAATGTGTTGTTATGCTTAACATTTGTCTGTGCTAGTCGAAGCTCCAGTCCTTTACCTTATTTAAATACATTTACAAATTTGATGTCCAGAATTATGGTTTAAGTCTGATCAGTATTGCATTAAATCCTTAATGACATTTACGAATTTTATATCTCTGAATTAATGTGTCAAAGGTTTTTCTGCCACACTACTACCTTCATGAACCAATGTCGGCGTCTCAAACACTATCGTACAACAGCTTCAATAATGTAAGTTAAGATTCTAGGCAATTGCGAAGCCGCAGAATACAACAAATAATGATCACAATTTCTTCAAGATTTAAGAATTCTTTTTCATATCTAAAAATTTATTTTATCGTACAGTGCACCCATGTCACATGAACTGTTTGTAGTCCACAGCTTGTGGTCGTGCGGTAGCGTTTTCGCTTCCCGCACCCGCGTTCCCGGGTTCGATTTCCGGCGGGGTCCTTAGGTTAGTTAGGTTTAAGTAGTTCTAAGTTATAGGGGACTGATGACCATAGATGTTAAGTCCCATAGTGCTCAGAGCCATTTGAACCATTGTTGAACTGTTTGTAGAGGGATAGCCACGCTAAAAAACTGGCACCAAACTGTAGGTCATCGTAACAAAAATAATCTAAAAATCGCAATTTTTATGGTGTTTGAAAAGAATGTCGATAAGTGCTTCTCACATATGCCACAAAATCTTATATTACGCCAAGCCCCATACGGCATTAGTGGCAAAATCATCCACCAAATCTAAAAATAATAACTCATTCCAGTGAGAGGAATAAAAATCATCTAACAGTTTTGTTAAAAGATCTGATCTCCCTTCTACATAATAACACTGCCATTTCACTCCAAAAATTAATATGTTTAGAGGTAGACAAAGTGTCCGGTAAAGAAATCTGTTGGATTCTGTCGATACGCTCGGTTGCTTCTGTATATAGAAATAATGCGAGCGATAGATTTAACCAATAAATGCAATGAACACATGTGGGTGTTTTTCTTTAATAGGTTATCTGTGCTGGACCAGAACTTTTGTGTTTTTATCATTTGCAGTTATTCGTTTGATTCTGATATAAACTTTTCTTATTTACGGATAAAGTCCATTCTTCCACGAATAAGTATGTAAATAACATATAACGTTGTTGGGTGGGATACCCTCCAGATGTATACCTAGTTAAGCAGGGAATCTGCAAGAGATATGGTGCTGTCCACTGACACAATTCCGCTCTGGCGCCCGTACACTATATCAGACCGTCTGTTTGACTATACTGACGAGTTTCTAACTAAAAGACCACAGCATATCATTCTTAACGGAGAGAATTTTTCTACATCTACGATCTACATATATACTCCGTTAGTCACCAAGCGGTGTATGGCGGAGGGCACTATTCGCGCCAAAGTCACAACTTCCGTGTGATACTACTTTTCTGTAGACTACAGCATCATCAGCAAACAGTCTAACGCCGCTGTCAATACCATCAACCAGATCTTTTATGTAAATCGCCAAAGCAGCGGACCTATTACGCTGCCCTGAGGCACACCTGATATTGCACTTCTTTCAGACCTGAAAGTAATTTCGGGCGTACCGCTGCTGTACCTGATTTACATAATTGATCTAGGTGATAATCTGAGCAGCCCTCTTAGATTGTTTGCAGATGATGCTGTAATTTACCGTCTAGTAAAATCATCAGACGATGAATTCCAATCACAAAATGATCTCGAGAGAATTTCTGTAAGGTGCAAAAAGTGGCAATTGGCACTAAACAAAGAAACGTACGATATTATCCACATGGGTACTAAAAGAAATCCGATAAATTTTGGGTATACGATAAATGGCGCAAATCTAAGGGCAGCCAATTCGACTAAACCTAGGAATTACAATTACGAGCAACAGTTGGGAAGACCACATACACAATGTTGTGGGGAAGGCGAAACAAAGACTGCGCTTTGTTGGCAGAACAGTTAGATGATGCGACAAATCAACTGAAGAGACAGCCTACATTGTACTTGTCTGTCCTCTGCTGGAATATTGCTGTGCGGTGTGGGATCCTTACCAGATAGGATTCACGGAGGACATCGAAAAAGTGCAAAGAAGGGCAGCTCGTTTCGTGTTATCGCGCAATAGGGGTGAGAGTGTCACTGATATGATACGCGAGTTGTGGTGGCACTCACTGAAACAAAGGCGTTTTTCTTTGCGGCAAGACCTATTTATGAAATTTCAATCACCAACTTTTTCTTCCGAATGCGAAAATATTTTGTTGACACTCACCATCGTAGGGAGAAATAATCATCATTATAAAATAATAGAAACCAGAGCTCGAACGCAAAGACACAGGTGTTCCTTTTGCCCACTCTCCATTCCAGAATGGAATGGCAGAGAAGTAGTATGAAAATGGTTCGATGAGCCCTCTGTCAGGCACTTAAGTATGAATTGCAGAGTAACCATGTAGATGTAGATGTAGATGGGGCGCTGTAGCCCACTGCTTTTCACAATATACACAAATTACGTAGCAGACAACATCGGCAGTTCAGTGAGGATCTTCGCGGATGATGCTGTTGTACACAAATAATTCCCAGCGCTATACAGCCGTAGCCAAACGCAGGAAGACCTGCAGAGGATCGAAGCTTAGTGCAGGGAATGGCAATGGGTCATCAACAAAAACAGATGTTGCGCATTGCGTATACGTACATACATAATCCATTGCTGTATGATTTCACGATTGTAGAGTAATCACTGGATGTAATTATTTCCATAAAATATCTAGGAATGTTGAAATACAACATAAAATCAATCGCACGAACGGCACAGGACAGACTGAAATTTTCTGCAAGAATTCGCAGTGAATTAGCCCATCACCAAAGTAAGTGCTTAGAAAAGCCTCGTTCGTTCAGTGCTTGAATATTGATATGTAGTAAGGCATTCCTATCAGATACGATTGATAGAGGAAAAAATAACCAAAGGAGAGCAGCACCTTTTGTTACAGATTCATCCAGTAAGCACGAACGCGTCACGGAGATGATTAATCAACTCCAGTGACAGACGCTGCATGAGAGGCGTTCTGTGTCACGCTGGGCTTAACTGTTCAAGTTTCAAGATCATACGCTCATAGAACAGTCAGTAGATATATTGCTTCCTCCAATGTATATCTCACAGAAAAACCCTGAAGAAAAAAAAATTATACTACTCTCCATTAAAATTGCTACACCACGAAGATGACGTACTACAGACGCGAAATTTAACCGCAAGGTTGGCGCCGGTAGCGACACCTACAACGTGCTGACATGAGGAAAGTTTCCAACCGATTTCTCATACACAAATAGCAGTTGACCGACGTTGCCTGGTGAAACGTTGTTGTGATGCCTCGTGTACGGAGGAGAAATGCGTACCATCACGTTTACGACTTTGATAAAGGTCGGATTGTAGCCTATCGCGATTGCGGTTAATCGTATCGCGACACTGCTGCTCGCGTTGGTCGAGATCCAATGACTGTTAGCAGAATATGGAATCTGTGAGTTCAGGAGGGTAATACGGAACCCCGTGCTGGATCCCAACGGCCTCGTATCACTAGCAGTCGAGATGAGAGGCACCTCAGCCGCAAGGCTGTAACGGATAGTGCAGCCACGTCTCGATCCCCGAGTCAACAGATAGGGACGTTTGCAAGACAACACCCATTTGCACGAATAGTTCGACGACGTTTGCAGCAGCATGGACTATCAGCTCGGAGACCATGGCTGCGGTTACCCTTGATGCTGCAACACAGCCAGGAGCGCCTGCGATGGTGTAATCAACGACGAACCTGGGTGCACGAATGGCAAAACGTCATTTTTTCGGATGAATCCAGGTTCTGATTACAGCATCGTGATGGTCGCATCCGTGTTTGGCGACATCGCGGTGAACGCACATTGGAAGCGTGTATTCGTCATCGCCATATTGGCGTATCACCCGGCGTCATGGTATGGGGTACCATAGGTTACACGTCTCGGTCACCTCTTATTCGCATTGACGGCACTTTGAACAGTGCACATTACATTTCAGATTTGTTACGACCCGTGGCTCTACCCTTCATTCGACCCCTGCGAAACCCTACATTTCAGCAGGATAATGCACGACCGCATGTTGCAGGTCCTGTACGGACCTTTCTGGATTCAGAAAATGTTCGACTGCTGCCCTGGCTAGCACATTCTCTAGATCTCTCACCAACTGAAAACGTCTGGTCAATGGTGGCCGAGCAGCTGGCTCGTCACAATACGCCAGTCACTACTCTTGATGAACTGTGGTATCCTGTTGAAGCTGCATGGGCAGCTGTACCTGTACACGCCATCCAAGCTCTGTTTGACTCAATGCCCAGGCGTATCAAGTCCGTTATTACGGCCAGAGGTGGCTGTTCTGGGTACTGATTTCTCAGGATCTATGCACTCAAATTGCGTGAAAATGTAATCACATGTCAGTTCTAGTATAATATATTTGTCCAATGAATACCCGTTTATTTCCTGCCTTTCTTCGTGGTGTAGCAATATTAATGGCCAGTAGTGTAGATAAATTCGTGCCCACGCAGATGCTTACCAACAATCTCCCCTCCCGCGAACCTTCCGTGACTGGCATAGGAGAAGGGAAAGGGGGGGAGTTATAGTGTTACATAAAGTACTCTCCGCCACACAGGACGAAGTGGCTTGCGAGGCAAAGATGGTAGATGTGGGTGTAGATAAGAAGGTTATATCTGTAGATATTGTCACACTAGCAGTAACAGATTTACATTCGCAAATGGCTGTTTAATGGAAGCTACCGATTTACTTGAGACAATATATCTTCACATAATCATTACTTACAGAAGTGTATTAGTAAAAGTTTCTGTGCTGCTGTACGTGCTTCTTTCATTCGTCATTAAAGTGCAAATGAGGACTTGCAATGGTGTGTTTGAAACACGGCAAAAGGGAACAGTACGCACGCTACAGATGTGCAACATATGGACACTCAGAATCATTTTTGGTGCACCCACATTCTGGTAGTCCAGTATCAAAAACCACAGTTATCGCATTATCCAGAAATCTGCAACGAACTGCTTCATTCTGCTGTGTTTTAATCAGTTCATTGAAACACAACGTTTGTACTTTGATAACGAGACAAGAAACAACGTGCGGAAAAACACAGCATTTTCTGTTTTGGGAAATATGACCCCGTAAGCACTTCACGTGTTAACATACCGGGGTGGACAAAAATACGAAAACACAGGAAATACAACACCCTACCATGCCTAATACGTTGTAGGAAACCGTTGGCATTCAGAAAAATCTCAGTTATCTCGGTATGGATAAATACAGGTCCTGTATTAATTTCGAAGAAATTTTATACCATTCTTCCTGCAAAATAGTGGTAAGTGCGAGTAACGATAATGGAGGTATATAGCGATCACACGCCCTTCTCTTCCAAGTAGACCACAAATACTGAATGATATTGACATCTGGGGACTGTAGTGGCAGAGGAGATGCGACAATTTATCCACTTGCTGACAAAACCTGTCGGAAGATGCGAGTTGTGTGAAGAGGGGCCCTATCGGAAGACAGTATCAGTTATCAGTATAGGGGAAGAAGAATACGGAGGCCATAGAAAACCATGATACGGCTGCCGAAATGATCAACAAACCCCCGTCATACTTCTCTCTTACAACGTAAACTCGGCCAGAAGTTGGAAACAGTGTGCAACAAGATCCTTCCGACCAAATGACTTTCCTCAATTGCTCCATAACCAGGTTTTATGGGTTCAGCATCACGTTTCCCTGTTACGAGCTTTTGCATCACTGATGAATGGTTTTGAAATTCCAGGTCTTCCCTGCAGTTTTCTGGTTATGGAGCTCCCTTCGTGTTGGGTGCTCACACGGTTTGCGAGCGCGACTTTCAGGTGGGCAGTGTCTCTTGCTGCTGTTGTCCTGTTGTTTTTCGCCACAATCCTCTTCGATCACCGTCCGTCTAGATCACCCAACACACACTTTCATCCACGTTGAGAGTTTGCGGATGATATTTTTCCGCTTTCCCTCTATGTGATACAAATCTTCGATATGGTGCCTGTTGAAACACCAGAAACGTCGGTTATTTTGTTTGGGGAAGCACTCACCATCATACGAGCGCCAAAATTTTTCCCACGTTCGAAGCCACTTAGCTCTTACATAACGAACTCACAGCTACACAAAATACTGTTGTGACTACGACTGGAACTTTCAATGCGTCGAGGACATCGCCTTTCGTGGTCAAATATTATAGCGCAACCTCCAGGCACGGTTGCATCTATATTTATGTTCAAGTATGAACTAAAAGTAAACTCCGCCCGAACAGGCCGTGAAAGCCCAATGGTACCGACCGGCCTCCTGGTCGTCCTTAGCCCACAAGCGTCACTGGATGCGGATATGGAGGAGCATGTGGTCAGCACACCGCTCTCCCGGCCGCATGTCAATTTACGAGACCGGAGCCGCTACTACTCAATCAAGTAGCTCCTCAGTTCGCCTCACAAGGGCTGAGTGTACCCCGCTTACCACCGGCGCTCGGCAGACCGGATGGTCACCCATCCAAGTGCTAGCCCAGCCCCACAGAACTTAAGTTCGGTGATCTGACGGGAACCGGTGTTACCACTGCGGCAAGGCCGTTGTTCAGGCATGTACTCCTCGTGGTTTTTTCATATTTTTGTCTAACCTCAGTATATTTATTCGAGCAAATTTTTAGCTTTCGACCAAAGAATGCCCCATTTATGACTGTTGTGAATTTCTTGTTCATACTTTGTCTCTGATGGCTCGTTAGTAACGGCTGTACCTCGGAGCTTCCTGGGCAGCGCGAGAAACCACACTCGAGGTTGCGACGGGAATCAACACCATCATGGTGCTGTGCAGAGCATGAGACAAACAGTGCAACGTTCCATCGAGCGATGGTATGCAAACATGCAATACACGGGGAATTACACGAACGCTAGAAATGTGTGCGAGCACGACGCATAAAGTCCTACGAAATATCCTGCATTGCTATCCACACAAAATCACCCATGCTCAGGAGTTGCTTCCTGCTGACTGCCAGCAAGACAAACGTTCGCTTCGGAATTTCTGTCTCGTTTGGAAGTGGACAATGAATGGCCTTGGCACATTTTGTGGACAGACGAAGCCCATTTCCATCTGGAAATCTCAGTACGCAGAACTGCAGAATATGGGGATTAGAAAATCCACACACACGTCAAGCGGTACCACTTCATTCTGAAAAGATGAGTGTTTGATGTGAACGGACGGCATCGTTTATCGCAGAGCCGTATTCTTTTCGAGAAGATGAGTCCTGCGGGCCCTGTTACCTGTACGATCACTGATAAATGCTATGAGAGTCTTTTGCGCGCCAGCGTCACTCCAACCCTGCAGTAGCGCGGATGTGTCGTAGAACATGCTGTTTCCCGACTTCAGCTTGTGGCAAAAAGACGTGGACAACGTAATGAACATGTATTGCGCCAGTGTCACGGCAGCTACAACCGATGTAATTTCTTTTTAAGACATCATGTTTACGCCAGTGACTATTAAACTTTTTATTTCCATTATTGCAGTTTCGACCTTAGGCGAGCACTACTTAGCTGCGTTACGAATGTATATAACAGCAAATGACAACGACATATAAATGTGTCAGCATCTTTAAAGAAGACATGGCTTAAAGCCAAATCATCTACACTTGATAATGGCCTAAGGCCGAAATAGCAGTAGTGGAAATAAAAAGTTTAACAGTCACTGGCGCAAACATGATGTCTTTCCAGAAATTTCACATGACTGTGAATCCCAGTTATGAAAAGTTAATTCGATGTAATTTTGCTTTTTGTGCGTTTTTCGCCCCAAGACAAATAAAAACCGATGTCATTTTGCGTTTTCTGCGGTTGGGTAACAGAAGAAATATTGAATTTATTTGATGAAAGGAGAAAATTTAAAAATGCACTAAATGAAGCAGGCAAAAAGGAATACAAACGTCTCAAAAATAAGACCGACAGGAAGTGCAAAATGGCTAAGCAGGGATGGCTAGAGGACAAATGTAAGGATGTAGAGGCTTATGTCACTAGGGGTACGATAGATATTGCCTACAGGAAAATTAAAGAGACCTTTGGAGAAAGGAGAAGCACGTGCATGAATATCAAGAGCTTTGATGGAAAACCGGTTCTAAGCAAAGAAGGGGAAGCACAAAGGTGGAAGGAGTATATAGAAGGTCTATACAAGGGCGATGTACTTGAGGACAATATTATGGAAATGGAGGAGGATGTAGATGAAGATGAAATGGGAGATATGATACTGCGTGAAGAGTTTGACAGAGCACTGAAGGACCTGAGTCGAAACAAGGCCCCGGGAGTAGACAACATTCCATTAGAACTACTGACAGCCTTGGGAGAGCCAGTCCTGACAAAACTCTACCATCTGGTGAGCAAGATGTATGAGACAGGCGAAATACCCTCAGACTTCAAGAAGAATATAATAATTCCAATCCCAAAGAAAGCAGGTGTTGACAGATGTGAAAATTACCTAACTATCAGTTTAATAAGTCACAGCTGTAAAATACTAACACGCATTCTTTACAGACGAATGGAAAAACTGGTAGAAGCTAACCTCGGGGAAGATCAGTTTGGATTCCGTAGATATGTTGGAACACGTGAGGCAATACTGACCCTAAGACTTATCTTAGAAGATAGGTTAAGGAAAGGCAAACCTACGTTTCTAGCATTTGTAGACTTAGAGAAAGCTTTTGACAATGTTGACTGGAATACTCCCTTTCTAATTCTGAAGGTGGCAGGTGTAAAATACAGGGAGCGAAACTCTATTTACAATTTGTACAGAAACCAGATGGCAGTTATAAGAGTCGAGGGGCATGAAAGGGAAGCATTGGTTGGGAAGGTAGTGAGACAGGGTTGTAGCTTATCCCCAATGTTGTTCAATTTGTATATTGAGCAAGCAGTAAAGGAAACGAAAGAAAAATTCGGAGTAGGTATTAAAATCCACGGAGAAGAAATAAAAACTCTGAGGTTCGCCGGTGACCTTGTAATTCTGTCAGAGACAGCAAAGGAGCTAGAAGAGCAGCTGAACGGAATGGACAGTGTGTTGAATGGAGGAAGTAAGATGAACATCAACTAAAGCAAAACAAGGGTAGTGGAATGTAGTCGAATTAAATCACGTGATGCTGAGGGAATTAGATTAAGAAATGAGACACTTAAAGTAGTAGATGAGTTTTGCTATTTGGGGAGCAAAATAACTCATGATGGTCAAAATAGAGAGGGTATAAAATGTAGACTGGCAATGGCAAGGAAAGCCTTTCTGAAGAAGAGAAATTTGTTAACATCGAGTATAGATTTAAGTGTCAGGAAGTCGTTTCTGAAAGTATTTGTATGGAGTGTAGCCATGTATGGAAGTGAAACATGGACGATAAATAGTTTGGACAAGAAGAGAATAGAAGCTTTCGAAATGTGGTGCTACAGAAGAATGCTGAAGGTTATATCGGTAGATCACATAACTAATGAGGAGGTATTGAATAGAAGTGGGGAGAAGAGGAGTTTGTGGCACAACTTGACTAGAAGAAGGGATCGGTTGGTAGGACATGTTCTGAGGCTTCATTAGATCACCAATTTAGTATTGGAGGGCAGCGTGGAGGGTAAAAATCGTAGAGGGAGACCAAGAGATGAATACACTAAATAGATTCAGAAGGATGTAGGCTGCAGTGGGTACTGGGAGATGAAGAAGCTTGCATAGGATAGAGTAGCAAGGAGAGCAACATGAAACCAGTGAAGACCACAACAACAACACAATCTTCAACCATCGGCTGTACAGAACTGCCGAATTTCACAGATAAAATTGGATGGTAGGTATCAGAACAGATACATCTCTGAATTTAAAATCTTTTTCAGGGGTTTTAATCCGTTTGTGCTGAGGTACTTCCTAAATCAAATGACAAAGAGGGTGCTGATTGATGTCAATTCATTTGCCGAATAAACGGGGCTAAAATTTAGTTCGTGCGATAATGACAGTATGAAACTTAAGTCTGACACTTCAAAAATAAACTCCGAAACTGCGCCGCTTGGAACGCGACATGCAAACGAACTACTTGTATTTTTCAGTTTGAGTCCGCACCTCGATAAGAGTCGCCATTTCTGAATAGTCAAATTAAGAACCCAGTTGGATGTAGCAGCAGGGCAATGTTCGAAGGCAGAAAATTCATAGTTCAATGTTCCGTCTATATGGAAGTCGTCAGCGACAGAAAACGTGTTCAACAGAGGACTCACATGTGCTACGGTGCAAGAGGACATTTGCGGAATTTCATTGGTGTTTCTAATCTGCTCATGAAACTTAAAACGATCAGTGAGCGTACACAAAGAAAACGACGTGAAGGAAAGTGCTCTCCCTCGAAAATTTTTTCTTCGACGCCATATACATGCAAAAACGTAAATAAATAACGGTAGAATTGCATTTCTTACTAGAGGTACAAAACAACCATAGCCCGATTTCATTGTGAACTGCAGTTGCAGCGGTCGCTTTGGACTGAATGAGCATTTCTTTGAGATTGCAGTTGCAATTTTGTAGCGGCATTGGTATAGAAAGAATGGAGAACCAATAAGCGCAATCGGAACATCACAGTCTACTTTTACAGGAGCATAGAATTACGTCCCACTGAATTATTCAAACACCCACTGTTCAAAGGAGTTGCTAGTGTTATTTCAGCTTTATAGTAGTTATAGCGCTGACGGAACAATGTATCGCGGAATTAGATCGAATACTGTTTTATGTTGTTCCGTTTTTTAAATTTTGTCCTTAAGAGATGTCTAGAATCAGAGATCTCTTCACATGGGCCGTAAAACTGCACATCGTGTAAGATTACCAATAACAATAGTTTATTCTCCAATAGTTTTTTCTCGGCCAAAGACAAGAGACACAGATTTTCCCAATATCACTTTCAAAGTTGGCTGTTTTCTTTGCAACTTTCATTTTTCATTTATTTCACAAATCAGTTAAAGCAGATTTACTGAAAGATACAGTTCTCTACCTGGTAATCGAGTGCTGTCAACATACTTCGTCTCTGCAACAGTCTATATACGGCGAACTGTGGGTAGCGGCTTTGAAGAAACTTGCAGTTCCACCGTGCTTAGCGTGACTTCTCACTGGGTAATCTGATGGAGCGGTTGAGTGTTTGCAGCTGTGTAGAGTGGCAAGGTGCAGGTTGACTGTATGCTACATGAGCAAGTTTGCAATTCCACGTTGTTTATCTCCCATAGAGATCGTAGTTCACGCGCAGTTATTTTTCTGGTCTGTATCGCGAAATTTGGGGTAGAGGATTGCTTTGAAACTTCCATGGTTTGGAAGCGTGTCTTTCATTAGGAGATTCGGTCTTGGTGCCTTTGTGAAGCGAATAGATTTCGATACATTCGCATAGTAGAACATTTAAAGTCATCTCATTCCCTATCAATGAGATTTGTTCAACGTTTTCCACTATGCTTAGATTTAACTTTGTCTCATTTGTTTACATGCTGAGAACTTTGATTACCACATGTTCCTGAATTCTGATGATACATATTCCATCGTGACATAACTACTTTTGGAGTCAATTGTGTGACTTTATATTAAAATATCTTTTAAATCAATTATTGAGCCGTGTTGCGGCTTGAGTTGGTAGGTTGGCACCGTGTAATAGGGATAGTGGCGTCTCGTTTTCTTCTTGTCTTTACTGGATCCACTATGTTTGCTAGCGATGTCTGTCTGCGAGTGGCAGCAGCAGCGGTTATCGATATCTAGTACGGTGGTACTATCTTTGGAAGGACGTCAACTGTTTTCCGGGTCGGAGTATGTCGGGGAGTTCGGTTGGGACGGAGCAGAGTGCGGACATGCTGGGACCACTGGCGGCGTGCAGGCACTGCCGAATCGAGGGGCTGTAGTTGCAAGGGTCACAACCTCGTTGTCCACCGGACCAAGGACGTTTGAGTTGAGTGGACATTAACCCAGTAGTGAAACCCTCACTATTTTGAGATCACGCCATTTGTTCGCGCGTTACGTCTTGCAGGTTTGCTGAGATGGGAGCAACGAGTGGAGTGTTTGGAGTTGGCGAAAGTAATTAGCTGTCCTCCACTTCTTACTATTAATCATTGAATTCCTTGTGTTAATTGACGAAACTCAACCAGCAGTATTTTTCTGCCTAGTGGCTGCTAACTCCCCAGTTACTTGCCCTGGACGTTAGCGTATTTTCGTGGCAGTGCACCTATCCTCATCTTGCCGCTGCTGTCCGGTAAGGCGTGTAGATCGACAGCCTCCTTGATTGTGGTTCGGATATTTTGTTCTTCTGGACTACCTTGGTCGTAGTGGTTCCTTCGGCTTCTGGATGTTCTAAACACCGGAAGACGCAGTGCTGACCGCCGGTTCCGCCTTGCCTCGGTTATTCCATCATTATGTTAGCTACCAGACGTTAGGTAGATTTTGCAAGAGCGTTGGACTGCGTTTAAACTGTTGCTAGTTTCAGTTGCCATCTCATTAAGTGAATACAGCTCTTGGCTGCCTGACTCATCGTTTACGAAGTCGAGCGACTTTCCCAGGTCGATCCTTGGAGCACTGTCTGAGGCCCACTTCTCTCTTGATTTGCTCAGATTGTAATGATTGTTTTTTTTTAAATATTTTAATTTTGAATTATTAGTGTTTGGGCCTTCAGCCGACAAAGAGTTTGACTTTCTTGTTAATAAGGTCTTCAGACATGAGTGTAACTTGTCTTAAGAAATTTTAATTAGACAAAATATCTTATCACTGAAATGTTGGTGATTGTTCTTTAAATAGCTCTCAAAGAAGTTTAATTGCTTCTCAAAAATTTGCTATCCAGACTTTCAGCCATCCAACTGTTTTTTTGAGTTATTACTATTGGGACCTTCAGCTGACAAATAATTTGAATTTCTTCAATAAGGCCTTCGGCCGTGAGTGCAATTGGTCTTAAGAATTTTTAATTAGATATTGTCTCTTCACAGTGAAATTCTGATGATTTTCTTTTTTTTTAATATTTTAGTATCTCTTGGAGAAGTTTAACTGGTTCTGAACAATTTGCTATCCAGGCCTTCAGCCATCAAATTGTTTTTGAGTCATTATTATTGGGGCCTTCAGCCAACAAATAATTTGAATTTCTGATCAATAAGGCCTTCAGCTGTGAGTGCAACTTCTTTTAATTAGACATTGTGTCTTAACAGAGGACCTGAATAATTGTCCCTTATTGTCAACTTTATTTTCAATTGTTTCCAAATAAAGTGTACATGTTTAAAAGAAACTGAGAAACCAACGGTAACTGATTACAGCCCAGTACACACCGAATCCTGTCTTTCCCTAAGTAACCAGGTCTCAATTATATTTTCTTTTCAGTAATTTGCTACGTAAACAAGTTTGTACCTACGTGCACTAAGCAGTTAGCACACCACCACTGGTTACTGGTTGTACAGTGTACAATTTGCCTTCAATGATGGTAGTAACTTTCGAGGATTCTTTCTACGATTAATCTCAAAATCAGAACCAATCACTGTACTGTGGGTCATGCCTCTGGTACACTACAGTTCTATAAGCCGTGTCGCTTACACGCATTTCGTACAGAGCCAGATGGTCGTTATGACCATTCAGGTTCACGTAAATTCAATTTTCTTTTGCAACGCCCTTTACAAATTTTTGAACAGTGTCTTTCCTACCTAGGTATAAATTTTGCAGTCAGATCGCGTTAACAGTTTGTTTCATAGGTTTAAAAATTATATATGAGAGTGAATTTTTCAGTTCATGGTACAATACAAGCTTACTTTTGCAAGTAATCCGTTTTTCAATCCTAGCAAGAAGCTTACAACTTCAAAGACGATTATAGTCAAGTTCTTAGTAACAGAAGTTCGTAACAAAATAAAACGCCTTTTCGAGCTAACTGTTCATCGTAGCTAAAGACATGAACTACAGTAATCGCCACAAAGCCTACAAAATACTCAACATTATTCTTACGAAGCAAATAAAGAATTAGGTATCTTTGGTTCAACTGTAAAGTCGATAAGTAAAAATTTTAGTTCTGAAACACCACATTCTCTTTTCAAAGTGCGTCTTAGAAAAAAAAGTGATGCAATAATATGTTTATATTGCATGGCACTGCAGTAGAGAAATAACCACTCGGTTAACCACAGTCACCTATACACATCGTAAACACGAGCAAATCCACTAACAAAATTCTGGAGGTAGCTCAGGAATATTTTCTTTCTATTTTGGTGTAAGGGAGCCGTGGTCTTCAGTGCCTTGTTACAAAGTAATAATGTAAAACACTTCCGCAACAGCGAAGAAATCCAATCATCACAACGTACAAAACAAAACACGCAGTAATGCAACAAGCCCAACAAGGAAACGCAACGTTCATCTCGTATTTTAAGAAGAAAAAAGCACATTTGCAAGATAGCAGACACAGCGCTTGATCTCGCGCAAAAATGAGGCCACAATTCAGATAGGACGCAGTTATGACCTTCTGAAAGATCAGCCTTTAAAGTTCCACGTGCAGCGATTGCTGGTCAATCGCTCTGCCCCATTGCAGTTTCCTAATGCCCTGGCGCGAAGTACTGTGCGGCGGAGTGACAAGAAGAATCCTCTTACTCGTGTGTTGTTGAAGGCGAGGGAAGAGGTGGCTGGAGATAGACACGTTTGTCGACGTGTTCTAAAATCTTGTACGATAACACATGCTATTCTACGGGAAAATGGTAACTAATGAGTGCGTTATGTATCAGCCTCAGTCATATACGAAGTGTGGTTATAAAATAACGAGACTATTTCTGTAAAACATTTTATTTCAGAAACATGCATGTCTGTTTATTGTCAGCCTCAATAAACTTTCCTCCTGTATCCCTACTGCGCTCCACGTGAATTTTACATTCATGGAAACAGTATTGTACGAGGTGCGACATTAAAGTAATGAGACTGATTTTCTTTGCAAGATGTGTCATCCCTGCAGGCAAAATGTCTGACCTTGGTCTATAAGCTGCTTCTAGTCCAAGCGGCACATCGATGCAATTGCTCAGTCGTGAGTTGTGCTATAATAAGTGAACACGTGTTTGTGTCCGTCGTCACGGAAATGGAACTGCATAATATTGTGCAACGGTATGCCATTTCTTTTTGCGTTAAATTGGGTGTGTTATCACTGGTGATGAAAGCTGGTTGTTTCAGTACGATCCAGAGACAAAACGGCGAAGTTCGCAATGGTGCTCAAAGGGATCATCCAGACCAAAAAAAGTTCGCATATCAAAGTCAAAAGTGAAATGCATGCTTGTGTGCTTCTTTGATTCCACGGGAATTGTTCATAAAGAGTGGGCGCCTCCTGGACAAACAGTTAACCAATATTGCTGCAAAGAAATTTTATAAAAACTTCGTAAAAGAGTTCTTTGTGTCCGTGCCAACATTGGTGATAATTGGATTCTGCATCACGATAATGCGCCATCCCATACTGCTCTGTCAGTACAGCAATTTTTAACCTCGAAACAAATTTCAGTACTGCCACAGCCACCTTATTCACCAGATATTGCTCCGTGCGACTTTTTTCTATTTCCAAGAGTCAAAACGGCGGAACACCATTTTCAAACAACACAAGATGTCCAACAAACTGTGACGAGGGCCTTGGAGGATATTACAGAAGATGAGTTCCAGAAATGTTACCATCAATGGTAACGGTAAGCAACATTTTCTTTCACATCAGTCTCATTGCTTTATTGTCGCACCTCGTATGTCTCCCTCTGTAACCTTCTTGACGACGCGTGCCGCTCTTTCTTTCACTGCTGAAATCTTGTTCCTTTGAATGGAGATTTGATCGTGAGGAGTAGAAAAAAATCACATGACGCTAGGTCAGGCGAATATGGTGGATAGTCTAACACTGGGATGCTGAAACGTCTTAACAAATAATGCGACTTTAGCCGGTGTGTTGTCTTGAAGCAGAACCCATGACTTTTTCTTCCACAATTCGTGGTGTTTGTTTTCTTATTTTCTCACGGGGCTGGGGAAGAAACTCAGGGTTTTAATTCTGATTAATAGTTTGACCTTTAGGAACCCAATGAAGACAAACAATGCTATTAATAACGAAAAAATCATCGCTTTCAAACTTGATTTGCTCATTCCAGCATTTTTAGTTCTCGGTGACATTAGGCCCTTCGAATACATGGATTGGCGCTTAGTTTCTAGATCATAAGTGAAAAACCAAGATTCGTCACATGTTATTAACCTTTCCAAGAAATTAGTATTGTTCTCACTGGTATTCAAAGCGCCAGTACAAACATTTCATGAGCTTCTTTTTGGTCAGTGGTGAGAACTTTTGGCAACACTTCCGCACGCACTTTTCCCATGTTAATCTGGTTACGTAAAATTTACCTTACTAATTTATTTTCAATTTCTACGGTTTCAGCAATCGACTGATGATAAGTTTCAATCAGGGTACCTACTTTTTTGATATCTCCATCCTTATTGATGTCCCGGGCTTGAGTCATCTTCAACTTCTTCTTGGCCGTCTTCGAAACCATTAAACACTCAGAAACCCGTGTATATAATAGACAGTCTTCGCCATACTTTTCTTTTAGTAAATGATAGGTTTCGGTAGCAGTTATTGCGTTTACCATTTTTCCGGCTAAACAAAATAACAGCCTTTACACAAGCGAAGGCCACGGCCACACTGGTTTGTCTGCAGAAACCAAAGTTGCAGCATTCGACTGAGAAGGCATCACGCTTCACGCCTATTGATTGTTCATCTTTGACGAATGCGTGTTTACTCTCCGGTAGCATCATTCCCGTCATTTTGTACTTACACTTCATATGCTTTCAATATTATTTCAACAGTATTCTCGTACTGATATTGTGCAGCTACATATACTCCTCAAAATCAAAATGAATAAACCTAAGAATGTGAAGATATATTATGAAATTAAGTTAATTACTTTCCATTTACATTTTAATCATGCCAGTCGCGTTAAAGAAAAGCGCATCTCACACAAATGTACTTCACTATAACAGGACTAGCTTTCAAATACAAAGAAAGTAACGCACAATAACGCCGTTAACAAGTAAACAGCGCTACGCCACTTTCTCACTGACACACTCATTCATTAATGTTGCAGATGTGAACCGTGCCGTAAAAATATAGCTGGCAAAGAGATCTGTGGCACTAACTATAGATTAGAAACCGAGCACTTTGACACAATGAACAAAGTATATTGTCAAAGTCAAAATACTAATTCAGAAGCCTTCTACTCACAAACAAACAATCGGTGTTCGCGAAAGTTTAAAAAGTTTCTCTTAGAAGATCTTACCTGCGTGCTGCAGGAATTGTAGCCCAAATTTTCGCGCGGGACCGATTGCTGGGGCCGACATCTTGCAACTGCACTTCTTTCTCCTCCAAATACTATGTCGAGTTGATAATGTTTCCTTGTCAGGTATAACTGTGGTGCGGTTGCAGTCGCTACGGGAACAACTAAGCATAGCGTGATTGCACTGTTCTTCCATTTTGTTCAGTGAAACCATACAGGGGATGCATACCGGCCAAGTCTTCATCCTTAAGCCTGCACATAATGCTGCGTATAACAGCATATAAATAACACTGCGGGAAAAAAATATACCCGAGACAGAAGCGAGCAGTACGCTCTAAAATCGCTTGTGTAGCATATTATTAAAAATTACAGTGATAGTTTTCATTTTTGAATTGAGACTATGGTTTTTTGTGTTGTAACATTGTTCTATATGTAACAGATTCAGTGATAAAACACTTTTGGAGATGTGTAAAGAAACTACGGATTAAAAACACGTTTATTTGGGGATTTATGGGTTGCTGTCTGAACGGCGAGACAAAAATAAGTTCCCAGTATCCATTCTCCGTCAAGAGTGGCCCAAACATCACGAATTTCATGTCTGGGACGCGCTGGA
This sequence comes from Schistocerca cancellata, assembly GCF_023864275.1. Lineage (NCBI taxonomy): Eukaryota > Metazoa > Arthropoda > Insecta > Orthoptera > Acrididae > Schistocerca > Schistocerca cancellata. Next base: position 1,051,519,710 of record NC_064626.1, on the reverse strand, counting down.
GTTTGTGTAGAGTGGCATAATCTTCGATCGTCACGCTATTCGAACGCCCATAACAATATCACAAAAATCTCCATATTCAATGTATTTTGGCTCTATAATTTTAAATCTGCAAAAGAGCTGTATTACTGAATTCATCTCATACATATCTCCTATACTTCCGCTTTAAAAAGCAGTATTTTTTGGGGATATATCGTTCAACTGATGTTTGGTAGCGTAGGGAGGTTGCACTTTTGGAACCAAACACTGTCCGAACCATTTTCTTATGGTATCTAAATTAACGAAGTTACTGCAGACACCAGAATTACACAGGACACCTGGTAAAAGTAATTTGACTTTGTAATTACACTATTAAGTTCATTTCTACTGTTATGGATTTGATTTGTGAATTTGCTACCGTTATTGTTTACCTGTAATCACTTCTTCTCTTCATAGTCAAATATTTCTACATAGGAATAAATTATGTTTTATTCTGAAGTGAAGGTAGGGCGACCAACACCTGATCATGGTTTCAAGGGAGATGGCCATTATGTGACCATGATTTTAAGGGATATATGACGGATAATCACAATAAATTTCAGTTGCGTAACTGTATCGTATTTTCTTGGAATGGGTGACAATACAGGCAAAAAAAACTAGCATACTTGGCTTACTTATACTGTATTACGTCAGACTGTATCACGTTTTCGGGTAACTCCTCAAAGACAAAGTTTTTAGAGTGCAGAAGTGTGCAATAAGACCCATTGCGGTATATAAGATATACTAGGTAGGTTAAGGAAAGAAAGCTACACAAATCGCAATATTTTGTGTTGACAGTGATCTATTTTTGATTCCTGCCAATTTAAGCGGTATATAAGTACTGACTCTTTCGACGATATTTGAATGTGTGTATTGAGAAATAAATAACGTAACGATAATGTTTAAACATGAACTTTTCTATAATCCACTTTCGCGAGTAGTTGTTGCTTCCGTGTCTCATTTATACCACAGCTACTGATCGGTACAAGGCGATCGTAGCTGTGGGTTGCCAGTACGAACCGAGAAACAAATGAGCATTATCCCTCTCAGACCTCTTTAGACCTGTAAGCTATGTCAGTCTGTTTCCGCCACTCGATTTCCCTTCAACCAAACCATTTTCTTTCAGTAGAAGAAACTATGTCGGTAGTATCGATTATTATACGAAAATTTTTCGGGTTCCGTTGGTCAGGAAATTTCAGATATCGATAGTACCAAGTGGAATAATACTTATCACAGGCGAAATACACGGCAGTGACAGGCGGTCACTAATGCGATCAGGAGGATTAAGAAAATCTCAGTAACATGGGAGATCCCGTGTTCTATGTGAAGGTGACATCGTCTTGTATTTATTAACTATATTTTATTTATTGATATTAATTTAGCATCATAAATTAATTATCTAATGGCATTTTTATTTTCAATCTACTCTCATTTTATTCTTACCAAACGACGTAAGCAAGCTTCATGAAAAACAAAAATTATTGCAAATAGTTTCCTTGCGTGTTTTTTTTTCCTTTTCCTTTACGCTACTGAACCTACAAAAAAGCTACCATTAATATTTTTTTTCAACATAATTTTCCTTTTCCAACGTTTTATTTCTTTTTCTGTTTTCGTGAAGTAGCTGGCAACCGCATATCGAAGTGAAGAAAGATGCTGTATCTAGCAACATTCCCCTAAAATTTCTGTACATGTTCATTCAGTATTTCTTCTAGAGTATTTCTCTAGTGGAGAAAGGGGTTCTACAAAAGTATTTATCATGTGCGTTTTCCCATTTTACGCTTCTTCCGTTAACTGCGTTTAGCTACACGAGAAATAATGTAATTCCGAACTGTTCGTAAGATTAGAACCACTCCGTGGTGATTAATATGTAAAAAGCTGAAATCAAGTGCTCTCTATATTCCCACACTCTAGGGATATTATTGTGCATGTGATCTACAAAACAATTAAGCGGGAAATGCAACACATGCATACATCATTTAGAATTTGTCCCTTCTGTATGTTTATGTTACTCGTCTTTGAATCCTGGAAGAAAAAAGTTTACAAGGACCACTGTTTCACGTTCAAAAATCTTGTTTCCAACGATGCTCTTGAACGAAATTCTTTGCAGTTACGGTCTCTTAATTCACAAGTTGCTATATAGTCGCGAATGAAAACAGTGATCAAGGAAGTGTAGAATTTGTTTCTTTTATTCCAGACTGTGACAGGAAAAAAAAATTGTCTTCATACTCTCAATTTCAGTTAGACCTGTTTCAGACGTATGGTAATGTAATAAAGCCAAAAGAAGACTGAAGTTGCGAACGCGAGATCAACTGTTAAGTTGAACTGTGGACACCCCGCAAAGGAAAGCAGAGGTGCACTAAGACGATCAACGCAACTTGTTCATCTGAGAAAATAAAATTTCGCTGTAGTGACAGTGATGTTATAGAAAATTGTTGCGAACTCTTATGTTTTTATTTATTTATTTATTTATTTTTTAGAGGGCCGTGTGTGATACATGTTCACTTCGTGGGCCGCGTTGGTACTTGCTTCGGGCCGAATGCGGCCTGGAGGCCATGGGTTGGACACCCCTGACATAGAGCATATGTCGAGTGAACGGCTGCTGTCTACACTTTGCGTAGTGGCATTTTCTCTTTCATACCCAGTATGCAGCTGTAGGCGTCGTAACTGTGGCTGCTGAGCACAAAAAAAAATTGTAAAACACCCACAACAATTTTAACTTCGTGCTTTTAGACACCCTTTGTCAAAAGATGTCCTCTCCAGGATGAGTCATATTCTCATCTCTACAGCGACCTCAATAACAACCAAGAACTCATTCCGCTCTACTCTACGTTGTCTGCCGTTGAATGTCTACAACCTGAGAAAACGCCTAACAGCTACTTAATGAAGAAGTGGAGATTCAATCACAACCTGGATTTTTCACACTCCCATAAAATCGTCAAATGTGAACATCGTGTTACGCGTCTCTAAGGAACATTAAGTGCAATAGAAGTCTCTAATCTGTTAGATAAGTAAAGAAGAATGTTTGGGTTAGAGTGTTTTCTCTGCCACGATTACTTTTCATAAAATTCAAATGGGTTGTAGACCGCCTCAGAACGATGAACCGTTTGGTTCACTATCTCAAGTGACCTTCGTCAATGTGTGCAATATTGGACGGAATGTCGGTTCATCATTTACAATAAGCTGGTCTTTAAAACTCAAAAGGATTTAATGGGAGGACAGAACAAGGTTTTAAAGACTGGTCGATGACGAGATCTTGTAGAAGCAGTCGAAACTTCGGGTGAACAGGAAAGAGGAAGGTAAGTAATCGCATCCTTTCATAGGAATCATCCTGCCATTCACCTTAAGCGATAAGGTAAACCTCACTGGTGACAACAATTTGAGTGCTAGCCTACAAAATACAAGTCCATTACCAAATATAATTACCAAGAAAGGTACATTTCATCCTACCATTCAGTTTTACAAGGGGAGCACAGCATTGTGAATCGATGTTGAGGCTCTATGGAATATTCATGATGACAGTCCACCAACTGCAGAAATATTTTTTCTAAGAACGCCATTCGAAGATCTTCACATATACCTCAGCTTTATAGGAGTTATTGGAAAATGGAAATTCTGAAAAATGTAAAACTCATCCATTGACCAACGACCCGGTGTAAAGTAAGCTGGACGTCCAGCTTTTCAGTAACACGCATTGGTTACCAATATCTGATCACTTGTACGTTATTTCCATATTGGTACGATATACTGCGAGGCCTGATTGCGAAATCAAAGTTGAAGAAGGAAAAAAATTCTGCTTTCATTTCGCAGTAAGACGGAGGCCATTACCAAGTGAAACTTTGAGGAAACATGCTTATGAATGAATGCAACGGTTCTATCTTAGACTAATAAATGAAACACCAAGCTGCCGTCTGTACAATAAAAGTTCCTTTTTTATTGTAAAACTCAGTGAGCAAATTTAACCACACAAAATGCAACATTATCAAATGCTTTCAAAGATAGTAAGCAATAAGGCCGTCTTAAGTTAAACAATTAGTATATCATTTTTAAATGTGTGTTATACTAATTAATAAAAAGCACGCAATCCACAGAATGAACGGAAAGGGAATCATTCAAACTCGCTATATACATTTCACTAACAATGTAAAATAAAGGGAAGATGTCTTGGTGCTCAACACGAATTATAAATTTCTCGGTAGCGACCAAATCAGAAGGTCGGTTTCTCAGAAAATGTTTCCGTTGTTAATATCGCTTTCCATCGTATTATGAAAGTTTTATTTCAAATATGCGTTATGATCAAACGACAAGTTCCAAGAAATCAATTTCACCGTCGGGTTCCATTAGGCCGCCTACACGTGACACCCAAGTCCTCCATGTAAAGACAGCTGACGAGATCACTGACCTCACACCAGAACTGACACAATCAGAAACCAAATTACAGCGTCCGAAACATAATAAAAACAAATCGTGCTTATTTTTGTACAATGATTTTACTTCATTTACTGTAATCTTCTTTTAGTCATTATGCACAGTCTGTAGCAATTTCCAAACACGTAATTCTTCACTGTCGTTTTCAATAAACGTTATATCTCTTAGAAAATAATTATGTCTCTGATTTGTATCCTTGTATTTGTTCCTCATCATTAATACGCAGAACACTAAAATTAGTACTTCTGTCGGGAAAATAATAGTACTGCAAGACGGGAGGCACATGATGCAGATGGATACCAGCTAATGTGAGGTTAATTTGCTTGAAGTTTAGAGATTATTCACTTAAGATACCAGTAGGTTTACTAGAAAAACGAAATCTCTTTGCAAAGATGATACTTTGTTTATTTTCGCAGTACTGGAGTGAACCCGTAAACAAATGTTTCAAATGGCTCTGATCACTATGGGACTAAACTTCTGAGGTCATCTCTCCCCTAGAACTTAGAACTAATTAAACCTAACTAACCTAAGGACATCACACACATCCATGCCCGAGACAGGATTCGAAACTGCGACGTAGCGGTCGTCCTGTTCCACACTGAAGCGCCTAGAACCGCTCGGCCACTTCAGCCGGTGAACCCATAAACAGTTCTTATATTGTAATAATATACTACAGCACATATTATAGCACTGTGCTGCATAGGAGGCTTTTATAGACTCGATAAAAGGCAAGAAATGCAAGGGAAATGAGGTTTCTTAGGGACTATAAAGGATAAATTTGGCTCCGGGAAGATAGGACAGAAACTGGACTTCGTATAAGTGCAAAATTGTCGTTATAATGTTGAAAGTGTGTAGGGTAAGTCCAGGAGAATCGGACTACTGTTTTCCTTCAGCGTAAAATTTCTGTGCTTTTTACTTTTTTTTTTTTTTTTTTTTTACTTCTGGCATCTTGTTCGAATGGAGTGTCATGCAAACTTAAGTAAAATACATTATTTGGTGTTGCCACTTGAAATACGAGAGATAAGATAAAATTAAAATATGTATGAGTTGTCCATCTCACCCACACACGTGTGGGGTGCGATGGGCCAGTGTATCAGGAGAGATGGACCACGTAAAAATGGCTATACATGAAGAAAAGAGTGATTTAAAATCCCATATTTTTGTTTGGAATATGTTGTAATGCATGCATAATTATACTATTAAATAATTTAGTCCAAAGCAGTTTCATCACTTTGTTATAAATCTTGAATGAACATTGACTTTTATAATGAGTTATTGGTTTGTTCAAGCATTAGCCTGTCTTTCTCTCGTCAGAGTAGTTACACTTATTACCAAATGTTGACCATCGTGAACAGGCAATACTCTGATTCCAATAGTCATTCTTATTAGTTTCGTAATAGATTTCACCACACCCAATACGTTCATCCTCACCTCATTCATCAAAGTTATTATCGTAATCTTCTACAATGTCTGCACCTAATGAACACGGTGAGCTATCTGCAGTATTCTTCTTAGGTAATCTTCTTCGGTCTGTTTTTCTCTTCACTATTATTTTCCTTTGTAGGTCTTTTTCTGCTTACTTCTTTTCTTATCCATCTGTTTATTTACAATGTAAATATTTTCAGCAGAGTTCAGCCCTTTAGGTACTGTTGCTGCCTGCCTCTTAAAATTGATGGTTTCATAAACAGAAGTAACAGGTGATATTTCTTCCAAAAATTTTTGTCTTGCTTGGCTTAGTAGGGGAGTCCGAAGTTGTCTCAGTGATGGAATTTGGCATGTGCAGGTAGCTCTGCTCGTTCGATGCGCTTGGAATCAGCAAGTCTTTTGACGAGCTTTTAAGTGGTTGGGTGGCCAGTTTGTGAGATTGTGCTCTTCCATTTGTTGGCACACACACATCTTCCGACAAATACGTATATTCTGAGAGTGCGGCCATCTTCAGTTGGGTTACTGCACATGCCTCGAAGCTAAATTTAGTTGTGCTCCATGTCTCTCACATTAAAACAAGTGGTCCATCTCTCCCAAATAACACTGGTCCTTTTCTGCCTATTTACATTTGTCAAGCTGCATCGATATTGTAAAAACTAAGCCTTAATACTAAAATTATATAACTGCGCGATAAAACTTTTCGGTTTACCAGGACAAAGAATATGATTTTTCTCCAGAAATAATACGAAAGCGACAGCAATACTTCCCCATTTCTTTTATTTTATTTTTTTTTTTTTTTTTTTAGTACACCACTGGTCCGTCTCACCTACTGGTCCAACTTTCTCGGACTTACCCTATGTCTCCTGTCTCCCATTTAAATATCACAAAACTGGAGAAATATCTCCACAGTATGTTGAGGCTGAAACCTATTATGAACCAAATATCTTCAGGTCTGAATTGAAGATAATTCTTGCAAGAATTAGACCAACCACATTTTCTTTTTTTTTCATTTGGGTGCTTTATAAGGTTGATTACGAAATAAATTAGGAGTAGATCACGGTGGTAGTTGAGATGCTACTGGAAACAAAAGCACTGACGTGGAAGAACCTGTGAAACAAGAACGGGAAACGCGATGCGTAATAGTTATTAATACTACATGCTTGAAGCAGTGGCTGTGTTCAGATGCTTAATAACCTTCCCTCACTTATTCGTCTCCATGACATCGCGTGCAATTATACGCATAAATCACTACTATCGAAGCAGCAATCTTAGTAAAGCTTTTGAAAGAACTAATGCTTTATCTCAAAGATGACGACATATCGAAGTATCATATCTTTGAGCCTGCAGATCATCAGAGTTATTCCTCAAGCTGTATCGTAACGAAACAAAGGATTCTGGGTGTACTGCTTATCTGTTCTGTCGTTATAAGGCGCCTGTCTCTTGTGCCACATCATTTTTTGCCGCTACGGATGCTATATTTACGGTTGTCATAAAATATTCGACAATTTTTTGGGTAAGTAAGTAAGAAAATTCAAATCGTTTGAGCTTATTATAGCGGTAGAACCCGCGTGCATGCAAATATTTTCGGAAGCATTAGAATGTTTGCAGTGAAGTTCCCCATGTCACTGATATAGCTCACTTGTTCCCAATTAATGATTAGTGACCGGAGACAATTAGTTAATGGCTATATAGACATGACAGATAGACGTCGCTGTAAGAATTATTTTCGTTGCAAGTCGGGGTATGAACTTACAAATAGATGCACTATTGACACTATAAATTTATTTGAAGATAGTTTTAGTTCGACGATCCCAAACTTTTAGTTTCCGACATGATTAGGACTAAGAAATACAGCTATATTCCACTGCTGAAAAGTACAAATAATGCGCTTGTAATGAGCTAGCTTGGGAACTCATTGTTGTGATAACGATTTTCAGCTATGTTGTTCTCCGTGCCACACATAAAGCTGCCTGTCGAAAACTGGGCCTGAATTCCCACAAACGGCAGATAATTAAACGGTGTTGCTTTAATCCTAGAGATATTCTTACGTAGATTGTAAAAACTTTTTTAAAAGTGGGTGTGTTATAAACAAGATACTGCCTCGTGATTTATTAAAAACCAGTTCATAACTTAGATCTGTATAGTATATAGTACAGTAAACTAAGAAACACGCTGACTTACCACGTGAAAGAATTCAAAGGACTGACTCGTTGACCATTAACTACAATACATATTGAAATAAACATATTGTGCTTTTTGCAAGGTGGTCCGCAAGTTGCTTCGTTCCCTTGTTCACGTTATTTTCAGTTACAGGTCTTTCATTATGTCACGTCAGAAAAATAAAAGTTGCTTGTTTACTAACAGATTTATTATATTATAACTTCGAAGGATATCCACCTGTTTCGGCGAGAGGAAATTTTGTTTTTCTTGTCATTTATTACTGCTTTCACTTCTAAAGCGGCCCTCAGATGGTTAATGTTATTGCTCAGTAATCCAGGTACTGGAGTCATGTTGAATGTGTGTTGTTTACTTTGAGAGATTGCACAATAATAATGTGTAGATCAAAAGCTTTTGAAATATGTTGCACTACTTGCGAAATACTGTGCCGTCAGGGGGCAGTATTGACAGTTATCCCTGTCAGCTACTCAAGTCTCTGGGGACTAGGCTTCTATGGGTTCACTGTTGTGTTTATCTGCTACAATGAGTTCGAAACATCGAGAGAGATCGTATCAGAAGTGGAAAATTAAGAATGACTCTAATGGGTTTTTATTCACTAAATACAGATAGTGATACCCTCCATCTAAGAGATAAGACAATTTTTTTAAATTTATTTCTTGAAGAACAAAATTCAGAAAATTTTGATGCGCAATCGTTCTTTTACCTTCTTCTTGACTTCTGCTTGCAACAGAATAGAAAATTATCGCGGCAACACAGCAACAGCGTCTAGATCGTCCAAAATTTCAAACCACACCAAATACTGCACATCTTTATTGAGCTGCCTAGGGTGAACAACAGCAATATTGAACAGTAACACTGTCTACAACGTTTTAATGTTTACTCACTTATCTTTTCCCTTTGTTTTCTTTCTGAATATCCCGTCTCACCATTCATTTCAATGCGCCGTAGGTAATCCTTTGCCTTAAGTAAAAGTATTGCCTAAAAATGGGAAAAGGTTGTTCGCGCCAGTAAATTTATTAGCAACGGCTCGCAGCTGTTGGCAGCAACCACGAATTTAATCGTGACTGCGGGATCACTCAAATTTGATTCAGGATGAAAATATCTTTCTGGTCATAAGGTGAGAAAAATCATACAATAAAGAAAAGCAGTGTTTAAATGTGGAATAATGTTTCCTCGTTGCCAAAATCATACTTACCTTGTTCTCCAGTTTCATGTTTAGTACAATGCCATTAGAAAAAAGACGCCTGGAACTCTTAACTGATCTCATTTGTGCTAGACTATACTTAAAAGAAAGGCGTTTTTAGTTGCGACGGAATCTTCTCACGAAATTCCAATCACCAACATTCTCCTCCGAATGCGAAAATATTTTATTGGCAGCGATCTACATAGGGAGGAACGATCACCACGATAAAATAAGGGAAATCAGAGCTCGTACGGAAAGATATAGCTGTTCATTCTTCCCGCGCGCTATACGAGATTGGACTAACAGAGAATTGTGAAGGTGGTTCGATAAACCCTCTGCCAAACACTTAAATGTGATTTGCAGAGTATCCATGTAGATGTAGATGTAGATGTATTCCGGATTAACAAACATCTGTCATACAGAACGCTATTTAGTTAAACACCGTATTTCAACAGCAATATGACTGACATACATAGAGCGATATGCCAACAAATAGTGCATAAACAATCATACTGAAGGTCTTGCAAATACTTTGCTGGGATAATGCATTAACGACGTGAACTTCTTCAAGAGAACCAGCAGCCAACGCAAGTAAACGCTATCAGGTAAACATCTGCTCCTGGAAAATAAATATTTAACTGACAAGAGAAAAGAGTTAGACGTTTTCTTTTTCCAATCTGCTTTAACATAATATAAAAGACAAACGTATTAGTATTATCTAGATTGTAAGCTTTAAGTATATTGCACAGATCGCACTATTGTAAGAGTTTTTCATGATAGCATAGCTCACATCTCCGTGACTTATTTCCCTGTATACGGATTTATAATATATAATACATTGATCGTATCAGCAAATGAGTCATTGTACAGGAAGAAGCAGTAATTAAGTCCAGTGTTGAAAAAGATCATGCCCACATTTTATAGGGCAATTATTTTCCAATTACATTTTTTAATGTCAGTATGTGACAGTTTGTGACAGTATTTAATGTCGCTCAAACGTAAGCCATTACTGAAAACAACGTTACATCGGATACGTCTTTTAACGAAAAGACGCGTTTTCTTCTGTAGCGCTGTGAGTAAAGAAAAGTTGCACATTGGACAACGCAGGTGAACTTCAGGTAAGTCCGATGTATTCCTATAGTCCCGTGTAACTGTCCTATGCAATAGCGGATATCGACAGACGGGTCAGTTCTTTTTCGGGAAAGAAGCTGTGACAATGTGACTTCGGATCGATGCTGTGGAATGCTACGGAGTTCTGATGATCCAGAGTGTATGATACTGAAGAGAATGTACAAGTTCAACACTGAGCCCATACGTCTCGTTATTTACAAGTACAGTATTCACGAATTTCAGGTTACTGTTTTCCGGTCGTCTGATATTAACAATTGCCATCCTGTCCATTTACTTCATATGACATCGTGTAGTAGATTATTTGTTTCCAAGGACGCTTAGAAACCACCATTTCTTCACGCAACTTGGTACTAACTGATATTTAAAGTGAACATGTCCTTCCGACTTCGTGGCCTTTGTTTCGTCAAGTATTATTTAGTTTTAATTAGGAGGAATTTTTCAAAATCTGTAAGTAATTTCTTTTTCACTCAATAAATAGATACCGTGAGCTGCAGCTCATCTACAGGGTAAAAATATAGACTGTATGTTACGGTGTAGTGCCAATACACATTGTAAATTCAGCAAATTCTCCTTGTTCTGTGGCTGACTTTCGACTGCAACGGTTTTCTGTAAAAGAAGGAAAAGATTCGTAAATTTAGTCATTGTCAGTTTGTCATCTAACTGTACAGCTGCGGCATTCTCTGTTTGTTTTCAGCTAAAAGGTAAATCATTTCGAGAATTCTGTGAGATTAACAGAAATCAAATTATCCGATAGCCTGTGAGAACAAAACACTGGTCAAGGTTTCCACACTCAGAAGCGTAGGAAAAAGGACATGTTTCACTGCTTACACGAGACAGACAGATCATTGTAGCGTTTGTATCAACACACATCTGCCAATGTGTGGTACGGTGAGTGGCAGTGTGGGTGGGTTACTTCTCGGCGCGCCCGCTTTTTCAGGCCTACAATGGCCGTCGCAGTCTGAGGGAGACCACGAAACACAGTTATGTGTGATTCACCGCGTGCCACCGGCAGTCAACACAGTGTGAGAGGCTGGCATACAACATACTTTTCTGAAAACATCATCCGATGCAGAAACATGCATCAGTACCTGATAACGCACGCTTAAAACAAGATACTTTTGAAAATAACAGCAACCTTTCTGCCTAAACTTAAGAGATTTTCTCCAGTATGGCATATTCGGCAGTATTGTTGAAAAATAAGAAATAAACAAAGGAGGAAAATGATTTGCGTGGTGTGTGAGATTAATTATCTTGGTACGATTATGTGAAACTAATTGTCAACATCAACGTCGATGTTTATTCATTATTCCCGAAACACTAAAATTTAAAATATTCTGGCAGACGCACGAGAGTAGAGTAATAACGAGTGTCATGCCTGATACATTTTGCCGTTAAATTCCCATTTTTACGACAAATAGCGCTCTCTCATTCAGGCTAACTACCGCAAACTCATTAAAAGTGTACCCGTAAAATGTACTACGTAACAAATAATACCTAAGAAAGTCCCTGTTGCTAATTGCCAGAGTTATTCAATAAAATTTCGAGAAATAAACTGACAATTATTCAAATTATTTTATGGTGAAATTTTTGAATGGGCTGCATGTTTTGAAAGATACTGCACATGCTGTGTGTTTCTTGAAAGTTTTAAAAGTAATCTCGAACTTGGGACTACCAATAAAAAGAAATAATTATTTTTACGTCACGGAGAGAAAACAGAAGTTTTACGTTAAACGTATGACACTCCCTTCTCACTCTAAAAATAATAATAATTAAACAGTGTTTTACAGCGATGCTACGAAAATTGAAAATAAGAAATTGCGAGAATTGCCGACGCTAAGACACATGCGCTAAAATTCATGAGAGTGTTCTGTAAGGCATGGCGGAGATAATAAACTGTGTAACATGAAGAATAAGTAATGATCTCGATAACAGTGCCACAAATGAGAGAAATGGAAGTGGATCCACAGTTTCAGCTGGAGCATAAATAACGATCAATATAATTTCACAGAGACTTTTGAAGTACAAACGTTACATGGAAATTATCAAAACAGACCAACAAATAAATACACGTAACACTTCATACTGATCGTCATACCTTCTCGTCTTCGTTCATAAGCGGACAGAAAAAGTAAAGGTTATTGTAATGGAAAATTATCGTGTAACTATTTATATCAGGACTCATTTAACTATATACAGGAGACTGCTCGTCCAAGGAGCAAAAACAATCACATAAAAGTTGTAGTACTGATGGCGTAAATTGTCGTGTCGTAGCGCTGAAAATAAAAAGTAAATAATTTGCTGTGCCATAGTACTTTTATAGCAAAGTCTAGCTGAAAGTAGTTCTGACATTGTGAACAGCTAATTTTTTCTGTAGACCAACAAAGTAAATTGCTTATAATCTACAATTCCCAACCAAAAATCGTAACAAAATTCATTTTCTCCTGTCGGTGGCTATGTGGTGCCTCTGGATGTGTAGCAATGATGTACTTTCTGATATGACGGCAATATGTTATTTATTGGTAACAAAAGCGTTAGTCAGCAAATATTATATGCCCAGATTATTAGAATATTGTGTGCTATGTGTTTTAAACGAGAGATCGTGTTTGATATGAAAAGTGGAAATAACTGGAAACATTTGGTGCTAGTACGCAGGAAATAACAACGAATTCAGTACACTATATTCTTTAAAAGACATATGCTTGTATCGTAAAATGTCCACCTCTGAACGAAGGGTGAATATTTTTGAGAAATATTTCTTATTCTGCAGTTACGTTAGTAGTGTTTACTTTTTATTCCTATTCCTGCTTACAATATTCAGTGTAGTTGGTTTACACTCAAGCTACTCCAGGAAAAAGGTGTAACAAATAACACGACAGTTGTATAAATTCGGATTCAGTAGAGCATATCTCAGATGTATATCTCGCCTAACGAACCGTTCTATAACGACGATTCCGTTTAGCAACCATGCAAGGCGGAACGTCAGTTTCCTCAAAATGAAGAAAACATCGGCAATTTACGTCGGCAACTCGCAGTGTTAACAGCAAATTCAATTCAGTAAATTGTTGGAATAATTTTATGTTCTTTATCTTAAAAAAATTCACCCTCGCTAGAAGAGTAAACATGTTTGCGTGGTAATACGCATTTCTTCTCTGCTGAAGGTTGTGTTCGTTACTTGTTTTTGATATTCCCTGTACTGAGTACAACTAAATTATAGTTTACTGTAAAAGGGCTTCATCGAAAAGAATGAATCCGATAGCACGAAAGTTGCATAAATTCTAGTGTTGTTTATGGGAGTTTCTCTCCGAAAATTCAGTACCTAATAACAACGTGCGCTATAGACGCTTAGCGAATTGACAACTTTAGTGGGTGTACTGAAGTTATACATGGTGTCACAGATGTAAATCTCGCCTCACAAAAAAGTGATTCCGTTTCACAGTTATGCTCGGAGAAAGGTTAGTTCCCTGAAAACGAAAAGCAGAAAAAACCGGAAACTTATGTCGGTAGCATGCAGAAGTTTACAAGTCCAGTCCACTTAATTATCTGAAAAAGATGTTCCTTAGCTTAAAAAAATTCATCTTTGCGAGCAGAACTGACGCATTTGCGTGATAATATGCGTTTGTTCTTTGCTAAAGGTCGATCTTCTTCTTCGCATTCTCGTTAAAAATACTGATTACAATCAGTTACCAAAAATATAGTTTACTCTCAAAAGGCTTCAGTGTAAACCAGGAGCACGAAAGCTGTATAAATTCGAATGTCGCATATTTTGCTCCCCAAATTCAGTAGCTAATAACAACGAGCGCTATAGACACGTAACGAACTGGCAGCTTCAGTGGGTGGACTGGAGCTATAGAGCATATCTCAGATGTAAATCTCGCCCCACGGACCGCTTTATAAATGTGATTCCGTTTCGCAACGGCGCGTGGCGGAAGGTCAGTTTCCCGGCGTCGAGCCGTTAGAAGTGGAAACCAATAGAGCGCCTCGGCGGGCGCCGGAAGGAGGGGGAGAAAGAGCAGCGCCAGCAAAGGCAAGTGGCGGTACGTACATCAACATCAGTGGAGTAGGTGGTGCGAGGCGTCTGGCAGCGTCGCCGGCGGCGGCGGCCGGCTCTGAGTATCCCGTGACACGTGGCGCGCAGCGGCGCACTTCCAGAGACTGAGCGGCCGGCCGGCCCGCTATGGCCAGCGGAGGAGAGGCGGAGGCGCAGGCGGAGGCGGAGGCGGGCCCAGCGCGGCGTAGGCGCGGCGCCGCCCCCCGCCCCCGCACGGCCGCGCCAGCACGCGGCCCGCCGGCCTCCGGCCCCCGGCTGCAGCAGCACACCTGTTGCGCCCAACACCGGCACGCGACCGACCCTCGGGCCAGCGGCTGCACCTGCTTCTGCGCCGCCTCCGCAGCTTCTGCCCATCTGGGTCACCGTCTCCCACGGCCGTGCCGGCACTTTAGCACTGTAAACATTTATAGGGGCATGTCGCCCCGTTCGGCAGCAGTGGCGTCTGGTTAAAAATAGACTGCGTTTCCAGTGCTGCCAGAAACTGGAAGGGTGACCTGTGTTTCTGAACCAAAACAGAGGTTATAATTAATCTCTAACGTATCACAGGGTAGCGCAGATAAAAGAAGCCCGTGGGAGTATAAACGAAATGCATTGAAATTACAGAAACTAAAAGCTAAAATTAACTTATGATTTATTTAAAATGAAAAATACAGCGAAAAGGTAGAGCAGTAGGAGTAATCCATCGAACTACAGACCTATATCATTGACGTCGGTTTGCAGTAGGGTTTTGGAGCATATACTGTATTCAAACATTATGAATCACCTCGAAGGGAACGATCTATTGATACGTAATCAGCATGGTTTCAGAAAACATCGTTCTTGTGCAACGCAGTTAGCTCTTTATTCGCACGAAGTAATGGCCGTTATCGACAGGGGATCTCAAGTTGATTCCGTATTTCTAGATTTCCGGAAAGCTTTTGACACCGTTCCTCACAAGCGACTTCTAATCAAGCTGCGTGCCTTTGGAGTATCGTCTCAGTTGTGCGAACTGGATTCGTGATTTCTTGTCAGTAAGGTCGCAGTTCGTAGTAATAGACGCAAAATCATCGAGTAAAACTGAAGTGATATCAGGTGCTCCCCAGGGAAGCGTCCTGGGACCTCTGCTGTTCCTGATCTATATAAATAACCTGGGTGACAATCTGAGCAGTTCTCTTAGATTGTTCGCAGATGATGCTGTAATTTACCGTCTAGTAAGGTCATCCGAAGACCAGTATCAGTTGCAAAGCGATTTTGAAAAGATTGCTGTACTGTGTGGCAGGTGGCAGTTGACGCTAAATAACGAAAAGTGTGAGGTGATCCACATGAGTTCCAAAAGAAATCCGTTGGGATTCGATTACTCGATAAATAGTGCAATTCTCAAGGCTGTCAATTCAACTAAGTACCTGGGTGTTAAAAATACGAACAACTTCAGTTGGAAAGACCACATAGATAATATTGTGGTGAGGGCGAGCCAAAGGTTGCGTTTCATTGGCAGGAGACTTAGAAGATGCAACAAGTCCACTTAAGAGACAGCTTACACTACACTCGTTCGTCCTCTGTTAGAATATTGCTGCGCGGTGTGGGATCCTCACCAGATGGGATTGACGGAGGACATAGAAAGGGTGGAAAAAAGGGCAGCTGGTTTTGTATTATCACGTAATAGGGGAGAGAGTGTGGCAGATATGATACACGAGTTGCGATGGAAGTCATTAAAGCAAAGACATTTTTCGTCGCGGCGAGATCTATTTACGAAATTTCAGTCACCAACTTTCTCTTCCGAATGCGAAAATATTTTGTTGAGCCCAACCTACATAGGTAGGAGTGATCATCAAAATAAAATAAGTGAAATCAGAGCTCGAACAGTAAGGTTTAGGTGATCGTTTTTCCCGCGCGCTGTTCGGGAGTCGAATGGTAGAGAGATAGTATGATTTTGGTTCGATGAACCCTCTGCCAAGCACATAAATGTGAATTGCAGAGTAATCATGTACAAATACACTGATGAGCCGGAACATTATAACCACCAACCCACAATCGATATAAACCGTTCCAGCGTCAAATGATTCAAATGGGCTCTGAGCACTATGCGACTTAACTTCTGCGGTCATCAGTCGCCTAGAACTTAGAACTAATTAAACCTAACAAACCTAAGGACATCACACATCATCCATGCCCGAGGCAGGATTCGAACCTGCGACCGTAGCGGTCGCTCGGCTCCAGACTGTAGCGCGTAGAAACGCACGGCCACACCGGCCGGCTTCCAGCGTCACCTGTGCAGGAATTACTGCAAGTCAGACACAAGCACGGTGCATGTAATATCAGAGAGCGTGCTGTCCGTGTGCAGAATGGGGAAAGCGCCTTATCTACACTACTGGCCATTAAAATTGCTACACCACGAAGATGACGTGCTACAGACTCGAAATTTATCCGACAGGAAAAAGATGCTGTGACTTGTAAATGATTAGCTTTTCAGAGCGTTCACACAAGGTTAGCACCGGTGACGACACCTACAACGTGCTGACATGAGGAAAGTTTCCAACCAGCCACGTGGGATTAGCCGAGTGGTCTAAGGCGCTGCAGTCATGGACTGTGCGGCTGGTCCCGGCGGACGTTAGAGACCTCCCTCTGGCATGGGTGTGTGTGTTTGTCCTTAGGATAATTTAGGTTAAGTAGTGTGTAAGCTTAGGGACTGATGACCTAAGGAGTTAAGGCCCACATGATTTCATACACATTTGAACATTTGAATTTGAACAAAGTTTCCAACCGATTTCTCATACACAAACAGCAGTTGACCGGCGTTGCCTGGTGAAACTTTGTTGCGATGCCTCGTGTAAGGAGGAGAAATGCGTACCATCCCGTTTCCGACTTTGATAAAGTTCAGATTGTAGCCTATCGCGATTGCGGTTTATCGCAGCATGGACTATCAACTCGGAGACCATGGCTGCGGTTACCCTTGACGATTCGTCACAGACAGGAGCGCCTGCGATGATCTACTCAACTGCGAACCCGGGTGCACGAATGGCAAAACGACATTTTTTCGGATGAATCCAGGTTCTGATTACAGCATCCTGATGATCGTATCCGTGTTTGGCGACATCGCGGTGAACGCACATTGGAAGCGTGTATTCGTCATCGCCATACTGGCGTATCACACGGCGTGATGGTATGGGGTGCCATGGGTTACACGTCTCGGCCAGCTCTTGATCGCATTGACGGCACTTTGAACAGTGGACGTTACAGTTCTGATGTGTTACGACCCGTGGCTCTACCCTTCATTCGATCCCAGCAATACCCTACATTTCAGCAGAATAATGCACGACCGCATGTTGCAGGTCCTTTATGGATACAGAAAAAGTTCGACTGCTGCCTTGGCCAGCACCTTCTCCAGATCTCTCACCAACTGAAAACGTCTGGTTAATGGTGGCCGAGCAACTGGCTCGTCACAATACGCCAGTCACTACTCTTGTTGAACTGTGGTATCGTGTTGAAGCTGCATGGGCAGCTGTAGCTGTACACGCCATCCAAGCTCTGTTTGACTCAGTGCCCAGGCGTATCAAGGCCGTTATTTCTCAGGATATATGCACCCAAATTGCGTGAAAATGTAATCACATGTCAGCTCTAGTATAATATATTTGTCCAACGAATACCCGTTTATCATCTGCATTTCTTCTTGGTGTAGCAATTTTAATGGCCAGTCGTGTATCTGAGTTTGAGCGAGGGAGATTGTGTTGACTGGGAAACTGCACTACTTGTCGGCTATGCGAGGTGTACTGTGATGAGTGTCTTCAATCCGTAGCGAAACCAAGGTGAAACCACGTCCAGATGTCGTGGTGTTGGGCGGCCACCCCTCATTACAAAAGTCCGACGTCGTAAGCTTGGCAGACTGGTGAAAGAGGACAGGCGGCGAGCTGTGGTGGAACTAACATCAGACTTTAATGCCGCGCAGATTACAAGTGCGTCTGAACGCAAAGTGCACCGAAGACTTCTAATGATGGGCCTCCGCAGCCGACGATCCATGCATGTACCAGTGTTAACATAACGACATCGGAAGCTACGGCTGGAATGGACACATGGCCATCGGCACTGGCGTTGTCGGAATGGCAGTGGGTTGGATGGTCTGATGAATCTCGACATCTTCTCCATCACAGCGATTGGAGGCCGCTGATTCGTAGTCTTCCATGCGAACAGCTCTTTGACACCTGTACGGCGGAGCGGAGACAACTGGTGGTGGCTCCTTTATGCTCTGGGGATTATTCACGTGGGCATCCATCGACCCAATGGAATTCGTGCAAGGCACCATGTCGATCAGGTTTCCTGACGCCATTGGAAGTTTTAAAGAAGTTAATGCGCCACGACATAAGACCAGAAGTGTGATGGAGTGGTTCGAGAAATTCAGTGGAGAGTTCCAGAAAATGTTCTGGCCCCCTAAATAGCCAGATTTGACCCTGATCGAGCACATCTCGGATGTGATTGAACGTAGCGTCAGAGCTCATCGCCCCCCTTCCCGGAATTTAGGGGAAATAAGTGACTTTTGTGTGCAGATGCGGTGCCAAATCCCTCTAGCGACCTATTGGGTTCTCATTGCTTCTATGCCATGGCGCGTCGCCGCTGTTATCGGTGTCAAAGATGGACAGATGGGCTATTAGGTAGGTTGTCATAATGCTCTGGCTGATCTGTGTACATTTATAATAGAGCTTGAAAGTGTCCACTTGCGACATCAATACACAGCTGTGTACGTCTAAGCATGTTCGGGTACACCAGACGTAAAGCTCGGATATAGATGGCGGCAACGTCAGAGCTGATGTTGTCATTCAGTTCTTGTATGGGTGTGGATTTTCTTCATAGACCTTGCTCTTAAAGTATCCCCACAGGAAAAAAATCACATCTTGCTAGAACCGCGAGCCACAAATGTTTGCTGACAGTGCGTTCTCAAGAGGAAGCATCATGGACTCATTCCAGGGATACCTTAGACGTTGGCATGTTGCCCCGTCTTGCTGGAAGAAGCAGTATTGTCTTTCATATTCAGTGAGTGGACCACAAAATGTATCAAAATTACCATATATGCATCCGTGCTGACGGTAGTGTAAAAAAATATCGTTATAGTAATTCGTGTTCCTGCTACATCTCACCAAACGCTGATTTTTTTCATCATGCCGTGGTTGCTGATCCGCAGTGTTACAGTTTTCCGTTGCCCTGTATGTCGTGTTCTGTGACTTTACATCATCAGAAAGATGAAACCATGCTTCAGCACTCATGAAGTAATGGAAAAGGTCTAATAAACCATCGCTGGTGTTATTCAAAAACCACACGTCTCTTACGTCATCCACAGGTAATTGCTGCACAGTCGTCACACGATATGGCTCCAGATTAAGACTTTTCAATATCCACTGGCAACTCCTCCTACTTACATGTGCCTGTTGAGCCAGTTTACACGTAGACTTCTTTTGGTTCGGAATAAGTCTTCAGCAAATGTCTGCAACAACTTGTGGTGTGCGAATTAAAGGAATTCTTTGTCGTTTTACGTTTATCACAGATCCGTAGATGAGCCAATTTTTATACGGACTATGTACTGCTTTCCTTGCTGATATTCTTCTACTCGGATACTTCTCGAAAATTTCGTGAGTTTACTTAATCGAACCTGTTTTCACGTATACTTCCACAATTTCAGTTCTTTCTTCTACCGAGAAAGTCATTTTGCAGAACGCAGAGAGAAACGTCTAACTCCACTGATGAAATAAGCTGAAATTCCGACTGAAGAATGCTAACAATCGACTTTTGCATAAAACTGTCCATTGCTGTAGCTGTTAACTCTGCTTCAGAAGTCGAAATACTGGATTCGCATTCAAAGGGAAGCAAGGCTAGTTTCAACTGCGCCACCCGCTAGAATCCTTCGTCTAGCAAATAATAGGCTGGATGTATTTTTAGTAGCACAGGGCATTTTTTCCATTTCATCCATTAGACGCATGGATGGGAAATTTAATTCTGAATTACCGACATTTTTCGGTATTTGTTTGGTCTCGGTTAGAACAGGTGTTTTTATTTTTTACTAACAACCACGTAAAAGAAACGAAATGTTAATTTGCCACAGCACCAGTGCTAAAATTTTTGGTTCCAAATAAACCTTTTTTTTTTAAAGATCGAGTAATTACTATTTGTAAAATTTGCATTGCTTTGAAATATTGCCTAATTATAGAAAACCCGTAAAGCGCTAAGTGCTATTTTAACAACAATGCCGACAGAAACGAGCAACAAACTCAAGGCATACGAATTTTTGTAGCATTTCTGAAGCAATCATATACCTTTTACATTTGGCGTGACCTGTCACATGGTATCAACGTACATGCAGTCAACGTACACTTGCCTCAATATGATCTGTATGGTAGCTTCTCGTTGTTTCCGCCGAGCGTTAGTTTTACTACAGAATGGCACCATCCCTAGGCTGGAAGTATTTCACAAAGTGCGGTATCAACGGAAGACAATGCTTCATTTGTCTTAAAAGTTTAGAGCGGGAGAAGCCACAATAAACGAGCGACATCATGTAAGATGAAAACTTAAAACTCAAAAATTAATTCATAATTTACAGTAAAAACAGAAAGTAGCTGATGTGTTGCCTGTGTCTACTTAATATGGCTTAATCAACTTGTAGCTCTTGAAACGGACAAATTAGTGTGAAAAACAGTTCCTCAATTTGAACAAAGAGCTTCTAGAACATTCTCGAAAAATGTAATTAGATATGCAGAACGGAATGCGCGACAAATCAGTTGGTCTCGGTTTGTCTGCGACGAGGCTGCATTCTGTTGTCAGACTTTGATCTGTAGAAACCATACTGCGCTTATAGAATGTCTTATCGTTTCAATAAGTGCTGTGCAGATTGCTCTCTTGTGTGAAGAACAGGTATGGGATGCTTTCCTGTTGTGACTACGTAAAAATTTGAAAAACTGAAAAGAAATTGTTTTCACTGGACAATCACTGTCTGTGGACTAAAATCGTCTTCTAGAAAATGACAAGCACTACATTTCTACAATGAAAAAGTAAAAATAACTCGTATGAATCTAACATTCATCAAATGCTAGTACTGAATGTGTTTACTTTCAGTTTTATCTGTATGTACTATATAAGCAATAAGAAGCGCTAGGAAAGTGCTTAATTTTTATGAAAAATTGCTTAAAGCTTTTAAGATTTTAGAAATTAGCCTAATTTCAACATTGTCTGCGAAGGAATGATGTATCATACTCGGCCGGTTACCTATAACGCTAATTCTGTTGACTATATGTAAAAAAATGTAACTTCTGTTTTTGTATATTTGCTGTTTTGATTGTATGCTGTGCACCAAAAAACTGCGTGTGGTGTTTAATATGTGTCAGTTCTGAGCAAGTGGACCACAAGAAAACCACAAGGAGAATTTTTTTCCAAATTTGCTACTTACCGTATATTAATAACGATTGTGAATTAAAAATGTTCGTTTTCTTACATAATACTGTAAAGGTGAGAGAACAATGCGGCGCCTTACCACGGTTTGAGCGGCTCCCCCCCCCCCCTCATGAACCCCCCCTTGTCGAGGAGGTTCGAGTCCTCCCCTCCCTCGGGCATGGATGTGTATGTTGTCCTTAGCGTAAGTTAGTTTAAGTTAGATAAAGTAGTGTGTAAGCCTAGGGACCGATGACCTCAGCAGTTTGGTCCCATAGGAACTTACCACAAATTTCCAAAAAAAATGCGTCACCTCACACATCGATAACATCATAAAAGGTACAGCACACAGAAAAAGCACTAGAAAATGGTAATAATTTCCAGAAACGCGTAGTGCAAAATATAAATGAGAAGAAAATAATGACTAGTAGAAGAAAAGATCATCGAAAAAGCTCAAGAAGGGCAGCTCGTTTTGTATTATCGCGAAACAAGGGAGAGAGTACAACGGACATGTTGCGTCAATTAGGGTGGCAGTCATTAAAACAAAGGTGTTTTTCGTTGCGGAAGAATTCCTTCGTGAAATATCACTCGCCAACTTTCTCCTCCGAATGCGAAAATATTCTGCTGGCTCCCACCTATATAGCTAGAATTTATCATCATGGTAAAATAAGAGAAATCAGAGCTAACACAGAAAGATTTAAATGCTCCTTTTTCCCGCTTGCTGTTAGGGAGCGGAACTTTAGAGAAATAGCTTGAAGGTGGTTCGATGAACCTCTGCCACGCACTTAATTGTAAAATGCAAAGTAATCATGCGATTGTAGATATTGCAAACAGCCCCATCGTACAGGAAAATTCGATAAGAATATTCCGATTGCAAACAGCTATAGCTATTTAATTCATAGTGATACGTCGCTAAGAATTACAGAGAACGTAAAAGAAATACTGAAATATTAATCTTTGTGTCAAACGTACGAATTACGCGAAGGCAATACTTGAAGACATGAAGGAAGAAATAATTGATGCATGTATGATTTTTAGCCATGAGGGAACCTTTCATAAAAATAGCAAGGCTCACCGACACAACATTCGCGAATGTAACACAGAAAAGATTTCATATGTAACTGGACATCAACTGATTCACTGAAAGTTAACGTGTCTTGTATTATGTAAGCACAAAAATACGGCCTAAATTGAAGTACACGGTTCCACATAAATTTACATAGGCCTACTTGAACAGTGGCTACTGCCACAGCCTGATTCACATTCCACAGATTACATCTGTCAGCAAGATGGAGCAACCCATGGTGGGGTAAGGAAGTTCGTGTATTTTCAAAATCAAAATCTTTCAAACCGTTTGATCGATCCTACTGGCCATGATGACGCAGTATGTCGCCCTTGGCCACCTATGTCTCCGGATCTGATACACACGATTTCTCGTTACAAGCTTATGTGAAGATCTTGTGAAAATGCCTTCTTTCCCAGAAACAACGCACATACATAATACACATTTTAAGTGTGCTCGCGTCGGTGACTGCTCGTACACTTCAAAACGTACAGCGTGAAGTGGTTTAGAGCTTAGATGTTGCCATACAGAAAAGATATAAAGTACATAAAATTGTTTTAACTTCCTTATACGTTCACTGTAATTCTTATCGACGTATTGCTATGCATATTCATAAACGTTTGTAGTCGTTACATTCGTTTCCAATTGTTCTGTATTATTTTAGGGCGTTACAAACCAGACACGTACCCCACACAATATATTTACAGGTTAATATTTAACTTTGGCAGTCAGATGGCAACAACTGGTGTCACTTTTTGTCGATTTCTTAGACTGCCTTTACAAGAATGAAGTGCGCACAGTAAGTCGTATTCCACATCACAGTCACTCGCAGCAATTTCACAATAACCTCACTCGTTAAAGATGTGGCCACGATATGGTGATGGTAATGTGCTGATCTGGGAGCATAACAGCACGTTTGTTTGCACCCTTACTAATATTCTGTAGTGAGATGAGTGTGAGTAAAAGTTGTTTCGTAATAATATTTTAACAATAATTAAAAAATAAAAAATAAAACACAGTCACAGTGACGTCCAAGCACATTCACGCGAATACGGAAATCGCGAATTTTGTCAGTTTTGAAATGGAAAAATTAAAATAGTACAGCAGACAGCTGTGGCATGCGGATCACTGGAATAAGGAAGATGAGTCAACCACTGCAACACACTAAAACCTCCAGTCTATCACCTTAGGCTTGTGTCCAGACATTAAACAATATTTTAAAAGCTATATCACACTTGTTTCATCAAATGCTAAAATAGAAAGCAGATGCCCACTTAATTTCGCTTCTGCCCTCTCATCACAAAATAAAATGCGCTCGGTTAAAATGGGTAGCGTGCGTTGTACGCCAGAGCCATCACATCTCTCTTGTCGTCTTCGGATGAAGATGAGCCCCGATCGCTCACCACGGGGAAGACTATATCCTGCGGCCTTCATCGTCTGGGTTTGAAATAGGTGGGCGTTCCAGTGTTTCATCGTAAACTTCTGTCACCCGAAGGTCGACCCAACGTTTCTCGCCTGAAAGCTGGTGGACTCTCGAAAGCGCTATTTTAAACTGACTTCTTACGAAACTTGGTAGCTTTTCCTCTGTGATTTGGAGGTGCAATATTGAACAGAACGGGCAACATTGAAGGAAAGTAGATCTCACAGTGCCAGTAATGATCGCCATGGCCTTATTTAGTACTTACCTGTAAACCTCCCCTCTCGATTCTTTTAAGAATCGAACTCCGTTCTAAGAAAAAGTAGTTTTTCGCGCTTCTCAATTTTTATGATGTCATTTCTCCTCAACTAAGTGCCGTAGAGGGATATGGCTGTTCAGGTACATTCAGTGCTTTAGGTGAATACTGTCTACAAAATGTGTTACGAATAGGTATAATTTTGAAAAGCTGAAATTTAAAACGTCATGCCTGATGCTGAATGGCGGTAACGAAATATGCGATAAATATTTTTTCTCACAATTTATATGTGTTGTGAGTGGGGAGATTGGTTGGCAGAGAGAAAAAGCATCGAAAAGTTTTAAAATTGTTAATACATTACAACTCAAGTCAGCATCCCTTTTTCTCAACACGTACTAATCGTTCAGGGATGACTGAGGAATCGTTAGAAAAAATTTTTTACCGGCTTCTGACATTGCGTACCGATACTTCGCTAAAACATTTTATTTGTGAAAAATGTTACATGAGAAAGACTTTTAACTATCATAGGGAAAAAGGCATCATGGATGCCCTGCTTCATACCTTTCTTTTCCGAAGCTAACTTATTAATCACGAATATTATTTGTAAGTAGGCTGTTTAGGTTCTTATATTGGTAACGCCACGTAGCGCTCTGTATGAAAATCACTGGCTGTGCTGTGTGCAGTCTATGGCTAGTTTGCATTGTTGTCTGCCATTGTAGTGTTGGGCAGCTGGATGATAACAGCGCGTAGCGTGGCGCAGTAGGAGGTGAGCCGCCAGCAGTGGTGGATGTGGGGAGAGAAATGGCGGAGATTTGAAATTTGTAAGACTGGATGGCATATATATTATGATTATTAAGGTAAATACATTGTTTGTTCTCTATTAAAATCTTTCATTTGCTAACTATGCCTATCAGTAGTTAGTGCCTTCAGTAGTTTGAATCTTTTATTTAGCTGGCAGTAGTGGCGCTCGCTGTATTGCAGTAGTTCGAGTAACGAAGATTTTTGGTGAGGTAAGTGATTTGTGAAAGGTACAGGTTAATGTTATTCAGGGCCATTCCTTTGTAGGGATTTCTGAAAGTCAGATTGCGTTGCGCTAAAAAATATTGTGTGTCAGTTTAAGCACAGTCTTGTATAATTTTTCAAAGGGGACGTTTCATATTTTACTACAAATACCACTTTATTTATCTTAAAATGCTTATTAAGTGGGTAATTTGTATACAGAAATATCGTAGAAAATAGCCGTGACCACTGCGGTAGTCCATTGTCTCTTCTCATTGTGAAAGTTGGCTTTTGCAAATAAAAATAAATATGTAAATAAATAAATAAATCTTTCCGAAACGACAAACAGATTTGTCATAGTCGCCTTGATTTGTGATTTAGCTATTGCCACTAAGACGTAACGTCTTTACTGTGGCTAAAAGTGTTGAAATGGTTTGTCACCGGGACAATCACTCGGCAGGCAAAACATGTTTATGAGAACATGTAAATGTATATACAAGGATGTTCAAAAAACTGGCTCTGAGCACTACGGGACTTAACATCTAAGGTCATCAGTCCCCTAGAACTCAGAACCACTTAAACCGACCTAACCTAAGGACATCACACACATCCATGCCCGAGGCAGGATTCGAACCTGCGACCGTAGCAGTCACGCGGTTCAAGACTGAAGCGCCTAGAACCGCACGGCCACACCGGCCGGCTACAAGGATGTATCATAAATTCATGACTATTATTTCACGCCATTAGGTTCATTTTTAAAGGTTTTTCTTGTTATTCCCACAACGACCATTAACACAACGAGTACCTTCACTCCAAATATAATCATTATTTAAAACACAAAAATGCCAGTGCTTCGCACGGATCCCCTGGTTACGAGTGAAGCTCGTTGGAAATCGCTGAGTGCTCTCATTCTCAAATTCTGGATGAATGGAGTCTCGGAAATTTGCGCGCCATGGGTTTCGTTGCCTCAGTACATACGTATATACAGTTTTTGAACTTTAATTTTTTAACTTGAATTTTTTAATTTTAATGACTGGCTTATAGTATGAAACCTTTAACATAAGGTAATGCGACATTATGAGTAGATTGTGGCAGTTTTCAGGTTTTAAAATTCGATAAGTAATTGTATGAAATACTGGAAAGTAATTTTTTGTTGCCTCCGGGACCGTTTGATAAACAATCTGCAAATGAGAGTGGGTGCACCGCGTACTATTTTAGTTGTTTAGTGACATAGATGGACAAGTCGTCTTCAGTTCTACTACTTTATCTTTTTTTGTTGATTGCCAATGAGTTTCGGAACTACAGCACATCTGGAGGAGTACATGAACGGCTTTAGGAGATACATCTACTTCAGTTTATCAGCTAGTAGTAAATGATCGACACTGTTGTCAGTTGTACGAAAAATTAACGACTGTTTCATTCATTTACTGTTAGGTGATGAACTGAAGTACCATCATCTCTTTCACTCACATCTCTCCTTCGGTATCCTCTTCTCCCTCTCTTTGTCCATCTGCTCATCCTTCCCCTCACTCTCTGCCCATCACCTCTTGCCCCTCACTCTGTCCATCTTCTCCTTCCTCTCTCTCATCTCCTCCTGTCCTCTCTCTTTCTCTCTGTTCATCTCCTTCCAGCACTGTATGTTCATCCCCCCCCCCCCCCTGTCCATTCCCTCTTCCTCCATCTCTCTGATCTGATGCCTCGTTTATTGTTATTACAAATGTCCCAGTCATAAGCCAATAGGATAAAACTTTACTGTTTTCTCTGAAAATCGACTGCGAGGAAGCAAAGGAAACAGCACGTTGTTGAGTACACTATTTTTGTTTCAAAATATGTATCATGAAAAAGAATATATTTGGGAGACACAGTTTGTCACATGGTTTAAATGGTCTGCTATCGTAATTAAAACTGATAATATTTTCTTGAGCTTCCAGCCACGTCTGTATCAGTATACATCGCCGCGAAACTGTGCTTTTATAATAAAAATTATCTGTGAGAAAGGAAACAAAACTGTACATTTTCACAGCAAAGTACAGCAGTACAGCACAGCAGCGCCGGCCGCTGTGACCGAGCGGTTCCAGGCGCTTCAGTCCGGAACCGTGCTGCTGCTACGGTCGCAGGTTCGAATCCTGCCTCGGGCATGTATGTGTGTGATGTCCTTAGGTTAGTTAGGTTTAAGTAGTTCTATCCTAGGGGACTGATGACCTCAGATGTTAAGTTCCATAGTGCTCAGAGCCATTTGAACCATTTTTTACAGCACAGTAGTTTCTTTCTCACAGACAATAATGACAGAAAACCTGTGCATTGTTGTTTGAAACAATTTATAGCTTACGTCTTTCCCAATGTTCATTACACCACCAAGTAAAAATCTGAAGGAAATTTGTAAGAAACGTTTCTAGATTTTTCCTTACAACGTTTCTCCTTCATTTCGTACACGGACGTTTATATTCCATATATATCTTAAAAAATATGTAGCCTATGCACTTCCGAACGTTTATTAGAGAACTGCGTAAAAATTTGAAGAAAATTAGTCAAGAACTTTTGGAGATTTTTGGTAAAATGCTAAACTACGACTTGTCCTTATAGAGTAGTATAGATTTTATGTATGTATTTAAAAACAAATTGTAGTCCATGTCCATCCGAACGTTTATTGGAGTATCGTGTAAAAATCTGAAGTAAATCGGTCAAGATTTTTGCTAATATCCTTTCCCCTTTACATGGTTTATATACAGGGTGAGTCACCTAACATTACCGCTGGATATATTTCGTAAACCACATCAAATACTGACGATTCGATTCCACAGACCGAACGTGAGCAGAAGGGCTAGTGTAATTGGTTAATACAAACCATACAAAAATGCACGGAAGTATGTTTTTTAACACAAACCTACGTTTTTTTAATGGACCCCGTCAGTTTTGTTAGCACATCTGAACATGTAAACAAATACGTAATCAGTGCCGTTTGTTGCATTGTAAAATGTTAATTACATCCGGAGATATTGTAACCTAAAGTTGACGCTTGAGTACCACTCCTTCGCTGTTCGATCGTGTGTCTCGAAGAGCACCGAATTACGTAGGGATCCAAAGGGAACGGTGATGGACTTTAGGTACAGAAGAGACTGGAACAGCACATTACGTCCACATGCTAACACCATTTTATTGGTCTTTTTCACTGACGCACATGTACATTACCATGAGGGGTGAGGTACACGTACACACGTGGTTTCCGTTTTCAATTACGGAATGGAATAGAGTGTGTCCCGACATGTCAGGCCAATAGATGTTCAATGTGGTGGCCATCGTTTGCTGCACACAATTGCAATCTCTGGCGTAATGAATGTCGTACACGCCGCAGTACATCTGGTGTAATGTCGCCGCAGGCTGCCACAATACGTTGTTTCATATCCTCTGGGGTTGTAGGCACATCACGGTACACATTCTCCTTTAACGTACCCCACAGAAAGAAGTCCAGAGGTGTGAATCAGGAGAACGGGCTGGCCAATTTATGCATCCTCCACGTCCTATGAAACGCCTGTCGAACATCCTGTCAAGGGTCAGCCTAGTGTTAATTGCGGAATGTGCAGGTGCACCATCATGCTGATACCACATACGTCGACGCTTTTCCAGTGGGACATTTTAGAGCAACGTTGGCAGATCATCACCGTTCCCTCTGGATCCCTACGTAATTCGGTGCTCTCCGATACACACGATCGAACAGCGGAGGAGTGGTACTCAAGCGTCAACTTTAGGTTACAATATCTCCGGATGTAATTAACATTTTACAATGCAACAAACGGCACTGATTACGTATTTGTTTACATGTTCAGATGTGCTAACAAAACTAACGTGGCTCCATTTAAAAAAACGTAGGTTTGTGTTAAAAAACATACTTCCGTGTATTTTTGTATGGTTTGTATTAAACAATTACACTAGCCCCTCTGCTCACGTTCGGTCTGTGGTATCGGTTCGTCAGTATTTGATGTGGTTTACGAAATATATCCAGCGGTAACGTTAGGTGACTCACCCTGTATATTTACCTGGTATGTACCAATATGTTAAAAAATTTGTAATCTATGTCCGTCCGAACGTTTATTAGAATATCGTGTAAGAATCTGAAGTAATTCGTTCGAGAGCTACTGTAGATTTTTGGTAACAACTTTAAACAAAAATTTATCTTTATATAGTAATATAGATTAATGCATTTATTTGCAGTTCAACAGGGAAGTCTTTAGCAACGACGAAAAAACGTTACTTACGCCAAAGTTAATGCACAATACAGAATTATTCTCACAGCCTTCGTTCCATTTTTCACTGTCCACTCCAAGTAGTAGTGCGTCCAACAACTTGTCGCCTACAGTTGATTTGAGCCTCCTACAGTACTTTTCATAGCTGTTCATGACGCACGCTATCAGCAGACCGGCTTCACCGTTCCGAAATGCTCTCCCCTTTGTCAACGTCGCCTATTTGAGTGGATTTCCCCATATATGGTTCATATCATCTCTGCTCCACTTCTACAGTATACTCTCCATTCCACGTCAAGTGCCCACAACGCCACCTGGCGTGTTGTCTCGCAGTAGGCAATGGCAGTAGGGTTTTGGGTTACTGATATATTAACATACATCTACAATACTCTCATTTTATTTACTAACAGTGTTATGCCTTGAAGAGTAACGGGGTTGCCGGCCGCGGTGGTCTAGTGGTTCTAGGCGCGCAGTCCGTAACCGCGGGACTGCTACCGTCGCAGGTTCGAATCCTGCCTCGGGCATGGATGTGTGTGATGTCCTTAGGTTAGTTAGGTTTAATTGGTTCTAAGTTCTAGGGGACTTATGACCTAAGATGTTGAGTCCCATAGTGCTCAGAGCCATTTGAACCATATTAACGGGGTTGTTACGTGAGGGACAATCTGGAGCGTCGTTCGCAAGGTGTTGAATCAACACCTGTACCTAGTAGCTCATAAGTACATTGAAGCACCAAAATAACTAGTAAGGCATGTGTATTCAAATACAGAGATATGTAAACACGCAGAATACGGCGCTGCGGTCGGAAACGCCTATGTAAGAAAACAAGTGTCTGGCGCAGTTGTTATATCAGTTATTGCTGCTACAATGGTAGCTTATCAAGATTAAACTGCGTCTGAACGTGGTGTTACAGACGGCGCACGAGCGATGGAACACAACATGAAGTGGGGATTTTCCCGTACGACAATTTCACGAGTGTACAGTGACTATCAGGAATCCAGTAAAACATCAAATCTCGGACATCGCTGCGGACGGAAAAAGATCCTGCAAAAACGGTATCGACGACGACTCAAGACAATCGTTCAACGTGACATCCTTTTGCAAATTGCTGCAGATTTCAATGATAGGCCATCAACAAGTGTTAGCGTGTGAACCGTTCAACGAAACATTGTCGATATGGGCTTTCGGAGATGAAGGCCCACTCGTGTACCCATGATAACTGCACGACACACAGCTTTACGCTTCGCCAGGGCCCGTCAACACCGACATTGGACTGTTGATAATTGGAATCATGTTGCCTGGTCAGACGATTCTCGTTTCAAGTTGTATCGAGAGGATGGACGTGTACGGCTAAGGAGACAACCTCATAAATCTCTGGACCCTGCATGTCAGCAGGGGACTGTTCAAGCTGGTGGAGGCTCTGTAATGGTGGGAGTGTGTGCAGTTGGAGTGATATGGGACCCCTGATACGTCTAGATACGACGGAGACAGGTGACACGTACGTCCATCACCTGCATCCATTCACGTCCATTGTACATTCCGACGGACTTGGGCAATTCCAGCAGGACAATGCGACACCCACATGCCCAGAATTGCTACAGAGTGGCTCCAGGAACTCTCTCCTGAGTTTAAACACATCCGCTGGCCAGCAAACTCCCCAGTCGTGAACATTATTGAGCGTATGTGAGATTCCTTGCAACGTGCTGTTCAGAAGCGATCTCCAGCCCCTCGTACTCTTATGGATTTATGGCATTCCTGCAGGATTCATGGTGTCAGTTCCCTTCAGCACCACTTCAGACATTTATCGAGTCCATGCGACGTCGTGTTGCGGCACTTCCGCGTGCTCGCGGGGGCCCTACACGATATTAGGCAGGTATACCAGTTTCTCTGGCTGTCCAGTATAGGTAAGTGCATCACAATCCACGTGAAGTGTCATAACATAAACTGAAGATAAGTAATGACATGCGAGTTGGTTTCCAAAAGTTGGTCGCCCGTGAACTCGTATCACACCAGAAAATATTCAGAAACTGAAGAGTCAATTTCTGTGAGATCGTAGACGTACCATTCAAGTTCTCTTTATTACCTTGGATATACGTTACAGCATGAGTGGCAATCAAATGAAAACGAAACAGATGGAAAAAAAGCAAGTAAGCTTCATTATTTCAAAAGTAATCGCCGTAACTGTTGATATTTTATCCCATTGTGAGAAAAGATGGCCAGTGCAGCCATGGAAAAATCTGAGCTGTTGCCTGTGGAACCGTGATTGTAACCAGACATACACGTATTCGTCAGAAGCAAACCGACGGCCACAAACGTCTTTTTTCTCCAGGGATCCAAAAGTATGAAAGTCGCATGGGCAGAGATCGGGGCTCGCGCGGCCGCTACGGTCGCAGGTTCGAATCCTGCCTCGGGCATGGATGTGTGTGATGTCCTTAGGTTAGTTAGGTTTAAGTAGTTCTAAGTTCTAGGGGACTGATGACCTTAGAAGTTAAGTCCCATAGTGCTCAGAGCCAT
Organism: Schistocerca cancellata; assembly: GCF_023864275.1. Taxonomy (NCBI): domain Eukaryota; kingdom Metazoa; phylum Arthropoda; class Insecta; order Orthoptera; family Acrididae; genus Schistocerca; species Schistocerca cancellata. Next base: position 1,051,487,438 of record NC_064626.1, on the reverse strand, counting down.
TTTTAGAGATCGGGGCTCAGTAGAGGACAGGTAAGGGTTTCCCAGAGAAACTTCTGCAACATAGTCGAAATCACCTTGGCAAAGCGTGGGCATGCATCATCATGCAATCGACTGATGCTGTCCGTCAACATTCTTGGGCGTTTCCACTTGATACTGCGCTTTAATTTCTGCGAAGAGTCCACGTACGCTGTGCACACCATTTAGTCCAAACGTCCAGGAATGTAGACGTCATAATTTGGTTGCAGGATAATGTCCGCCAACATGGAGCCAAGGTTGTTTCAAGTACATGACAGAAGGTTCTCTGGAAAGCCCGTACACATCCTTCATGCAGCCCCGATCTCTCCCCATGAGTTTCCCACATTTTTCGAGACTTAAAGAAAGACATTCGTGGTCATGGATTTGCTTCGGACGAAGAAGTGCACGCCTGGGTACAATCATGGTTCCCCAGGTACGTGCGAATCTTTTTCCACAACGGCTTTGACCGCATTGTCTCGCAGTGGAATAAATATATTAGCAGTTGTGCCAATTAATTTTGAAATAACGAACAGTATACTTACTTTTTAATGTCTGTCTCGTTTTCACCTGACTTCCCTTGTACATGTGACCTTGAACGTACGTGTACCAGCGACGTATTACAGTGTGAAATGAAGCTGAAAGCCTAAGATATGGACTTGAAAATGACCCACGGTTGAAACTGTACAGCTTCACAGATAATAAAACAGCCTACTTGGTCAATGTTTTGATTCTCAAAACACTTTGAGGATTTGGACGCCCACAAAAAGAAAAAGAAAATTTGAAAACATGACTACATAACTTGTCAGAAAACTGAACATGAGAAGGATTGCGGCGAGGACTGCATACAGCCTAAATTAATCAGGAAGTTTTACTACTAACAAGATGACAGTTGTTTCTTACCCACCGTACCCACCAGATATAGCTCTACGCGACTTCTTCATCTTCGCTATGGTGACAGTCAGACTGAAGGAGAGGAGATTTAAGCGGAATCACCGAGGGTGCAATGCACCGTAGACAATCTTCCAGGAAGCTTTTCAAAAGCGGGTGTATTCGCTCGAAGGGGCCTACTTTGAAAGTGACGGTGCAGTATAGGTAAGACATCATAATTTTAATTAATATAGTTCGTGAACATTTGAATACACCTTCGCATTATCTGCGTACAAAGATAAAGAGCGTTTGACATCTGTTCACATATTATGTTCTCTATCTTCTATTGGATATTGCTATGGTTGTACCATTCTTTTTAACAGTGACAGTACTGCTTAGAACATATTTTCGTTGCAGTGAGGAAGAAAAATAAGGCTGTTGTTTTTAGGACGTTAATAGAAAACGAGAAGTTCGTTTACCGCAGAAGGAAGTGGACCAATAACGCCATGGTCTTAATGAACTACATTTAAAACAAATTTTTTGTAGAATTAAAAGAAACAAAACAAATATAAAGTGAAATACTCATACATTTGTGTAAGAAGGTATCCTGTACCTCAGAGATTAACCATAGACATAAATAAGGAATTAACTCGTATAGACAAAAAACATTCTATACTCGATGGAGCCGCGCAGGATTAGCCGAGCGGTCTAAGGCGCTCCAGTTGTGGACTGTGCGGCTGATCCCGGCGGAGGTTCGAGTCCTCCCTCGGGCATTGGTGTGTGTGTGTGTTTGTCCTTAGGATAATTTAGGTTAAGTAGTATGTAAGCTTAGGGACTGATGACATTCGCAGTTAAGTCCCATAAGATTTCACACACATTTGAACATACTCGATGGAAATTTCTGGACAATTGTGAGGAATTGTTATTCTCTGTCAGACACAAGGAAGAGGTTGTTAGTCTGTGGTGTTTTTTACGTAATTTCTTGAAGGAAAATGACCTGGAGCATCAGTCATAAATATCCCTAACTGAGTTTCTCAAGGCAGTAGTACACTTGTAGATAACATATTCATCCAGCAAGCTGAAGTTAAAGGGACACATGCCTACCAAGCGGTAAAAAGATCGTCAGATCGCGATGCACAGTTAGAAACATTATATAACGTAGCTCCATGTACAGTATGGAAATGCTCTAAGAAAACAGTGAGGCTGACTAATAACCAAATTACAGATTTCTTAACATAAAAGTTAAAAACGTTGGCTGGGGTGAGATTTACTATGAGTCTAATGCTGATTCTAAATTCAGTATATTTCTTACTGAGTTTTTATCTGTTAATGAAAGTGGTTTCCTAACAAATTAATTAAATGAAATAGTGGCAAGCTAATGAATCACCACAGGTATCAGAGACTCTACACAACAAAAATAACTTGCAAAAATAGTCAGAAAAAGTAATCACACAGATACAATTTTCTTCTATTATACACAGCATTGTACAATATTAAGAAAATTAGTAAAATTCCTAAGAGTATGCACATCTTTTCTGAAATTGACAGATCCATTATGTATCAAAATCAGTATGTAATATTGTTAAAAGAGAGACAGGGAAAGAAACCACAGACGACAAAATTATTTCTTTTAAAGAGAATGGCTGCATTGTAAAATAAAATTCATTTGTCGCATATATTTTTAGCAGTTAATTTTTAAAAATTTGAGAAAATTTGTGCAAATAGTTCAGAAGCGAAAGTAAAACAGTTGCAACCCACCTGTATAGTACTTAGCTAATCACAGTTCGGATTTCAGAAGGGCCATTCTACTGAGTCAGGTATTTATAATTTTATTCTACATCTACATTTACAAACATACTCCGCAATCCACCATACGGTGCGTGGCGGAGGGTACCTCGTACCACAACTAGCATCTTCTTTCCCTGTTCCACTCCCAAAGAGAACGAAGGAAAAATGACTGCCTATATGCCTCTGTACGATTCCTAATCTCTCTTATCTTTGTGGTCTTTCCGCGAAATATAAGTTGGTGGCAGTAAAATTGTACTGCACTCAGCTTCAAATGCTGGTTCTCTAAATTTCCTCAGTAGCGATTCACGAAAAGAACGCCTCCTTTCCTCTAGAGACTCCCACCCGAGTTCCTGAAGCATTTCCGTAACACTCGCGTGATGATCAAACCTACCAGTAACAAATCTAGCAGCCCGCCTCTGAATTGCTTCTATGTCCTCCTTCAATCCGACCTGATAGGGATCCCAAACGCTCGAGTAGTACTCAAGAATAGGTCATATTAGCGTTCTATAAGCGGTCTCCTTTACAGATGAACCACATCTTCCCAAAACTCTACCAATGAACCGAAGATGACTATGCGCCTTCCCCACAACTGCCGTTACATTCTTGTCCCACTTCATATCGCTCTGCAATGTTACGCCAAAATATTTAATCGAAGTGACTGTGTCAAACGCTACACTACTAATGGAATATTCAAACAATACGGGATTCTTCTTCCTATTCATCTGCATTCATTTACATTTATCTATATTGAGAGTTAGCTGCCATTCTTTACAACAATCACAAATCCTGACCAAGTCATCTTGTATCCTCCTACAGTCACTCAACGATGACACCTTCCCGTATACCACAGCATCATCAGCAAACAGCCGCACATTGCTATCCAAAAGATCATTTATGTAGGTAGAAAACAACAGCGAACCTACCACACTTCCCTGGGGCACTCCAGATGATACCCTCGCCTCCGATGAACACTCACCATCGAGGACAACGTGCCGAGTTCTATTACTTAAGAAGTCTTCGAGCCACTCACATATTTGGGAACCAGTCCCATATGCTAGTACCTTAGTTAGGAGTCTGCAGTGGGGCACCGAGTCAAACGCTTTCCGGAAGTCAAGGTATATGGCATCCGTCTGATACCCTTCATCCATGGTTCGCAAGATATCATGTGAAAAAAGAGCGAGTTGCGTTTCGCAGGAGCGATGCTTTCTAAAGCCGTGCTGATGCATGGACAGCAACTTCTCTGTCTCAAGGAAATTCATTATATTCGAACTGAGAATATGTTCGAGAATCCTGCAACAAACCGATGTTAAGGATATTGGTCTGTAATTTTGAGTATCCGTCCTTCTACCCTTCTTATATGCAGGCGTCACCTACGCTTTTTCCCAGTAGCTCGGAACTTTACGTTGGGCAAGAGATTCGCGATAAATGCAAGCTAAGTAAGAAGCCAATGCAGTAGAGTACTCTCTGTAAAACCGAATTGGAATCCTATCAAGACATGGTGATTTCTTTATTTTCAACCCATTCAGCTGCTTCACAACCCCAGGGATGTCTATCACTATGTCCTCCATACGGGAATCTGTACGAGACTCAAACGGCGGTATGTTTGTACGATCCTCCTGCGTGAAAGATTTCTCAAATGCTAAATTTAAAATTTCAGCTTTCGTTTTGCTGTCTTCCGTTGCCAGGCCAGACTGTTCAGTGAGTGACTGGATGGAAGCCTTCGACCCGCTTACCGATTTTACGTAAGACCAGAATTTCCTTGGGTTTTCAGCAAGATCTTTTGCTAAGGTATGACGGTAGTAGTGGTTGAATAATTCACGCATCGCCCTTTTTACAGCAGCACGAATCTCTACTAACTTTTCCTGTCCTCATTCTCCCGATCTTTCTTGTACCGCGAGTGCAACTGTCTTTGCTTCCTGAGCATCCTCCGAATTGCGCTGTTAAACCACGGTGGGTCTTTTCCGTCCGTAACCCACTTTTTTGGCACATACTTGTCCAATGCGTGATTTACAATGTGTTTAAAATTTGCCCATAATTCTTCCACATCCATCGTACCGGAAGTAAACGAAGTCGATTCATTTACTAAGTGAGGTTCTGACAACTGCTTATCTGCTGTCTCTAGTAAGAATACTCTCCTAGCCTTCTTGACCGACTTTTTAACTTTCGTAACCATAGTCGTAATGACAACATCATGATCACTAATCCCTGTCTCAACACTCACACCATCGATGAGGTCTGGTCTGTTCGTGGCTGCCAGATCTAAAATATTTCCATTACGCGTTGGTTGTCGATTTAACTCCTCAAGACAGTTTTCGGATAATGTATTCAAAAGTAATTCACACGACGGCTTGTCTGTATCACCTGTAGTGAATTCATAGACATCCCAGTCTATACTAGGTAGGTAAGTCGCCTCCGACTTATATATCATGATACGGGTACTTCTGCGATACAGGGTGTAGACTCCCTTTGAATGATTCTAGATCTGTCACGGTGGAACCAGGTGGCCGGTAATAACACCCAACAATTAACTTTATTTCTCCTAGCCCTGTTAAACGAATCCAGATAACTTCACAATCACACTCTACTTCGACCTCAGTAGGCACAACGTTTTTGTCAACTGCAATGAAGACACCACCTCCTACGGTGTCTAATCTGTCTTTCCGATACACGTTCCAACTCTCACTAAATATTTCAGAACTTCCCATCGCAGAATTCAGCCAGGTCTCAGTTCCGAGAATAATTTGCGTGCCACACACTTCCTGGAGGGCAGTAAATTCAGGAACTTTATTCCAAACACTCTGAAAATTTACGGCTAGTATCTTGATAGCTGAAGTGTCTTTACACTGAGCGCGTCGTGATTTCCCTGCCTGCACGTCGACTGGTGAGTGTTCATCAGGACACCTCGCACTACTGCCTAGCCTAGAGAACCCCCATGTGCACGCCACAAGTACTCTGCTACCCGAGTAGCCGCTTCGTTTGTGTAGTGCATCCCTGACATATCTAGGAGCGTCCTATAATTCCCCACCCAATAGCGCAAGTCTAGGAATCTGCAGCCAAGACCGTCACAGAGTCGACGAAGCCTCTGGTTGAGACCTCCACTCGGCTCCAAACCAAAGGACCCCGATCCACTCTGGGAACGAGTACATAATATAAAAATTATCCTTATAATTTCACCGAATGAGACCTTATGTGGCTTACCGGTGGAGTCTGATTGTGTCAGTCATAATCTTCTAATAGAGATGTGTATTTTTATGGATTATGTAGTTCAGCAAATGCTTAGTTTAGATCTTACTTAAAAAATGGATTACAAAACGATATCGTAGGCTGTTCAAGTAATACAAAGAGTGACGCCACATCACCTGCGTGGGGACAAATTACAGTGGGTGTCCCAAAAGGTGTGATCATTGACCAGCTATTGCTTTCACCTTATGTTAATGATCTGTGATTTTATTTCACTAAGGAGGCAGAATTAGTCCTGTTTGCAGATGATACATTTATTGCTGTGAAGCCTACCAAAGAAATAACAACACCGAAGATAGAAAATAATGTTTTATCAAAGCTAGTGATTAGTTTTGCACAAATGAGCTAGCTTTATAAATACTGAAACAGCATAAATCACGCAGTTTTTTACTTGCAAAAATAACCCACCCCCTAGTAGCCTAGTTTACCTACCAGAATTATAAACATGGTAGAAAGTTGTAAGTACTTATGTATATTTATGAAAACTTCAACTGCACAAATCATGTGGTACACATGCTAAAACGTTTAATTTCAGCTGCTTTTGCCACAAGAATAATTTCTAACTTTGAGGTTACAGAAGTCGGTAAATAAAAATATTTTTCATATTTTCGTTCACTGCTGTCTTTTGGGGTAATATTCTGGGGTACCTCCTATCTTAGGCAAGGAGAATTCATTTGACGAAAGAAAGTCAGCAGCTGGAATATTAACGACAGCGTCACAGAACATTTATTCACTTACGAAACTTATCAACAGCTTTTCTGAGTTTAAGAATAACAGAGATATTAACAGCAAGAACACTAGAGGAGGAATGATCGGCGTTATCGTTTAGTCAGTAACTTCAGCGTGGAAAGACATCAAATACGCAGCTATAAAGCTCTCTAACAATCTACACATGGAAGTAAAATATCTGACAGATGGAATAAGTGTTTACAAATTTAAATTTATGAGGTTTCTTTATAACATCTCCTTTATGTCACAGAGGTGTTCTTGAGCGGAGGTATTTAGTCATTTGAAAGCGAAAACAAAAAGGCCCTGTAAATGGATACCAAGCAGCACTAAAAATACTCTTTTAATTTTTTTATTTAGTAGAGTGTAAGCGTTCATTGTTTATTCTGTTTAATGGTTCTATTTCATAATGTTTATTGTGAATATGATCCATGGAACAAGTAACTAACGACCTACTACCTGTAACATACTACAAGCATCTCAGACACAAAGTTAGCAACATCTTTAAGAACATGGCATTAAATAGTGTTTTAAAACGAATAGTAAACTTTAAAATGCTACAGCATAGAAGACAAATGTAGTTCAAAGATCTATGAGCTAAAAGTTACAATTTGAATATCCTTAATGCTAGCTGCAATATAACAACAGAGGAAGATGGACACATTCGTGCATATTAATTTGACATGTTGTAGTAAGTTTTACAGTTGATAGTTGGCCCAAAATTAATAAAAATAAAATAATATATTGGAAAAGAAAGAACAAATCTATTGTTGTTTCTGCCTCTCGACCATTAAATGTTAAAAACAGTGTGAAACTTTAAATGTCTTACTCTTCTGTGAATTTAATGACAAACAGTATTGTGTTTCTGTAATAGTGAATCACCATATTACTTGACAGTTCGCTGATTTAAAATATATGTCAGCAAAATGATGTCACAAATACCAAGTAGTGGTGTTCACTCACAAGCAAATACAGCATCAAATTGTGGCCCATACAGTGTCAGCAACCTCTAGTCCATGAAATACATGACCTGTAACCGCATTTGCGACTATAGATCACCATCCGCCGATGACATACGGGCTGGCCGTGAGTTGTGCTCGAATAACCTAATGGTAAGGAAACCACCAGCGTTAAGAGCGAAATCTGGGTTTGAATCCCAGTCTGGCAAAAATTTTCATTGTCGTTATTCCATTATCTGACAGCTGCACCACTGCCCCAGAAGATACCACAGCTCATATTAGCCAGGTGTCGCCATTGGGTGGCCATGACCTCAATTGTGCAGTTCTTCTTGTTTAGTCAGCTGCTGAAGGAGCCTAGCCGGAGCTGTAGTTTTGGTCAACTTCACTCTTCGGAGGTGCTGGCTAGATTCTTCCTCTTTGTCAGCTTCTTGAAAGGGCGTTCTTGAACCCTTAATCAGTCTTCTTACTTCACAGTGCTTGGTCACAACAGTGAAAGCATATCTCTCCCTCTGACATCATTTTACACATTTGCAGCAGATGAAACAATCAATGCCCGAGGCTAGCAAATTGTGCAACACTTTTTCTTCCTCGGCTTCTTGCATTACTAGAGAAGGCATCTTAATCTCTACATGACTACATCAAGTACATTATTCTGTGCCATAACGCTAGAATTTTACATTTCTTACATATGTCAGCTGGTGGCTGTGCCCTGTCTTCACTGTCATCAAGACCTCATCTTTCAAAACAGGTAATGTAAGATTGCATATTGAACTTGCTGTTCTGACATATTCTGATACAGAGGGTGTTGTACAGTTGCCCTGGTCAGCATGTTCTCATGGTCTTTCAGCCATTGAAAACATATGGCCGTGGTTTGCTGAGAGACTAGCAATCCAAAACTCACCACCCACTATGACTGACAAACTCTGGCTAGAGCTGAAGAAGAAAGGAATGACATACACATATCTGTCATCCAACCTCAGATGAATGTCTTCCCCAGGCAGGTTACAGCTATTGTTGCTGCCAGATACAGCAGCTCTATATGCTAAGTTTTGCCACGCTATGCGTCTCCAAATCACCTACAAATTTTCTCGTGTTTTCTTCCTACAGTACTGTATACGTAAAGTAAGTGATTTATGAAATTAAAAAATTTTAACTTAAAAATGTTTTAATGCCAGGACCATAATTTTTTCTTAAACGATTAAACACAACAACCAATTTTGTTGCTTTCTGCAACTATCTTCAGAGCGTCCAAACCACAAAGAAGCGGTGAATATCCAATAAAAACCATCATTATTAACTGTAATCATGCAATGACATATATTTGTATCTTGGGCTAACAAGTCTGTTATATTATGTAGTTACAAACATCATTGTGAGGGAGCCAAGTAAAACATAATCCTACAAGATGACAGTAATAATGAAGGCGAATGGCCTGTTGCATTAGTGAAACTTGCATCAAAGCCCATTATTTTCAATTGTACAGCAGGTATTAAAGCGAGAACAGTGTATGTAACAGTTAAAAGAAATCTCAGCTGTTCCCTAGCCACGCTTACACAACAATGATCTTGAGTCTGGCGTATAAAATAGTCATCTTTATAAAATTTGCACAAGCTGAATAAAAGCGAAACGCCAGAAGCCCGAACAGACTGATATGAAACGGAGCGCTCATAATGATGTTTCTAACTGCATAATGTCTAGTCTTGTTGGCCCACAATGCGAATGCACGTTACTGCGTGATTACTTCTAGTTATGATAGTTTTTACTGCATACTCATTGCCTCTATACGGTTTGAGCGATCTGAAAATGGTTGTAGAAAGCAGCCGAAAATACGGGTAGTTATCATGTTGTACTTTTAAGAAAAAATTTCGGTTTAAATTAATTTTTTTTTTATTTCAGAAATTACATTAAGGCCGCCTCCTGACCCTGACTATGTCAGGATTCACCAAGATAAATAGTTTTGTTATTAGTTGTTCTTGCCGATGCTACAATTTTAGTGGCAAGTAGTATAGATTATGTACCACAATGACATAAAGTTAGCACCCAGCAAGTTACTGTATCCACACTGTACAGCGGTATCCAATGATCAGTAGAAACGTTTCCTTATTACATTGTCCTAGCACTATTATTGCCTTCTCCTCAGATATTCTCTTCATGTACACCTATGTGCTCCCTTGTGTGAAGCAGAAAAGTTAATAACATATTCACGACAACTGCCCAAGAAGCAGTGATAAGAGTCTATTGGAGAATTGGCCGTATAATACGCTATTTCCACAGAGAGCTTGAAATGTTGCAAGGGACAGACAAAATACTTTTGGGGTAGTAACTGATACAGATGATTTGTATATCGTCCGATACGAACTTAAATCTGATTGATACGATACAAATAATCACATAGAAGTAATTATTTCGTTTAGCAGCTGTTATAACTAATAGAGGCATTTCTTTTGGGCTATAGTCGAGTACTAAACGTATGTAGACCATACAGTAATAATCGTTCGTCATCTCGTAGTTTTTTTCTGGAATAGAGGAGATGATTGGAAACAAAAAGGACTTACGTATTCAAACACCACATTGTTTTTCTCTTATACACTCTACTAAATACGTATCTGCAGTTCCCAGAAATTGTTTAAGTTTTGGACTGAACTTGATACCGAATGGAAAATGAGTGCTTAGTTTAATTTAAAAATTTATTTACAGAAATATATTTAAATTTAGGTTTACAGTAAACATGTATTATATAAAATACTACATAGGTAAGAACTACACAGAAAAATAAATTTATACGTGGATTGTCGAAAAAGTAAGTTCCGATCGGTCAAGAAATGGAAACCATTATGATAATTTAATAAATCTTTGTACATATGTATTCAACAGTGGCTCTAGTATGCTTGTCGGTTGCATTACTTCGCTCCTCTCAGTTCTGAGCGCATGGTGAACACATATAGATGCATAGAAAATAGTGTCTGCCGCCTAGTATGAGGTCCTGGTCAGATATTTCGCCTGATGTCATGTAGCCCACATTACAGAACTGTCATACGGTTCCTACATCGTGAAAATTCTCGGTCGCAATCTGCAGGGGCAATGAAAGTTTTCGATGGAAAGTGTTTGATCACCCGCACTACAGCCCGTAATTGGTTCCCTATGTGTTTAATCTCTGCTCACATTAACTATTAGCTACGAAGACAACGTTTTCGCACAGACAACGAGCTATAGATAAGCGTAGAGAATTGACGGCAAGCACAGGTCTTTTATGACGAGGGTATTGGAAAGTTGGTACAACGTTACGACAAAGGTCTAAGTAGAAATAGTGATTATGTAGAGCAGTGGCTGGAAGCTGTAGCTAACAGTTTCAGATAAAACATTTCTGATTTACACTGTGGTTTCCATTTCGCGACCGATCTGAACTTACTTTCTGGACAACCTTCGTATTAATTTTTATGTATCTCATTTGAAACATTTTGTTATCTATGAAAGAAGTGTTCGAAAATATTTCGTTCAAAAAGTTATCCGCGAAAATAAGTTTCAAGTAATGGATCACTCCATTGCGCATATGAAAAGATTTAATAAAGAATATTATGTTTTTACTTTGCTGAACTTCTACATTCTGAAAATACATAATTTTATTAGAATTAACATCACGATTACAAAGTTCTAAACCTTAAACAACGGAATTTTCAGTAGACAGAAAGCTCAGGAAATAACTAAACAAGAAGAACATATCAAACCAATGTGATTTCCCAATTCGTCAGCATTTACACACAGAGGATCGATTGAATTCGAGGACATTTCTCTGGTAAACTATCCAAGTATCAGAAATTTTTGAGGAAGAAAGGGATTGGTAGTAACATGGAAGAAGAAATACTCTGCAAAATGAATCCCTTATTATTGTTGTGACCAAACAAGTCCCTCGTTTTGAACTTCGAAGAATATTGGACAAGATTAAACAGAATAAGAACTGGAGAAGACGGCTGTAAAAGCTTAATTCAAATTGGGATCTTGCAAAAAATTTTTCCTGTGGGTGCGGTGAACTTATGGATCGTATTTTAAATTACGTAGTTCATGGTTGCAAAAGAGGAGGAATTAGAGACATCCACAATGTCTCCAAAGGAGCCCTCTAGAGTCTGAGCAATCTTCAGTGTGCTACTTGATTGTAGTGTTTATAGTTCATATCTTAAATAGTAACAGAGATTTTTGAAAATAATTCTTTTAGGTTCATGATTTTTGTATTTTTCAGTTCAGGTGTAACCTCCATTTGCAGTGTGTATATTGTATTTTCCAACGTGCTTATTTTTTCCATATGTTATCTGGTTTATTATGATTTGTGTTTTTTATTTTGTGATGTATTATTGAGATTTATTTTTACTTTGTGTTCTATTGTTGTCTTAGCCATGTCCAACGAATACGTGTACTAAACAAACTCTTACAAAAAGAGTATCTAAAAATTTCTTGCAATGACTTCTAGTTCCTTCCAAGTTATATCAAGAGTCAGACAAGGAGTCAGTTCATCAGCAATGCTATTCAGTTGTTTTCCGGTAAATTTGTAAATGAATGGAAAGTAGAGGAGGAACAACAAGTTAATAACTACTTAAGGCTGTGTGGATCAGAAGAAGCAGTAAATTCTGTGGCATTTGCAGATGGTCTTGTAATAATAGATGAAACCTTAGAAAATGAAAAGAAAAGATTAGAACTTTTGGAGCAAACAGCTGAAAAGGCAGGTCTACAGATATAACTTGAAAAGATAAAATACTCGACTATTGACGATAACTAAGCGAGAATTTTAGGAATCAGGTATGGAAACATCAAGAATACAGGCAGCTTTAAATATCTGGGAGAAAATGGAAACATAAAAGTGAAAAGGAGCAATTAAAATCAGAACTGAAGAAATGGAAAGAGTATGCGTGAAAGTGAGAAATCTGTACAACAATTTTTTCTCAAGATAATAATCAATGGCATTATAATGCAGTTGTACAACTCGAAATCCCAAATGGGTCAGAAACATTACCTTTATCTGAGTGCAAAATGGCATTAATATATTTTGAAAACATAAAAAGAAGAGTCGTGCAAAATATTACGTACAACCAAGATTAAGAACGGAAATCGGCATTTGAGACCAATGTACTCACTCTGCCCTAAAAGAACAGATGACATCAGGAATAGACATGTTGTAATCTGTGCACATGTAGAGAGAATGCAGGCAGACAGATTAACAAAGAAGATCCACACATTCTTCCAAAACAGGGAAACAGACAAAATGGGTGAAGAGACAAGATAAAAAAGAACTTAGAAGAAATTCCGACTGAACAGAAGACCTTACTGAACAGAGACGAATGCAGACTAGAAGTCAAGAAATTGAAAGGTTTTCAGGAAGATAAATCAAACGAAAAACCAAAAAATGGTTCAAGTGGCTCTGAGCACTATGGGACTTAACATATGAGGTCATCAGTCTCCTAGAACTTAGAACTACTTAAACCTAACTAACCTAAGGACGTCACGCACATCCATGCCCGAGGCAGGATTCGAACCTGGGACCGTAGCGGTCGCGCGGTTCCAGACTGAAGCGCCTAGAACCGCTCGGCCACACCGGCCGGCACAGAAAAACAACTGACATCAAATGGTCAGATAAGAGAAAAAGAATTGATACTGAGAAAACGAAAGAGTTTTGGAGACGGATAAACGAAAAGAGAAATAAATGGTTGTATTGATGTGGTCCTCAGTTGGCCTCAAGCATAATAATAATAATAATAAAGCGTATGTTTAGAGACGCTATAAATAGAGGCAAGGCGCGACAACTGGATGTTAAATCTATCTACAGTTTCCGATATGTAAACATATCACAGTGAGTTATTCTTAGATTATTTGTCCTTCTTTTGTCTTCAATATGTAAACATTATCGGGGTGTGATTTTGAAATTTTTATGTCTCAACACATACTGTATTTTTGTCCTCTTTTTACAAATATGATATAATGATTCTTATGAAAAGACAATCCAATGTAAATAAATGAGAGGAAAGAGCAATGCTACAAGTGTTTGAATCATTACACAACAGGCCCTGCCATAGGGTAACGAGCTGAAAGCATGATAGAAAGATAAGTTTCACAAGCTGCGACGTCGTCGCGAATACAAACAGTGATTCAGGTACTGTCAAATGTTTTTTTATTCCAGTCATGTGATCAAAGACTAGAATAAAAAACATTAGAAAGGTAAGTAAATTAATAGCCATATGACGAAAGACTAATTCGGACATGAGTTGCAGTCGGGCACTGAAACAAATCGAACGACAACAAAAGAAAATATGTGCCGCACCAGAACTCGAAACCCGATTTTTCCGCTTATCGGGAGCGGTCGCCTTAACAAATTCGGCTACCCGAGCACGTTTCTCGTCAAATCCCCATACGTCGGCCACTACATACGTAGTGTCACCTGTCCGTTATCCTCATTGCTCTCAGCCTTACCTTATTCTCGCAAGATGTTCAACAAAGAGTGCATCAGCATTGAAGCTATCACTATTTTCCATCTAGGTGCATATACGTATAGTGTAGTGTCTGTTCTTTCAGACACGTCCAAAAGAATAGACACCACACATATAAATAACAGTCATATGTGATTATTTCTTCCTGGTGATAATTTGTTACTGTGTAAAATTCAACTAAATTTGCATTTATTGCGATTACTGTTAAACTTTTTGGTTTATTGTATATTGAGAAGGAATATTATAAGCTTGTGAACCAAGTGCTACCAATCGCTTAACATAAATTTATTTCATTTATTAGACACTCCACTTACGTTGTATTGTGATGTTGATAGCTGTATGGAGAGTTCAACAAACGTCTGTTAAAAATTCTCGAAGGGCGCACTACATCTTACGAAATTCTCCGAAGAGACTTTCAAGTCCGTAACCACTGATGTTCCCCACCCATCCACGTATCAACCACATAGAGACCCTGAAGATAGAATCACTCATGACAGTCCGAACATTGGCACAGAGATTATACCGTAACATAATTTATAATAAAATGCATGCACAAACTTAATAATAGTTCGTAGAGTACAGCGGGAGTTACCAATAGTTTTTTTCGGACTGAAATGGTAGAACAGAAATATCATCCTAATTTCGCGACACAGAGCAAGTTCTACGTCATTCAGCTGGTGGCGTCAAGGCTGGTGCAGTCCTCTCGCCTTTTAAGGAAGGGTGCTAGTATCAAGAGAGATACCACACCAGCGCCACCCGCAAGCGATGTCTGAAAAACTGTGTGTTGCGGAGCGACGCAACAGCACAGGCTTGGAGAGGCGCAAGGGAACTGAGTTGTGGTTGACGGTTGACAGTACAAACTGCAATCCTGAGGGCTAGTATTAGGCGTAATATGGAATGTCCAATGTTGTCTTGGTCTCTCAAAGTGTGCTGTTCCTGGAGAACAAGGGCCGCGGTGACATATGTGCTGTATTAGCGCTGTGCGTATAGTGCTTTACAATGGCCAGTGCAAGTTGTCGCTAAGTCTGTCTGCTATAAACAGGGTATAGGACACGCACTAACGCTACGCGGAGCATTAGGCAGCAGGTCTAGACAAAGTTAACCACGTTTTTACACAATATTTAACTGATTTTGTGTATGACTGGTTACACCTAACTGTGAATCTCCTGGGTAACATTACTTCGTGCAGCAGTACTGGGTGAAACAAATTTTGTGTATGTGATTTAACGATGCAGTTGCACCTGAAACATAAAATTGTTTTGGGGGAAAATTAATTGTGATAGTTATGTGTTATTTCTGATGCTCGTTTCATCGTCTCATTATGTTGGGTTTGTGAGTACGATAAATTATTCTTTACATTTTATTGGTAAGGTCTAGTGTAATAAAATTTGCCGTTCTGGTACCATTTGTTCATCTTCAGTTGTAATTATTTGGTTTTGGGATAGTGTGAATTATTTCAATAGTCCTTAGTATTATGGGTACCATCCTTTCCTTCTATAAACCTTGTTCTTTCATTTTGGGTTTGAATTATTGAAGGAATGCTTCGTGTTAATCTCCATTCTTTCGGAAGCCTTTAATGCTGTCTGAATATTTTATTTTAATTTTGATTTTTTGTGTATTGCTTGAATATTTTTTTCATTTTGCTATATTTACAGTAATCTGTATCACATGTTGCATATTTTTATAATTCTATAAATTTTATAGAAATTTTTATGCTGTGTTGTCTGGTAATTTCCACTCCACAGCCTATTTAGCTGCTAACCCAATCGTACCAGTTCTAAAGGAGTCAACGTGTGTTATCAAAATATGTGTACATACGTAGGTAGTGAAACAAATCGGAGAATGTCATCAGTAGTAAGAAAATATTTTCGTTGACTGAGGACACAAAAGAGCACTTCTGTAAAATGCTAGACAGGTGAATATAATCACTTCAGTGTTTCCTTATTCTTCACCTCCCGCTGAAACTCCAACAACTGCTGCAGCAGTTTTTGCAACAAATAATTAAAACAACCAAACACATGTTTATCGACGAAGACCTTTTGCACGGCGGACTGTGCCCCACACGCTGGTTCTTTCGTTACTACGTTCGTTGTTATACCAGTACAGTGACAACGCAGTCCACAAATCATCAGATAGCCGACTTGCTTTGTTCGTGGGCAGACATTTATTAGCGTCCGCTTTCCGAACAATAAGCTAGTATTTCTATGGACACGGCAGCCAGGGTCGCTGAATCAGCAGCTAAACGACCTGTGTGTCCACTGTTCGATTTCCGTTACCCGCCCACTGGAAATATTAGTCTTCTGTGCGAATATCCGTCGTACTTTTCGCAAACGCAGCAGAGCCTAATATTCTTCTTTTAGATTTATTTCGTTTTTCCTGCAATTCACACAAACTGCGTCATGTTAAGTAGCTAATCATTCTCACGTTGAATTTGTGGTGTAAAATGATACATCACGTAGAAGCCTGCCAACTTTGATTTGGAAATACAGTAAATAGTATGTCGCTCGCGTTTTTCTGTTCTGTTCGAAACCTGTGGTAAAAATTTGTTATCCAAGTCAAGACCGTTTTTGTTGTGTAGTGTACACTGAATACATCAGGGGATGTGTTGTACTGATTTGTTGATGAGGCAGTTGTTTACATGAAGCTCGGGAGCAATACGTAAATATTTCTGATGCTGTTTGAGAAAGCTCAGTTATTACAGAATATGATAGCGCAGGATATAGCAGAGTACCCGTGTTTCTTCTTCTCCAAACAGTGTTCGTGTAATCCTCGTTGTAAATGTATACCCCACACTAGAAAAAATTCCCTTTGTATGGTCTCAAGCCGTCAGTTACAACTGGAATACTCTTCAAAAATTTTCAGAGAAATACCTTCAAAGCAAACTTTAACCAACCGTGTGGCAAGCTATGTGAGTCATGCTCAGACATGTATTTTTACTTCCCAACATTTCATCCTTCAACTTGTCTCAGTTCACTGGAACCAAGCAGGTTTGCCCACTAACACAAGGATAATTTCAATAAAAATGTTTTGCTAAGACAAAAAGTAGGAACAGCTCCCATCAAATTGTCAGTAGCTCTCACAAACATGAACAGCAGAGGTTTAGAGAATCCTCTTGCTTTTGGTTTGATTTTTGGAATGTGAAATTCCGAAATGATCATCGACGAGGGACTTCGATGTGCAGTGACAAACACTGCATTAAAATAAGAAGTATAACAATGCAACTAGCATTAGCTGATATTCCCCGATTTTACGTTAGTCCCTCATTTAATCTGCAGATGTAGAGTTAATTATATTGAATGCAAAACGTCTGATGCTTCTATGCTCTGAGACAACTCGAAAATTGAAACAGAGCTGTGTGTTCCTAAGCGAGACGTAGTAAATAATAGCGAAAAAACGAAGAAAATAGGGAAAGCCGTTAACCACTTAATAAAGGAAACACATCATTGAATAACTTATCAATAACAGCGAAGTGAACGACAGACGTTTGCTGTAATCAAGAAATGAGAAGTTTCTAACAGCCATCATTTTATGGCTTTATAATCCCGCATTGCAATCTGATTATTTTGAAATGGAAAAAATTAGGAAAGTAGTGGAATTGGTAAAATATGTCAATGGAGAGCTTAATAGTTACCGGGAGACAGAAGTTAGGAGAAATACAGGGCGAGGCAAATAAAAGTGGCTCGGACGAGGGGATACGATTGGACGTGAATGTATGCATATAACCACACCCCTTGACGCATACACCACGTGTACACCCGCTACGTGATCCACACCGGTTCAGAGCATAGTGAGGGCTGCATCAGTGTGAGTGGAAGAAAAAAAAATGGTTCAAATGGCTCTGAGCACTATGGGACTCAACTGCTGAGGTCATTAGTCCCCTAGAACTTAGAACTAGTTAAACCTAACTAACCTAAGAACATCACAAACATCCATGCCCGAGGCAGGATTCGAACCTGCGACCGTAGCGGTCTTGCGGTTCCAGACTGCAGCGCCTTTAACCGCACGGCCACTTCGGCCGGCTGAGTGGAAGACGTGGTACTCACAGTCCAGCAGCGGGTGTTCGTTGTGGAAAGTTACGCGACAACATGGTCATGGAAACGGTGTGGTCAGTTGTTTGCTGAGAAGTTAAATGGTGTCAAAGTGCCAGTAAAGAGTGCCATGCAACGCTTTGTCCGAAAATAGCGTCATACAGAACCTGTTTCTAACAAGTCAAAAATCTGTCCGAAACGTGCTTGCCCGCTGCAAGATGTGGCAGCAGTTCACCAGAAAATGCTTCAGAGTCCTACTAAATCAACCCAACCCCTGCCGCAACAGACCGGCATATCAAGTACGTCACGCAGTCGCATACTCCACCTGGACCTGCAGGTGCATCCTTACCGACTGTCTGCTATTCATGCATTAAAACCAGCAGATGCTCCTCAGCACCTCCAATTTTTTGAGCGGCTGATCACTGAGATAAGAATGAACGACTTGGACACGGCTCTGTTCATTACGTGTGATGAAGCCTGGTTTCTCACAGAATCACAGGTTCTGGGCAGCGGAGAATCCGCATAACTTCCGAGAAACACCATTGAATGATCAGAAGGTTGGGGTTTGGTGTGCATTATTGGTGCCATCTTCTTTCATCAGACACTTTACATTGCCAACATTTTGAAGCCATTTGCGGCAGCGTTAACGGAGGAAGAAGAGACCTACAGTTCTTCCAACAGGATGGAGCAACTACCCACACATCCGGTCGAACCCTGGGGCACATTTACACAATTTTCACGTGTGACAGAGTTGTTAGCAGAGGTCAGTCTGGTCGCAGACCTAGCTGGCCACCCAGGTCACCTGACCTGTCAGTGTGCAATTACTTTGCGTGGGGAGTCCTCGTGTGTATCGCGATAACCCTCAGTCCTCAAGAACCGCAGAAGAACATTTCGGATGACACTGTAGTAATTCCAGCAGTTCAGCTTTGCTCATCCTTCGGAAACTTGCTGTCCAGGGCTTAAAGTGCGAAGGGACGAATTGTGGTCACTTTCAACATCTGCTACAGTCAGGTTAGAACCGTATTTCCTTTCCTCGGCTGTGGTTCTATGCACCCTGGAACTCTTCTCTGGGTTACTTTTATTTGCCCCAACCTGTACATGAGAGATGCAATGGTTGTCTAATTGTACGATAATGTTCAGTTAACAACATACACTTTTTAAATTGACGATACACGAAAACCATTCGACAACAGAGAGGAATGCGGTAGCAAGATTGTATCACCTTTTGTATTATATTCGAAACCCTATTGGGTGAATTCAGATATTGCTTTTCGAGGTACATTGCACATTAGTTCTAGTATCTCGAAAACGCACTGACGAGATAAAAATGCAACACTCATGAAGACTGTGTTCGGTGGCACCAGGATATAATACTTGCGTACTGAGGGACTATAGCGTTAGTGATTCATTTGGGACAGTCATCGACGATCAGATGGCGCTCATGAAGCCTGTCCTTGCACCTACTGTTTTGACTCTGCAGGCAGTAACCGTGCTGACCTGGAAGGCGAACATTGTTTGCAACATTCATTCTAGGGTGCAACCATGGTCCACGGACGAGTACGTACTCCTGTTGAACAATTTGGCCATTTGAATGGGGTGGCAGTGTGGACCTGCAAGAAACTGGATGGACACATCGTCGGATTGTTGCGTATTTTGGGCACAACGTATCGACGGTGTGTCGCTTTCAGTAGTGTTCTGTGGAACATTCCCATACCTGTAGACCAGGTTCTGAGGGAGTTCGCGTTGTACAGACGCATGTCAAGATCGACAGGTTATGCGAACAGCCGTGGTCGAGCGAATAAACCCAGGGACGAAATCCGGCCACACGCTGCACCTGCTATGCAATCAGGGATCGTTTGGAACCATCTGCTTGCGGCAGTCTTACGGTAGATGTAAATGTCACGTGACTAGGGCCTCCTGTCGGGTAGACCGTTCGCCGGGTGCAAGTCTTCCGATTTGACGCCGCTTCGGTGACTTGTGCGTCGATGGGGATGAAATGATGATGATTAGGACAACACAGCACCCAGTCCCTGAGCGGAGAAAACCTCTGAACCAGTCGGGAATCGAACCCGGGCCCTTAGGATTGACATTCTGTCGCACTGACCACTCAGCTACCGGGGGCGGACAGCCTTAGGGTTACTTGTGCCTCTAGTCACGCTACCACTAACACCACAACACGGCCAATAACGGTTATTCTCGTATCGTGAAAGAGCTAATTGGAGAGTGGAATGACACCATGTTGTCTTCAGCGATGAGAGCAGGGCAGTGGGACAACGAACATCTACCTGCGGTTGCTGCGAATTAACGTGCTGCTCGTAGTGTACAACTGCTGTCCTGACCAACAAACTCCAGATCTCTCGCCAATTCAAAATGTGTGGTGATGAAGCAGGTAATTGTTCGTTCTCCAGGGCCTGCAAGAACCATTGTCGGATTGCAACAAAAGGCACAAGATTCTTGGGACATTCTATCGCAGAATGGCATTCGGCACCTTTATGACCGTTTGCGTGAGAGAATACACGGCTGCCGTGCCGCCAAAGAGGCGGAGGAATGTACTGTGTGTTGATGCGATTGTTTGGGCATTGTTTACTCTGACGTGTGTCATTTTGTCTGATTCTGTTCTCGTATGCTCCTGTTATGATGAGCTAACATTCGCTTCACTCGTCAGTAAAATAGCCTTGTCCTTGAGGGTTTTACATTTATTTCCAATCGCGAATATCTTGCATAGTGATCATGACAGTGAGACACTTTAAGCTGTCTGCGATGACTTATAGTTACTTTATCCTAAAGATATACGTAGACAGAGTAGGACAATAATGGTACCAAGTACCTTTCGCTATAAGCTGTACAGTAATTTAGAAAGTACGTACAGTCAGTTCCACAAGAAAGTGTACACCATTATTTTAAAAGCTACTCCGCAACGACATCTCTGGTAGTGGTCTCCAGTCTGTAAACAATGCGCTTTTGCACAGTGCAGGCCGGCCGAAGTGGCCGTGCGGTTCTAGGTGCTACAGTCTGGAGCCTGGCGACCGCTACGGTCGCAGGTTCGAATCCTGCCTCGGGCATGGATGTGTGTGATGTCCTTAGGTTAGTTAGGTTTAATTAGTTCTAAGTTCTAGGCGACTGATGACCTCAGAAGTTAAGTCGCATAATGCTCAGAGCCATTTGAACCTTTGTTTTTTTTTTGCGCAGTGCATAGATAAACAGTGTGAGAGTCCAATATTTTATTTTGTCGGTTGCAATTTAAAATGAGTGCAAAAATGTTGAAATGTTAAAATGTAAATCATCCAAAGGACCAAAGCTGTCATATCGAGCTGCTGCTAAAAATTCTCAGAAAGTCAAAGACATTCGTTGTGAAATGGGTAAAACGATATTTAGAGGTTTCTGAACGTGGAGGATTTACCGGAGAGAGGGCTAAGGTGCCAAGCTATAATTGATAGTGGTGGCGATTGGATTAACTGTTAGGTAACTGTACAACTAGTAATAACATGTATTTTCAAATCAACGTATGTTTATAATAGCGTCTTTTATTTCATACACATAACGGCGTACAACTAGACTAAACTCCGTCGGAACGGCACCAACCGGCAGCAGTGTCATCCTCAGCCAACAGGCGTCACCGGATGCGGATATGGAGGGGCATGTGGTCAGCACACCTCTCTCCCAGCCGTAAGTCAGTTTACGAGATCGGAGCCGCTACTTCTCAATCAAGTAGCTCCTCAGTTTGCCTCACAAGGGCTGACTGCACCCCACTTGCCAACAGCGCTCCGCAGACCGGGTCGTCACCCATCCAAGTGCTAGCCAAGCCCGACAGCGCTTAACTACGGTGATCTGACGGCAACCGATTTACCACTGCGGCAAGGCCGTTGGCGCACTTACTCTATACAGATGTAAATCTTTCTTTTGCTTGTGCCATTTTTGCTGTGGAGACGCAGGGTCGGCATGGTGAATCGGATGTGGCAATGTTAGTTGAAAGGGTGGCCGGATGCCCTTCCTGCTGCCACCCCCGCACCCCCCGGGAAGGAATTGGTGGTGGTGGTGGTGGTGGTTAGTGTTTAACGTCCCGTCGACAACGAGGTCATTAGAGACGGAGCGCAAGCTCGGTTTAGGGAAGGATTGGGAAGGAAATCGGCCGTGCCCTTTCAAAGGAACCATCCCGGCATTTGCCTGAAACGATTTAGGGAAATCACGGAAAACCTAAATCAGGATGGCCGGAGACGGGATTGAACCGTCGTCCTCCCGAATGCGAGTCCAGTGTGCTAACCACTGCGCCATCTCGCTCGGTGGGAAGGAATTGGTGTACCCCAACGGTCTGCGACTAGTGTCATCCCTGGAATAGCGCGAAAGTGTTCAGATGTCTGCGAGCCGTGTAACTGAGGCGGGACGAGGGGACCAGCACAGTATTTACCTAGGGGGATGTGGAAAACCGCCTAAAAACCACATCCAGGCTGGCCGGCACACCGGCCCTCGTGGCTAATCCGCCGGGTTGATTCGATCCGCCGGCCGGTGTGGCCGTGCGGTTCTGGGCGCTACAGTCCAGAGCCGACTGACCGCTGCGGTCGCAGGTTCGAATCCTGCGTCGGGCATGGATGTGTGTGATGTCCTTAGGTTAGTTAGGTTAATTAATTCTAAGTTCTAGGCGACTGATGACCTCAGAAGTTGAGTCGCATAGTGCTCAGAGCCATTTGAACCATTTGATTCGATCCGGGGCCGGCGCACCCACCCGAGTCCAGGACGCAGCCCGTTAGCGCGCTCGGCTAACCTGGCGGGTGACTCTATACAGATGAAAATAAAGATAGAATATTCTAAATGATAGTTTTCTAGCACGACATAGCAAGCACAAAAGTATTTACAATACAAAATTTGAAGAAACTAGGACAATTTGAAGTGGGCTGGATCAATAAGTTGTCAGTTATAATGACAGGGAATTTCAAAATCAAAAAGACAAAGCGCAGACTAAAGAAACGTTAGCGCATCAAGTGAAGAGGATCATGGAAGACTCGTTTTTTAAAAGAAACAAATATGTACACTTTTAAATATTATCGAGCATTAATATGGCTGCAGACTCACAAAACACAAAAAGTTGTCGATATATATTTTTTTTTCCTATCGGCTGATTTGTTTTCGTAGCATATATCAGGGACGGAAACAGTTTTAAAAATACATAACTTGCTCTCATCTCTTCGTTGTAAGATGGCAGTGTGGGCAGCACTAACGAGAGCGTTGTTAATGCTGAGCGCAGCACTTTGCATGAGAAGCCAAGACGCGGGGGTCAGCGACAGGGGACACTTTGTCTCCTGCTTGCTGGGGTCGAACATTGTGCTGTCTGCTGCTCACGCCCACGTAGTAGAAGGGTCGTGCGGTCTGTCCTCTTTATCGCACGTCTTATGCCTGAGTGCTTCTGTAATCTGCGAGTCTGTCACATGTTTACATCACAGTATCCGTCTGTCGTCACTACTATTTCGCGACTGGATCAAGTGGATATGCTTAACGGGATGTAGTCTTCTAGCAGTGTGAGTCTCCTGATCATTGCATTCATAGTGATTCAAGTTCTTTCTCAAATCACATGATCATGCGATGGCTTTATTCCACGCAACTTTTGCAGAATTTTCAGGCGTTCAAATACTATTACGTTTATCTCGTATGCTGAAAAAGTCATTCTGCATGTAGGATTATATGTCAATAAGCACATCATGTACAGTCATCTTTAGATGTTTATGAGCTTTCTCAACCCGTATGATATGGTGGGAATATACTTCAACGAAATGGCTTAGTCTGTAGCACCAGATTCTACAATAACTCAACAATAGTAACTTCCTCCGTTTCTTAGAGCCACGGACCTGTACCGGTTTCTGAAAATACTTGCGTTGAGGCATGTATTCTATTGACGATCACACTTATGACTGAAGAAAAAGTTATTGAGTGCCAAAAAAGTAATTGAAACTGTCAACGAAAAGATCAAAACGGACAAATGCCTGATTTTCTTTCACAGTGATTGTCTGTGAGCTTATTCATTCCATGTCTTTGCTACCAAGACAAGCTTGCTACAGGGGAAGGATGTGTAAACGAACTGGGAGCGCCAACACTAATGTTGGGAGTGTAGCAAAAGTACTACACGTCTCCTTAATACGGAACGAGGAACAGTAAACCGTACCACAGACTTTTCCGTCCGACAAGAATCATCAAGCAACGATGTCCTTACAACGGTCACATGTACGAAAAACTGACATGCCGATCAGTCGAAACGGCTGCTGCGTGGAGGCTATCAGACCTGAATATAAACTATCGAACAGTTCTCGAACTATGAGGAGTCTTATTGGCCAATACAGACCATGCTTCAGTGTTAGTATTTCAGGTGATGGAAGGAATAATACGAGCCATCGTTATTTATAAGTGTACATTTTCACTTTCATGTGTGGTTTCGCTCTGATTTTTTTCTACAGATTGTTCTGTCGATACATTCTATAGTTTATACTTTATGGGATACTCAGTAATGTACATAAATACAAACGTAAATGAAGTAAAATACAAAATTACTTCAAGTACACTCTAGCTTCCCTTTATTGGGATGAAACACTTTTCATTTATCGAGAGAGAAGAAAACAGCTGAAATGTTGTTCGAGGTATGTCGCCTCATTTTATTTTTTAACATACGTTTATAAAATGAAACATCTAACGTTCCAGTGACAACAAAAACAATTCCGTTACTCGCATTTCTAAGGGTTGGACCATGTTTTAATTGTGTGCAAACAGTGAAGTAACGTCCCGTCGACTTTACAATAAATGGAAACACATATTCACTTCAGTTGGAGGAGGGTGAAAGAAGAGGTGGCTGTATGAAATCTAACCTCGTGAAGGTCCCGGGTCTAGTCAGCTACACCACAGCGACCTTGGACAATTGGAGTCCCAATGGAAATAATTAGGAGGAGAAACTTCCTAGCAGATTAAAACTGTGTGCCGGACCGAGACTCGAACTAGGGACCTTTGCCTTTTGCGGACAATTGCTCTACCATCTGAGCTACCCACGCACGACTCACACCCCGTTCTCACAGCTTCACTTCTGCCAGTACCTTGTCTCCTACCTTCCAAACTTTACAGACGCTCTCCTGCGAACCTTGCAGAACTAGCACTCCTAAAATTTGGAAGGTAGGAGACGAGGTACTGGCAGAAGTAAAGCTGCCAAAACGGGGTGTGAGTCGTGCTTGGGTAGCTCAGATGATAGACCACTTGCCCGCAAAAGGCAAAGGTCCCTAGTTCGAGTCTCAGTCCGGCACACAGTTTTAATCTGCCAGGAAGTTTCATATCAGCGCACACTCCCCTGCAGAATGAAAATCTCATTCTGGAAACATTCCCAAGGCTGTGGCTAAGCCATGTCTCCACAATATCCTTTCTTTCAGGAGTGCTAGTTCTGCAAGGTTCGCAGGAGAACTTCTGTAAAGTTTGGAAGGGAGGAGACGAGTTACTAGCAGAGGAAAGCTGTGAGAACGGGGTGTGAGTCGTGCTTGGGTAGATCAGATGGTAGAGCAGTTGCCCGCGAAAGGCAAAGATCCCTAGTTCGAGTCTCGGTCCGGCACACAGTTTTAATATGCCAGGAAGTTTCATATCAGCCCACACTCCGCTGCAGAGTGAAAATCTCATTCTGGAATTAGGAAGTCAGAACCAGGGGAATGGAACAATTTTTTATTGGTGCTGGGATAATGAACAATTTCATTGTTGCAGACGTAAATTACAAAATTTGTGCAGATGTGATTATTGCACAGAGAAAATTTGTGCATACGTGATTATTGTTCAGGAAAGATTAACTTCTTTGATATCTGGCCAGATTGTTTTAGTCCACATCTCAGGAAGGTAGGGGTAGGACAGGGGTGTTCCAGTCGTAAATGTGTATGAGACTATGCTATTTTACACTTGTATGATTGAAAGTGTGAGATGTGGAAATTAGCCGCCGGAGTGGCCGAGCGGTTCTAGGCGCTTCAGTCTGGAACCGCGCGACCGCTACGGTCGCAGGTTAGAGTCCTGCCTCGGCCATGGATGTGTGTGATGTCCTTAGGTTAGTTAGGTTTAAGTAGTTTTACGTTCTAGGGGACTGATGACCTCAGAAGTTAATTCCCATAGTGCTCAGAGCCGTTTGAACTATTTTTTGTGGAAATTAGGCCCTGTATCTGGCATTCGTTTATTATTCACCCTCCAGAATAACGGACTATAAATTAAATGATTAGTAAATGACACAATAATCACAATTACTTCGGTTTATTCCATTAAAGAAAACATTTGAGAAACAGTGGCACATCTGATAAAAGGGTCTGGTGTAAGATTCTAACAATCGCTGTAAATGAAACAGTTGCAATCATAAAGTTGTGACATTAATATAAAAAACAGACAGTACTAAAGAAGTGAGTGCGTTAAAGCTGTGATCAGAGCTGAAAGTAAGTAGGTCAATGAATCTGAATGCAAATGTTTAAAGTGAAGCTTCAATTCACGAAATTCTATAAAATTGCTTTAATGTCTGTACACATCGTCTAGTAGTTGCGGCTCGACCTCATCACAGTAAATTGTAGCGGAGGCTGCAGTGGCTGCAGAATCAATCATTGGCGGCACACCAATGACCCTCGCCAACGGCTAAGTTAGAATCAGCCTGGTGTGTCTCTAAGTCCCTCGATCCTTTCCGGAGAAAGTACAGTGGTGCTATCTCAGACTTCGCTCCACTTCTGGGTTATCAAAGTAGTCCCAGTTGGAGGCCTTACGCCACAGGAGATCTTACGTGTGTCTGCCTGTGGTGTTTCAGGCACCCAACGGTAGCACTGAAAAAAACTGTCCAGTAACCTAAAAGCCACTGATCTGCACGCCACCCCATCCTCCTTTCCGAGAACTGCTCCAAGATTAGTAGTGACCTACGTGACTCCACTGCTATATCGCCTCGTCCAAATCTGCTTTCGACATCCTCTTGTTTGTATAAGGCATGCAAATTCCAATAAAAGTGTAAGTGAAAAGTAAATTACGTTAGTCAGCAACCGGCATTTACTAGTACTGTTGTGCATCACATTCCTTGGTACTGATTAAGCATTCCATTCTAACGGGTCTTTGCCTTAAGATTTTACATACCTCACTGGACTGTTTCCAAAAAAACACTCACGTAGCAAATAGTACAGTTCTGGCATTTGGATTTTAATCATGGGAAATCTATCATCTTGATGGAAACCGCTGGCAGGATACTTTTTTTCACAATGTATACCAGACAAAAATATGAAGGCAAGGGAAGTCCCTTAGCTCAAATGAATAAAACAGAATAAAAGATACACTGAAATACAAAATGTGTCTGTTTTCAGTAAAACTCTGTGTTCGTATACAATCGATATTTTAAGGTTAAGAACGCTAAAGACTACACAAGACCAAGTCACTGTAGAAATAGTATTGTGTCCCATAGTTTAGTTTGGTTTAGTTTTAGTTTAGTTATGTCATGTTTCGTAGATCATTTTTACGATTATTTTATCGACATGATGTGGAACAAGTCAGATTACAAAGTACATACAAGTACTAGTCTGGAGTATCTGAATCTATAACCTGGAGGAACGCGAGTTCATAACAAATTGCAGAACCCACATTTCAGTAAAAGTGCTGATTAGGTTTGCTTTACTTTTCTTCCAGATTTCTTCTTCAAGTTTATAAATTCACTCATCGAACACTAAAAGCCTTAAATAATAAGATATCACCTGTTTGTATTTTTGTGACCTTTCCAAGTTTCACACAATTTTAATCTGTCAGGAGGTTTCACACCGGAGCACACTCTGCTGCAGACTGATAAATTCATTCTGGAATTATAAAAGGGTTCTCAGAAAAAAAAACGTACTATATTCAGATTTGCACAACAGGGCAGAATGCTCTAAGTTTTTGCGTATGCCTGTTGATGAGAACTTGAACTCGAAGAAGAATGAGACTGAACTTTTCCTTCGAAGTCCAGCTGTTTTTGCTCTTTGTATAATCGCTAATCTTGGAGAGATTATACAAAGAAAAGCAATGTCCATACCCACAACAATAGAGGGAAATAATGAGCTTTATTACCCACTATTAAAGCTGTCAGTGACTCAGAAAGGACTACAATAATCAACAATTTTAAGCTTGGCTGTTTCTCAGCAACCGAATATAAATTCCAACATAGGAATCATACTGCCAGCCGGCTGCAATTATTTGCAACCGGTTGGCTTTGTGATTCCTATGTTGGAATATGAAGCAACAATTTTTTTTTACTACTTGCATAATGACATAAAACGTCTGACAGGTAGCAAATCATGTCTTAAATCTAACTTAAAATATTTACCCCGGACAACTGTTTCTATCCCACTGACGAATTTCTACTCAAAAATAGGTAGCCAGTTAGAAAAACAAACCTTATTTTTAACTATTGTTGCATGAGTAAGACTAAAGACATAATACGTTCACTAATAGTAACACTAATCATGCATACGTACCCTGTAAACTGACTCGTTCCACATCATTTCGACAAAAGGATCATTCAAATGATCTATGGAACGTATAACTAACTATCAAAATATGTTACATCATTTTTTGTCAGCGTCTGATGACTGAGCATTCGCACTATTTCAGGATAACAATGCTTCAGTCATAGGTTGTAATAACCTTTTTCATATAACCAGCTGGTTAGTAACAATTTAGTTCGATCGGGCTGGCGATCGTATTAAACAACTGAGCTGATTTTAGTCTTAGTTATCAAATTGTGAGTCGTTTCCACCATCTCAGTTGTGCACCAAATTAAGTGGTAGGCTGGAGAAGGCAGTTCGGATCCACGTCTGGCCACTTTGCTTTACGTTTACCGTGTTTTCCCTAAATTGCTTATGGCAAATTTCGGAATGAGGCCTTGACACGATTTTCTTCTCTAAGGTCACCAAATGTGAACTCCAATCACCTACTCGTAGACGTGATGTTAAGCTCTAATCTGCTCTGAGAATTTCTTAACACTAAAGGTGCTTCCTTCTGTTTGTGTGGGAATGTGACAAGTTACCAACTATACTACTTGTTTATATTGTCCCTCTCTAATCATATGTATGACTCGGATATTATCACATTGTTGTTCCGATCTGTTAGGTACATGCTCCTATGGCCAACAGCAATGGCAATGGAAAGAGAGCCTATTGACACGAGTAAATATATGAACTAGGTACGCAGTTCGTCTATGGAATAAAATTCAAGGAACGGCAAGATTTATAGATATTTCGACTGGATGAATTACCATCGGTGCCGTCTCGCGTTCTCACTCAAAACGACATTGAAGAGATGCTCACAAGTGTGCAGAAAACGCTGGTGGCCATCTATCGGTACGGAAGCGAACATCGGCATCCATCTGGTTCCACAACTCAGGTACCGGATAGCCTCGTGTAGGAAGTTGCCTCGACAGCTTGTACCGCAGAGGCGGGCCGTATGGTGTGGCCAATATATAGATAAAAACTTTGTAATAAAATATTCCAGGTAATTGATAGTCTTGTCAGAACAGGCTGCTAGAAATATGGAATAAGTATCGACTTAGGGCACAACGCTACAATTATTGATAATTGCTCTAATAAATAAACTTAATAATAATTGTTAGCTGCTCAGAATACATGCAAATTTTAGAACGAAGGTCATTACCAGGACAAATTTTTCTCAAGAAATAATTAATATTCGCTGTTGGAGAAATAAATCTCACACGCGTAGATAGGTTTGTCAAAATGACAACATACAATTTGTGCCACACGTGATTAATGTAACTACAAATATTCGATTATAATTTAAAACAAATGTAGCTACATCATAAATGTAATGGCACATTGAAACACGTTGACTCCCCGTCCCCCAGAGATGCATTAATGTCTACATTATTTGTTGTTGTTGTTGTGGTCTTCAGTCCTGAGACTGGTTTGATGCAGCTCTCCATGCTACTCTATACTGTGCAAGCTGCTTCATCTACCAGTACGTACTGCAGCCTACATCCTTCTGAATCTGCTCAGTGTATTCATCTCTTGGTCTCCCTCTACGATTCTTACCCTCCACGCTGCCCGCCAATATTAAATTGGTGATCCCTTGATGCCTCAGAACATGTCCTACCAACTGACCCCTTCTTCTAGTCAAGTTGTGCCACAAACTCCTCTTCTCCCCAATTCTATTCAGTAGCTCCTCATTAGTTATGTGATCTACCCATCTAATCTTCAGCATTCTTCTGTAGCACCACATTTCGAAAGCTTCTATTCTCTTCTTGTCCAAACTATTTATCGTCCATGTTTCACTTCCATGCATGACTACGCTCCATACAAATATTTTCAGAAACGACTTCCTGACACTTAAATCTATACTCGATGTTAACAAATGTCTTTTCTTCAGAAACGCTTTCCTTGCCATTCCCAGTCTACATTTTATACCCTCTCTACTTCGACCATCATCAGTTATTTTGCTCCCCAAATAGCAAAACTCATTTACTACTTTAAGTGTCTCATTTCCTAATCTAATTCCCTCAGCATCACCCGAGTTAACTCGACTACATTCCACTATCCTCGTTTTGGTACTGTTGATCTTCGTCTTATATCCTCCTTTCAAGACACTGTTCTTTCCGTTCAACTGATCTTCCAAGTCCTTTGCTGTCTCTGACAGAATTACAATGTCATCGGCGAACCTTAAAGTTTTTATTTCTTCTCCATGGATTTTAATACCTACTCAGAATTTTTCTTTTGTTTCCTTTACTGCTTGCTCAATATTTATGGGAACGTAATGTGAGTTTTCTCTTGTATCAGCTTATAATATGACTTGCAGGGATGCTGTATTAATGGTATTAAAGTACTATGCTGTCTTTCTCCACTCCCATGACCTAATGACGTACTTTCTTGGACTGATAACTTTTATGAAGCGGATAATGATGGGTTCGACTGAGAAAAGCTGTTACCGAATCAACAACAATTTAACTACATCCGGCTACTAACATCCAGTACGCTACCATACAACATGAACGGTTTCACGTTGAACCTTTAAGACCATCATAACGCGGAGCTGATAATGAGTCCGAGATCACTTTAGAGAGCGTGGTCACCTAACGACTCTAGCCAGTACCATGTTGCGACTCTCTTTACTCAGTGCTGAAACACCTGAGAAAACAGCGGGAAAAACGCGGTGTGAATAATTATACTGAATTCATTATTGCCAAAATCGCCTGTCTCAAGGGTGCACATTTGACAACCACATCCGATCAATACCAGCTCACACGCTGTCTGTACTGCTAGTCTGCCACGGCAAGGGGGGGGGGGGGGGGGGGTGCGGCATGCAATAACTTTTTTTTAATTTACTGGCTATCGGGACGTGCCCATACAACCATCTCCATAGTGTAATATCAATTATGACGTTATGAGCGTGAGGACAGAAGAACACCCAGCTCCCAAGCGGAGAAAATCTCCGATTCGTCCGGGAGTCGAGCCCGGTCCCCTTCAGTTAGCAATCCGCCGCACTGACCGGGAAGCTACCGAGGCACAAAAAAGCAACATAAATCACTACATCGTCATTATATCATTACGTGTTGTCAGCGGGCAACTACGCTACTGGCCATTAAAATTGCTACACCAAGAAGAAATGCAGATGATAAACGGGTATTCATTGGACAAATATATTATACTAGAACTGACATATGACTACATTTTCACGCAATTTGGGTGCATACATCCTGAGAAATCAGTACCCAGAACAACCTCTGGCCGTAATAACGGCTTTGATACGCCTGGGCATTGAGTCAAACAGAGCTTGGATGGCGTGTACAGCTACAGCTGCCCATGCAGCTTCAACACGATACCACAGTTCATCAAAAGTACTGACTGGCGTATTGTGACGAGCCAGTTGCTCGGCCACCATTGACCAGACGTTTTCAATTGGTGAGAGATCTGGAGAATGTGCTGGTCAGGGCAGCAGTCGAACATTTTCTGTATCCACAAAGGCCCGTATAGGACCTGCAACATGCAGTCGTGCTTTATCCTGCCGAAATGTAGGGTTTCGCGGGGATAGAATGAAGGGTAGAGCCACGGGTCGTAACACATCTTAAATGTAACGTTCACTGTTCAAAGCACCGTCAATGTGAACAAGAGGTGACCGAGACGTGTAACCAATGACACCCCATACCATCACGCAGGGTGATACGCCAGTATGGCGATGACGAATACACGCTTCCAATGTGCGTTCACCGCGATGTCGCCAAACACGAATGCGATCATCATGATGCTGTAAACAGAACGTGAATTCTCCGAAAAAATGACTTTTTGCCATTCGTGCACCCAAGTTCGTCGTTGAGTACACCATTGCAGGCGCTCCTGCCTGTGATGCAGCGTGAAGGGTAACCGTAGCCATGGTCTCTGAGCTGATAGTCCATGCTGCTGCAAACGTCGCAGAACTGTTCGTGCAGATGGTTGTTGTCTTGCAAACGTCCCCATCAATTGACTCAGGGATCGAGACGTGGCTGCACGATCCGTTACAGCCATGCGGATAAGATGCCTGTCATCTCGACTGCAAGTGATACGAGGCCGCTGGGATCGAGCACGGCGTTCCGTATTACCCTCCCGAACCCACCGGATCCATATTCTGCTAACAATCATTGGATCTCGACCAACGCGAGCAGCAATGTCGCGATACGATAAACCGCAATCGCGATAGGCTACAATCCGACCTTTATCAAAGTCGGAAACGTGATGGTACGCATTTCTCCTTCTTACACGAGGCATTACAGCAACGTTTCACCAGGCAACGCCGGTCAACTGCTGTTTGTGTATGAGAAATCGGTTGGAAACTTTACTCATGTCAGCACGTTGTAGGTGTCGCAACCGGCGCGAACCTTGTGTGAATGCTCTGAAAAGCTAATCATTTGCATATGACAGCATCTTCTTCCTGTCAGTTAAATTTCGCGTCTGTAGCATGTCATCTTCGTGGTGTAGCAATTTTAATGGCCAGTAGTGTATTAACCTCTAACATTCTGGCTCTGCTAACACTGCCATAGCTGCAGTTACATAATACATCATCTGCAATGAAACTACCTATAAATGTAAGGCAGATATCACCAAATATAGCAAATTTTTTGACGTGGCAGGATACATGATCCTCACAGGCTGACATGTCGTTCTTATCCGTAGGAAGTATGGTAGACATCCAGATCAATACAAACACATGTGTGTATAAGCCGAAGAACAACAGAGAATGGAAGAAACATTGTCCAGATTAAGACATCGTCACAGCATTTGCCCGCACAGAAAATACGGAGAAACTCAATCAGGATGAGTAACCGTTGGTTTGAAACCCACTCTTTCCAAAATAACGGTTTTAGAACAGTTACATGTTTTACAGACTTTAAGCTTTCGAAATTATTGTTTGATATCTGTTTCGTAATTCTATCTCTAAGTGAGCAAAAGTTTGACTTGTTTGTGTCTTCAAGGCCTTTCTTAATTCACTAAGTCTCGAATAAAGGCCAATGAAATATGCAAATTTTCTGTTCTGTTCATCATCATCATCACTATCATCAGCCAACTGATGTCGTCTGCTAGACAAAGGCACACTCAACCTTTTACTGTGGATTACATCTTCAGCTGTACACATCTGTGAGAGAAGATTGTACTGGTTCCATTTTACTAAGTAAGATGCAATAATATGTAAAAAAGTAACACAAACTCGACTTTTGACGTAACGATCAACTGTAGGGTAAGTAAAATGGTCGGTGTACTTCAACAGAGGAGAGTAAAATAAAGATGGAAATAACAGAGGCCGTCACAGGCAAATGAAAGAGTGAATCGGCAAGGGATGTATCAAATAAATACCATAGGTTATCTATAAAAAAAGTACAGAAGAAAGGTAGATATACAGCAGAATACAACGTTAGTAGTTAACGACAAACTTTCTTAAAGCAATATTGTCACAATACCTAAAAGAAACTAGCCGATGAATTCTAAAAACCAGAGAAAGGTAAGTCAAAAATTTCACACTTGTGAACTATTTACTACAAGAGTACAAGGAGGAAGGGAACAAAACTTATCGGGATGTTGAATGATAATCAGTTTCGTTTCAAAAAAGGTAAAGGAACGAGAGAAAACATTTTGAGTATTTACTTATTCATGGAGTAAAGAAAAACCACGACACAAGCACAACATTTGTGGGCACACGAGAGAGCATTCGACGGCATAAAACAGTTTAAGAACAGGTAACGGACAAGTAATCTACAACTTTGAGACAAACACAAGACACTCAGAGTAATTAAAGATGTTCATTGAAGACTGATGAGATCGTACCTCATATGATAGGGCTCAACTTACTGGCGCTTAACACAGAAAATAGGTTGCAAATAGCCAAGTCTAAGATGAAACTAATGATAAACATTTCATATTTTGTGAACAGATGCGCACTGGTTGCATTTCTTCATTTCTGTAGAAGAAAGAGTAAATAAAATGGTGAGAGGTTATAGAATAACTAGGAATGTCTACAACAAAAGGTGTCTGTCTAAAAATTAAGAAGCAATAAAGAAGTTTATCGCAACATAGAAAACATAAATGAAACATTACGAAAGAGGCGACTGCTATTTCTTGTACACTCATACAGAATGAACAGCAACAGTTTAACCAAACAGATTTTTAAATATCTTTGAGACAGAAGTCAACAAAGCCTGGATACAAGAAGTTAGGAAAGATTTGGAAAGAAACAACATAAGTGAAAAAGATACAATAGAAAGAGAGAGTTTCAAGAGTAAAGTGTTAAAAATGGAAGGATTGCAAGGCAAGAGGGAGAAGTAGATAGGGTCAAAATGGTCCGAGGAGAGAAAAAGGTTACATAGTGAAAAGGTGAAAGAATATTGGAGGAAAAAGAAAGAATAACAAAGAAGGAAGCATTGAAATTGGTGCGTGGTCCTTAGCTGACCCAAACGAAGAAAGGAAGAAGAAGAATAACAAAGCTAATAGTAGTAATAATAAACAAAATAATAAGATCAGCAATAAATACGTAACGTTCAACTAACGAAGCAAAAGCAGACTACCAAAAGAATATTGCTACAATCTCCGGAAAGTCCTTTTACATCTCAGGAAAATGTTCTCCCATATAACAGTTTCACGCCTAAATAGGTAAAAAATTTGTCACGAGTGGGGTTTGAAAGCAGGACCTTTGATACGACGCTTGCACGCTCTACCAACTCACGCACGAGATACTCTCGAAACAATTACTGACAGATGCGATTTTCCTGTGCTCCGTAGCTCTGGTGTTACTTTTAATTACCGTTTATGCTATCTACTTACAACGCCTGGTATCGATCTGAGTGTCTGACATCTGGAAGTTTGGTTGCCAGAAACTGAGACACTAGAGAAAGAGGCCAAGCGCGAAATGCTGAATAGAGTAGCCAAGGAGATAATATTTCAGGAATCTAATGTGGAGATAGAAAGGAAAAACGGAACTCTATTAAGCGATCCAAGAGAAGTTCAGGATAAGTGGAAAGAGTATGATGAAAGTCTCCTTGAAGCTGAAGAAGAAAGGAGCAGTAAATGTAGATAAAAAAAGGGGAGACTTTATCGGAGGTAAGGCTTTGAGGGAAATGAGAAATAGCAAAGCGT
Organism: Schistocerca cancellata; assembly: GCF_023864275.1. NCBI lineage: Eukaryota > Metazoa > Arthropoda > Insecta > Orthoptera > Acrididae > Schistocerca > Schistocerca cancellata. Next base: position 1,051,451,754 of record NC_064626.1, on the reverse strand, counting down.
GTGGTGCAGGCAATATTCCAGAAATATTAAAGACTATTAGGAATAAGCGAAAAGGAACTGACCTATCTGCGCAACTACATCTACGACAAACGGGAATGGCCAGAGGACTTTCTTGTATCCATAATAGCCTCAATTCTGAGAAGTGTGTAGAACACACGACCATCGCAGACGGCAAAAGTTCTTATTTGATTCGTGAATAGAAGGCTATATGGAACGCTGGAAGAAACACTTTGTACAGTTACTGCAATTCGTGGGTTTTCCTTTTCTCCAGTAGTCTCTGTCCTTTACTGGTCCAAAAATCTGTCTCAGAACAGCATTCTCAAATTTCAGGAGTTTTCTTCCCATCTTTTAGATCGAAGTCCACATCTCTGTTCCGCATAGGACCACAGGTTGTATTACATATGGCCGTGTAGATACCAATCTTTGTGGATCTCGATAGAAGTCGGGTCTTGCGCAGCTTTCCGAATGCCTGCTTGAATTATTCGCATTGTTTCCTGGTCTGTCTCATCCTTTCACTGAGTACTGCCTCAATACATGTGAGCTCTTTTATCAAATCAAAGCTTTTACCCTCCACATCTAAAGGCTGTAACGTAATAATATTAAACACACACGCACACAACAGATACTTACATTCGTCGTATGTATCATTATTTATTTTTGATAAATTTGATTGAAATGGCCTGGGAGTCGGGACAGGTTCCATCAGACTGGACAAAAGCAGTAATCACACCAATCTTTAAACATGGAAACAGAAAAGCTTGTAACAACTACAGAGGTATCTCTTTAATCAGCGTTGTGGGTAAAATCTTCTCAGGTATTGTTGAAAGGAAAGTGCGAGTATTAGTTGAGGACCATTTGAATGAAAATCAGTGTGGGTTTAGGCCTCTTAGAGGTTGTCAGGACCAGATCTTTAGCTTACGGCGAATAATGGAGAAGTGTTATGAGTGGAACAGGGAATTGTATCTATGCTTTATAGATCTAGAAAAGGCATATGACTGGGTTCCTAGGAGGAAGTTATTGTCTGTTCTACAAGATTATGGAATAGGAGGCAAACTTTTGCAAGCAATTAAAGGTCTTTACATGGATAGTCAGGCAGCAGTTAGAGTTGACGGTAAATTGAGTTCATGGTTCAGAGTAGTTTCAGGGGTAAGACAAGGCTGCAACCTGTCTCCACTGTTGTTCATATTATTTATGGATCATATGTTGAAAACAATAGACTGGCTGGGTGAGATTAAGATATGTGAACACAAAATAAGCAGTCTTGCATATGCGGATGACTTAGTTGTGATGGCAGATTCGATTGAAAGTTTGCAAAGTAATATTTCAGAGCTAGATCAGAAATGTAAGGACTATGGTATGAAGATTAGCATCTCCAAAACGAAAGTAATGTCAGTGGGAAAGAAATATAAACGGATTGAGTGCCAAATAGGAGGAACAAAGTTAGAACAGGTGGACGGTTTCAAGTACTTAGGATGCATATTCTCACAGGATGGCAACATAGTGAAAGAACTGGAAGCGAGGTGTAGCAAAGCTAATGCAGTGAGCGCTCAGCTACGATCTACTCTCTTCTGCAAGAAGGAAGTCAGTACCAAGACTAAGTTATCTGTGCACCGTTCAATCTTTCGACCAACTTTGTTGTATGGGAGCGAAAGTTGGTGGATTCAGATTACCTTATCAACAAGGTTGAGGTTACGGATATGAAAGTAGCTAGGATGACTGCAGGTTCTAGTAGATGGGAACAATGGCAGGAGGGTGTCCAAAATGAGGAAATCAAAGAGAAACTGGGAATGAACTCTATAGACGTAGCAGTCAGGGCGAACAGGCTTAGATGGTGGGGTCATGTTACACGCATGGGAGAAGCAAGGTTACCCAAGAGACTTATGGATTCAGCAGTAGAGGGTAGGAGGAGGCGGGGCAGACCGAGGAGAAGGTACCTGAATTCGGTTAAGAATGATTTTGAAGTAATAGGTTTAACATCAGAAGAGACACCAATGTTAGCGCTGGATAGGGGATCATGGAGGAACTGTATAAGGGGGGCTATGCTCCAGACTGAACGCTGAAAGGCATAATCAGTCTTAAATGATGATGATAATGATGATGATGATGATGATGATGATAAATTTGAAGTATTTTTCAACATATATAATTATTGTAACTTAATTTCTCATTGTGGTTTCAGTCACTTAAATAGTGGAGAAATATGTCAAAGAATTTGTAGAACCTCATCCTGGTTAGGACTGATATTTGTGTAACCTTGAGCAGCGTATCAAGGATGATGTGGCAGGATGCTGCAGATTAGAGCAAGCATCGATAGCTCTGTTTTCAGTCTGTTATAATCTTCGTTTGGGTGAAGTGGTCGAATGGATAGCACCGTGTGCTTCAATAAATGTGCGGTTATTATGTGTTGCGAGGCGAGAAGAAGAATTGAGCAAATCGAATGTTGATTTTTCCTGTTGTGAACTGTAATTACCTGCCTCAAAGGACATTTGTATCAGTATAGCTGATAGAATACTAATTGCATGTAAAGGTGTATCCAGAGAAGAATAATAACGTGTAAAAATCATGTGATTTGTATAATATGTAGCCGTACACCTGGAAACTTTGAATTGAGTATACGTTTTGTTAACTTCGACCAACAAAGACAAGATATAACATTGTATATTTCAGTTTTGTAACAGGATGTAGAATCATTATTCCACTAACTTTGAACGATATATAGAGAATGAAAAAGTAGGTGAATCTTAATAATTAAAGACTACCATGATATTTCAAATCCCACTGACTAGCTCTGTGTCTGCGAATAACGCACTTGATGTTTGTGGTAAATATGTCATTGTAACAATTTGATTACCACTGCTGCCTCACAGTTACGAAATCTAGTGTGCACTGTTAAAGAGTCTATATTATAATGTACTGTTAAGAGAAATTTAAACGTTAAGCAACCTTAAGTTATGTGGTGTGTTAATAATTTTAATTAAAACTGTTGAAGTAGGAAGTTTCTATAAAAACACGATTATTACCTATGTTTGTAGCAAGTGAAGTAACTTTTACTTAACAAAAGTTCAGTTAAACGAAACTGTGGTAATGCCACATAACTTAACTGATTGTAGCAAATGTACAAGTTCAGCTTCTTTCAAAGTTCGTACAAATTTAAAAGTACACACAACTTTATAGTTCACAGTAAATACAGTAGCCCTTTTTTATTTGAAGGATGTAACTGAACAATGAAAGACTGCACAGATTATTAACCTTACTAGTAATGGATATGGATAGTTTTTTGAAGCTTATATTTATTAGTAACAGAATTGTTTTGGCTTACGTAACTAAGTTCATATAGTTTGAACATTACACACAACTGCAGTATTTAAGTTTTGAATACAAATACTAGAGTAAAAACGTTTGTTTGCTTTACGCAGTATTAAACTTTTTTAGTGGATAGAACAGCTCTCCAACCTTAAGGTCAATGCATACACACAGCACTAAATTCTGACAGAGTCAAATTTTCAACCCAAAACTCTCGCCCTATTTTCACTACGATATATCTTCGTGTCTGCTCCCTTGCCTCTTCCGTTAACTCTCTTACCAACTAAACCAAGTATTGCTCGTTCTGTGCTTGTTTTCACAAATTCCTCTCCTGCGCTAAATTGTTCATCTCAGAGTAGCACTTGCAACCTCATTCTTCGATTATTTGCTGGATGTATTCCAATTCTGTCTTCTCTCATGGTTTTTACCCTTACAACTCCCTCTAGTATCGCGTAAGTTTTTCCCTGATGTCTTAACACGTTTCCTATCATTTTGTGCCTTCTTCTGAATGGTTATCACGTACTTCTTTTCTCATCAATTCTGCGGAGAACCTACTCATTTCTTATATTATCACTACATGTAATTTTCGACACTTTTCTGTAGGAACACATCTCAAACGCTTCGATTTTTTCAGTCGGGGTTTTCTCACTATCTATGTTCATTATCGTACAATGTTGTGTTCCAAACGTACAGCCTCAGAAATTTCTTCCACAAATTAAGGTCTATGTTTCATACTAGAAGATTTCTCTTGCGCAGGAAATCCCTCATTGCCTGTGCTATTCTGCTTTTTATATCCTTCTACATTCCATTGAGCAGGTCCTGTAATTCAACTTCACTTTAAGTGAGGATAACAATGGCATCAGCGAGTCTTATCATTGATATCCTTTCACACTGAATTTTAATCCCATTCTTGAAACTTTCTTTCATGTCCGTCATTGCTGCTACGATGTTTCGATTGAACTATAGGGGCGAAGGACTGCAGCCCTGCCTTACGCCATCGTTCTTCGTCTTCTAGTTTTATTGTTCCCTCTTGATTTTTGCAAGAGTTTTACATCACCCATCTTTCCCTATAGTTTGCCGCTACTTTTCTCAGAATTCCGAACATTATCTTGCACCATTTTACATTAAAGAATGTTTTTTATAGTTCTATAAATCCTAGTAGCGAACCTCGATTTGCCTTCATTCTTGATTACATTATCCAGCGTAACGTCAGAACTGCTTCTCTGGTGCCTTTACCTTCCCTAAAGCCAAATTGACCGTCACCTAACAGATGTTCAATTTTCTTTTCCTTTCTCCTATATATTATTCTTGTCAGCAGCTTGGATAAGATTAATGTATAACGTACCGTCGGCAGCTAGGTCTATAGAGACCGAGCACAAGCTCGGATTAGGAACGAACGGGGAAGGAAATCAGCGGTACTCTTTTCGAAAGAACCACCTGTGTGGAACAAGATTGGTAAATCTCGGAAAACGTAAATCTGTGTGACCCGACGGGGATCTGCACCGTCGTCCTACCGAATGCAAAGGCAGTGTGCTAAGCACTGCACCATCTCGCTCCGTGGCAGCTTGGATGCATGAGCTGCTAAGCTGACTGAGCTTTAGTTCTCGCACTTGACAGCTCTTGCTATCTCCGGAACTGTATGAGTGATACTTTCCCAGAGGTCTAATAGTAACGACGCCAGTCTCAAACATTCTTCCCTGTAGTACACTAGATTAATACTTTAGGGGGCAATGAAAACTGGACCATTAAGCTGTAGTCACATGTGACAAGACAGCTGACGACGACGTGGACTCGAACAGGAAGTCGAACGTCACGAGTCACAGCGCTGTCGGCACACGGAACGAGCTGGTTAACGTGATTTTGCGTTCTCGGTGCCCTGCCACCTTTATTTGCCTCACAAACCACACAATTTGTTTACGAAAATGGACATGCATAAAATTCTTACGTTAACTCTATTTAAACGCACATTCCCTCGCTTGTCCATGGTGTGGTGTTCTGTCTTTAGTACACATATATAAAAACTTCAGTGTCGATGAATAAGTAAAAAAAAAAAAAAAGTATGTTGCACGTCCAGTCAGTAACGACAACAGCATATAAATGTTCTTAAAATCAAGCATGCTCACTCGTCTCAGAGAACGCACTTACATTAATATAACATCAAATATTACAGAAACTTTTTCTATTAATTTAATAAAAAAGCTGCACAATCTTTTAGGAATCACGAAAATGAAAAAATCTCTGCAAGTAGTGGGAAGAGAACTCATTACCTTATGTTTTGTAATTTAGCGTGCCTGCCTTCTACGTACGCTACACTGCAATTCTGCTACAATGACCTTGTATTCTATGTTAATGTCTTCTTAACGTTCAAATGGCTCTAAGCACTATGGGACTTAACATTTGCGGTCATCAGTCCCCTAGACTTAGAACTACTTAAACCTAACTAATCTAAGGACATCACACAAATCCATGCCCGAAGCAGGATTCGAACCTGCGACCGTAGCAGCAGCGCGGTTCCGGACTGAAGCGCCTAGGATCGCTCGGCCACAACGACCGGCTCTTCTTAAGGCTTTACTACATGGCTCTGAGCACTATGCGACTTAACTTCTGAGGACATCAGTCCCCTAGAACTTAGAACTACTTAAACCTAAGTAACCTAAGGACATCACACACATCCATGCCCGAGGCAGGATTCGAACCTGCGACCGTGGCGGTCACGCGGTTCCAAACTGAAGCGGTTAGAACCGCACGGCCCCACCGGCCGGGTAAGGCTTTACTGACCGGTATATTATTAAATAACATCTTATTATAACAAATCCTACCAAGAGCAACACTTTTTAACGAAACTTAAATGTGCCTTTTCGTTAAAAAGCGGTAGTTTCATAAAACTCGAGTTTTAAAGCGAAAATAACTAAATACGAAAATTCTTTAACCGCAAGTATGACGTTTCCCCCCATTTTATTACAACAAATCGTACCAGGACCGATTCGTTCTCGACAGATAAAATGTGGAGGTGCTTAGAAACAGCATTATTCGTAAGGAGTAAATTATAACATAAAATGCACCAAATATGGGCTTCAGGAGAACACGACAGATACAGTATGGCGTATCGCAACTTCTGCTTGTGATACAAGGAGCGTTCTTCTTTCTACGTGCCTCACGATGACTGGGTGTTTGTGTTGTCCTCATCATTTCATCATCATTGATGAAAGCGACGAGTTTGGACTGAGCAAAAGTTGGAAATTTGCACGGGCGCTGATAACCACGCAGTTGAGCGCCCCACAAACCAAACATCATCATCATCATCATCTTTGTACAATTTTCCTGATCTATATAAATGACCTGGGTGACAATCTGAACACTTCTCTTAGGTTGTACGCAGGTGATGCTGTAATTTAACGTCTAGTAAGGTCATCTGAAGACCAGTATCAGTTGCAAAGCGATTTAGAAGAGATTGTTGTATGGTGTGGCTGGTGGCAGATGATACTAAATAACGAAAAGTGTGAGGTGATCTACATGAGTTCCAAAAGAAATCCGTTGGGATTCGATAACTCGATAAATAGTACAATTCTCAAGGCTGTCAATTCAACTAAGTACCTTGGTGTTAAAATTACGAAGAATTTCAGTTGGAAAGACTACATAGATAATATTGTGGGGAAGGCGAGCCAAAGGTTGCGTTTCATTGGCAGGACACTTAGAAGATGCAACAAGTCCACTAAAGAGACAGCTTACACTACACTCGTTCGTCCTCTGTTAGAATATTGCTGCGCGGTGTGGAATCCTTACCAGGTGGGATTGACGGAGGACATCGAAAGGGTACAAAAAAGGGCAGCTCGTTTTGTATTATCACGTAGTAGGGGAGAGAGTGTGGCAGATATGATACGCGAGTTGGGATGGAAGTCATTAAAGCAAAGACGTTTTTCGTCGCGGCGAGGTCTATTTACGAAATTTCAGTCACCAACTTTCTCTTCCGAATGCGAAAATAGTTTGTTGAGCCCAACACACATAGGTAGGAATGATCATCAAAATAAAATAAGAGAAATCAGAGCTCGAACAGAAAGGTATAGGTGTTCGTTTTTCCCGCGCGCTGTTCGGGAGTGGAATGGTAGAGAGATAGTATGATTGTGGTTCGATGAACCCTCTGCCAAGCACTTAAATGTGAATTGCAGAGTAATCGTGTAGATGTAGATGTAGGTGACACCTTACCCAAGTATCGCAGAATTATTTCATGTGTCATGTGACGAAATGGTTCCTCAACGTGAAATAAAGGGAAGAGACGTTACAAAACTCGCACAGCTCCGCGTCAGCGTTAGCTTTACAACTCGGTGCTGGACGTGTCAGGTATAGCGAGCCAGTTGGGAGCGGCAGTTCATGAAGATTAGAGATCCGCGGAGGAGGCTACGGAGGAGGACAGGCGAGACACGGACAGCGCCGGGGCGTCGCATTAAAGGCAGATGAGGCGCGCAGCCCTCGGCGACCACGGCCACGACCACGCACGGTGTGGGCCCGCGCCGCGGGGCGGCCGGCCGACGTGGGCCGCGCGGGCTGCAGCCGCGCCGGCGAGTGGGCCGCGCGCCTCCCGGCCAGCCGCGCGGCCGCAGCCGCACTCAGTGCCGCCCGGGGCCGGCTGGCTCGCGCTGCGACGCGACGCGCTCTGTCCTCTGTCTGCAACCACTGTGCGCCCGTCTCGTCCACTGTGCGCCCCGTGTGTGTTCGTGCGACGCCGTGCGCCGCTCCTCGCGAAGCATTTCTTCCTACCGACAGAATGTGCAACCGAATCGGCACTGCAACCCTTTAGTTCGAGCTACAAGGTTAACTTAGCTATTTTTCTTGTGTTCACGTTTTTATTTTGTGAATGGGGGTCCAGCTAGTGTGAGTGTTTTTTGTGACGAGTTTCCGATTTAAGCTCAAGGATGTTTAAGTGCTGAAGTTAAACGTTGAACTCACGGTCGATTAGCATCAGAAGAAATTTCGTCTACGACCCTGGCTGAGTGTGGTGTCGGGGAGGGGGGCAGTTCTGAACGATTGCACTGGATGTTCGAAAAAAAGTATCACATTTTCCTACAGGAGGTAATATTCGTGAAAATCTGACGCAAACGTAGGTTGGTAAAGATCCGAAATTACAATGAAATGAACACCCTTAGCTGCTTACAGGCGTTGACATACGTCAACGGGTACAGATGAAAATGTGTGCCCCGACCGGGACGCGAACCCGGGATCTCCTGCTTACATGGCAGACGCTCTGTCCATCTGAGCCACCGAGGACACAGAGGATAGCGCGACTTTAGGGATTTATCTCTGGCACGCCTCCCGCGAAACCCACATTCTCAAAGTATTGTCCCGCACTACATTCGTAGTGCCCCCGCCCATTATACTCATTACTCGCGGCGCGTTGCCGATTCCCGTAAGAGTTCGGGCACGGTTTGTGCATTCGCACACAAGAAGAAGATGGTCAAGTGACCGGTGAGCGTTAATATATATATATATATATATATATATATATATATATATATATATATATATTCATGAGTATAATGGGCGGGGGCACTACGAATGTAGTGCGGGACAATACGTTGAGAATGTGGGTTTCGCGGGAGGTGTGCCAGAGATAAATCCCTAAAGTCGCACTATCCTCTGTGTCCTCGGTGGCTCAGATGGATAGAGCGTCTGCCATGTAAGCAGGAGATCTCGGGTTCGCGTCCCGGTCGGAGCACACATTTTCATCTGTCCCCGTTGACGTATGTCAACGCCTGTAAGCAGCTAAGGGTGTTCATTTCATTGTAATTTCATTCTAACGTGCTGCTTGGTCACCGATGGTATCTGTTCTTTCGGACATATCCGAAAGAACAGATACCATCTTAGTAAATATAACGATCCGAAAGTTCCCTATTCTAGCCCCAATCGGGCACGAGCGAGCAACATGTCATTCTATGCCATCAGATGCGGTATGGAGTGGCATGTGGTCAGGACGCCACTCTCCCTGTTGTTGTCGCGTTTCTTGTCTCCGGAACCGCTACTAATTGGTCGAGTAGCTCTTCAGGTGTGCTCAAGAGGCTATAGTTACCCCGTACCAGTCTTCCAACCAACGAAAAATCCCGGTAGTACCGGGAATTGAACCCGGTTCCACTGCCTCGCTGTCAGCTGCGGCCGGCCGGAGTGGATGAGCGGTTCTAGGCGCTACAGTCTGGAACCACGCGACCGCTACGGTCGCAGGTTCGAATCCTGCCTCGGGCTTGGATGTGTCTGATGTCCTGAGGTTAGTTTGGTTTAGGTAGTTCCTAGTCTAGGGGACTGATGACCTCAGATGTTAAGTACCATAGTGCTCAGAGCCATTTGAACCATTTGTCAGCTGCGTTGACAACTCAGCTACTGATGGGGACGAAAACCAGAAGTTCCTGTAATGATGGGAAACCAATATCTGTTGAGATGTGGGCCAATCCGTACTGTCATTCTAATCTGTCTTTTTATGTAGAAGCGGACACTATAGGCACTGCTGAATGTGGTTGCCGTGCATCCTGACACATCCTTCAAATCTTCTTCGCAATGAATCATTCACTTTTTCAAATACACAAATACACTTGGCTCCATTCGGATTGCGCCATATGCATTCGTGACCAACTCGTGTAACGTCCGCACTTTAGCGATGGCTTGGTATACATCAATCGTTTCAAATGTCCCCACAGTCACAAACCAAAAGGATTCGGATTCGGTGAACGGGTAGGCTATGCCACCGAACCTCCTCGACCAGTCCATAGCCCATGAAGCGTTGTGATGAGATAATGTCGCACAATCCGTAGAAAATGGAGTTTTCATCCGTCGCACATAACAGCAGTCGTCTTTCTGCGTTAGTAACATTCTCCAATAGCAGTGGCAATTCATTGCACAGTAATTGGTGATACAAAGCATTGTCGATCTGTTTATTGATGCGTAGGGTCCAGTGAGTCTATTACCGACAATTCCTGCCCATACAGTGGTAGCGAACCTGTCCTGATTTCATACCTCCATGACTGCTCGAGACGTTGCATCTGTCCACACCTGCCTATTTCAGTAATTTACTATACTATCTCTTACGAACCCAGCCTCACCTATAAAGAAAATGCAAGTTGTGAGCTGCGAGTATTCAACATATGTTGGTTACTGGACGTATGATTACAGGATCTTTTCTTCATTTTTGGTCAATACTACCTCCTGTAGAGATATGTCACCTTTTTTCTAAACGCCCTCTAGAAGGTTTGCCTTTACTTCGAATGATTTCTGTATTTTGTGGATTTCAAGATCATTCTCTACAGGTGGATTCAGAAGGTAGAAATACCCAGAAATCTATTTTGAAGTAATTGGACCTTTTTATATTGTTGCTCGCAGATTTCCGACCCGTAGGTGATCACCGGCAGTAGGAATTCTTAGAAAATTCGTATCTTCACTCTCATACTGGGACCACTTCTTATGAACGAATACATCCGGTAGAGTAAGCCTGGTCCTCTGTGGTGCATGCAATCGATTTCCTAAAATTAAGTCTTCATTCTCAAATCAGGCCCAATTATTTGATATTTGTTTTCCACAGTATATCGCCGCTGTTGGCTGTTATTTTAACATCACGGAGTATGCTTTCATTAGTGAAAAGGATAGCTTGAGACTTAGCCACATATACAGTGATTTTGTTGAGAAATTTCCATCATGGAATATCGTCCAGATGTTTGTAAAGTTTTCGTGCAATGTATTTTAAACTGGAGCTGCTTCCATGGGTTGCTGTGCAGTCGGCAAATAAGGACGATTGAACTCCTGCCTGTTGTGGACTATCGTCGGTGTAGGTAGAACAGAGTAAAGGACCAATGACTGGCCCTTGAGGAGCCCCTGCAACTATACTGCGTTGCTGGCTCTTGTTGCCTTTTATGACAACTGTCTGTTGCACACGGAGGAGAACATAACTGAGTCTTATGTGCCAAACCTCATCGAATGCCTTTTCGTTGTCCAGTAGAACAGCCCAGTACTATGCTCATTTTATCTTGCTGCTCGACTAGTCGAAGAGTTCTGTTAATGGTGCTGTGATCTACACGAAACCCAAGCGATCGTTGTAAGGTGATTTATATGGTATTCAGAACATCTTGAAGAACAAGTAGGATAATTAAGGATTCTGCCGCAACAACATGGTAGGGAAATCAGTTGATAATTTTTTTTTTGGAAACAATGAGTCCTTTGATGGTTTCGATAACTTGAAGACTTTTACAAGTTTGCATGAATTCCGGATGTGAAGTTCCTTTTAAACAGGCATTGTAGATACTAGCAGTTCTTGCTGAGCACAGTTATTTTCTTTAAAGTGCTGCATATCTCACTGCAATCTCTATGGACGCGGGGAGTAGCTGCATTCGACATTTCTCACGTTCGTTCGGGAATTCCGTGCACGAATGGCCCTACCGTCTATTACCCAATCTCGCTCCGCGGCCCGCTGCAGGATCATGGCGCATGAACGTGAGTCTGAAGAAAATGTGAAAACGAAGCTACATTCCGAATGATATGCCTTGAGTGTGGAAGAGAGTGCTATAGTAGTCTTGCCTGTTATAGTTTCGGTTCGACGACTGGTTTGGAACAGCTCTCCATTCGAGTTTATCCTGTGCAAGTCTCTACATTTCTACATCTCTGCTACCTACGCCCGTTTTAACTTGCTTAGCGTATTCCAAGCCGAGGTCTCTCTACTACTTTTACTCTCCACGCTTTTCCCCATTACGAAATTGTCACCTTGATGTCATAGGTTGTGTCCTATTTTTTCTTCTTTTATTCAAATTGTGACATAAACTCCTTTTTTGTCTTTCAGTTCGATTCAATATCAACTCATAAATTACTTGATCCTCCTGTCTAATCTTCAGCATTCTTCTGTAACACCACATTTCAAAATCTTATATTCTCTTCTAGTGTGAACTGTTTATCCTCTACGTTACACATCCGTACAAGAATATACTTCAGACAAGTACCTTCAGGAAAGACTTCCTAACACTTAAACTTACATTGGACCTTAACAGCATCTCTTTATTTCAGGCATGCTTTTCTTTCTATATAGTCTCTTTAGTCAATACGGTTTGTTGTTGTCCATATAGAAAAAGTAATCTTCTACTTTTAGTGTCTGATTACATATTCTGTTTCACCCAGAAACGACTGGTTTAACGGGTCTGAATTACATTATCCTTGTTTTACTTTTGTTGATGTTAATCTTATAACTTCTTTTCAAGACACTATCAGTTCCCTTTGCGGTTAAACAGGATGCAAGTCATTTTGCTCACAGGTAGGGCGGCAGGTGTTCTTATCCCATACAGTTCCCTACGACGCATCTAAAAACACATGTATCCAAACACGCCGGAGTGTAATTTCTGAATTATTACCACTGAACGTTGCTGTAACTAAAAAGTGCGTAGAAATGCGAGTCACAGACCAACGCCGATTTACATTAGTGTCAGGGGTCGACTTCGTGCTTAATGTCAGGAGATTGTAGATGTGGTTCGAAATTTGGACGGCTTGACATCTCCAGCATTCTGCTTTATCTTAAAGTTCGTCTCGTAACGTGGAGACAGGGCGATGAAATACGATTTCCCGCAGTGGTGAGACTGTGGGCGTGAATTTCTGTTCATGTATATGAGGTATGTGCAATTTCTGTTCGTGCGCGTGACTTATGTCGAACGAGATGGATGTCGAAAATGGTGTTGCCTATTCTAAGTGCACACTTTGCGCGCCACGATTAGACATTGAAATGTATGTTCTTTACAACTCGCTCCTCTCCAAAGAATAAAAATTAGAAATTTAATAACCCACTTGCTGAAGCATTGCTTGATTTAGAAGTTTTGAAATGGTTTCTTGCTGTCAGATTTTTTTCTTGAGTGCTAACACTCTGTAAGCACTGGCTTGAGTGTTAGCACCCAAGAAGTTTGTAAATTTGAACTAAGAAGGCAGATCATGTTTAAAAAAATATCAACTTGATGTTTTATTTGGAGATCGTTTATCATTACAAAGGCTAGTAGCTATTTTATTTTTCTGTAAAGTTTTTAACTCTTTTCAAATTTTAATTGTGCACAACAAAGCTTTTTATCTTATGAATGATTAGACAGTATCAACAGGACTAAATGTGCACAGACTAAATTCATTTGAGTGTGGTTCCATCAACTGATGAGAATATCACAATTAAACACCACGCAACAAAAGCATAGTTACTACGGTTCCAACAGCGCAGCTTTCCTCCACTTAGTATGGCGAGTAAAATGTCCAAGTTGGAGACCTCTGCATTCTTCCTGAGTAGCCATGCTGTATTTCGGTCATATTTTTTATGCTGAAAACGCTCTGTGCGACGTCCTAAATGCATTGAGCTAGATGGGTGTGCACCGAAACTTTTAGGAATATTCCGATGTATGTGATTCGAATTGCATACGCCTTGAGCCCCTACTGAAAAGGTCAGAAACCAAAACAAAGCTCTGTACTGTCGGAGTGTGTAATAATAACATTCTCAACCATTTGAAAGAAGGAAATTCTAATTTAACACTTAACATGCCCCGCAGTGAAACGTTTCGCAAAAGGAAATTGCCCTAGATAGTAGCCACAGAATAGATCCCACCTATATCTCAGACGTTTATCTGTCAAAATTGTGTATCTCTGTTGCTGGTACATGTTCGTAATGTTAACTACCCACCTTCCATTTGTTTGTATTTGTCATGTTATAGGCCGTGAACAGCAGCGAGCGAGCATATTACTGTTAATAATAAAGTTTACTGAAGTTAAATGAACACGTAAATTGTTTAATTGCTAAACTTATTACGACTGAGAAGACATTTTCAGTAGCTCTTAGATACTTCTTGGCCGATGCCTAAGTCATAACGCGCGGAGGGTTGCCATTTACGTGAAGCTCTTACTAGAACGAGATTACCCACATGTAATGACGTAGCCGTCAGCCAAGAAGTATCTATGAGCTACTGAAAATGTCTCATCTGCCAAAACCGATTTAGCCATTAAAGAATTTAAGTGAGTATTTGTCTGAAATAAACTTTCTTGCTATTTCGTTGTGTTGCTCTTTTGAAATCTCGTGGAATCTTGCGAAGTACTTTCCAACAAATTGCCTGGGTACGATGTTTCACATTCCTCCAGTTAATTATCATGGGTCGTAATTTTGATTTCCACTCCAGTTTGTTCCTTGATCAATTTTCTAGTTTTCCAGTGTCTCTTAGTTATTGAGATGCATCTTGCCAATGCTTACTTAGTAAACTTATGGTTTGGGATAGTTTTCATATTGAAAGTCTAAGTCTTACTGCTCTCAGCCGAAATGGTTATTCACGCCATCGCACTGACTAAACATTCCGTTACACACATCGGAAGTTTAGTTTTGAAAACTTTTTGTAGTCTAGCAAAAGCAATCAAGACCATTACTATTCTTGTGTTTATGTGTTTGCAGTCCATCAGATCGTTGATTTAATCTGCTCCGAATTAAATAAAATTCCACCATCAGGTTTCGTGGTGTTATACTAATTTTGTTGGTTTCTATTTTCTCTGCTGCTTTCAAAGCTCTTCCATCATTTGTTACAGTTTATTTGCCCTAGAGACAAACGGTGTAACGTTATCGCTAAAACGATGTTCCCCTAACACATATTACTTCTTAGTTTTTCTAGTTCAGTGACTAAGAACTTCTTCTAGTGCTGCCGAGAATGGTTTGGATGACATAGCATCTACTTACGTTGTTTTTCTGTCAACACTCAACTGCTTACTACTGCGAAGGCGCCTACTACAAGGTGTGGCAGTTACGTATACACCCTTCAATATACTAATGTACTGATTTTACTATTTTCTAAAGGTCTACCAGTACGGATATAATTTAAATAGCATGAAGCATAGGCAGAACAGTAATTCATACTCATTACTTCGTTCTGTTATACCGATAACTTCTCGAGCCTCCTTGTTGCTTTGTCTGATTAAAATTCACTGCTTTTTCTTAGTGGTTAACGTTAAAAGCTGAGGGGGCAGTAGAGTTTCTTCCAGAAGTTACGCAATTACAGCATTGTTCCAATTTTATTGGAATTTTCTCCTTCCGCAGATCTCCTGTAAATAATTTTGTAAGTTCCTTTTCTATTATTTTTCCTCCAGTTTTAGTCGTATCTATTAACTCATTGTTTCCAGGCACTTTTTCTTTCTCCTTATTTCTTCTTCTTACTTACTTCTTCTTCTTACTTATCTCGCATTACTTCCGAAATATTGTTATTTTCTCTATTAACTTGTTTCTTTTCTGGTCCCTCTCTTGAACTATCAAACATTTTTAAAAAATACAATATTTCCGTGGTTTTCCCCGTTGTCAGTAACTGTGCTATTTGTCATTTTCACTGATAAAACTTAGTGTCTACTCAGAATAAATGTTCGTTTTTTCCCCTACGTGTACTATTTTCAATTATTTCTCTTACCAAATTTTGTTATATCTCGTCGTATACTTTCGAAGACAGACCCAAACAGTTTCTTTTAGTTCACTATACGCTATCATGTACCCGTTGTTATTTTCTTGAAATTCTCATCAGTTCTTTAATAGTTGCCTTCTTCCACACGACATTTTCTTTTCCTTAGCTGTGTCTGTGCTTGCATATGCTCTTACTATACGGCTAAGTACCTAAATACTCCGTTCGCGTACGTATAATCTTCGCTTCCCAAAATGTTGTTTTTCTCTTCTCATTATATCACCTCAGTCCTAAATGAATTCTTGTAATTTGAATTTGGTTCTTATTTCCTGCCTTTGCTCCCTTAAAAATCTTAATTACTTTAACAAATCAGTAAGGTGAAAAATTTAATGTTATTAACAACACTTGCCACTTAGCATGCAATAACTAGTAGAAAAACTTGTTTTAGTACCTTAAACGTTTTGTTAGTATTTTAGGTTAACGATTTAAGTGAGACAATCCATACATGTTTTGCCATCAAGTACTTATCTTTTCTTGTTTTCATGCACCTGCTTCACTTATGATCTTTTTTTTTTTTTACTGGTAGTGTTCTTTGTCAGGACGCTACAGATTCCTCACCTTTTTTCCAAAGGTAATTTAGTCTAGTAAATATACCATATTTCGACATAATATAGACACATTCTCATAAAACAGCACAGAAAAATGTCGTTTCTAAGCGGCAAATTATGTAAGTTTTACGTATTATTGTCAAAGTAATTAGATCTTTTTTCTTTTACAGAGCACAGATACAGTATTATCTGTAACAGAAGTTTGTTCACCATCATCTTCTTCTTGTTCTTCTTCGTGATCTTTACTGGCATTATCATCTAGACGGCTTCGCTGCCCTGCTGTTTTTGTGTCATTCTCAACAATCTCTTTTGTTTTACTCTCTTCAGCATGTAATACATAGGAACATAGTCATTTGCCCTTTTCCCAGGTTCGGTGAATGGATGCTCAAATCTAGCAATTACACTTCATGAGGAACCTATCTCACATCCGCAGGTGACTCACAGGTTACAAGATTTTTTTTAAAAATGATTGGTTTGAAAGTGCTCCTGCTGCAGGCTTCTCCTTCTTTTTGTGTCTTGAAACATCTGCAGACGCACCCGAAATCTTGAAAAAATCGTTCACTATTGCGTGTGACTTCGAAACAAACTTTCATTCATTGAAAATATATAAAATAGCGAGGGATTACGATTTATCTTTTCTTCCACTATCAAAACTCTTATTTCTTTCATTACTGCTGTTACCCTTATTTATGGAAATACTGTATTTTCTAATGTCGCTGTTACTCTTGTCATAAAATATATCATTCTTTGGATAGCTAAATTACAAAACTCAGTTTATGGCACTTTAATTGACGATGGAAATAATATTTAGCAAATGGAACAAGTCCTGTTGTCCATCTTCAGTCTTATTAATATCAGTTTATCGTCTGAATTCTGTGAATTAATGGCTTTTCGGCTTTCTGTGGTGTGCAGTTATTCAGAAATCTATTTCGTCTCTTCAACCCTTGCCAAAGGATATCGTTAGTACAAATGTCAATTCTACACTTGGTTTTCTGCAGTTTTGACGCAAGTCTTTTTCCTATTGTTTTCCGTCATTTTATCGGAGTTTCCAACTGAAGATATAGGATTAGCAGTGATCAGTTGTTGCGATAGCTCCATCCCTTCAACAATCCCGTGCGAATCCTTTACGCTTAAGACGCTGGATTGTTGTCGGGGAGTAGCAGCTTTGGAATCGCCGTTCCATCTTCTGGACTTAGGTTTTACATGGTTTCTCGTAATCGCATAAGGAGGATTTCAGGGCAGATCATTTGAAAAGTGGATTGCCCCAACCTTGTCGTATTCCAGTTTGTGATGCATCACTATTGATCCCCTCCTTTTCTTCGTATGTGGGACTCCAGTGTTCAAATCGCTCAATGTCTTCTAGAAAACTTTGTCCTACTGAGCTAGAGCATAGACTCGAATGACTCCGATGTCTACGACACGTTAAATTCACACCTTCGTCTATACTCTCCGAGCTGCCTTATAGTGTTTGGCGCAAAGTACTTCGTCTAACACTGTCGCTTCTCCCCTTTAGTGGCAGCATCCAGTCGCGAATGGTGCTCGGAAAATTATTGTTGGTAACACGCGATGTCAGCTCGAATCTCTGTAATTTTATCTGCATGACCTTTTCGCTAGATATACGCCGCAGGAAGCAATATATTGCTTGCTTGACTCTTCTAGGAAAGTGCGCTCCTGGAACTTTAATAACAGTAGACCAGCCCGTGTTGCATACAAGCTCTTTCGTAGCTTCTGCCACTGGAGTTGGATGAGTAACTTCGTGACATTTTTGGGTTTAATAAACGAACCTGTAACAAACCGCGCTGTTCTTCTATGGTTATTTTCTATCTGCTCTATCTGCTAAGGAACCCAGATTGACGAGCAGTACTCGTGTATTGGTGGCATTAACCTTTTGTGAGTTAGCTCCTTCGTGTGTGTCCTGCACCTCCTGAGGATTCATCTAATGAATCTCATCTTGGAGTTTTCCTTTCCTACGAATAGTTTTACGTAAGGTGTTCAAAAATTCTACAGCAGACAGAGGACATTAATACAGGCTTGTAGTTGCGTGCGCGTGTTGGCTGTTTATTTTTCCTGCCACTTGGAACTTTTCGTTCCTCCAGTAATCTACGGCAGAAAGCTACAAAAAGAGGAGAAAGTTGCTTCCTGTCTTCCAAATTCAATATTTTCAACAGATCACATGATCGGTAACTTTTCATAGCCTACGAAAGGTATTCTTGTTTCCGTACTGAGCTCTTCAAGCTATTAGTTATGTTAAAATATTTTATACTTGAGCGGTCCGCTCTGAAATAACGTTGCTCTTCTGCCAGACGTGTTTCAATAAATATTTTGATTCGGTGGTTTATTATTTCGGAGGTAATTTAGTAAATTCAGTTAGAACTAACCGTAAAACGATTGGATAAATTGATCATCGTTACGTACAAAAAAAATAGGAAAATTAATGCTTACGATTTCTCTGAGAACGATTCATTAGTTATAAAGGTTAGTTGTAGCAGAATGGGGTTTTGAAATGGTTAACGAATGACTGAAGAAATCGCTCAGCATTCGTCTAAAATAAGCAGTGAAAACTACGATGAATTTAAATCAGAGTTATGAAGTTAGACAGGCACTACTTTTCAATGCGAGAGGAAGCTAAATTTAGAACACTGACAAAAGTTCAATAAAATATTTATATTGCGGAAAAATATTACTTAGTTCTGTTCAAAAAGAAGAATAAAAGCCCAGTATGAAATGGAAAACGATTTTTAGACATTATAAACTCCTTAAAATTCCCTATTAACCGGATCAATGGAAAAATACATTCACTAACATAATCCTCTTTTAATGGAATTAAGTATTGAGAATTTCTGACACATTTCTTTTGTTTTGCAACTGCATACACAAATTAGAGAAATAATCACAGCAGCGTTTACTCGGAACACTTTGATGTTCGATAAACTGTTGTATGATCTCGTTTCAGTTGGCAACTTTTCTGATCTATTAAACTATTAAAATGTTCAAAGTCTTATATTAAACAATTCTGTAAAATCTTGCATGCTTTCTGCTTTTCATACATTAAGACTGTATAAGCGTATAGTTTTGCAATCGGAGCTACTTTCTATAAAATTCTATTGAACTGTATTTCTGTCACTTCAATAGAAGTGGAAATTAAGAGAGGTGCATCTGCAGCTAATGCGGCATTACAAACCTGTCTTTCTTTAATTAGATGTAGATCCACACCTATCGAAATTTGCAGCAGCAGTTTTACTTCTTCCCTGTAATTCATGTACATCACAGATAAATCATTTATTTTTTACTGAATTTAGACTGTTAGGCGAGAACATACGTATTTTCATTTTATGTACACATCCATTTCTGTGTCGATACTAATTAACAAGTACACTTACTATCTTTCCGTTTCTTAGTGATCAGTATCTATAAGCATTGAGTTCAGATCTCAGTGTTATTTTCTCTTGGTTAAATTTATTTATTATCGATTCTGTAAAATTTTTATACTCCGTTGTTGATTGCCTGAACGTAACATCTTGCTGTGAGCAAGACGTTTCTGCCAGTCGTATGTGTCTGTACCCACTGAATGCTAGCCTCTGCAAAATATTTTCTAATGTTTGACCACATCTCATGTATTTCACTGTATTAGAGACACGTTAGCCAATGTCTATAACGCCGTAATTACACTTCGTTGAATAGACTCTTAAAGTTCAAAATTAATTCCCTTTGTGATAATACATTTCAAAATTATCGTTACAGAAAAGATATTTTATTCCAAAATTAAAAACGGCTGATATCATGTGTTGGGTCTATATTATTCCTGCGTTTCATAAATGAGTTATAATATTTAATGTTTCTGACGATTGTCTGGAGAAATAACTATGTTGTTCTTCATTCCTTTAAAATGTAATATTTACAATCGACTATGTTAGTCAGCAGTTACTTCATGTTGTTGTTCTTGCTTTGACGAAGCATTCTTTGTTATTGCGACCGTTTCCTGCTTGTTGGGTCTTGGAATATCTCGTTTAGTTTCTACCACACTGGCTCATTTTTTATTTCAAGACATTGACTCATTTATTCTATTTCATGTGATTACGTAGTGCAGAATTATACTGGTACTTTTTTTTCAAGAAGTTCTTTCAGTTTATTTATACAGTAGCAATCTTTTGTTAAAGGATGCAGCGATTTTCTCACTTTTAATGTAAAGCCCACATCAGGTCGGATTCTGTATTTTTCTTTCTCTGCTGTAATATCTTTCTCGAGATTTTCATCTTCCTTTTTTTCTGTGTTCTCCATTTGCCCTTTGCAGTTCGGTGACAAACATTTGATTGCTCTCAAACATTCTGACTTCATTACAATGTCCTATTTTCTGACGTTGATAGGACTTACCGACGCTTCTGTATTAGTGGTATGCCGTTTCGTCTTCTCTTAGCCAGTACTAGTAACTGTGTTGACATAACACACTCCTTAACTTACTTAAGCCTGTGTACCCCGTTACTTATCATGTGTTTGTTTTGTGTTGCCCACGATCGGTCATTTTTTTATCCAATATCACGTCACGTCTAAAACCATGTTTTTGTTTTTATTGTATTGTTATCATTTTCTGTAACAGTAAACTAAGAGATTAAGATTTCGCCAGTAGGTTATCTCCCGCAGTTTGAATGTATTACGCATGTGTTTTGTATATTAACGTTGTTTGCTAAAAGCTCCTTATGGGCACGTCAGTCGTATTTTAATACCTCAAACAATTAAGAGGCAAAATAGCATTATTTTAACAGAGCATGGCAGGATACGTATATAATAAGCAATGTAATCACAATTCTAAATTTTGTGAGGTATTAATGGTACTACCAGTCAGTTATCAGCTGTAAGATCGGTATGAGGAAAACGGGTTCTTACCTTAACATCCAAAAACAGGCGTTTAATAAAGCTAATCCCATACACAATTCGCCTTTGCGGGTGTTTCATTTAGAAGTATAACTAAGGAGCGAAGATCTCTTTCACTTCGAAATTAGACGACACAAGAGCTCTAAAAGAAACGTATTGGCGCAGGTACAAGAGCATGTACACATCCAATAATTAGCTTACACTAGTTTCCATTACCCTTTGAGGTCTGTTGGTGGTTTATGCCCATCCCCAAACTTCTTCCGGCTTTCAGCTATAGCTACTCATATTTCTCCATCATGTATTCTGATGTCACCCTTCCGCATCCCATGAAGTCGACACCTAGGTTATTTCTTATGTAATGCAATTCGACACAGCTTCATTTTATTATCAGCCATAATTAAGTCTTCCTGTCCAGTGCCTGTCGCTAATTCATCTACTTGTTTTTTAGTCTGTCCTAGTAATTTCTGTCATGCGTCTCTGTAATTTTTCACTATTCAACCATCATCTTTTTTATATTTTTCGCACTGCAAGCCCGAATTTCGTGGCCGAAAGTGACAACTGGCACTAATTGTAAACTTCAGGTGTCAGACACGTCAGAAGTTCACTTTTCAAAATTGTATTTAATTTGCTAGAGACATTTATTACCATTTGTGCTACTTTATTCATTTCTTTTGTTGTTCGTCCAGGCGATTATCTTGACAAAGACAAAAACTCATCAACTGATTCTTAGTCTTAGTTTATAATTTGTATTATTTTCTTTCCAAAGTTTTTACAGTACCCTATTTTTCGGTCATATTTCAGACTTTCTCAACACATTTCTTCCAGTAACTGCTCAAATTAAGAACTGGACAGCTAACTGACGAGTCAGAGACAATTTACCGGCGTCACTTACCCCAGAAAGTAATATATACTTGGTGAGTCCTAATGCCTCTGTAAAATTTTGAGAGGCCGATCAGGACTGTTTGTCGAATGTTTTGATAAAGGAACAGTCTGTGTCAAGGGTATTATTAGTGAGATTCGTTTTGTTGTTACCACAGTTACCGTGTCAATATTCCATACCTGTACGTCACTGTAAATGTGCATAATACAGAATGATCGTAGAGTTGTTAGTGGTGAGTATTTTCTTCTTCTTCATTTCTTTTTCTTTGTAGATTAGTCTGCGACAAATGCTGTTTGTTGTTTGTATCTTCCTCAGAGGAGCTTACATCCTTTTTTTTTCATTTAGAAGCTTAATTAATTGTTTTATCTTGGTTTACATCCATGTACCCCGTGGAAATGTTTATACAGTTCCTGTTTTTACATAATCCAGAAAAGGTTCTACTTTTTCTTCTCTACTACTACGACTTCGATTCCTTTTACCGGTTTACATCCCAAACGTGCTTCGTAAAATATTCAGTTTCGCCGCTTGCATCCCAATACTTCTTGATTTCTACCCCTCCTTCGCATGAGAAGAGGAGCTTTCACTGTTTCTAAAAACTGATTTCTTACTATTTCTGGGAATACTACCGCTTATTTTATTTAAAAAAACTGTTAAGTTTTTCGTTCAAGTATACCCCTTACCGCCTGTATTATACCCTCAAAAGTATTTAAAATATTACACTTGTTCTGAAAAGCTGTCAAACATTTCTGTTGTGACCAGTTTATTTAAAAACCGTTACCTTTTACGTGTTGGCAGAAAATTTCAAATCATATTCTCTCTTTTTCTGTGTGAAAAGGTAGCTACATATTAACAGATCCGTTGACTGTGCTGCAGAAAAGATATGTCTTCAGAGAGAGCATGATATTTAAAGAAATATTTGTATATACGTAAAGCATGTCATGCACGCTTGCAGTGTTGGCGAAAGTCTCTGATCTCGTCTGGATCATCGAACGTGGTAGCGCTGCCTTCCATGTTTTCCGTTATTTTGTTAAAGTAAATGTAAGGATGGTTACTTTGAAAATGGTGCGGGTGAGTTCATTCCCTAACATTGTTCTGTCCGAGACGGTTTTCCGTCTTTAATGACGTCGTCGTCTATGTGAAACTGAATCATTATCTTCCCTGTTTCTTGTTTGCCCTTCTGTATCCTTAAGTTGTGGGATCGTGTTCTGTTGATTTTTAGTTCGGCTCTCAACAAACTTTTGATTCAACACGGAACTCTGTAACGTACCAGCATTTTAACTTTATAGATAATTCTTAGTGGTTTAAGCCCATTTGTTACACAGCAGACTTCATTTGCACCTAGATAACTTTCTTCCACAGAGAAGAACCATTAAACACGTATCTCATCCAGCTACCTCACCTTACATTGTGATGGATCAAGCTACTCTCAGTTCATTACAGACCGTATGGGTATCTCCTGAAAACGTATAACATACAACTGGGAATGTTAATGTAAAGTGGGCCCTAACTTATAGCCATCATTTATACAGTGATCATGTGCGTCCAATCTACATAACGTGCAGATGTGTGTGTATACGCTACACTTAATAGCAAACACAAGAACGCCACTGACTGGAAATTAGAAGCATATTAACGCAACATTTTAAGAGCGGCGACTTGATTTTAATTCATGCGGTCACAGTTTGCACTGCTTGTTGGAGTACCTTTTGAAGCTGAAACTACAGGAGATCAAAGGACTTAACTACGCAGTTACTTGCGCAAGACATCCGGAGAGCAAATTATAATTAAATATTGTTGTATTCATAGAGCTGCGTGATTTAGGATTACGAAAACATGGGATAGATGGTGAGCAAGACTTAAATAAATCTCGAAGAAAATCCCACGTGCACGAAATCTGTTTCAGTTGGTAAAATTTTACAAATAAGAGTAACATACAAGGAGCACTCACGAAATAACAGTATACCAAATCCACCTTGAGAATTGCGAAAGTCGACTAGCAATGGAGATATTAAGAAACAAAAGTGTACTTTATTCATGAAACACTGGTGCAATGATCATAAAAACTATTATGCTCACTATTCACATACATCAGTTCCACAAAGAAAGACATTCATCCCGTTACATTTTTCAATACACTCGAAGATAATCCTTGACAAATAGGTACTAATACATTTCACTTACTTCCGACTGAGAGAGGGAATTGATCGATATACAAGACTGGATAATAATACACTTGGTTGATATACTCGCCCACATGGGAACACAAATCATCGAGTTCCAAACACGTAAGCTCTCAATCAAACGAGTGAATTTATGATGCGTGAAAGAATCACGGGAAGAAGAATTACTTGTAAGTTTATACAGATAATTACAATAGAAATGCATTCCCTAAGCGTAAGAAGATCGTGCGATCTCACCAATTAAAAAAGCGTGCAGCTGTTATAGATCTACGTCTGCCCGGTTCAGGAATTACACCGTGGGTGCCAATAGCCTACATAAACAACACAGACTGGTCAAGTCGCCGCCGTGTTTGAAGGCAACTGAAAACTTAGCCGCCATGTTATGCAGCGTCATGTTAAGCGATATAATCGTCTGCTAACAAGGAATCGTGTGGTTTGCTTGTCATACAATAAGATTTGCTACTGCCAATCGATATTTTTTCTTCATTTATTGGCCGCAAGACGCGTTCAGGGAAATAATTCACAAATATAAAGTGCATTTTCCGTATACTACGGCACTAAAACGTTATTCTGCGTTATTCTGGTGACATTAATGTAAATGCGTGCATTTCTGCAATTACCGATGTATCTTTTACTTTAACCCTGCAGATTCTAGCGAATTTCTGTACAACTCTTACTTACACACGCTAGAAGTTCTGTCTTACACATCTATCACAGAAATATATTTATATAAGTCGTTGGTATTAACAGATAAAGCATACGGTTGGAGTTGTAAATAAACATTTTAATATGCAGTTCTAAAGCTTAATTCTCATTGCTGTTCTGGATAATTCCAGATATATGGGCTAGATTTCTTTTTTCTAGCGTCATGTTTTTGAGTCTTTCAGCAGTTTTAATTGCAGATAAGACTGTATAGTTTCATCTGATATTGCGTTAGGATTATTGTTTTTCGCAAAAGAGCATTTACCAGAGTCCCCAAGCTGAGAAGAGCGTGTACAGCTATACTGAGTAGGCCGCTACTTGTTCCCGCCTTATGTTGGTTACCATTGTTGCGTTAGCTCGTTGTTTTTCGTAGGAATTCCGTATAAAAAACAATGAAGACTACCATGGAGTTTATATACGTGCATATACGATGTGTCTATTGTAGTTACCGTTTAACACGTAATTTTACACTGAACAGGCCACATTAAGAAACACTAAATGCAGTACGGAGTTGCACCTTAATACAATCACCTGCCTGACATTCCATATGAGAAATAAGATCTAGAAAATACGATGTAGAAATTTGGTAAATAAGGCTGTTACGTATAAGAAATGTTACATGTGAAAACATGCTGGTACCTAGCTAAAGTTTCGGTATCCTAACTGTACCATTACTCCGGTTAATACAATCGTACACTCAACATACACTGAGACCGTTTTACGATCAATAGAATACTTTTAGTTTGTACTTCAATAGCAAAAACACATGATTTTCCAGCATCTGTAGCGTCTGTCCAGCTGAAATGTTCGGTGTGCCTGACGTTACAAAATATGGTGATCAGTGTTGCTTGTTGCGGCCACCAAGGACGCTGTAACTCACAGGTAGCCTCTCTTTGTTGATTATATACCTCTTTGGTGGGTGCTAAAGCGAAAGCTGGTTCTCCAAAACTTTCTCCGGCCGAAACGTGATTGGCTGCCACTCCAAAGAGCTCCACGAGATATTTCTATCGCCCTGCCGCTCAAAGACAGTCGCCAAGGTGTACCATGAATCGATTCACGCACGTATCTATGGAAGTTTTATCGTGTATACCTGTTGTGTACACAGTTCCGCGTAGTCAGCGCGTACATAACTTTCCCACTAGAGCGCGCCCCGCTATGCACAACAGTGCAGGCGCAGCGCTCGTCCGTCTCCGCACTACGAGAAGGCGCTGCCATAGAGACGGTCCAAATTCTGCTTCCACCGATCCGCGTATTAAAATGTAACGCAGACACTGAGATTGCTGCTAACGTAGAACCTTTTCTCCTTGCGGATCACACTCGCCCAGTGATGCATGAACGCGCAAGGTATTATAACAAGTGTACAGACTTCCGATTAGTCAGTCTGCATTTGTCTGCACCAGTCTGCACCAGTCTGTACCAGTCTACATTTGTCTGTACCAGTCTATAGTCAAGTTTCAGTCTGCGCCTAATAAGACTACCATATTCCTGTACATAGCCATGAAGATAAATGTATAGACACTTTGTCAAGTATCAGAGATATGTGAGAATAAGATTAACGTACCAAGACCAAAAACCTTCAATTTGTCAATTGTAAATAGCATGCAGAACCAAGTTAAGTAATTTTTATGCTTGTTATTATTTTAATAAATGTGTGTGAAAATTAATCAAGATCTGTTTAAAGTTGGTCACCGTCAATCTGCTACTCTAAGCGTGCAAGTGGCATTTCTATCGTCTGACCTAACAGCAGAAGGTAAACACGCCACGAGAAGACCACGAGACATATTGCTGACACTCGCCTACTTCGTTAGAGCGACAAGTCAAATAATCTGATGGTGTGTGTACTGTAGGTCTTACAGTATGCACACCACAGTACCAAATTACACGAAGTAATGAAACGAGGCGAAATGGCAACCACGTTTCAGCTCCTGGGAGTCAACTTGATATCGTGATTTCTTAAACTCCAGTCTAATTCCATCTTGCAAGAAATAAACAGCTTCGGTGCTGTCTACTACCGTCTGTGACTTCTACTGCATGTTAGGAAAAGATGTGGCCCAAGTATGGAGCCCTATGAAATTCAAACAGTTCTCCAATTAGATGGAGAGGATGACGATTATGTTTATGAAGACATAATGATAATGATGATGATGAAGTGGCAAGAACCCAAAATAATTGTGGAAGTTGAGAGGTATCGCAAGATCCCGTATTGGTATGTTGAGACGCGGTCCTCGGGCTGTGTGTAGGAAATGCCTGATTATTCAGTCCCGCTGAGAGGAACAGGTTTGGGAAGGGTGCGCCGCTGTGGCGCCGGGCGCCGGGCGCCTCCCGCTTCCCGTCTGCTGTCCTTTGGCCCCCTCTCGTGTCCCTCCGAGTCCCGTTTACTCTGCGGCGACCTACGCTACTCCGCCAGGCCGACACACGCTCTTAGCTTATACAAACATACCGCCCGGCCACGACTCGCCACCGGGCACGAAGACGAGAGCTCATTTGCAATACAACCTCCTGCATGCGTCACGCTCAGACGACATCCTACTTCCATTTACACTCACTTTCTGTTCAAACATCTTCTAAGCGTAATATTCAATTATTTACTTGTAAAGGTTTTCGCATCTACGGTAACCGGGGAAAAGTTTGCGAAGCATGGCAACTTTGCCACTATTTAAATATGATTATAATTGGCACGCTACCAGGTTTCTTAATCATCCAATAGGGACGCCAGTTAGGGATGGGAGAAATCGACCGAATAAAACCAAACCGGTTTTTTAGTTCTGAATAACCGGCATTTTTCGGTATTTATTTGGTGCTGAAATTTTTCGTTTCCAAAAACAAAACAAAAAAAATCTTCCTGACGGATTAAAACTGTGTGCCGGTCTGAGACTCGAACTCGGAACCTTTGCCTTTTGCAGGCAAGCGTTCTACCAACTTCCTTTTTTTTTATCGTTGTGTTTGGTCGTTGCGGATGTCACATGACATCCTTTCGAGTTCGTTTGTTGATCCTTCCAGTCAGTTTTTTATTTTTTATTTTTTTATTTTTTTTATTACAGATGCCACCCAGCTCTCTGACCGAATAACCAACTGAGCTACCCAAACACGACTCGCGCTCCGCCCTCACAGCTTCAGTTCTGCCAGTACCTCCTCTCATACCTTCCAAACTTCACAGAAGCTCTTCTGCGAACCTAGCACTCCTGAAGGAAAGGATATTGCGGAGACATTGCTTAGCCACAGCCTAGGGGATGTTTCCAGAATGAGATTTTCACTCTGCAGCGAAGTGTGCGCTGATATGAAACTTCCTGACAGGTTAAAACTGTGTGCCTGACCGAGACTCGAACTCGGGAACTTTGCCTTTTGCGGGCAAGTGCTCTACCAACTGAGCTACCCAAGAACGACTCACGACCTGTCCTCAGAGCTTCCATTCTGCCAGTACCTAATCTCCTACCTTCCAAACTTCACAGAAGCTCTTCTGTGAACCTGCAGAACTAGCACTCCTGAAAGAAAGGATATTGCGGAGACATGGCTTAGCCACAGCCTGGGGGATGTTTCCAGAAGGACATTTTCACTCTGCAGCGGAGTGTGCGCTGATATGAAACTTCCTGTCAGATTAAAACTGTGTGCCGGACCGAGACTCGAACTCGGGACCTTTGCCTTTCGCAGGCAAGTGCTCTGTGAAGTTTGGAAGGTAGGAGACTAGGTACTGGCAGAATTGAAGCTGTGAGGACGGGTCGTGAGTAGTGCTTGGGTAGCTCAGTTGGTAGAACACTTGCCCGCGAAAGGGAAAGACCCGGAGTTCGAGTCTCGGTCCGGCACACAGTTTTAATCTGTCAGGAAGTTTCATATCAGCGCACACTCCGCTGCAGAGTGAAATCTCATTCTGAAAAGAAACAAGTTTTTTGAAAAGGAAGTAATTTTTATTCGTAAAATTTACGAAATGGGAAAGCTTTCCGTGCTATTTTAATCGCAAGGCCGATAGAACCGATCAACTAACACACGGCTTAACAATTCATACAGTCAGCTCCGGCTTTAGGGTGGGGCGACCCGGGCGGTCGCCCAGGGCGCCGGGGCCCAAGGGGCGCCACGTACTAAACGCATGTAAAAAAAAAAAACATTACAATTTACAATCACCCATTTCGCGAAACTAAAATATTATTCAGTCTCATTCAACATACGTCACTAATCTCACGAATGCGCGATGAATTCGGGGTAGCAGAAGAGAAATCATGCTGAATGCAATCTTCGTATTGTCTGCAACCATCCAAACGCGGGCTAGCACGGGCTCTACCAAAGCGCCTCTCTTATTTGTTTCAAGAACTGCAACAAGGAAGAGCCCATGCAGCCGCACCATCTCTCGTTCAAAACAGAAACTACCGGTCGCTCCAAATAAAAGAAAATACAGACTGTGAAATATACATTACATTATGATTTAATTAATACGAATGTATTTATATCGAATATTTGTGACTTAATGACTCATGTACATTAATTAATAGATCATGCAATGCGTGCACTTCATTCATAGAGAATTCTCCCCTAACGTACTGAAATAATACAGCGCCACACAATGTTTGTTAGACTGCATATGTTGGCAGCGCTACGATTTGCACCCGCATGTCAGTAATTGTCAGCAAGAGTCGGAGGCAGCGGTCATGTTTTCGTGGCTGAATAATTGTGAGTGAAACGAGTGTCGTGACTGTGTCAACATTTTAATTTTCTGGTAAGTGCGAAAAACATTTTTATCTTTCAGTTCAGGTTTTTTTCTAGTTACGTCTACTGATAGGTGAATTTCTTTATTTGTTATAGATCGAATATTGTGGTCGCGAAATAGAGCAGCGTCCAAGCAATAATTTGTCAAATTATTAAATCATGCCAGAAGAGAAGGAAATGACTAAAAAAAAGCTTTCTGGTTCAGAAAATCGGAAAAAAAAGCTGAAAAAGAAAAAGTTCTTGAAGAAACTAAAAAGCACATGAATATTTGTAAGTACCTTAAAGGAAATTCTAAGGCAAATACTTCAGATATTGAATCAAAAGTCCATGTATCAGCAAATATTTCTTCAGACTGTGAACAATTATACACAAAAAATATACAATCACCTATTGAAGGTGATCAAATTGACCAGCGCAGTACATCTTTGCATGAATCCTCTGATATTTCTCCAAGTCAAAATCAACACATGACATCTGTGGTCGATGAAAGCATCAACGTTCTTGCAATAAAAGAATACAATGTTTCTGATGTAGGTACGTGGCCAAAAGTACTTAATGCTAGAGATATAGATCGCATTATAATATGTGGACCCTCACAAGTATGTCTAAATAACTTTCCAAAAGATGAAAATGGGCGTCATTTCTCTTCAACTCATTACACAAGAAAACTATCAAACGAAGAAACTATCAGACGACGGTGGCTAGTTTATTCTGTATCAAACGACAGTGTCTTTTGCTTTTGTTGTCGACTGTTTGATTTAAAATCAACTACTAATTTGACTACCACTGTGGGTTTCAGAAATTGGAAACATTTAAGTGAAGCTCTGAAACTTAAAAGACTTCAGCTTCATTGTTTCTCTCGTGACATGGTATGTTGTTCTGGTGCAAATTAACGTTGTGAGTAAAGCAAGTCAGTCACCCACAATCAACTTTGTCGAGTTTATGGGAATCCTTGACAAATGTTGCTCTTATTTGGAAACATATAGACAAACAGGTTTCGAACAAGCTATTGTAACAGCAACTGAACTGGCTTCGGATCTTGATACGCAGCCATCATTTAAACCACAAATGCGATTAAGACGTATTAAACGCAGGCCGGGTGAAGAGGCTGTTGATGATCAAATAACTGACCCAAAAAAGAAGTTTAAAGTAGAGTTTTTCAATACACTGTTGGACACCGTGCACATATCCATGAAAGAAAGATTTGAACAGATGCAAGAATTTTCTGCGACGTGGAGTTTCTTGTTTGACATTAAAAAAAATCAAAATAAAGAAGAACTAATACAATGCTGTTCTAAATCACAAGAAAAGTTAACTGTCAACATGCAGTCAGATATTGATGGAAATTTGCTGTGCGACGAAATTTTAGGCCTGCAACACTATCTCGAAGACAGCCAGGCAACGCCTATTGAAGCCTTAAACTTCATAAAAAAGCATAATCTTCAAGAGTTATATCCCAACATCTGGATAACATTACGTATTTTGCTAACAATACCAGTGACTGTCGCAAGCGGCGAACGCAGTTTTTCCAAACTGAAGTTGATAAAAACCTACTTGCGGTCTACAATGTCTCAAACAAGACTAACCAGTTTGGCCTCACTGTCCATTGAAAATGAAGTTGCAGAAAACCTGGACTATGCTAATCTGATCAGAGACTTTGCCGACAGAAAAGCGAGAAAAGTAAAATTTTAGTTGTTTATAATTGTTTTTCATTAGGCGTAATATGTTTTGTGTTCAGATGACTGACAGAAAATATAGGTTTATGGCTTACAGTTATATTAAATTCAATAAAAATATGGTACCCAATTCAAAATTAGTGTTTTTTCGTTATACATATTACCTCCTATATATAAAAATCAATTGTTGTGTGTTAGTCTCACCAAAACAAAGAAATGGCTTGACCAATTTGAATAATTTTTGTTTTGTTTTGTTCGCTTTAGTATAGGGGTGCTTCAGAAAAGAAAAGAAATATTTGGGATATACGAGCCTGTTTCAACCACATTTTACGCATCTTTTCTTTGTTTGGAACACGCAAAAACCATTTTCTGGGGATTTTGTAGATGTACAGTGCAGTACTACGCAATATTTTTAGACAATTTCCCAAAACGTGAATGCCCAAACAATATATCACTGCTATACTGACTGTTACGGCAGCGACAGCAGCATGCTGGACTGACGTCACAGTCTACACAAGACTCACATGGAGCGTCTTAGCGGGCTTTCAGATTATTTGGATTTCATTTCCATTTAAAAAAATAAAATACTCGAATTTACGATGGAAAAAACCATGTTATGATCATAAGATGACGTCATTAACCACTTAAGACGATTTCTAGAAAACAGTCAAATACCGTGTTGCAAAGCACTGCCAGGTTCGCTATTTATACAATAAAGGGCGCCAACTGGACGACTCGCCCGGGGCACCTGGATGGCTAAGACCGGCCCTGCATACAGTATTGCTGAAACCGTAATATCCTTGTTGCCGTATGTCGTGACTTAGGGTATGGGTGTGCGTGCAGTGTGCAAGACATGTCCCCTCTTCGTATGTGGAGCAGTTTCTCGCTGACGTCGGCAGACTTCCGTGGTATTGCAGAATTGTGCCACCCCTAGCGTGGAAATATTTTTTACGAAGTGACGTAGCAATCAGGTACAATGCTTCATTTACTTTAAAAGATTAATGATTTGTCTGCCATTTGTATGAAATAATAAAAGAGGAAGGAAATTGTGGTAACAGAAAGAAGTTATAAATTGAACAACAATTCATTTGCAGTAGGCAATAAAAACAGAAAGAAGTTTATCTGCTGCTTGACGCCCATGAAAACGGACAAATTAACACGAAATTGTCTTGAAACTGAGAGAGTCAACATTTTTCAATCTTTGTTCGATTTGTGTATTTATTACTGGAAATAATAGGAACAAAAAACTGAAAAACAGTTATTCCGGATGGTTTAAAGTCAGCTTAAACTCGTGTGGAAAAAAAACAATATAACCGAAACCAGATTGTTTCAACGATTAAAGGCGTCTCCAGCGCCAACGCTTTCATTGCACAGTGGAAACAATGAACGACAGATTTGGTGCGCATTTTCGGTTTATCCATTAATTCCTCGTCTTCGTCAGTGTTTTTTCTTCGGCTCGTGAAACACTCGTTTTGTGGTAGTCTACGAAAGTGTTTCGTTCTGCCCACTCATTCTAACGTACTTCTCAACGCACTTCTCAATTACGTTTCAGAATCACTTTTAGAAATAAAACTGTGTGCTGTATTTAGCATAATAATATAACTTGGCAGTGTTGCACCAGGAAGTTTGGTAAAAATGGGACAACTTTGCCAATCCAGAATGTGTTTTTCTTACGTCCTCCATAACATTTTCATTTGCTCGAGCATTTTTTGCTCTTTGTACAGGTCGTTAAAATACCAAGGCTCGTTAGAACCAAATTTGGAGCACACAGGTATCATAATTCAACCCTTCATGATTATAACCGAAAGAAAAATAAAATGTGGCAACGTTGCCCCAGTTTACGCCGTACATGATATCACAAAGCTGCAGTATACCAGGAGTGTTCAAAAAACGACGTGATTTTTTAAACAACTTTGTTTATTTGTCTACGTCAGTGTACCTCCTCCAAAATTGTTCCCATTAGATATTATTCACTTATGCCAACGCTTTTACTAATCTCCGAAACGCTTCTGGAACTCTGCCTTTGGAACAGCATTTAGATTTCTCGGTGATGCCTTTTTTTAATCTCATGTATTCTTTTAAACTGACGATCCTTTAAGATTTTCTTTATTTTTGAGTACATAAAAGTCAAATAGGTCATGTTAGTGAATTAGAAGGTGGGACATCATATTAGTATTGTTCTTGGCTATAATTTCACGAACAAGCAGTGATTTTTGAGCAGTTGCATTATAGTGGTGCGAAAGTCATTAATAGTTTCGCTATAAATGCAGACGTTGTTTAGAATTGTTTCACGCAACCCGTTTTGAACTTGTAAGCAGTACTCATTATTGATCGTTCGATATTGTGGTAGGAACTCATGGCTCACTGTGCGATTAAAAACGAAGAACATGCCGAGCATATTCTTCACTTCTGACCGTATTTGTCGAGCTTTCTTCCGTGTTGGCGTTTCAGAATGTTCTCAATAAGAGAAGTGAGCCTCAATTTTACGTTGTATACATACTTCCACCTCTAACAACGCCTATCATACATAACAGAGTCAGAGTCGCTGTGTGATTTATTAATACAATCGAAATTTTATTAGCTAGCTCGTTCTATTACTAAATTCGTTACATTTTCAGTGAGTTTCTCGCTTCCACTTAGCGTACCTACAATAACTCACTAGGATGTTCAGTGCGTGAGGTAATATGTAAAAGCAGTATAATTTTTCAGAAATTTTATATGCTGGCCACTGGGTTGAGAGTGTTTTATGTATTCATACGACACATTTGCGACAAGTTAATTTAAGTTCAAATCTTGCTCTCACTGAAACACATGGACCCGTGTGTTCCTTTTTCTCTGATATGTATTGCACGTGTGTTGTGGTCTGCTAATGATGAACTATCGATGATGTATGATTTAGTAATTATTTGCATTTTTCCCGCCAGTTCGAATCCCCTTACTGTAGCCGAAAATTTCAGCTGTGTTAAGGAAGAGTTTTCCAGCTCTTCCTAAATCGTGTGGACGCCATCAAGTGTGTATTTCTGTTTCAACAGTTCCTGTCCTGTATTTAAGGAAAAAGAACTGTAAGTCACAGGATATCATAAAAATATTTTGCTACCACACATTTTCCTCCTGTCTGTGGATGTGAATTTTCTTAATAGTATCATTTTAGGAACAAGAAACTGGTCACTAGTGGAGGAGTGGTATAAAATGATATTTATTTCACGACTGTTGCCAGCGCAGACAAGACGTAGATTTTCGTGGAATACTTTCAGTGCTGAAAAACTTCATCTTATTTGTAATTTACGTCGTCGTTCTTAGCCTCAGTGGATAGTTGCTCCCGGGCATTACAGTGCAAGTTATTAACGAATGAACTTAAACCAAACAGGGTACAGGGTAACTGGGATTCTCGTCTGTAAAATAAGCATCCGTACGGAAGCGCTGTGCGGAAAAAAGGGGAAACAAAATGCGATTCGTCCTGAAAGCTGTTATCAATTATCCAAGTGGCAATGTCCATAAAATAACTATTAAATAATGGCTGTCTTCGGTCCATTATATATCAGTTACTTATTTACAAGAAAAGTACTCATATTCCGCCCAGTAATTATGCGTCAGTAAAAGTTGTTTCTGCACAGAAGTTCACTTGTTTCGATTTCGACCGTTGCAAATGAGGGACGTAAAACTTAGCAGGAGAGACTAGACTGCGGTTCAAGCTAACCGTCTTCAGGGAGATGGGCCATTTATTACTGTCAGATGTCCAAGTGCGCTTTATACAAAAGAGCA
Organism: Schistocerca cancellata; assembly: GCF_023864275.1. Lineage (NCBI taxonomy): Eukaryota > Metazoa > Arthropoda > Insecta > Orthoptera > Acrididae > Schistocerca > Schistocerca cancellata. The sequence continues at coordinate 1,051,416,675 of NC_064626.1, read as the reverse complement.
AAATGTAAATTTCTGTCCAAACTGCATAGCTGAACACAGTTTAGGAGTCGCGTATCAGAAAATTAGCGCTTTTTAACATACATTAACCTTTAAGGAGGGAGCTTCACCGACCTAGTTTTTCTGAGTGTCTTTTGCGTTTCCCTCAGGCGCCGATTTATAAAGTATTTAAATGCGCTTAACCACAATAATTTTCATTCCTTTTATGTATATCGCCTTACCGTGGAAATTGATCAGATAACTATGGATGATGGGCGGGTGTGGTTCTGTCTAGAACACGACAGCAGTAAAATATGTGTGATTTGTCTTCTCTCGTATCGAAATTAGGGAAACTATTGCTGAAACCTCACCCTATTAAATGTTCACCATTAACGATTCTTCTGACTTAAAGAAAACTTGCAGTTTTTTTCTGGTGGTGTAGACCTCTGGACGAATGAACGTATATCATGTAAAACTTAACTATGTTTTGTAGACCGCTGAAAAGCAATGACTTTAGTACACTAGCGTGTTGAAATTTTTCTGAAGTCATGAAAAAAATGTGTGCTTAGCAGAGATTCAAACATTTTTCTCCACAGGGCGACAAGATTATGGATTAGATATCACACATACATTTTGGCTGGAACAGTCATTTATTCAATATTTATCGCTCTCTGTGACCAGCTGTTATACGAGCCTTGTGACAATCAGTATTGTCTAAATTAGACAAAGAACCACTACAACCTTCATGAGTGAAACGAACCGTCTGCAGACATATATGCATCATGTTGTTGTTATTGTGGTCTTCAGTCCTGAGATTGGTTTGATGCAGCTCTCCATGCTACTCTATCCTGTGCAAGCTTCTTCATCTCCCAGTACGTACTGCAGCCTACTTCCTTCTGAATCTGCTTAGTGTATTCATCTCTTGGTCTCCCTCTACGATTTTTACCCTCCACTCTGCCCTCCAATACTAAATTGGTGATCCCTTGATGCCCCAGAACATGTCCTACTGACCGATCCTTTCTTCTAGTCAAGTTGTGCCAAAAACTATTCTTCTCCCCAATTCTATTCAATACCTCCTTATTAGTTATGTGATCTATCCATCTAATCTTCAGCATTCTTCTGTAGCACCACATATCGAAAGCTTCTATTTTCTTCTTGTCCAAACTATTTATCGTCCATGTTTCACTTCCGTACATGGCTACACTCCATACAAATACTTTCAGAAACGACTTCCTGACACTTAAATCTATACTTGATGTTAACAAATTTCTCTTCTTCAGAAACGCTTTCCTTGCCATTGCCAGTCTACATTTTATATCTACTTCGACCATCATCAGTTTTTTTGCTCCCCAAATAGCAAAACTCCTTTACTACTTTAAGTGTCTCATTTCCTAATCTAATTCCCTCAGCATCACCCGACTTAATTCGACTACATTCCATTATCCTCGTTTTGCTTTTGTTGATGTTCATCTTATATCCTCCTTTCAAGACACCGTCCATTCCGTTCAACTGCTCTTCCAAGTCCTTTGCTGTCTCTGAAAGAATTACAATGTCATCGGCGAACCTCAAAGTTTTTATTGCTTCTCCATGGATTTCAATACCTACTCCGAATTTTTCTTTTGTTTCTTTTACTGCTTGCTCAATATACAGATTGAATAACATCGGGGAGAGGCTACAACCCTGTCTCACTCCCTTCCCAACCACTGCTTCCCTTTCATGTCCCTCGACTCTTATAACTGCCATCTGGTTTCTGTACAAATTGTAAATAGCCTTTCGCTCCCTGTATTTTACACCTGCCACCTTCAGAATTTGAAAGAGAGTATTCCAGTCAACATTGTCAAAAGCTTTCTCCAAGTCTGCAAATGCTAGAAACGTAGGTTTGCGTTTTCTTAATCTAGCTTCTAAAATAAGGCACAGGGTCAGTATTGCCTCACGTGTTCCCATATTTCTACGGAATCCAAACTGATCTTCCTCGAGGTGGGCTTCTACCAGATTTTCCATTTGTCTGTAAAGAATTCGCGTTAGTATTTTGCAGCTGTGACTTATTAAACTGATAGTTCGGTAATTTTCACATCTGTCAACACCTGCTTTCTTTGGAATTGGAATTATTATATTCTTCTTGAAGTCTGAGGGTATTTCGCCTGTCTCATACATCTTGCTCACCAGATGGTAGAGTTTTGTCAGGGCTGGCTCTCCTAAGGCTGTCAGTAGTACTAATGGAATGTTGTCTACTCCCGGGGCCTTGTTTCGACTTAGGTCTTTCAGTGCTCTGTCAAACTCTTCACGCAGTATGATAGCTCCCATTTCATCTTCATCTACATCCTCTTCCATTTCTATAACATTGCCCTCAAGTACATTGCCCTTGTATAGACCCTCTATATACTCCTTCCACCTTTCTGCTTTTCCTTCATTTCTTAGAATTGGGTTTCCATCTGAGTTCTTGATATTCATACAAGTGGTTCTCCTTTCTCCAAAGGTCTCTTTAATTTTCCTGTAGGCAGTATCTATCTTACCCCTCGTGAGATAAGCCTCTACATTGTCACATTTGTCCTTTAGCCATGCCTGTTTAGCCATTTTGCACTTCCTGTCGATCTCATTTTTGAGACGTTTGTATTCCTTTTTGCCTGCTTCATTTACTGCATTTTTATATTTTCTCCTTTCGTCAATTAAATTCAATATTTCTTTTGTCACCCAAGGATTTCCACTAGCCCTCGCCTTTTTACCTATTTGATACTCTGCTGCCTTCACTACTTCATCCCTCAAAGCTACCCATTCTTCTTCTACTGTATTTCTTTCCCCCATTCTTGTCAATTGTTCCCTTATGCTCTCCCTGAAACTCTGTACAACCTCTGGTTCTTTCAGTTTATCCAGGTCCCATCCCCTTAAATTCCCACCTTTTTGCAGTTTCTTCAGTTTTAATCTGCAGTTCATAACCAATTGATTGTGGTCAGAGTCCACATCTGCCCTGGAAATGTCTTACAATTTAAAACCTGGTTCCTAAATCTCTGTCTTACCATTATATAATCTATCTGAAACCTTTTAGTATCTCCAGGGTTCTTCCACGTATACAACCTTCTTTCATGATTGTTGAACCAAGTGTTAGCTATGATTAAGTTGTGCTCTGTGCAAAATTGTATCAGGTGGCTTCCTCTTTCATTTCGTAGCCCCAATCCATATTCACCTACTACGTTTCCTTCTCTTCCTTTTCCTACTGCCGAATTCCAGTCACCCATGACTATTAAGTTTTCGTCTCCCTTCGCTATCTGAATAATTTCTTTTATGTCATCATACATTTCTTCAATTTCTTCGTCATCTGCAGAGCTAGTAGGCATATAGACTTGTATTACTGTCGTAGGCGTGTTCTTCGTGTCTATCTTGGCCACAATAATGCGTTCACTATGCTGTTTGTAGTAGCTTACCCGCACTCCTATTGCTTTATTCATTATTAAACCTACTCCTGCATTACCCCTATTTGATTTTGTATTTAAAACCCTGTATTCACCTGACCAAAAGTCTTGTTCCTCCTGCAACCGAACCTCACTAATTCCCACTATATCCAACTTTAACCTATCCATTTCCCTTTTTAAATTTTCTAACCGATTAAGGGATCTGACATTCCACGCTCCGATCCGTAGAACGCCAGTTTTCTTTCTCCTGATAACGACGTCCTCTTGAGTAGTCCCCGCCCGGAGAGCCGAATGGAGGACTATTTTACCTCCGGAATATTTTACCCAAGAGGACGCCATCATCATTTATCCAGATAGTAAAGCCGCATGCCCTCGGGAAAAAATTACGGCCGTAGTTTCCCCTTTCTTTCAGCCGTTCGCACTATCAGCACAGCCAGGCCGTTTTGGTTAGTGTTACAAGGCCAGATCAGTCAATCATCCAGACTGTTCCCCTGCAACTACTGAAAAGGCTGCTGCCCCTCTTTAGGAACCATACATTTGTCTGGCCTCTCAACAGATACCCCTCCGTTGTGGTTGCACCTACGGTACGGCTATCTGAGTCGCTGAGGCACGCAAGCCTCCCCACCAACGGCAAGGTCTATGGTTCATGGGGGGTCAACTAAAAGAAACACGATCTTTTGACTTATAGTCCAAAGCCATAAAACCTCATATCTACACTGGACACTCTTTTAATCACTTTTTTTGTTTCTTTTAACTTGAATTAAGAAATTTCCTTATGAAATCGAACGAAGCACTTTGTGTAAGAGAAAAACAAAGTGAAATAAAAACGAAGAGTGTAGACTACACCCAATCAACTCTGATTTCACTCCAGCTTTACGTCTGATATTAAGCGGAAGAGGAACTATTATAATCAGTGTAACTGTAGTATTCTCACTGGCAGCGGTAACTTTGCATCCTCGTTTCTTAATTAATTCGTAATTCATATATACAGCTACAAATGTAACTGGACCCTTTTCTTCCTGCTCCTTGATCAACAGGCTATCCAAGCAGTGCTTGTCTGCCATTGAAGACGTTTGGTTTAATTAATCTGCAGTATTCTTGAGACATTTAAAGATGTCCTTTAAAATGTGTTTATTCAAGTAATACTCTCGATATTTATGGAAACCAAATACGAGGTGTCAAATAACGAAAATAAACAGAAAGTTCCTCTACTTTCAAATAAAACAAGTTACATTCGGTGATCTGTCATCTAATTTACTAAATAAAAAGTGTTCCCAGTTACGAAATTCAGCATGAGATTTGTAAGTACACATGACAACATTTTGAAAGTGAAAGAAAATTATAAAAGTTACTCTAGGCAAGATAGTATAGTTTCATGATTTATGATAAAGATGATCTGTAGAAAGACACACACTACATTTTTACATGTGTCTTTCCTTGTACGTACTCCATTATACATCATCAACCCATCAATCAGCAATCTCTTTTAGCACTTTCGTGAGATTGTTGCATATCTATAGTGCAGATAGAATGCGTTGGCGTAACGAGTAGTGTTTAACACGTTGAAAAGCACACTTGTAAAACTTGATTAGAAGTCGTTCCTCAACAAATATGGAAGAACACAGCCTCGGTTCTTAATGATCATAGAGCACAACTTCAGCTGGAGTTGTGCTCCAAAACGAGGAACTCTGACAGCAGGAATACTAATGCCCCCGAATCTCCATTCCTAAAGTATAACGTCAATTTCAGTGAACATCGTTACTATTGAAATTCAGTCGTTGGCCGAACAAATTGTAATAAACTATTATGGAAAAAGAGAGATATCAACAGCGTAACTGCTGTAAAAGCCAGTCTATAGAAAACAAGAACAACGATTTTTAGAATCGAACAAGACTGAAAAAAAAATTTGAACCTATTTTCCACTTTTGAATGTTATGGTAAGATTCTTCTAGCCACTTGTTAAAAAGTGATGTAGTGATATCCGACTGCTTAATACCCTTAGTTTATAAATCATAGCTCAGTGGAATACCTTTCATTCAAACATACGGCTAATATAAGCGACTGTTTAATTTCCTTGCCCATTATGTAAACGCCACATCTGTTAACCGGAAACAAACGTTAAAGGAACTGTTATTAATGTATGGTACTACATGAAAACTAGTCAGTGAACAGGGAAGACTGCTTCGAAATTTTGGAAGTGTATACTGACAAAAATTTTCACAGCTAGAACTTTATCACTGTGCTTCTCAACAGCTAAGTTTAGTATATTTTGCTTAGCGAATAATTCCCAGTTTTACACAGAAAAAATGTATTGCATGATTTTGCATATTTCCACCATTTAACGTCATATGGTATAATTTTTTGGGCTGCCTCATATCAATTACTAAGAAAGTATCAATTGCACAAAAGTAATCGATGATGATGACATGTGTTCGTACACAGGCATATTACAGGCGCCTTTTTTTTATCTGTGAGGCATTCAAACGGCGTGTTTATTCGCTAATGAAATTCGGCATAAATAATGCATCGCAATCTAGAACGAACAGTAGTACCCACCACTACAACACTAACAGGAAAAGTTTAAATAATTACTCAGTATGAAAGCTATTTGTGTCTCGTAAAGGAGTATAATATGCAGACACGGAGATGATACCGAGCAAAGCCAATTATAATCTAATCTTAAATCTTTTCTTTTGTTCAGCTCTTTCTATTCCATAGACAAAATTTTAACGCTGCTAAGCCTTATACTACTATAGAGAAATCCAAATTTTAGTGCAACACTGGCAGCACGTATATTACAGTAGAAAAATGTGTATCAAATCTGTATTCCATTCGTAAGCTGAATAATGAGAAAGACAAATACGTTTACTTCTATTACATTTGAGGTACTATATGTTTAGTATTCTGTAACCAGACAATATGCAGCCGTACACGTAAATAATGAATACAAAGCTTTTAAAATGACTTGTTAGACATCAATTCGATAGAAGTACAAATGATCAGTGGAACCTTTAACTAATGATTTGAGAACTGTATATGTGAGAGGAGCTATTGTCTTTTGCCCATTGTGTTTAAGGATGCTAAGGCAGGAAAAGCAGTAGACAAATGGGATATACGGCGTTTAATTGGTAACGCAGAAGGATATTTACCAGCGCATTCAGCAACAGATGTCACTGATGAAAATACATTGTCGGCAAAAGTATAGCAACACAGAAAATAATTAATTTAGAGTAATGTAATTTCTGGAATACATTTATCGAAGTGGCGTATGTAACTGATTAATACTGCAAGATCACAGGTTAATGTAAGAGCGAGAGAAGCCACTGCAAATGTGAACTGCTGGTGCACTAATAACCGGTGTAACCCCCAGAATGTTGAATTCAAGCATCCAAACGTGCATGCATTGTGTACAGGTTCAAAAATGGCTCTGAGCGCTATAGGACTCAACTTCTGAGGTCATAAGTCCCCTAGAACTTAGAACTACTTAAACCTAACTAACCTAAGGACGTCACACACATCCATGCCCGAGGCAGGATTCGAACCTGCGACCGTGATTCCAGTCTGTAGCGCCTAGAACCGCTCGGTCACTTCGGCCGGCTGTTGTAAAGGTGTCGGAAATCAGTGTGTGTGATGGAGTTCCATACCTGTTGCACTTCGTCGCTCAATACAGAGACGGCTAATGCTGTTTGTGGATGACGCTGATGTTGTGCTCGACTGGAGACAGATCTGGTGATCGAGCAGGCCACGACAACAAGTCGACATTCCGTAGAGTTGTTGCAACCCAACAGCGGTGTATGGGCGACAGTCAACCTTTTGGAAAATATCCCCTAGAATGCTATGCACGAATGGCAGCACAACAGCTCGAAACACCAGACCGACGTACAGTTTTGCAATCAAGCGGCATGGAACTTCCTGACAGATTAAAGCTGTGTGCCGGACCGAGACTGGAACTCGGGACGTTTGCCTTGTTCGCAGGTTCGCAGAAGAGCTTCTGTGAAGTTTGGAAGGTAGGAGACGATGTACTGGCAGAATTGCAGCTGTGAGGACGGGTCGTGAGTCGTGCTTGGGTAGCTCAGCTGGTAGTTCACTTGCCCGCGAAACGCAAAGGTCCCGAGTTCGAGTCTCGGTCCGGCACACAGTCAGGAAGTTTCATGACAGTGCACACTTCGCTGCATTGTGAAAATCTCATTCTGGAAGCGGCATGGGATAACCACGAGAGTGCTCCTCCTGTCAGACGAAGTTGCACATTACACCACAAGTCAAGGTGTAGGTTCAACGTGTCTCGCACGCAAACAGGTTGGTTACAGACCTTCAGCTGTCCTCCTCCTAACAATAACACTGGCATTTCTGGCACCGATGCATAAACAGACTCCACCAGGAAAGAACAGACCCCCACCTGCTCTCTAATGAGCCCTCACTTAACATCACTGAAGTCGCAAATGGCTGTGGTTTGGGGTCAGTTGAATGCACGCTACAGGGAGTCTGGCTAGATGTCCTTGAAGAGGCCGATTTATAACAGTTCGTTGGGGCACTGTGATGCCAACTGCTGCTCAAATTACTGCTGCAGATCCAGCACGATCCTCCAGAGCCACACGCCGAAGATGACGGTCTTCACTCTCGGCAGTGCCACGTGGCCGTCAGGTGGCCCTCTTCTTGTGGTCGTACACTCTCGTGACCACCGCTAAAGTCCTGTTAAGTCTTTCTGCAGTACAGCAGAAGGAATATCCAGCTTCTCCTAGCCATATTACGCATCTCGTTCAAACTCAGTGAGGAGAGGATAATGGCGTCTTTGTCGCCTTAAAGGCATTCTTGACTAACATCAACACACTACGTCCAATCTGAAAGTAAACTAACGTTCATTACCGTTACAACGTGTATTTAAAGCAAACCTGATTTCCATCCTCTTAAGCGACTGGCACCAAATTTGAAAACATATCATCCTTCAGATTGTAACGGAACCTATTAAAGGCTTTATTATAATGAAGTATGCGATACCCTCCTAATTCAACCAGTTTAACTAGCAGCTATGATAGTAGAAAAGTAATTGTGTATGTTAGCAATGATTGCATAACATGTCTACATAAACAGTCACCCCATTAAAATATAATTAATAACTGACCCACACAAAAGCTAACATTACTTGAACACTGATACAGCAGATGTCATTATGGAAAAACACTATATTCAACTGAAACAATTAATATGAAATACGAATGATATTGGTCAACTTACGTATTTTCGATCACCTTAAATAAAAATTACCCAATAAAGCCTGTTTATTCACTAGGACAGTTTTCACTCATTATTCACGTAAACACATCTATTTTAAACGAGACCCACTATAATTTTTAATAATTCACGTTACTTACTTATGTATGCAAATGAGAGAAGTCAATAGATGTACTTTTGAAAAACGGCCTTTTTCCAACAAAGAATTTTTCTGATAAATTGACAAATCTGTCTGTCACTTTAATGACCTGTTAAATTATGTCACTCGATGTAAATTAATAACTTTTTTGCACAAATTACGATAACAGATGGATGACTGACTAATAAACCACATCTCTTCTTAGTAGTTCTTTGACAAGGTTATAAATACAAGCAGCAAGAAGCCTCGTCAGCTCGGTCTTGGTAGAACGTTTGTAAAGTATGTATGTTATTGTCTTCTGTGGGAAAACAATGCAAAGATGTTGTAAAAGAGGTGTTACTCTGTACTGTGACAAGTCTTTGGGTGCTTAGCGGAGTTAAGATGGCTACCATGCCAATAAATAGTAGAAGTTCACTTATGGTGTCGTGCATTATTTATCAACAAGCACATCAACAACACGGGACCTGATATTTTTACCCCTAGACGAATACATATAGAGCCAGCATTAACATCAAGATACAGCAGTGAACCAGCCAGCAGCAGCAGCAACTACTACAATACAGTTTAATGGTGCCAACCCAATTGTCTACATCAAGTGCTTACAAGCTTCGTATATTGGAGTGATATAGTGCGAATATAGGAATATCAACGATTGGGCGACCATTATAAGATGCAGAAATATGGCTACCGACGTTCGTTCACGTCACACAACTCCTTCTTGATGTGATTTTCTTTAGTCAATGTATATATGTTACAGTGAAACACCGAAATCTGGAGAATGTCGACTTTCACCAGTGAATGTGAACATTCACACAGTCGCTTAGTGTATGTCCGAAATATTTGATAAACGCCCTTATTTCTGACTTACACCGGTAAATGTTGACATTCACCATGCACTAATGGAGAATGTTGAACATGTTGGAGATTTATATTTTCTTCTCCGTAATTTAGTCGCTATAAAACGTCACAAGGGTGACGTAACTTTTTCACCTCTCTTTCTGAAAGGAATGACCAATAATTTAAAATACACAGTCATTCTACATGAGAAAAGAAAATAATAGTTATAAAAAAATTACTTACTTATGTGATTCAAATGTTATTTATTGCAACACGTTAAACTATTATGACACTTTGAATTGCAAAAGAGTCCCTTGCTTTTACAACTCCATATATTTGTGGAACACTTCCTTTTCCAATGACAGCGTTTATAGCCTTGTTCCCCGCTTCTCGAATTAGCTGCAGCTACTTCTCTCAGCGACATTTCTTGAAAAGAAATCTCATCTATGGAAAATAACTTTTCTTTACAAATTACGAACTGATTACATGTGTAAAGCTGCTTGAGGGCACCATTTTTATTTGCTAACACTTTTCGGCTATCTGTAAGACCACGATCGACATCAGGGACTTGTATTCGTACATTATCACCAATTTGAGCAGGAGGAAATTGTTTTTGTGAGGTTTGTAACACCTATGTTGCTTGCAGTAGAAGATTTTCTTTCGCGGCCGCTTTTTTTTGTAGAAATCAGCTCGTGCTTTTCAGACACAATTTGATGTGAAGACGTTGTAAGTTGTAGGTCCTCTTCAATATTTTTCTTTGGAATATCGTTTTCGGTATGACCAACGCTCAATTTTTTTTATAAGCATTAACAGTTTCTTCAAGCTGTCCTTTGGTTTCAGAAGTATTGGCAATTTCTTCGAGTTGTTCTTCAGTTTCAATATTTGCGATTTGTTCGCCAGGCAAAAAAGACGATGCTATGCCTCTTTTTGCTTTAACGCCAAACATGGCTTCATAAGGACTTTTGTGTATTCCTTCGTAGTGTTTTTGGCAAATTGAACAAAGGGTAAACCATCTGACCATTTATTTGTATCGTTACCGTTCATCCATGCAGTTAGTATATTCTGTATATTCTGATTGGCCCTTTCAACTGAGCCTTGTGTTTGACTGTGACGAGGCTTTCCATGAACTATTTTAACATCTTTCCACATAGCGCATATTTCGGATATGACTTGATTACTAAATTCTCTACCATTATCTGATTGCAATATTGATGGTGCACCAAATGTTAAAAATATTGAAAGAACGTGATGCGCTACTTCTTCAGTTCTTTTAGTTTTCAAAGGTCGTAGCTGGACAAACGTAGTTAAATGATCTTGATAGACCATTATGAACTTATATTCGCCATCTCTATTTGACTGCAGATCTATCAGATCAACTTGACATCTTGACTTTAATTCAGAACTAATCATTGGCTTCACAACAATACCTTTCTTAGGTGCACTGTGTTTCTTTTGACACTGTTTGCATAAATTTAAATACAACATTACAACTTCGTATGTAATATTTTTGTATTTAACTTGCAACTCTTTAAACATACGTGTTCTTCTTCCGTGGCCTATTCTGATGTGAGTTTCATATAGTATACTGTACAATTCTTCATTGGTAACATAATACTGTATGTTTGTTCCCTCTGGTTTTAATGGTACGATTAACTTCTCTTCATCATTAATTTTTAAAACATCAAAACTTTTTAATCGTCTGTAATCCAAAGGTGTATTGCATTTAATTTGAGCAGAAACATGTTCAGAAAGTATTTTAGAATACTTTTCTTGAGAAAAATAAACACAATTGTCTTCTCGTTTACCCGCAATCAATGCATTTAACTTTTCATGAAAAAGATCACGGTTTACTGCAGTATCCATATAGTATTAATTAGGGTATCGGAAAAAAATTAAGAAAACATTGCTCGCTTTATCAAAGGTTGCATAAGACTGACAAAGCTGATTGACCCCGAGCAGAACAAAGGCGGGAGAGAGCCAGTCGCTTGTTTTTTGACTCTTCTGTTTTGGACCTCCACCAGACCACATCTGTGATTGTCGACACACACCGGAGAGGGTCCGAATGTACAACAATGTAGTGAAATATTCGATCTTTCACCGACCTATTTTGTATCTGTTGACATTCACCGGTGAAAGTCGACTTTCTCCAATTTCGGTCATTCACGGTAACATATACGCAGCCTCTGAAAGGACTTGTTACTTTACATTTTAATAGAAGTTCAAATGACCAATGGAACATTTATTTAGCTATTAGGAAAATGTACTTATGTGAGCAGCTGTTCTGCTTCGCTCAATGTGTGTTAGGAAGCTAAGACAGGAAAAACAATAGAGTAATGGGATGTACAGCGTTTAAGTGGCAACTCTGAAGGATAAATTTACTGGCGCTTTCGGTAACACATGTCGATAACTAAAGAAAGTATGATATTGTGTTTCGATGCAACATTCATACTGACCGAAAAAGTCAATAACGCAGTACGTGACGCCACGGGGTGTTTCTGGAGATGATCTGGTACAGTGCAGCGCTAAAAACGGTCATCGGGTGGGACAACCGGATGTCGTAAACATTTGATCGCCCGCTGGAGGCGAGCAGCGACTGTCAAAGCCTGCCCACGCCGGGCTGACCAGTCATTTGCATGTCCGTCCCACGCCCGAGTCCGACGCTCTGACTGACTTGACTTTGTTTGGCAATGTCCTAAAGAATTCACTTCCGAGGGGAAAATTTCATATCCACGTCGAGAAATTCAAAAACAGTACATTACAACATTGCAGTGGAAAACATCCACGCAAGTGAGTGCCTATCACTGAATTTCAAAATCGACAAACAAAATGCACTGGAGAGATTAATTATGAAAGAAGTTATAAGTCCGGTTACAAGCCTGGAATCTCGTCGTCTCAGAGTGCCACTTTCTCTCAGCTCCCTCAGTTATCTTTTTGGATACGTTCTAAACTCTGTCTTCCTGTTTAGTTTTTACTTTTCAGCTCTCTCTAGTACCACGGAAATGATTCCCTAATGTCTTAATCCATGTCGTACCATCTTGTCCCTTCTTATTGCCAATGGTTACCACGTATTTTTTTCCTCACCGATTCTGTGAAGAACCTCCTCATTCCTTACCTTATCAGTTCACTTAATTTTTAAAATTATTTTGCACCACCACAATTCAAACGTTTCAATTCTTTTCTTTTCTGGTTTTCTCATAATCCATGATTCACTTAGATACAAAATTGTGCTCCAAAAGTACATCCTCAAGGAATTTCTTGCTAAAATTAAGGACAGTATTTGTTATTAATAGACCTCTGTTTACTAGGCCCAAGCATCGTACGGAAACACCTGTTACTGAATAGATATTTATCGCTACCGTGGTTAACATGGGAACGGTTTGTTAATGGAAGCACAGAGCTGCCACTTACACAACTCGCTGATATTCGCCATTTTAGTTCTTGATGCAAATTCGCTACCGTAGTGTAAGATCTGAAAAGTCAGCCAGCGGGTGCTGGCGCATATGCGCTAATTGAAAAAAAGACTTCCGATTTTTTCCGGATTCTGCCGATTGAGTGGTGCTCAAAAAAGATCTTTTCTTTATTAAGCATCATACTAAAATCATTTTTCAGTAGCTGCCATAAAAATTAAGATATAGATTTTTCTTTTCTTACCATTTTTTAGAAAGTTTATCCTACTTGTAATTTACTTTGAGTTATACATTTAAATTTTTTTGTGCAGTATTTTTATCAGTATTATTCATTTGTGTAATATACGTCATTTTACAAAATTATAAAATCTGCTAAAACTACATTGAAAAAATTTCAGAAATATAGTTTATGGGAGGGGTGGGGAAGAAACATTCGTAGCCTGGTCTACCAGGGACGGTTCTGATTAGAATACATATTCTCCCTTGAAAAGTTCACCGTGATACAATACGTCAATCGACATTGAGATGTAGCTGTGTACAGCATCTAATATTACAGGCGTCGTAAATGCGTATTCTCAGTATTGTAAAACTCGATTTTGTTTACATGATAGGTAGAAGCACAATTTACTGATGTGCAGGAAATTTTTCAGCTCATGAAGATCAGAAAAAAATAGCACTTTTAATTTCTTACACAGTGTCAATTATTTAGGCGTTATGTGTTTCTGCAACAGAATAAATGCAATTTACGTTTTTCTGCACGCATTTTGCCTTGATTTGTCTGAATCATGTTGAGTGCTAATTTTGGGTTACGCACTAAAGAACGAATGCGTAATTTCTGGTGAAAGATAATTGGGCTACACAGGATGGCTACACAGGATAATTGAAATGGCCTGGGAGTCAGGACAGGTTCCATCAGACTGGACAAAAGCAGTAATCACACCAATCTTTAAACATGGAAACAGAAAAGATTGTAACAACTACAGAGGTATCTCTTTAATCAGCGTTGTGGGTAAAATCTTCTCAGGTATTGTTGAAAGGAAAGTGCGAGTATTAGTTGAGGACCAACTGGATGAAAATCAGTGTGGATTTAGGCCTCTTAGAGGTTGTCAGGACCAGATATTTAGCTTACGGCAAATAATGGAGAAGTGCTATGAGTGGAACAGGGAATTGTATCTATGCTTTATAGATCTAGAAAAGGCATATGACCGGGTTCCTAGGAGGAAGTTATTGTCTGTTCTACAAGATTATGGAATAGGAGGCAAACTTTTGCAAGCAATTAAAGGTCTTTACATGGATAGTCAGGCAGCAGTTAGAGTTGACGGTAAATTGAGTTCATGGTTCAGAGTAGTTTCAGGGGTAAGACAAGGCTGCAACCTGTCTCCACTGTTGTTCGTATTATTTATGGATCATATGTTGAAAACAATAGACTGGCTGTGTGAGATTAAGATATGTGAACACAAAATAAGCAGTCTTGCACATGCGGATGACTTAGTTGTGATGGCAGATTCGATTGAAAGTTTGCAAAGTAATATTTCAGAGCTAGATCAGAAATGTAAGGACTATGGTATGAAGATTAGCATCTCCAAAACGAAAGTAATGTCAGTGGGAAAGAAATATAAACGGATTGAGCGCCAAATAGGAGGAACAAAGTTAGAACAGGTGGACGGTTTCAAGTACTTAGGATGCATATTCTCACAGGATGGCAACATAGTGAAAGAACTGGAAGCGAGGTGTAGCAAAGCTAATGCAGTGAGCGCTCAGCTACGATCTACTCTCTTCTGCAAGAAGGAAGTCAGTACCAAGACTAAGTTATCTGTGCACCGTGCAATCTTTCGACCAACTTTGTTGTATGGGAGCGAAAGCTCGGTGGATTCAGGTTACCTTATCAACAAGGTTGAGGTTACGGATATGAAAGTAGCTAGGATGATTGCAGGTACTAGTAGATGGGAACAATGGCAGGAGGGTGTGCACAATGAGGAAATCAAAGAAAAACTTGGAATGAACTCTATAGATGTAGCAGTCAGGGCGAACAGGCTTAGATGGTGGGGTCATGTTACACGCATGGGAGAAGCAAGAGACTCATGGATTCAGCAGTAGAGGGTAGGAGGAGTCGGGGCAGACCGAGGAGAAGGTACCTGTATTCGGTTAAGAATGATTTTGAAGTAATAGGTTTAACATCAGAAGAGGCACCAATGTTAGCACTGAATAGGGGATCATGGAGGAACTGTATAAGGGGGGCTATGCTCCAGACTGAACGCTGAAAGGCATAATCAGTCTTAAATGATGATGATGATGATGAGATAATTGAGCGGAGAGAAAGACCTCTCCTTTTCTCTAGAAATAATCATTTTCGTGTGTTTGCAAGCTTCCAAAGAAGCTGACTGAAAATATTGCTGCTGGGGTCTTTTATTTGCCGTAGTATGTTTGGGAGCAGTAGTAAAAAGATTAATTATCTAGGGAAAGCTTTCACAAGAAAATAATGATGTGTGCTTAGTTCTCTACCTGCAATCAGTTGGCAAGTAACGTTAATTTTCTGAAGTCAGTGTTTGAAATCTCGATGATTCAAGCTCATTTTTGCCATCCAGGACTTTTCCAGCGGTTACTATATTTTTTTTTACTTCTGTTATTCATCTGCACATGCGAAATCTGTCATAACAAGTATTAGGTTATATTCCACATTTTAGTCTCATAAATGGGGTCACAGGTGTTAATGAGGCTGCGAAAAGGAAATAACTTACCATAAAAAATGCGATAATGGTGGTTAAAGCACTGTGGTACCCACCCTTTTCTTCTTCATGTGCCATAGGTACTTTTTGTTCACTCTGATGCACTGAACAGTTATGAGAGCGTTTCAATAATAAATTAGAGAACGTGTTCGCTATTGGGAAGTCTCACTTTCACTCTCACTCTTCTCTCTCTCTCTCTCTCTCTCTCTCTCTCTCTCTCTCTCTGTCTCTCTCTCTCTCATTATTGTGAGACTTGTTATAGTACCAACACAATAGCTACAAGTAGCATTTGTTTCTTTTTCGCCTCGTAGATGCGTTCCCTAGATCACTTTGGAACCACACATAGTATCTGTATAAATTAGTTAACGCTCATACGCTTGTTAGCTCAAACTAATACTTTGTTCACGTAAAGTCCTCAGATGCGCCACTCAGAAAATGATAAACTAGCTTGCTTGGAATGATTTCGGACAAATTATGACTCGGATTTTTCGTGATTTCAGACTTGGCGAAGCAACGTTTTCTATTGCACAATTCCACAAACGGTACCTTCGACGCGCATCCACAAAAAAAAAAAAAAAAAAAAAAAAAAAAAAACACAAGCTGCGTGTCTATACTATCCTATTATTAACTTCTTATATCTTTGATCAATATATTATTATTGTTTGTGAATACTCGCTTGATTGTGGTTCAATAATTATAACTGCTAGAAATAAATCTAAAAGCAGTAAGTAGCTGTTCATGCAACGAGGAACTGAGATTACTTATCTGATAGAGCCATCCTGATTCAGATTGTCCATGGTTTCATCTCGTTATTCCATCGAATGTTAAGACGCTTCTCACTGATAGGTCATTGCCGACATCTTATCCATTTCTTGGATACTTTTTATTTCTTCCATTATCGAGAATGTTTGTTATTTTCGTTGTCCTCGATATTATTTGCCCCTCATTTTAGTTAACCCTTTCTTCAAAAAATTATGGTAATATACCTAATAGCATGTACTACGATCATATTTCCTACACAAAATAGATATAACGGAGTGAAAATACCGTACATGGTCCCATAGTTGTAAATAACTTAGTGGATGAAAAGAAACAAACATATTTGTTGAGAACCAAAATAATGTACCAGCAAGAGACGAGACAATCTTAGTGCGCGGTAAATGGTTCAGAAAATGGTATCGTAAGTAATACTCTAAGTGATGCAAAAGGCTACTAATACAATTAAAAAATTAAAAACATGTAGGCTTTCGAGTTAATTAATTTTGCGAAACAACATTACACACAATTCATATAAAGAAAGGAATTAATGACTGACTGTAAAGCATAGTCACAGATTTACACGTTTATAGTCACCGTTTTGCAAGTTATTCGATGATACGTCCATGAGTCACAAGAAAACTATTGTCTTATTTCCGCTACTTGACAGAGGTCAGGACGTCTTCGCATACTAAAATAGTCCAACAGTCATCGATAAAAACGAAACAGTTAAATTACGTAATGGCAAAGTAGGCAATAATGTTGAAAAATATCATTTAGAATCTCACAACATACGAATTAAATTTTATATCCGTATATTAAGCAGCTAAATTGTTCATAACTGGACGAATTAAATGCAAAATTAAAATTATCCTTTTATTACATATTGTCGCAACGAATATTTGCAAAGAAAAGTAAATGAACATTTTGACGTGACGAATTTTTGCTACTGATTTCCAAACCGTCCAATTTCACCAACGTGTAAATCCTTTAGGAAGCTCCCTGGTTATATATTACACCTGTAATCTCCTCAGATGCCTGTGCTTAACAATACATTCGGATGATTAATAGGTACACGGAAAGCGTTTCGCTGGCCCGTCGCGGCGGCATCTGAGATTAGGAATGATGGCCTTCGCCGAGGAGAGGAGCTTCGTCACAAACTGGATCCTGGCGAGAGCAACAAGATGTCGGACGCGGGCGTGTCAACGCACGGGCCGGCCACCGGAAGCGAAAAAAATAGGCGCACGCCGCCATCAGCCGGCCAGAAGGGCGCGGCCCGCTCGTGCGCTCAATTAGCATAAAGGTTTAACGATCCCTCCGCTACGCAGCCACTTTCATTCAAGAATCGTGCTCCCTCCAGCCGTCCGCCGCTCGAAACGTTAAATAAATGTATATTCAAAGCGTCGGCCGTCCAAAAGGAAGAGCGAGAAGAGCCGGGCGGGCAGCGTCAGGTGCGGGTCCCGGTGCCGGTGTGTACCGCCGGCCTTGTACCTGTGCCACGGAATATGCCGTACAAGGAGATAAAGAAGGGTTGGGCGCGGCGCGCCGCCTTACGTCACATCCGGTGGACGCGGCGAGTGGGCGAGCGGCCGAGCTGGAGAGAGCGTGGCCGCCCGGTGGCCTACCCCGACAGGGGCTTCGCTTTTGCCTGCAGCGCGTCAGAGACGCATGCCCGGCAAATTTAATAGTAGTAGCAGTACAATCTAACACACGTAGTCGCGACACGCCCGCTGAATTTTGTTACATCCTGCGATATCAGCGTGCCATGCGGCCAATAAGCCACACAACTGAATTCTATAACCGACGAATTCGAACAGTGTATGACACTGTATTTTAAAAAGAGTATTCCAGTCAACATTGTCAAAAGCTTTCTCTAATTCTACAAATGCTAGAAACGTAGGTTTGCCTTTCCTTAATCTATTTTCTAAGATAAGTCGTAGGGTCAGTATTGCCTCACGTGTTTCAACATCTCTACGGAATCCAAACTGATCACCCCCGAGGTCGGCTTCTACCAGTTTTTCCATTCGTCTGTAAAGAATTCGCGTTTGTATTTTGCAGCTGTGACTTATTAAACTGATAGTTCGGTAATTTTCACATACGTCAACACCTGCTTTCTTTGGGATTGGAATTATTATATTCTTCTTGAAGGCTGAGGGAATTTCGCCAGTGTCATACATCTTGCTCATCGGATGGTAGAGTCAAAACGAGAATAATGGAATGTAATCGAATTAAGTCGGTTGATGCTGAGGGAATTAGATTAGGAAATGAGACACTTAAAGTAGTAAATGAGTTTCGCTATTTGGGGAGCAAAATAACTGATGATGGTCGAAGTAGAGAGGATATAAAATGTAGACTGGCAATGGCAAGGAAAGCGTTTCTGAAGACGAGAAATTTGTTAACATTTTTAAGTGTCAGGAAGTCGTTTCTCAGAGTATTTGTATGGAGTGTAGCCATGTATGGAAGTGAAACATGGATGATAAATAGTATGGACAAGAAGAGAAAAGAAGCTTTCGAAATGTGGTGCTACAGAAGAATGCTGAAGATTAGATAGGTAGATCACATAACTAATGAGGAGGTATTGAATAGAATTGGGGAGAAGAGGAGTTTGTGGCACAACTTGACTAGGAGAAGGGATCGGTTGGTAGGATATGGTCTGAGGCATCCAGGGATCACCAATTTAGTATTGGAGGGCAGCGTGGAGGGTAAAAATCGTAGAGGGAGACCAAGAGATGAATACACTAAGCAGATTCAGAATGATGTAGGCTGCAGTAGGTACTGGGAGATGAAGAAGCGTGCACACGATAGGGTAGCATGGCGAGCTGCATCAAACCAGTCTCAGGACTGAAGACCACAACAACAACATGACACTTTGTAATGAACAATTCCAGGTACACTGCAAATGGTTTAATTAGCAATGTTATTTCTTTATTACATGCTTGTTTCCGCTTTAGCATCATTCTTAAGAAACCTGGAGATGTAACATTTGGTTTTACCTACGTTTGTAACAGTTTTACATAAAGGTCAGTTTGCATACATACCTACATCTAGTTGGAATAGTTGCCTATATTGGATCAGTGAGTAATTTCAGCTGTCTGTTTGTTGCTAGATCGTTATAATCACGTACATTTTGTTTGTATAGAATATTTTCGTGAAATACTTTTGACAGCTGCATCGACAGTTTATTCTCGTTGATCTTTGGGTCTCTGCTAGTCGCTAATGTTAGCTGCATTCCATTGATATTATAATTTGTTATGATTTGTATCTATAGTTGTTTTCTTTTTGCTTTGATTTTTATCTTCATTCGTTTACCAAACTTTTAATAAAATTTTTTAGATAGTTTTCATGTTTGAGATAGACTTTTTCATGAAAGAGATCGCTTGGATAATTTTTAGTGTGTGTATATATTTCTAATTCCTCCAAGATATTCAAGGAATGTGCCTTTGGTATTCTGTGTAGAATTCGGTATATTCTGCTTTGTGGTTTTGACTCACGAGATGAAAGTAAAACCTTTTACACGCTGCTACACGCTTAAATCTGCCAACAGTCTAAGTACGAACATCGAACTAGACTGAGTCTGTTCTGAAAAAGCTGCATTATGTTGTCATTTAGTTTTATTTACAACAAAATATTAATGTGATACACGGAAAGTTTACGGAACACTAATTTATCCACGTTAATGGTGGTTAAGCTATGTGGTTGTGCACTAAATTACGTGAAGAAATGCGGCAACCACCCATTTTTTGTGTAGCTTTATTTTATTCGAACTCGCGATGCGAGCTTTTCCCTATCTTCAGTTTGCACAGTGCGTTTAGATCATCATCAGCATGACATTTTTCGTGGCTGCATTTTGGACGCTGCAGCTGCCTTTTTCCCTATACTTTTAGGCTCGTTTTTTCCGTCTTTATAGCCATAGCACAAACACTTTCATCTTCACAATATAAAAGTGTTTGTGCTATGGACATAATGCCGAAAGTTGAAGATGGATAACATCCCAAAACACGCAACTGCATGAAATAAAGCTATATGAAAAAGTGGCTAGTTGCTGTATTTATTCAAATTATTCAAGCATATTTGTGAAAATCCATTTCATGATGACGTTACCAAGTTTTCGACAAGCGTTAATCTGTTTTCTTATTGAAGTTGATAAACATATAATGCAAACAAAATGTTAAATATAACGCTTATTTTTAGCTGCTACGTGCCAGAACTACGGCAGAGTATTTTAACACTAGGTAGTTTGAGGTAAATTTTGAACAATGTGCTAAGCTCGCGCGGCAAGAGTAAATCCGTCATGTCTGTTATCATTACGAGAAATAGAGCGCTAGGTATATTACTGACGTATTATTATCACAGAAAAAAACGATGAAGCAAGCTTCAGAAGTGATAACAAACAAATCTCATACATCACAGTGAGATGCGTGAAACTGAAATGTAGTGCAAGCGGGAAGTGTTGTATTCGATAGGGCTATAGTTCGGCAGCTGCGGGTGGTTTCTGCAGCTAAAGCTCTCACAGAATTGTCTGAATGCGTGCCGCTCCTCGTGCATCAGCCTCACTCGCTAATTCTTTCGTATCTCTCAATCCTAAAATATTCCTGAATACAGTATAATTTGAGAAGAATTGGCAGGTAGGCCCTCGTGGCTTTATATTAGGTACCATGCCACCAATTTTTGTTATTACAATTTAATGCAACATTATAGTTTTTACGAGCTTCCGGCATGCTGGAGTCATTGCCGGACATCAAGTTATGTTAATAAATACAATGGAAAAACAGCCGAAGCTGCAAATTTCACCTTTATCTACTTGATGGCTAATTTTGGTCGTGAGCCATTTTCATATCATCCAGACAGTGAAAATGATGTTTCCAAAAATATAAGAAACATGTCAAGATAACACACGTAGCCTATACGTATAACAAAGTGCAAATGAACAATTACAGAGCATACAGATAACTGGCAGTCTATCTGGACATGGTTCTCATGTTTTGGGAAATACCATTTTCGCTATCTGGATGATTTGAAAATGAGCTCCGATGCGATAAAGCCATCAAATTAATTTGCAACTTTGGCTGTTTTTCCGTTGTATTGATTATGGTTTTGGCCTCTATCCGACCTTCAAAGTCTCCCATTTTTCCAATTTTCCGCCTACAAATTCCTCTCTACCATAGCTTTTCTGACTCCTTCTTCTCCTTGTTGTTTTCGGATGTCTTCTTCTTCTATTAGTCGGAATTCATTCCATCATCTTCTTAGGCTATCCGCTCTCATCCAAACGCCACACATGCCCATAACATCTCAGTTGTTTTGCTTCGACTAAATCTATTCCACTGGCGCCCAAGCTCCTATTCTTACGACTGTCTTCATTTCAAAGCAACACCCCAAAAATCCCAACTCCATTGACAGTAAGTTCCTCTTAATTCTTTCAGTTGTCTCCCATGTTTCTGTTCCGTACGTTGCCCTACCCTTTTCACTATATTTTTGAATACCCTAATAATCGCTTCTGATTTAATATATGTGCTCCATAAAACATTTAATTTTTTAGTTTGCTCGTCTACTTCGGCTACTGTCGTTCTTTATTTCGCTTTCACTGCATCCATTTTTGTTAATAACGACTCCCAAATATTTGTAACAGTCCACTGACCGCACTTTCCCAAAATCTGTCAGGTCTTTCTGAGTCTGTTTGCGTTACACGAACATCCTCAGACACGTGTAACATCCCCCTCACTTATCGACCTTAATGACAGTGAAAAATGAAACCGCGTGTACCTAATGGGAATTTGGGAAAAGCAATCGTCACCGAAGTTGATTTGTCGGTAAAGAGGGAGGAAAGGGTTACATCTAAATGAAAGGAAAAGTGTTAATGAAACTGGTGGAAATTAATTTTGAAAAGGGGTAAAGTTAATAAAGAAAGTAAATGTGCAGCCGTTACGTTAACAAATAACTAGCGGTAATTAGATATTTGAGATTTGGGGGAAATTACGGTCGCCAGTCCTAAGGACAATTACTATAGTAACTGAAAAAGAAGGATATGCATTTCCGGCGTTACATCTTGACCAGTTAACCCAGTAATCAAATATTATGTTTTCTCTAAATTAATGGTTAGGCCCCATTTCTAATATTCTCTGTGCTACTTCCTAATCACGTACTTCATGTCATACTCCTCATCTGCAAAAATGACTTGACCATCAGCAAAATATGAAGTGAAGCGCTAGTCATCATTGTAGGTACACGTGTACAACGACAGGAACTTTCCCATAACCTTAAGGCAGAAGTCAAGTATATTTTAAATAATCTAGTTGTCATCGAGCATCCTTATCATAACTCTTTGGTCAGATATTTCTCCAGATATTTTTGTACATACTTTAATTCTACAAGTTGTGCCACTACATCCCAACATTTGTCTTGTGTCGTTTAGGAAACAACTGTGTTGCGTAATAGATATTAGAACCTCCATGGTACAGAATACAAGATGAGTTTGCTAAGAACAGCGCAACCTCATTCGGTTTATTCCTAGTGCACAATAATGTTTTTGTTTATACATTCATGCAAAGTGTTCATTTATTACGTAAAAATCTGAAGCTAAATATTCATTCATGTTTCAACACCACATTATATCAACACTATCTACCGACATCAGGAGCGTGACGATGACGTTTGGTTTCGATTTTGCGTACTGCTTCTTCCCGTTTGCATGCCGGAAGAACTGAGTCTGCATCACCTCATAATGAGTGAGATGTTTAGATCAGAAACAGGATGTTATCTTTGTATTGTCCATTGCAGAGCCTTGGCATAAGGTTTTACAGAAACTAAAAGAATAAAAAAAAGGCATTACAGATCGTCGATGTCTTGTGAGATCAAAGAGTTTTATCACTTTCTTATGTTGCATATTTTACCAGACTCCTACTATGTGTTAAGTACTCATTCACTTTATTAACGTATTGCTTAACAGGTACTTTTTATCTGCCCCATTAAATGAGTTCGGTTTGGTAATCTCATTAATCTCTTTGAATAGTTTATTCCACCATTTTATTCCTTATCAGAAAATGCTGTTTTGAGTTTCATTTTTATTCTTATCTTGACTAACGTTAATTCAGTCGGTAATCTTGTTCTTTGACCATGGGCTGGCCTATTGGCGCAGTAATTGTTAAGGTTTTCTTTTGATGTAAATGAGTGATTGGTAAATGCACTCACACGAACAGACGTTTAGAATGACCACGATTACTTGGAAAACATTCTGACTAGTGTTAACTGAATCTCTTTAGTGTGCTACTAGTTTTCGAAGTACAATATTATTATGAGGCTACAGGATATAACTTCAGCATAATCGTCTTTTCTTAGAAGCAGATTTGACATTCGTGGTTTAAACTTGAAACAGAATGGTAATCGGAATAGTTGTAAACTATGTGCCTAAGTATATATGTTAAGGTAATAGTTTAGGGTCTTGCAGCATCGCCGTTTTTCTTCTCTCTTCTTATTATTTCGTTTTCCAGTTTTTAATATCTGCACGGCACGTTTTATGGACAGATTCACAAACAAAGAACCGAGGAGTGCATTGAGAATCTCCTATACGATCTGTTACTGTCTCCTCCATTAATACTATCTAGTAGATGTTTCATACGAGCAGTAATCAAGAAACTACCTCCTTCGTAAGTTACCTGCGTTTCCTAAGTATTCTTGAAATGAAACAGTCTGGGATCGTTCATAAATCTAGTTTCATGTGGTCATTCCATTGAAGTTGTTCTTCACCCATGATGCTAACGTACATTTTATGGTTGTCACTGATTCCAGTGTATGTTCGTCAATCGCATAGTTAAACAATAGCTGCTCTTTCCGCCTTACACGCAATTCATTACAAATGTTAGTGTTGAGAATAAACTACCAGCCGTTCTCCTATGTTTCGATGCTCTTGTTGCCATTCAGCCCCCCTCACTTCACCCTCTCCCTCTCTCTCTCTCTCTCTCTCTCTCTCTCTCTCTCTCTCCTTCTTCGTCGTTCATCATGTCTTTTTGTGTCTAGGTCTCCCGCTCACCGTTTGTGTCAGATGCCAATATCGAAGCAGAAGTGACTGCCGCCGCAAAGTACCAACAAAACCAATAACTCCCTTCAGGTGAGTGTCTCAAAGCAAATCAGTATTTTATGGATAGACGAAAGTTTCGTAACAGTCTCCTTCTTTATTTGGAAGTAAGTAATAAGTCTTGTAGGAATGGCTTGGCTCCATTAAAACCTGCGCGGATAACAGGGTTTTCAGTCCGTGTAGACGTCACGGACATTGCTGTAAATAATGACAGGAAAACAGGTACCGGCAGCCAGGGAGAAGGACGTCAGGTTGCGGTACAATTCTGACCTTCGTGGCGTCCACACAGCTGTCGGGAAAAAGAGTGACTCCCTCAACATCAATTTCACCGCTAGCTGCGACTGTCTAGTGAGGAACTTAAAATCACATTAGTGTCAAATACCCGAGTGAAATGATATTATTCGAGAAAGTATATAACAGAAAGAACATTCCACGTTTCTCCTAGTAATTTCTGTAACTGATATCTCTTTCTAATTATAATTGTAGTGGTCACCAAACGTTGCTCAAACTGTCTCATGAAGACCCCTTTTCTTTTCAGCGTAATATTTTCCACATGAATCATGAATTCCACACAAAATACATAATATTTTCATACTACTATAATTTTTCACCGGAGTCATTTCATTAGTCCAAAATCCATATTGTTACTTCGTATAACGGTGTTATTTTTCTGTAGACACGGTTATTATTTCAAGGAACGTACCTTGAGCCTAGACTGTTTCACGTTTCTAGTTCTCTGCTCAAGATTACCTTGACAACCTCGTCAAGTACGTAATCTGGAATTCGTGGATCACCTGACCAAAATTACTGAATGACTCATCTAAACATCTACTAATCTCGCGGATAGAAGTAAAAAAGCACGTCATTCTTCTTCTTCTTCTTCTTCTTCTTCTTGTTTTCTTCTTCTTTTGCGTCTTATTATTATTATTATTATTATTATTATTATTATTATCATAATTCTTAGAATTAGTATTAGTAAACTCACTATATATTAATGTAAGCTTATAAATGGATTTCACTAAATAGTTATTCATTATGGGCAAGCCCAACGTCTACGTCATATCAGGAATTTTTACGTTTGGTTTAAACTCCCTGATGATTTTATGCAGATTATACTTTCTACACACTGGCACGAACTCATTCCACTTACCTGCTCTTCGTCGCAGCGATGGAAAAGAAACAGGAGAATCAAACGACGCGGACATCTGACGCCGTTCAGATTCGGTGATCATTTTGGGAACAATCGAACGGCGTCTTTTCTTTCTGGTTAGTAAATTTATAATCAGATGTGCACGATGCAGTTGTTCTCCTTCTACTCTATGTCTTAAAATACTTTGGTATAGTTTTGTATACAAATACTAAACAATGTACTTCCAAAAACTCCGTGCGTATTTATCATATTTTTGAATATGAGTAATTCGACACCTCTTGAAATTCTCGAAATTTCCTTTCGCTAGGATTTTCTTTATATGTTTACACGTTCAACATTTTGCTGACAACTAGGGGAATCAAACCACAGTGTTAACTAAAGTTGTATACCTTTAAGAGAAAGGAATAATTAATTTAAAACTAGCGGTAAGTGAAACAGTTTTAACCTTCATACAAGTTTTCTGCTTACTTGCAGTTAAGCGGTTAGACCACAGCAGAATTTTTTATAGCCTCGTTTTTATTGGCTTAAAATACTTATTAGAGAGTCTGTTTCTAAGATTAATTCAATTAAAGTGAGTTTTAAGTGTTGAAATATATTAAATTCGCGATTTACTGTAGGGGCGCCGGCGAATCCGACCTCTCGAATGCAACCGATGTAATACTATACTGTCCTATACTAAAAGGAACAGGGGTCCTTTTAGTTTCGGACAGGATCACAGACAGCATTAGTATCAACTAAAATACTATTCTCAACAGTATTTCTCATCGTACCATCGTTCGTTTATGGTCAACAGTCCGAAAGCACCTGCTTGTTTCGTGTCTGCTTGTCATTTCGCCTGTTTTTTTTATACAGAGCAAAACGTGACTGGTCGCAAATGACAAACAAACGGATTTATATGGATTGCAAAGTTGCGAAATGTAGTCAAAATCGTGCAAAAAAGGCTTCGATTGGTAAGCGGAAGCAAGTTAATCGATATAATATCGCCAAAATGAGAGTGTTTCGACATCGGCGAAAAAGACGGCCAGCTGTATTGTACTGGCATTGCCAACTAAAGATTTGTTCAATTTCAATATTAAAAAACACAAGTTGGAAATTTAAGAACTTTTTTCTTTTTCAAAACAACATTTTCAAGTTGATGGGAGCTATGACTCGCGAAATACACATGCAGTTAAATTTTATCGTTTAAATTTCATCGTTTTTTAACTTGAGTCAGCGTTATTTCTGCTGCAGTACGTAGGATTCTTGTGAGGTATTTTAATTTCGATTATGAGTGCAAGTTTTTATGACAACTTGTTTTCAAAAAACTTTTATTTCAGAGTTGAACCGTTCTGTTAAAAACGATTTTTTTATAATATCCCTACGTACTACGTTACACAGTGTCATCAGTTTCAAAGCAGATTTTGAGATTTTGTTTTAGGCTGACAATTGCGACGTTCAAAGCTCCCACTCACCGCCTTCGCACTCCGCGAAGGCATTTCGTTGTTGTCCTGTAGTGTCCTACAAGACTGTATTAGGTATTTTTTAAGCAATAAGCTTGTACAGGTTTTTACTTAAGAAAATACATAATACGATCTTAAGGGTGTACAATACCTGGTCTATTCCCTTAAGAGAATACATTCTTAATCAAATAAGCTTAAGATAACCAGCTTCCAAAGTATTATATGAAATAAAAGTGTTTTAAATCATAAACACATCTGACACACTATGTAGTTTTTCACTTGACGGTATTTCTGTTATAGTGAATTACGTGCTAATAGGCTGCAAATGCAATAAGGTTCATTCAAAATTTATTTCAGAATCTTTTCAGGATTTTTTTACACCTTGCCATTGTTGCTCCAAGTGTTATGGATTCATGCCACGAGTTAAGGTTTGATCTGTACGTTGTGTGCTATCTGTACCAGATAAAAGTAAAAATAGGGCTGGAAAATTTATCGGTTGCCCAGTTTCTTGGGAAATGATATCGATTACACAGCGTATCAGTAATTTCCTCTTTTTTCCTTATTTTAGGAAAACCATATGTTTTAGAGCAAATATAATAGTCTGACTATACAGTGTGTTATTTGTAACGAATGAATGACACACGTACATGAAACGTACAATCATAATGCGTAAAGTCTCGAAATCAGCTTAGTAACCAAGTTATATTAGTAAAGCAATATCCGTCTTTTGTCTGACATAGTTCACTGTTTTTCCCTCTTTTTACTTTTTCTTCTCATGGCCAAGTGCGGTTAAGACAGATATGTTTATTTAAATCGTATGAACAATAATAAGCACTAAATTTATTTCCCACACTGAATAATACATTATTACTTCATGCTAATAATACCCTTTTTATATGTTATTAACAGGTTTTGCGAGGACATGCGGGTGAGTCTTATTGCATGAACGGTTAACCGACTTCGACGAAGTTGTCTTAGTCGCCATTACTGCTATCTCACTGAGAACACCACGACTTGTAGTAATTATTCACTTACGAAGTCCGATTAGCTCGTGAGAACAATATTGGCATACGTAAGATACCAGAATTCCAACTTGACACGGTCGCGAAATTAAGAAAGCAAA
Organism: Schistocerca cancellata; assembly: GCF_023864275.1. NCBI lineage: Eukaryota > Metazoa > Arthropoda > Insecta > Orthoptera > Acrididae > Schistocerca > Schistocerca cancellata. Next base: position 1,051,388,418 of record NC_064626.1, on the reverse strand, counting down.
CCATCTTTTTCTGAACTACTTAATATTCATGCAAATTGAAGATTTTCTATTCACCGTCAATTTAACACTCAAGCAGAGTTAAAACAGATCATTGACATGATTTATATGTAACTTTATTTCAAAACATTCGTGTTTCCTGATTGTTTGATTCTTTTTTTGATCTATGCCAACGGCACGTACCAGTGATGTTAACCTGATTCTGTGAGTTTTGAAAGGGTGAAAAACCCCTTTCAAAAAGAGAACTGAATTCATTGAAAAGCAAAAAATCAAGGTAAAAGGCTTGAAATAAGAAGAAGTGATAACTGTTAATTTTTTTGTAAAGATATCATTGTTAGCAGCTACTACAACGAAGTAATACGTCACCCATTTAGTAGTAGTACTGGACCTGGCTATCGTAGCACTAGAATCTCCTATTTAAAGCATGTAGACAGAAAGAATTAACCATCTGAAAATTGTAATCATTATGTAATTACTTCAGATTTTGTAAAAAGGTCATAAAGTACTGTATAATCATAACTACATGCGCTCAGCTTGCAGTGGAGATTAGCATTTGTTTTCCAAAGAAATATTTTATAGTGTTGAACAGAGCGCAGATACCATCTGTAAACTGATAGCTGCATTAGGGTAAGTATAGATTTGACAAACTGTTTTGCACGATAGTATGGTATTAACGTGAAGACAGTTCAGTAGGGTGGCTTCTTACTGACAAGTAGCATGATATCTACGAGGAGTGAAGTTACGTCGCCGGCTATATATAAGACTGTTGCTGAACTTATTAGTGTTCTTGTTTTGTTAAAGTAACAAGATTTTAAAAATTCAGTAGGTTGTATGAATCAAAGGCAAGAAAGTATGGCTAGTCATCTGTATTCTGACTGGTTGGATGCTGCCAGCCACGAATTTCCAGCTACGAATTTCTCTCCTGTATCAGCCTTTTCGCCTTGGAGTAGCACTTGAAACCTAAGTCCTCAATTATTTGCTGGACGTATTCCAGTCTCTGTATTCCCCTACAAATTTCGCTCTCTACAGCTCCCTTTGGTTGCATGGAAATTATTCCCGGATGCCTTAACTGAAGTCCTACCATTCTCTCCCTTCTCCTTGTCAGTGTTTTCCATATATTCATTTCCTCGCCGATTCTGCGCAAAATATCTTCATTCCTTACCTCGTATTATAGCATCACATCTCAAATGCTTCGATTCTCTTCTGTTTCGATTTTCTCACTGTCCATCTATCATTACCACACAATGCCGTGCTCCTAATGCTTATATATTCTAAGAAATTTCTTCCTGAAATTAAGGTCTATCTTTAATACTAGTAGTTTTTGTCAGAGGTAGTCTGCTTTTTGCGTCCTCATTGCACCGTCCGTCATGGGTTATTTTGCTGCCTAGGCAGCAGAGTTCCTTAACTTACCTACTTCGTGATCACCAGTCCTAATGTTTAGTTTCTCACTGTTCTCATTTCTGCTACTTCTCGATACTTTTGTCTTTCTTCGATTTACTGTCAATCCATATCTTATACTCATTAGACTGTTCATTCAATGCAGCAGATTCTGAAATTCTTCTCCCCCTTTACTGATGATAGCAGAATCTTATCATTGCTGTCCTTTTACCTTGAATTTTAATTCCATTCTTGAACCTTTATTTTATTTTCGTCGTTGGTTCTTCGATGTATAGATTGAACAATAGGGGCGAAAGACTACATCCCTGTCTTACACCCTTTTTAATTCGAGCACTTCGTGCTTGCTCTTCCACTCTTATTGTGTCCTCTTGGTTTTGTACATATTATATATTACCCGTCTTTCCCTATTGCTTTTTCCAGATTGACATGTCCCATGAACATGTCTTTGATTTTTTGTTTTTTTTTTTATTCTCGCTTCCATTATCAACCGCATCGTCAGAGCTGATTCTCTGGTCCTTTACCCTCCCTAAAAGCGAAACTGATCGCCATCTAACATATCCTCAGTTCTCTTTTCCATCCTTCTGTGTATTATTCTTGTCAGCAACTTGAGTGCCTGAGATGTTAATCTGATTGTGCGATAATTGTCGCACTTGTCAGTTCTTGCAGCCTTTGGAATTGTTTCTATGATATTTTTTTGAAAGTCAGATGGTATATAGCCAAACTCTTGCATACTACACACCAAATTGAATAGCCGTTCTGTTGCAACTTCCCCCAATGATTTAAGAATTTCTGACGAAATTATGGCTAGCTCTTCTGCCTTATTTGAATTGAAGTATTCCAGAGTTCTTCTAAAGTCTGATTATAATACTGTATTCCCTATCTCTTCTATATGGACTCCTGTTTCTTCTTCTATCACGTCATCATACAAGTCCTCCATCTCCCGCTCTCTCCTCTGCATTTAACAATGGATTACCCATTGCACTCTTAATGTTAACGCCCTTGTTTTTAGTTTCAGAGAAAGTTTTGTTTTCCTATATCTTGAGTCAGTTCTTCCCACAATGTTTTGTTTTCGATTTCTTCACATTTTATAGCTCTTTCACCCTATCTTCCTTGCAGTTCCTATTTATTTCATTCCTAAGTGACTTAATTCTTGAATTTTTTTGAATATTTTTGTACTTCCTTCTTTCAACGATCAAGTGAAGTATTTCTTCTGCTACCCAAGGTTTCTTCGCAGTTACCTTCTTTGTATCGACGGTTTTCTTTCCAGCTTCTGTGACCGCTCTTTTTATAGATGCCAATTTCTCTTCAGAATCTATAGCCTCAGAGAACTTCAAGCGTACCTCTTCCTTCCTCAGTACTTCCATATCCCATTTCTTGGCGCATTTATTCTTCCTGGCCAGTTTCTTTTACTTCAGCGTACTCTTCATCACTACTAAATTATGAGTCTATATCTGCTGCTGGGTACGCCTTGCAACGCAGTATCTGATTTCAGAATCTCTGCCTTACCATGATGTTTCCTTACTCAAGTTCTTTCAATATCTCCAGGCCTTGCCCAAGTATACTTCCTCCTACTGTGATTCTTTAGCAGAGTATTCGATATTACTAGCTGAATTAAATAAATTTTTTTCTCTCTCATTCCTAGTATGCAGCTCAAATTCTTCGGTACCCGCTTCTCCTAATCCTTCCCCTACAACCGCATTCCAGTCCCCCATAACAATTAGATTTTCATCTTCCTTTACGTACTGAATTACCCGTTCAGTACTCTCATATACTTCCTCTATCCGGACCACGCTGCTGCTACGGTCGCAAGTTCGAACCCTGCCTCGGGAATGGATGTGTGTGATGTCCTTAGGTTAGTTAGGTTTAAGCTGTTGTAAGTTCTAGGAGACTGATGACCTCCCCATAGTGCTCAGAGCCATTTGAAATTCCTCTATCTCTTCATCTTCGGCTTCAGACGTCGGCATGTATACCTGAACTCTCGTTCTCGGTATTAGTTTGATATCGATTCTGATGAGAACCACCCTATAACTGAATTATTCACAGCAGCTCACTCCCTGCCTACTCCCGTTACTCCCTTTTCTGCCGCTGTTGATATTACCATGTACTCATTTGACCAAAAAAACCTTGTATTTTTTCCATTTCATTTCAGTGACGCCACTATATCTACATTGAGCCTTAATATTTCCCTTTTCAGATTTTCTAGCTTCCCTACCACGTTCAAACTTCTGACATTGCTCCCCGCGATTCGTAGAACGTTATCCTTTCCTTGGTTATTCAATCTTCTTTCTCGTGGTCATCCTCCCCTTGACAGTATCCTCCCGGAGATCCGAATGGTGGGTTAGTCAGGAATCTTTTCCCAATGGAGAGGTCATCATAATACTTTTTCAATTACAGGCGCCGGCCACGGTGGCGGAGCGGTTCTAGACGCTTCAGTCCGGAACCACGTGACTGCTAAAGTCGCAGGATCGAATCCTGCCTCGAGCATGGATGTGTGTGATATCCTTAGGTTAGTCATGTTTAAGTAGTTCTAAGTTCTAGGGGACTGATGACCTCAGATGTTATGTCCCATAGTAATCAGAGCCATTTGAACCAATTACAGGCTACATGTCCTGTGGATACACATTATGTGTCTTTGATACAGTGGATTCCATTGCCTTCTGCATCCTTATGCCGTTGATCATTGCTGATTATTTCGCTTCATGGGGAATTTATCACCCCAAGGGCAAGGAAGGTGTAAAGCAGCAACTGACGGCCGAGTGTGTCAGCGCTACCAACACCGACATCCATTTCATCAACGAAGTGTTTGATTGTGGTCCGTCAATCAACTCGAGCGAGAGTGTCCGCACGTTCCAAATTTACATGTGTCACAGCCGGCCGACAGGTGGGAGCTCGGACAGGTTTGCGCGACCTTGTTGCGATGCTGGTAGACGCCTCGTCCAGCAACTCACTGTCCTTTTGTTCACTGACATTTCTCCTTAGATATTCTGCAAGCGCCTGTGAATATCTTCGATGCTCTGGTTTTCCACCAAGAGAAACTCAATGACAACTGCTTGGAACGCACTTCCATTACCAACGCCATTTTGAAAGCTATGTATAGCGTCGTAGTCTATTGGAACTTCATGACAGTATAGGGACTGAAGCAGGAATATTGCACGATGACCCAAAACAAATTAAAAAAAAAATTTTTTTTGAACCGAAATTTGCAGAGAAAAAAGTGTTATGTTACTTATTGAACGTCCCTCGTATGTAGCGAGAAAAGCTGCGGACCAAGGAAGGTATCCTGGGGGGGGACTCCAGAGAGCACTTGTTTCCATGATTGCTTCTGCCGACCCACAGACGAGTAAGTCATTATCGTACAACAATAACGTTCTTCTGCGGTTCACCAGACATGACTTCAGTGTCTATAAATGAGTCTACATGCGTAGCGAAGCGCTGCGCTCTGTCTGCCAGGAAATTTTCGATCCAGCAGCAAACCTGGTTAGACATGCAAGAGGATCGCATTTTATTTAGTAAATGTTGATGAAGTACTGGTTGACTCTTGCAAAGAAGAAAATAGCAACCAGACTGTTTTCGTAATACTACTTATGCAAATAAATAGCATCGTTAGTAGTTTCGAACCGACAAGCTCGGCTTGTTTACGATAAGAAACATTTTTGTCGTCGTTTACATTAGTTTTCGCTTTTTATTCTCGCATTTGGTTAAAATTCCTTGGGATGGTGGTTCTCAATAACCAAAGCATAATGGGAGAAACTGTTTACTGAACTCTAATAGTGCCTCGTAAGTATTTCACAAAATGTAAACAAATTATTAGAATGAAAAGTTATGGTTACTTGCGTCGAAAATCCCGCGCCATTACGTTCCAATGCTGACTGCTTGTGTTCATGCAGTAGCGAGGATATGGAAGACTAGGGCCGTTCACACACACCAAAAAGTTTTGCCACGTGGAACGATGTATAAAAAGATTGCGATATCACACAACCATAACAATGCCAAAGAATTTCTCTTTCAGAGATATTTCGATATAAATGTTGACGTTACAATAGAAATTTACAAACTACAAAACTTTTTGTTACTTTCAATTTATATTATATGAGAACTGATTACAATTAAACTAAAAAATAAAAAGCAAGTTTGTTATAAAATGTTATTGCTATGATATTATGAAACTATTTTGGTATACATTGGAAACAAAGTAAGTGATGGAATGATACATGCATATAAAGAAATACGACAGCAGTGGACAATACATTAAAATGTGATAGTTAGTTGAAGGTATTGCATGACTAAGCAAGCAGTTATATTTTATGCACTGCTTCGTGTTGCGTCGAAATGTTAACAAGCTGTCTGACGATGAACCTGCCGGTTCGAAACCGGTAACGGTGCTGTTCATGTGAATATAGCATTCTGAAAAGTGTTTGGTTTGCTGTTTTCTTCTCTGCAAGAATCAACCTGTATTTTGTACACAGCCATGATCCCAAAATGTCGCTTTTCGACAAAGTAGCATATTGATGAAGCGCTGATATCAGCATGGAACAGGTGACTTGCCACATAAGCTAAACCCTTACAGACGCCTTACTTTCGCCTGCCGTCAGCGGAATAGGACACGTGTAGCGCCTTCACTGGAATGGGTATTCTCGGGTAACAGTGAGTGAGGTAGTATCACAATTACGGAATGAGACGTCAGAGGGGTTTAGGGCAGGAAGTGGCGCGGTGACAGGTGAATTCCATTAGAAGCCGGCCGAGGCTAACCAGTGGGCGGCCCGGTCCATCGTTTACCCGAAAACTAATTATGCGGCAGCAGCAGCAGCAGCAGCGCCAAACTGATACCCGTTTTTATTAAAAGTAAAGTCCGGCGGCATTAGCGGGCGCTCTTGTTTGGCTTGGCGCGCGCCCCTTCCTGCCCGCTCGGCCCGAGCTCCTCCTTTTGGTAATATTCGGGCCGGCTCGGTTTTTGAGCGCGGCGGCATGATTTATGGGGCGAGCGAGAGGAACGCGTGTAGCGCGAGCGGCGCCGATGTTTATGGAAATGCGCGGCCGGCCCACGCGGCGCCGGGCTCAGCCGGCGACCGCTCCAGGAGGACTCGGGGCGCGCGCGGCTGCGAGAGCGGACCCGCTAATTACAATTAAGACGTCACTGCCGGCCGCGGACGGGTCTGTTAAAGGCTGCCCGCACCCCACGCGGCCCGTCCACCCCCTGCCGGCAGCCGAGTCTCGCTGAAGACCGCCGTCCGTCCCGCCTCCGCATACCTGTCGACATCGCCAAACATCCTAGAAATTCCAGCTCCATCAGAAGGCCGCCCTCACACGGGACGTGAAAGAGGACGTGGACCACGGGTCTGGTAGAATTTCGCGACTTCACGACGTGGAGTTCGGGGCCGACGACAAACATGTCCACGAATCAGCATCGTTTTAGAAATAAAGGCTCGTGCGCAACTCAGTTTGTCCTTTTCTCACGTAATATACTGCGAACTATTGGTGAAGGGCAACAGGCGGATTCCATATTTCTAAATTTCCAGAAAGCGTTTGACACGGTGCCCCACTGCAGGCTGTTGATGAGGATACCAGCATATGGAATAGTTTCACAGATTTGTGACAGCCTTGAGGAAGAAGTTATACACTCCTGGAAATTGAAATAAGAACACCGTGAATTCATTGTCCCAGGAAGGGGAAACTTTATTGACACATTCCTGGGGTCAGATACATCACATGATCACACTGACAGAACCATAGGCACATAGACACAGGCAACAGAGCATGCACAATGTCGGCACTAGTACAGTGTATATCCACCTTTCGCAGCAATGCAGGCTGCTATTCTCCCATGGAGACGATCGTAGAGATGCTGGATGTAGTCCTGTGGAACGGCTTGCCATGCCATTTCCACCTGGCGCCTCAGTTGGACCAGCGTTCGTGCTGGACGTGCAGACCGCGTGAGACGACGCTTCATCCAGTCCCAAACATGCTCAATGGGGGACAGATCCGGAGATCTTGCTGGCCAAGGTAGTTGACTTACACCTTCTAGAGCACGTTGGGTGGCACGGGATACATGCGGACGTGCATTGTCCTGTTGGAACAGCAAGTTCCCTTGCCGGTCTAGGAATGATAGAACGATGGGTTCGATGACGGTTTGGATGTACCGTGCACTATTCAGTGTCCCCTCGACGATCACCAGTGGTGTACGGCCAGTGTAGGAGATCGCTCCCCACACCATGATGCCGGGTGTTGGCCCTGTGTGCCTCGGTCGTATGCAGTCCTGATTGTGGCGCTCACCTGCACGGCGCCAAACACGCATACGACCATCATTGGCACCGAGGCAGAAGCGACTCTCATCGCTGAAGACTACACGTCTCCATTCGTCCCTCCATTCACGCCTGTCGCGACACCACTGGAGGCGGGCTGCACGATGTTGGGGCGTGAGCGGAAGACGGCCTAACGGTGTGCGGGACCGTAGCCCAGCTTCATGGAGACGGTTGCGAATGGTCCTCGCCGATACCCCAGGAGCAACAGTGTCCCTAATTTGCTGGGAAGTGGCGGTGCGGTCCCCTACGGCACTGCGTAGGATCCTACGGTCTTGGCGTGCATCCGTGCGTCGCTGCGGTCCGGTCCCAGGTCGACGGGCACGTGCACCTTCCGCCGACCACTGGCGACAACATCGTTGTACTGTGGAGACCTCACGCCCCACGTGTTGAGCAATTCGGCGGTACGTCCACCCGGCCTCCCGCATGCCCACTATACGCCCTCGCTCAAAGTCCGTCAACTGCACATACGGTTCACGTCCACGCTGTCGCGGCATGCTACCAGTGTTAAAGACTGCGATGGAGCTCCGTATGCCACGGCAAACTGGCTGACACTGACGGCGGCGGTGCACAAATGCTGCGCAGCTAGCGCCATTCGACGGCCAACACCGCGGTTCCTGGTGTGTCCGCTGTGCCGTGCGTGTGATCATTGCTTGTACAGCCCTCTCGCAGTGTCCGGAGCAAGTATGGGGGGTCTGACACACCGGTGTCAATGTGTTCTTTTTTCCATTTCCAGGAGTGTAGAAGACAGTATGTTGTACTCGACAGCGAGTGTTCGTCAGAGTCAAGAGTTTCGTTAGGAGTGTCCCAGGGAAGTGTGGTAGGACTGCTACTGTTCTCTGTATACATAAATACGAGGGTCACTCCAAAAGAAATGCACACTATTTTTTTAAAATCCGTCTTTTATTCTACATGTTTGAAAGTTTTACAATGTGTAGATACATCCTTTAGGAATAATATTTTCATTTCCCCACATAATTTCCGTCCCTCTCAACTGTCTTACGTCATCTTGGAACCAGCGCCTGTATACCCGCACGGCAAAATTCTGGACCAACCTCTTGGAGCCACTGTTTGGCAGCGTGCACAAGGGAGTCATCATATCATCTTCAAACCTTGTTCCACGAAGAGAGTCTTTCAGTTTCCCAAAGAGATGATAGTCACATGGAGCCAGGTCACGACTGTAAGGCGCGTGTTTCAGTGTTGTCCATCCGAGTTTTGTGATCGCTTCCGCGGTTTTTTGGCTGACATGTGGCCGTGCATTGTCGTGCAACAGCAAAACATCCCGCTTTTGCCGATGCGCTCGAACACGACTCAGTCGAGCTTGAACTTTCTTCAGTGTCGTCACATATGCATCAGAATTTATGGTGGTTCCACTTGCCCACCGACTAACTGTACTGCGATCGACAGCAGCATCTCCATACACCTTTTTCAACCTCTTGTGGATGTTTCCCACTGTCTCGTTTTCACAGCACAGGAATTCTATGACAGCACGTTGCTTCTGACGAAAGCGAAGTGTAGCAGCCATCTTGAAGACATGCTGTGACGGCGCCACTCACGGGAACAGGTTGAACTAAGTTTGGAAACAAGCGGGAAGGATGCATCTACACACTGTAAAACTTTCACACATGCAGAATGAAAACTGTATTTTTAGAAAAATAGTGAGCATTTCTTTTGGCGGACAGGGTGATCATCAGTCTGTGGTTGTTTGCTGATGATGTTGTAATGTACCATAAGGTGTCGAAGTTGACTTAGAGAAAATTTGTAGTTCGTGTGATGCATGACAGCTAGCTGCATATGTAGAAAAATGGAAATTAATACGGATAAGTAAGAAAAGAAAACAGTAATATTCGGTTACAGCGTTAGTAGTGTCCTGATTGACACAGCCACGTCATTTAATATCTGAGCGCAAACTTACAAAGCGAAATGAAATGGAACGAGCATGTGAGGATTGTGGCAAGAAAGGCGAACGGTCGACTTCGGTGAATTGGGAGAATTCTAGGAAAGTGTGGTCCATCTGTAAAGGAGACCCCATATAGGACTCTAGTGGCACCTATTCTTGAGTACTGCTCGAGTGTTTGGGATCTGTAACAGGTTGGATTTGAGGAAGACATCAAGCAACTCAGAGGCGGGCTGTTAGATTAGTTACTGGTAGGTTCGATCAACACAAATGTTACGGAAAAAATAATCGTGTGGCATTGATGGCCGGGATGCTCCATCCGGGGAAGTTCGGTCTCCGGGTGCAAGTCTTAATTCAGGTGGCGCCACATTGGGCGACTTGCGTGTCGGTGATGCTGATGAAAGGACGATGAGGACAACACAACACCCAGTCCACGAGCAGAGTAAATCTCCAAGTGGACCAGGAATCGAACCCGGGTCCGCTGCACGGTAGACAAACACATTACCACTGAATTAAGCAAGCGGATAATGTTACGGAGATGCATCGGGATGCCGGCCGCGGTGGTCTCGCGGTTCTAGGCGCGCAGTCCGGAACTGCGAGACTGCTACGGTCGCAGGTTCGAATCCTGCCTCGGGCATGGATGTGTGTGATGTCCTTAGGTTAGTTAGGTTTAAGTAGTTCTAAGTTCTAGGGGACTGATGACCACAGCTGTTAAGTCCCATAGTGCTCAGAGCCATTTGAACCATTTTTTGCATCGGGATCTCACATGGATCCCTGGAGACGAGGCGACATTCTTTTCGAGGAACACTACTGAGGACACTTAGAGAACCGGCATTTCAAGCTGACTGCAGAAGGACCCTGTTGCCTACAACACACATTGCGCGTAACGACTACGAACATAAGATACGAGAAATTAGAACTCTTACGGAAGCATAGAGACAGCCAATTTTAAAATTTTCCCGGCGAATTGACCGTTCAATTATTTAATAATGGAGTCTCAGAAAGACGTTGGTGTGGACAAAATCATTGTTTTCTCTAACTCCATTGAATGTCCAGTAGAAATACAATGTTCAGCAATAGCGGACTTGCTTGGCTGCAAAAGGCAGGTGTAACGTTGATGTTCAGTTCAGCGTTCTTCCACGGTGCGTGTGGTTTTACCTATGTAAGCCATACCACATTGGCACGGTATCTTGTAAATTCCGGCCTTTCGTAGTAACAGACTCCATTATGGGATTCCATTATTAAAGAATCCGTATAAATACGACTGGCGGAAAATCTGTTAAACCGTGACAGCGACTACCAGCTGGACAGTGCATGGAATCCCATCCTCTCCTCGATTTGCTCAAATCGAAGACGACAGAGTGCGTCGACGGCCGTGGCAAACAGCAACGCAGAGGGAGACTGAGTTCCGCTATTCAACCAGCGAGGGTGCTGCCGGTGGGCAGTGTGGTTCATCTATCAAATTTTCGACTCATTCGCAGAATAGTTACAGTACTCTATATATTGCGGAACGGAGGACGTTTTCTCCAGTCAGACGGCTCACCTGAAGATGACTGGCAGGTGCCCAGTTGAAATATCGTGCGAAGTATTGAACGACGACCGGCTGCAAGCCCGAAATTTGTTTGAACGTAGTCGTTTTTTTTCGTCGCTCTGTTCGCGAGTGGAACAGGAAAAGATATGACTAGTAGTAGAAAGGGGTAACCTCCGGTACCCGCCATAAGGTGGGTTGCGGAGTGTCGATGTAGATGTAGGTGTATATATTGTGACGTCACACTAGTAGCCTTGTCCGCCATACTTTGCGAACGCTCGGCCCCCTGCAGGCCGGTTCGAATATCAATGAAAAGGTACCGTTGTAGGTCTTATCTTTGTCGTGTGCTATCGAGAGCTTGCATGTATTTAAACGCGCCCTTCAGAATTACTAAATTCGTCTGCAATAGATACTCGCTCCCCATCGGAGACGGTTGCTGACACTCGTAAAATGTGCACTGACACGGGCTGTGACGTACGCGCCGCGATATGTCTTTCTCGTCGGCCTCGGTGGTTTCACTTCGCGGATCATTTCCAAGCAAAGGAAGGTAGACTCAGGCACGTCAGATTTCCCTTCCTGGAGAGGATTGTGGTCATTGAGATGCAAGATTTCGTACCAGCCTCATCCTTCTCCTTGGAAGAGTCTTCCATAGGGCTGTTTCCTCATTCCGCATGTTCTCCACTTTAATGGTTCAAATGGCTCTGAGCACTATGGGACTCAACATCTTAGGTCATAAGTCCCCTAGAACTTAGAACTACTTAAACCTAACTAACCTAAGGACATCACACACACCCATGCCCGAGGCAGGATTTGAACCTGCGACCGTAGCAGTCCCGCGGTTCCGGACTGCAGCGCCAGAACCGCACGGCCACCGCGGCCGGCTCTCCACTTTATTTTTGTCCATCTTCGCTAGCACCACGTTTCAAATGCTACTAGTTCTTCTTCTCCGCAAGCCAAATAACGACCAGAAAATTCTCCTTGACTTCAGAGGAAGCCTGTGAATATTGGGCCGAGTAAGGAATACAACTGAAAGCTCAGCAGTGTGATCCATGAGGCTTTTTTAACGAAACTGATGGCTTGCATGCGTTTGATACTAAACCGTAGACTTTCACGGCCGGACATGTCATGTCCATTGTAATTATCCGAGCTGTTACGCCGCGGTCGATTGACGAATTCTGTGTCAATTCCCAACGTTTCGTCCCCGTCTGCGGAGGACGTCTTCAATGGGGACTGTAGCTTAATGGAAGGTCCAACACACCCTCTGGCTAGCTACTGAAAGTCACACTCAGTAGCTAGCCAGTGGGGGTGTTGGACCTTCCATCGAGCTACAGACCCCCTTGAAGATGTCCTCCGCAGACGAGGACGAAACGTTGGGAATTGACACAGAATTCATCAACCGATCACGTCATAGCAGCCTGGATAATTATAATGGATACTGCATGCGTTTGTTTTGGCACTATTTCAACAACTTTCCTAGATGTCTTCGTTAGGTATCGAGCACAGACTCCCCTTCCCCCGAGCGATTGTTTATCATGTTTCAGTGGACATCTCTATTACCTGAAGAAGGCTGCTGCGAAGCTTCACAGGAGCGCAGTGACGGCTCCTGCAATACATGTGAAGTGATCGCTGTTTTATCATCCCAATATTTTAAATATTTTATTTGATGATACAGCGGTACAACCAAGAAGACAAAATGACACCTGACGCGTAAGCCTACAAATTTACTTCTCATCTTTAGCTAGCTGAGGTGTGGTATCCTTCAAATGGAATACAGAAGCCAAGAAACTGAACTGGTGCTCTATGCGCCACCGCCATAAAGTTTAAGGTATCTTCTGGAACATAAATGTATTTGCGTATTTGGCCATCATATTCGTATAGGCTACACCAGGAAGGCTGCACTGTAGTTCCTTCTCTAGATTGTGGCACACATGACAAAATATCGAAATAGATGACAGAGGGATAGAAAAACAATTAAAATCGCTCAAAACAGGATTTTACACAGAGTACGCGAAGGAACTTGCCCCCTTTCTTGCAGCTGTGTACCGTAGGTCTCTAGAAGAGCGTAGCGTTCCAAAGGATTGGAAAAGGGCACAAGTCATCCCCGTTTTCTAGAAGAGACGTCGAACAGATGTACAGAACCTTAGACCTATATCTCTAACGTCGATCAGTTGTAGAATTATGGAACACGTATTGTGTTCGAGTATAACGACTTTTCTGTAGGAATCAGCATGGGTTTCGAAAAAGACGATCGTGTGAAACCCAGCTCGTACTATTCGTCTACGAGACTCAGAGGGCCATAGACACGGGTTCCCATGTAGATGCCGTGTTTCTTGATTTCCGCAAGGCGTTCGATACGGTTCCCCACAGTCGTTTAATGAACACAGTAAGAGCATATTGACTATCAGACCAATTGTGTGATTCGATTGAAGAGTTCTACATAACAGAACACAGTATGTCATTCGCAATGGAGAGAAGTCTTGCGGAGTAAGAGTGACTTTAGGTGTGCCGTAGGGGAGTGTCCTAGGACCGTTGCTATTCACAATATACGTAAATGACCTTGTGGATAACATCGGAAGTTCACTGAGGCTTTTTGTGGATGATGCTATAGTATATCGAGACGTTGTAACAATGGAAAATTGTACTGAAATGCAGGAGGATCTGCAGCGAATTGACGCATGATGCAGGCAATGGCAATTGAATCTCAATGTAGACAAGTGTAATGTGCTGCGAATACATAGAAAGAAAGATCGTTTATCATTTAGCTACAATATAGCAGGTCAGCATCTGGAAGCAGTTAATTCCATAAATTTCTGGGAGTAGGCATTAGGAGTGATTTAAAATGGAATGATGATATAAAGTTGATCGTCGGTAAAGCAGATGCCAGACTGAGATTCATTGGAAGAGTCCTAGGGAAATGCAATCCGAAAACAAAGGAAGTAGGTTACGGTACACTTGTTCGCCCACTGCTTGAATATTGCTCACCAGTATGTGATCCGTACCAGATAGGGTTGATATAAGAAACAGAGAAGATCCAACGGAGAGCAGCGCGCTTCGTTACAGGATCGTTTAGTAATCGCGAAAGCGTTGCGGAGATGATAGATAAACTCCAGTGGAAGACTCTGCAAGAGAGAAGCTCGGTAGCTCGGTACGGGCTTTTGTTGAAGTTACGAGAACATACCTTCACCGAGGAGTGAAGCAGTATATTGGCCCCTCATACGTATATCTGGCGAAGAGACCGTAAGGATAAAATCAGGGAGATTAGAGCCCACACAGAGGCTTACCGACAATCTTTCTTTGCACGAACAATACGAGACTGGAATAGAAGGGAGAACAGATAGAGGTACTCAAAGTACCCTCCGCCACACACCGCCAGGTGGCTTGCGGAGTATGGATGTAGATGTAGATGCAGAATAGCTCCACTAACAGAGGAATAAATAATAAGATTTTCATCCTGGCAGACTAACGTCCAAAGGATGTGCTCGCAGTGACTTCCTGGCTTGTTACATGTCGACGGTGGAAGGTACAACGTGATGGTACGATGCGTCGGTGGGACCAGCAGCTGGTGGAGGATGTAGGCAGGCTGGCAGGCAGGCAGGACTCGGCGCGCGAGCTTGTCGGCGTGGGCGCCAGGCGGCAGCACGTGCGCGACCGGTCCGCGCGTGCCGCGGCTGTTCCCCCTCCCCCAGCCGCACGGCCGACCCATCCCACTGGCCACTGAGGCCCGGCTGCGTGGGCGCGGAGCCGGCCGCGGCGTGCTGCACTCGCGAAACCCACCTCCCACTCCTAATCCAGCTTCGCGCCGCCTCCGTCCGCCGACGCCTCTGCGCTGCAGATTCACCTCTCTCTCTCATCTGGCACTGTCCACAAAAGGAAGCTCTTAGCACCCGCTGATGTGACTCAGGCTTTCGCGGCCGCCGATTTCCCTGCACTTTTCTTCTTCAGAAACTCAAGTGTGGGTGTGGGAGGCTTACGTGACATAGGTATCTGATGAAGTACTCCTGCGGCTCCGTATGGCCACCGAGCGAGTATTTTTTTTTTTAATATTTGCTTTTGCATCTTTCATTCCATTCTCACGACAATGATCCGTTGTAGACTTCAGAAGAAAACCCAAATGCGAATATATTGGAAAGGATTTCCATTTTTGCATTCGTGTTAAAACCAAGGAAAAGCTTTCTAATACTTTGGTCTGAACTAGGGGATTGGAAATATTTAATTTTTTTCCTGGGTCCTGTCCTTGTCAAAACGTGTGTGTGTAATCATCGCAGTATCAGCCCTCAGATCAACCACAGACGCTGAGCCAGCGACCACCACAACTTAAGCGGCGGCCAGCGACCGTAAGAGAACCCCGTTATTCAGTGTTGTACACCTGTGACTCATTTGTAAAAAAAAAAAAAAAAAAAAAAAAAAAAGAAGACATTGTAAAAAGTAATAATTCAATAGCTGATATGTATCACGCAGTGTGTCATGCTGAAATCATTCATTTGTTTTATAGTCGCTATTAAGAACACACACACTAAAATTACGGTCGCAGGTTCAAATCCTGCCTCGGCCATGGGTGTGTGTGATGTCCTTAGGTTAGTTAGGTTGATGTAGTTCTAAGTTCTAGGGGACTGATGACCTCAGAAATTAAGTCCCATGGAGCTCAGAGCCATTTGAACCATGTCTGAATTAAAATTACGCGCTATTGTACACAAGGTGAACATGAATAATACCGACAAACTGCAGGAACGGATTCCTCAGGTCTATGAACATATGTCCACAAGTGCAAGAGGTGCGTGCAAACGATAACAAATCGTCCCGGAATGCAGCAAAGAGCTGCGCCGCCTCCACCTCACAACTTATGTAAGTTGATAACGCCACGTAGTGCTCTGTATGAAAATCGCTGACTGTGCTGTGTGCAGTCTGTGGCTGGTTGGACTCATTGTTGGAATATTCGCTAGTGTAGCGCTGGGTAGTGGAATGTGAACAGCGCGTAGCGTTGGGCAGTTGGAGGTGAGTCGCCGACAGTGGTGGTCGTGGGGAGAGAGACGCTAGAGTTTTGAGAGGTTACTATGAGCGGACGATCTGGACGTGCATCCGTCAGAAAATGGAAATTTGTAAGACTGGATGTCATGAACTGATTATATATATATATAATGACTTTTGAACACCATAAAAGGAAATACATTGTTTGTTCGCTATCAAAATCTTTGATTTGCTACTATCAGTAGTTTCTGCCTTCAGTAGTTAGAATCTTTTATTTACACTACTGGCCATTAAAATTGCTACACCACGAAGATTATGAGCTACAGATGCGAAATTTAACCGACAGGAAGAAGATGCTGTGATATCCAAATCATTAGATTTTCATAACATTCACACAAGGTTGGCGCCGGTGGCGACACCTGCAACGTGCCGACATGAGGAAAGTTTGCAACCGATTTTTCATACACAAACAGCAGTTGACCGGCGTTGCCTGATGAAACGTTGTTGTGATGCCTCGTGTAAGGAGGAGAAATGCGTACCATCACGTTTCCGACTTTGATAAAGGTCGGATTGTAGCCTATCGCGATTGCGGTTTATCGCATCGCGACATTGCTGCTCGCGTTGGTCGAGATCCAATGACTGTTAGCAGAATATGGAATCGGAGGGTTCAGGAGAGTAACACGAAAAGCCGTGCTGGATCCCAACGGCCTCGTATCACTAGTAGTCGAGATGACAGGCATCTTATCCGCATGGCTGTAACAGATCGTGCAGCCACGTCTCGATCCCTGAGTCAACAGATAGGGACGTTTGCAAGACAACAACCATGTGCACGAACAGTTCGACGACGTTTGCAGCAGCATGGACTATCAACTCGGAGACCATGGCTGCGGTTACCCTTGACACTACATCACAGACAGGAGCGCCTGCCATGGCGTACTCAACGACGAACCTGGGTGCACGAATGGCAAAACGTCATTTTTTCGAATGAATCCAGCTTCTGTTTACAGCATCACGATGGTCGTATCCGTGTTTGGCGACATTGCAGTAAACGCACATTAGAAGCGTGTATTCGTCATCGCCGTATTGGCGTATCACTTGTTCAAAAGTGTGTGAAATCTTATGGGACTTAACTGCTAAGGTCATCAGTCCCTAAGCTTACACACCACTTAACCTTAATTATCCTAAGGACAAACACGTACACCCATGCCCGAGGGAGGACTCGAATCGCCGCCGGGATGAGCCGCACAGTCCGTGACTGCAGCGCCTTAGACCGCTCGGCTAATCCCTCGCGGCGGCGTATCACTTGGCGTGATGGTAAGGGGTGCCGTTGGTTACACGTCTCGGTCACTTCTTGTTCTCATTGACGGCACTTTGAACAGTGGACGTTACGTTTCAGATGTGTTACGACCCGTGGCTCTACCCTTCATTCGATCCTTGCGAAACCCTACATTTCAGCAGGATACTGCACGACCACATGTTGCAGGTCCTGTAAGGCCCTTTTTGGATACAGAAAACGTTTGACTGCTGCCCTGGCCAGCACATTCTCCAGATCTCTCACCAATTGAAAACGTCTGGTTAATGGTGGCCGAGCAACTGGCTCGTCACAATACGCCAGTCACTCCTCTTGATGAACTGTGGTATCGTGTTGAAGCAGCATGGGCAGCTGTACCTGTACACGTCATCCAAGCTCTGTTTGATTCAATGCCCAGGCGTACCAAGGCCGTCATTACGGCCAGAGGTGGTTGTTCTGGGTACTGATTTCTCAGGATCTATGGACCCAAATTGCGTGAAAATGTTATCACATGTCACTTCTAGTATAATATATTTGTCCAATGAATACCCGTTTATCATCTGCATTTCTTCTTGGTGTAGCAACTTTAATGGCCAGTAGCGTATATATTATGAATTTTGAACACTATTAAGGTAAATACATTGTTTGTTCTCTATCAGAATCTTTCATTTACTAACTATGTAAGTAGGCTGTTTAGGTTTTTATGTTGGTAACGTCACGTAGAGCTCTGTATGAAAATTACTGACTTTGCTGTGTGCAGTCTGTGGCTGGTTTGCATTGTTGGAATATTCACCATTGTAGTGTTGGGCAGCTGGATGTGAACAGCGCGTAGCGCTGCGCAGTTGGAGGTGAGCGGCCAGCAGTGGTGATTGTGGGGAGAGAGATGGCAGAATTTTGAGAGCGGACAATCCGGACGTGTGTCCATCAGAAAGTATAAATTTGTAAGACTGGATGTCATGAACTGATGTATATATTATGACTTTTGAACACTATTAAATTAATACATTGTTTTGTTCTCTATCAAAATCTTTCATTTGCTAACTGTGCCTATCAGTAGTTAGTGCGTTCAGTAGTTAGAATCTTTTATTTAGCTGGCAGTAGTGGCGCTCGCTGTGTTGTAGTAGTTCGAGTAACGAAGATTTTTGGTGAGGTAAGTGATTTGTGAAAGGTATAGGTTAATGTTAGTCAGGGCCATTCTTTTGTAGGGATTGTTGAAAGTCAGACTGCGTTGCGCTAAAAATATTGTGTGTCAGTTTAGTGTTGATCAGAATAAGTAAAGAGAGAAATGTCTGAGTACGTTCAGTTTTTCTCAGCTGTTTGAAAATCAAATAACGTAACAGTTTTTCCAGCACTGTCATTCTTTACATACAAAGGGGAAGTTTCACATATGCCCAAAGTAAAATCCAAGAGATGCAGTGCACGTGTTCACACGTCGCATCACCGGTTGCCGCACTCTTTCGCACGTTTCGGCCCCTCTGTAGATAGCTTCACAGGAGTCGTGAACACGCTGTTAAAGTGGTTCAGCATATACAAAGCTTTTCACACGCCCTCAGAGAGAAAAATCCAGAGGTTTAAGATCGGTGATCTAGCAGGTCATGCTGCAGGGTTCTCCGCAACCTACCATCCCTACAGGGAAGATGTTGTTGAATGTCGGCGAACTGTAATGCGGAAGTGGGGTGGTGTTCCGTGATGCAGAAATCACATAACCTGTCGTATTGCCAAAGCCACAGTCTCAAGCAGCGCAGGCAGAGTATTTCGCAGGAAATCCATGTACACTCCTCCGTCGAGGCGTTGTGGAATAATAACCGGTCCAAGAATATGAACGCCAAAGAATACCTGCCCACACGTTGATGCTGAACCGATGCTGATGAAACGCCACAACTATTCGCCAAGGATTGTCTGTAGCCCACAGATGACGTAATGCAGATTGATAATGTCACTTCTGGTAAAGATTGCTTTGTCAGCAAAGAGAACTGATGACAGAAATCCCATAATTGTGATGGTCGGGTGCAAAACCCAACGACAATGTCATTCCCGTAGAGAGAAATCCGCCTCTGGTAATCGTTGATAGGGATAGTAGCGGTTGTCATGCAGGAGATACATAATGGTACTTTGGCTTACACCATGTTTGCGGACCAGTTGCCTGGAACTTGTACTATAGTACATCTCAATATCCCGTAGAATCTTTTTCCATATCTGGTGTATGGACCTCCCTACACGTTCGTCTGTCTGAAAGAACCCGTGCTCATACAAGCCAAAAATGGCTTGAAATGTTGTAACATGTGTTTGGTGTCACTGAGTGTACTTGTTTTGATATAGCCGTGCTGCCTGTCGACCGTTTCCATCTGACTTTCCGTACAAAAACACAATCTCGACTTGTTTCTGACATGAATAACGGACCATTCTGCTGCTTACAATACGCTGCGTCAACCACACAGCCTGCAACACACAAGGAACACACGACATGTGATCAGAGGAACTTTCATTTGTCAGCGCCATCTAGCGTGGCGACTATGCATTTCCGGACACATGTTCATAAGTCCTTTTTTCCTCCATGAACATTCAGGAATCTGTCATTACAAACTGTCAGTTTTATCAATGTTCACCCGTATAATATCTGTTTTGGTGATACGAATAAATTTCATGGTACTGAGAGCATTTCCATGCAACGATGATACAATCAATTTAAAAAAAATGCAGTAACTTATATAATGAAAGACAGTATACCAAGGGCTTTTACCTGCTTGCTAAAATATTGAAAAGGAAAGAGAGAAAATGACAACCCACACAAACTGGAGTTCACCCGTGGCTGTCGTCCATACTGAATATGTTCGGTAGCGTACAAGCTATGACTAAACGGTCAGTGTTGCATATCTACCTCACTTCCTTCGAACCACAGACTTTGCTTTGCGGAAGGGAATATTTTAATGCCGATACTGAGGAGGTTCAGTTTCAAACTGGTGCCGCATTATGGAGAGCAAGGTGTTGGCTATTTCCTCCATGATCAGCTGCGTTCCTTTTGCCATTGACAAGATGGTCTGCGAGTAAACCAAGTATCACCGCCCCAGACTACCACACCACACGTGCCGCTTTCGTCATAACTGAATACCAGCCTCCAAACTTCTCCAGATCTTCACCCACTACTTGAAAAAGTTACTGGTAAGTTCATTTACAGCAATCTTGGCGATATGTAACATAACTGCCGGCTAGAAGTACAGCCTCAGAAATGCAGTCCTCTAGCCAATCGATTGATCGTTCTTTCCTGTCTTCTGTAACTGAGCTGTTCTGGAAATAATTTGCAATAGCCGCAAACTGGTTCTCGTAGTAGGTTTTAGAGTTCGGTAACCCCACAGGATAGCAGAGCAGAAGAGAAAGTTCGAGTCAGTAGCTTGGGTGCCATTTCGTTTGTGGCCAATAAGTGACAAACACTCAGTGTTATCTGACAATGGACGTCGTCATGGTTGTCAAAACTCAGACCGTTTTCTTTTCTTCCACATTGTCTCATTCAACCGTGCTAGCTCTTGAAAGTAGTAGTGGTAGTTATCTGTGGTCGTTGGGTACCATCTTCATGGTTGGGTCTCCCCTATGTAGTGAGAAAAAAAAACGAAAATAGCATTAACGTTGTTTTAAACGTGTTATACTTTTTCTCTATGTGTGGGGACTTCGAAAAGTAAGTTACACTTGTCTTCCTAAGTTACGACCATCGCACAACAAGAGTGGTGCATAATCAGAAGAGGGTACATGTCCTTGGTTTCTCGAAGACACAGTTCTGCTGAGATGCGGATAACAGGTGCACCACAACGTGTCAGTGAAGTGACGCGGCAATTGGAAACGCACTCCGAAATTGAAGTATGTGGAACACTGCGATTCTTACGGGCAAAATGTCTAACTTGCGCACGATGAAATTCTGGCAGCATACGAACCAAATGCAATGTCGCGCCAAGCCGCTACAACAATTTGACCAAGGCCACGCAAATTTGAAAAATGTTGATCGGGGAGGAAGTCCATCGACACCGATCACAAACTGTCAGGTTTTGGAATGACTCCGTGACCAAGGAATGGGTTTCTATCGTCGAGGAATTGAATAACAGGTAGAACGTTCCATCCGCTATTTACAGAGACTTATTTGCGTCAAATTTTTGATAGTGATAGATCATTTTATTTCACTTTTGAAATCATGGTTGGGGCTAGTCGGTGTGATTCAGAGAGGCAAGGAAAGTTTTTAGTCCTTAAGATCCAATGGAATCGGAGGAAATCATGTTGAAATTTTCTGAGAGGCAGGTATCCATAGCAACTGCATTGCCTCAAAGTCAGAAAACCGTCCAAACAGAGTCAACCATAGCACAGAGCAGCTCGAATTCAGGAATAATCGGTGACATACCAGTCTGGGCAAACAAACGTTATCGAGTGCCGGATAGAAAAGATAGACAGAAAAGAGTCACAAGAGAGGGACAGGAAAGGAGAAACAGATAGGAAAGTAATGCAGGAGAGAGAGAGGACGGCTTAAGTAGACAGAAAAGAAGAGCAGGAGAACGTGCAGTTTAGGTAAGAGATGGCAGAGCTACACAGAATAGTCGATTTCCATTTGAAATCATTTGATGTAAACTGGACAAGGTCACAAAAGCAGTAGAAAGAAGTATGTTCAGGCTGGTGCAGACAGAGTAAAATTTGAGGAAAGTAGAGGAGACACACACCTCAATTTCTCAAAGAATGCACACTTTTCGAGTGCAAGTTCTCGAGGAGCGAGCTATAGCTGAAGCCACAGGACTAGTTCATTTCTCGCAAATTAAGGAGTTTGCTCACTAAAATGAAATATAGAGAAATTGAGCAGAGGGACTGAGCGACCCTATCCTATCGGAGAGCAGGGTGAGCGTCAATGAAGCCTAGTGGGGCGCATTTGTCAACACAAGACAGGGCCTTGGTAAGAGAATCTTGTGTAGCATAGTGGTCTGTGTCTGTCAATGGGCAGGAATTTCATGACAAGCATTTCTCGTTGAGGATTTTCCTCACATATAGTGCAGGCAGAACTTGCATCTTAAACTGGGGATTGCTCAGTTTAAGAACACTTCTCAACCTCCTGGTCAGTTTGAAGAAAGTTGCAGTCATGAGTAGCCACATGAGCGGACATGTAAAACCTTTGCTTTCTGGCAATGGAAGCAATGAGGAGGTGAGGAAGAGAATGTTACGGAGGAGGAAAATAAAGTGTATCTCCAGTGACGCATACCACTCACAACCAAACCCAACTGAGGGAATCACGAGAGACTTGAGAAAGTTTTGTCACGTCTATTGCAACAAAAATTATACGACACTTATGATGAGTAATGATTTCGAGTTCGGGATGAATCAGCTCCCCCACGACTGAACCAAGATGCCACCAGTCAAAGTATTTAATCAATCAGGAACCAGGGGACAGAATCAGAGAAGTGGTTGCGTTTCTGTCACAGTAGCAGGCTAAGCATAGACAGGTGATTGCAGAGTCAATTGCCAACATCAAGTAAGTGACACTATGGTGGCAGAGCAGGAATGCAAATGATGTGAAGCAGTGTTTCTTCCACCCTGGGCAGAAGGCACTGCTGATAAACCATCGCCTCTCCTGCAAAGTGAAGAATAAATCTCACAAGATATTCTCCCTATACGTCTGGCGATTCTGGGTAAAATGCCTAGTTTTTGCTAATGTGGCTGTTCTAGACAGGTAGCAGCTGGAGAAAGTAATTGTGACACACACCTTCTCGAATTTGTAGATATTTTTTACAGTAGGGTTGTTTATATTGTGTAATTTGTGATCATTATGTAGTTATGTGATTACGTTTGTTACATACTTCTTACTCATAAGTTCTTGTTTGTGTTAAGCAATAAGATTTTACGTAATTTCTCTTTCAACACTTGTTGTTGCTACTCTTTGTATACAGTACGCCCCTTGAGCAACAATCAGTAGTAGAGTTGTGCGTAGGGTGTTGGAGAGAGATGCGCCTCGCCGTTGATTTTTTTTTGTTGAACATGAGTGTCTTTATGCCCATGTCTGCCTGTCTCACAATCGCATGGTGTGATAATCCCAAGATGGATGAGTCTGATGTCTGTTTTTACAAATGTTTTAGATAGTGAAGTGTAGCTACATTCAGCGAGAACGACCAGCGAATCTGGGCGAAACATGTTCATGAGTATCAAGCAAGTGACTTGTAAGGTGACAAATAACGTATCATTCCCCCAGAATTGTATTCTTTTATAGTGCCCTTTTTATTGTACGTCTTGTGCATATCTTTTGTGAAACAAGTTTATTTCGTTGCGAGATGGGAAATTTTTCGTTGGGGAAAAAA
Source organism: Schistocerca cancellata (assembly GCF_023864275.1). Taxonomy (NCBI): domain Eukaryota; kingdom Metazoa; phylum Arthropoda; class Insecta; order Orthoptera; family Acrididae; genus Schistocerca; species Schistocerca cancellata. The sequence continues at coordinate 1,051,364,732 of NC_064626.1, read as the reverse complement.
TTAGTTTCGGCCATATTTGTATTTGAGTTTTCAAGGATGTAGCGGTTTGTTTTGTGACATGAGAGATGATTTTATGTTTGGCATGAGGAGGATTTTTGGGTTTTATGATCTGCATGGTCCTAGAACGTACTACAGATGATATCAGGGGGATCTGTGGCTTCCCGCCTGCTGCAATTTATACCTCGGGGTATTTGCCGAAAAGTTTTGATGATCTGTCGGACGTTTCCTATTGGCACTGGAAGGTTGTTAAACATGAGATTTTTTATGAATAACGAGAGTAACCTAATACTGGTTATTTAACTTGATGCTCCACATTAGATTTACGTTTCAGTTTTCCTATGAAACCGTATTTTGCTTTGCCTTGATTTGTGATGAAATAAATTAATCGTCTGTTTTCTCTGGATCAATAATACTTGTTCTTATATTTGCTTCTCTTTTGTTTGGTAAGAAAAATTCACTGATGAAAAAAGATATCGGAGAAGTTCTCACTGGCTGGGAGATGCTGCTGTGCCCACAGAACTGTACTCGCATGTCTTTATGAATTCTACGATGGTTGCGTCGGCTAGGATTTAAACCTGCCTTTTCCTGTAGCATCACAACAAGACGAGAGAACATACTTCGGGAAGGTAGATGCCAGATTAGCATTACGCCTAAGTTAAACCACAAAAAATGATTATGCAGTTTTTAATCAAAGACTGCCTTTATTGTGTACAATATATATTTTAAAAATACTATAGTACTATATAGAAGTACCTATAATACAAATAAGAAAAGATTGTTGACTTACAATTCGTAGATGAATAACATTCCTGCCTTCTTTTCATTGTTGTGTGTTGTATTCAGAGGAATTTTCAACTGAAAAGACTGATTGAGTGACCTGAGTGCATTTTCCTTGTGTTCCCGTTTTGCTATCAGCTCCAGCAACGGGACGAATTACGTTAATCCAGGTATCTGCACTAAGTGGTAATGTGGAGAGTCGAAGTCAGTTTTGTGTTACAATCCTCATAACATCAGATTTCCATGAATAACTAACTGTTATACGTTTTCGGACGTGTCTGGAGGAAGGTAAGTGGATTACCGATTAAAAAATGTAGGGTGCTGTTTATATCTTCGTAAATAAGGACGTTAGAGGAAAGACAATCATGTTGGTTAGTGTCACTTGGCAAGTAAACAGCATTTTCTTTATTTGTTTTTTGTTTTGTTTGTGGAGAAATCTGGACAATCAGTATAATACACTACAAGAAAAAAAAGGAGACCACGACGAAGGATTTATACTGCTCGTAAATACACCAAACGTTCCCGACAGGGGAGAAATCCAGCGGCCATCTTGGCTATGGCAGGGGTTGCTAAGCACGAAGACAGGCAGTAGAAGCTCTCGTAATATGCGGGCGGGCGTTATCTTAATAAAATGTAAGCCCAGGATGGGTTGCCATGAAAGGCAACAATATGCAGAGTAGAACATCATCGACTTGCTGCTCTGCTGTAAGGATTCATCTGGTGGCAACCAAAGGGGTCCTGCTATGAGATGAAATGCTACCCCAGACCATCACTCCTGGTTGTAGGGTGACATGAAGAGTGAAGTCAGGATGGTATCGAGCGATTCTAGGCCCTTCAGTCCAGAACCACGCGGCTGCTACGGTTGCAGGTTCGAATCCTGCCTCGGGCATGGATGTGTGTGATATCCTTAGGTTAGTTAGGTATAAGTAGTTCTAAGTCTAGGGGACTGATGACCTCAGATGTAAGTCCCATAGTGCTTAGAGACATTTGAACCATTCATGATGGTATCCCACTGCTGTCCGGGACACCTCCAGAAACGTCTTCGCTAGTCATCTGGGCTCAGTTCCAAGTGGGATACCATCCTGACTGTCGCCTGCCGTACCGCCCCACAACCAGGAGTGACGGTCTGGAGTACCATTTCATTTCATTTCATAGCAGGACCCCTTTGGTTACATCCGCGTCACCCCTACAGCATAGTTGTACGTCGACGATATTCTATGTTCCGTTTTGCTGTCCTTCATAACAAGCCATCCTGGGCTTACCTTTCGTCCCCGCCAAACCCAAGGTCACTGAATCTCTCTCCTAGTGAGAACTTTTGGAGCACTGTGGGCAAGTCATCCAACCAGCTCGCGGTTTTGCCGATCTAACGTGTCAGTTGGACAGAATTTAGCACGATGATCCTCAGGAGGACACCCAACCCTTCTATCTTCCAGTACTAAGTCGAATAACAGCTTGCATTAGGGCCAGAGATGGACCAAGACGTTGGTGACTTGACCAATTTGTGAAGCCCCTTCTCTTGAATAAATCGACCAGTTTTTTCTGAAACTGTAATCATCTGTGTGTCTGTATATGTACACTACGTCTACTGATTTCTGTTCAATTCGATAAATCAATCGTGGTGCGTCGTTTTTATATTATTATTTTTGTCTTTGAGAGTGTAAAAACAATAATATTTTTTGAAATCAATTTTAGGTATTGCCGAAGAGTGGAAGGATAGGAAAGCAAAGAACAAAGAGAATTCTGTCACTCATGTGTCCGGATTTTTTTTAGCTTCGATTAATACCTTTCATAGACTTGCTATTTAACACTCTCTCGAGTTAATAATGATGGTATCATTATGTTCTGGATGTTGTGTTAATTTTATAATGGCTTGACCAAATGTTGCTGTTCCAGGTGCATAGCTGGCAGTACCTGAATGAGATGAGGCACAAGTCAGAGGTTGGTAAGGCGAGTGAAAGTGGTGCGGCAGCAGAAGGGGAGAGAATAGACAGCCGTGTCGGTGCCATACGTCGCCTTACAAGGAGAACGCTCTGACGGGCGGCCATAAAGCGGCGGCAGCTGACACTGCTCCCGTTACGCGACATTCGTTCGGTGGCTGTCGCTGATCGAACCAATGTATCCCGCCTTCAGCATCAACACAGTTCTCAATACACCACTGCCTGCTCACAAAACTAGAAGAAGTGCCATATGATACTAGTTTGTAACTTGTCAATCGCTACTTTCTGTAAGGGAGACAGGGGCTAGTTGGCAAGGATTTTGAGTTCTGATTTGTAATTTGTTGTTTTATTTATTTTTTGTTATTTTATTATTTTTGTGCAATTCTTGCAGGGATTCTGGTGAATGCAGCGAATACCTTAGCTTTTTGACCACAAAATACTATAGGAAGAACAAATTCTTCAAAAAATAAATTCATTGTGAAGAAAATAATACTTGAAAGTAAATTTTACTTGCATGCAATATGAACTTAAATGTATGAACAAAAAATGAATTCTTTAAGAAAAACAAATGTTCTGATTATTATTATAGGTACCAATAGTTATTCAAACGTAATTACGAGGGTTGCCCAGAAAGTAATGCACCGCACTTTTTCCTCAGCCGAAAACAATGCTACAAATACAAAACATTACGTATGTATTGTTCGAAGTCTCCTGAGTGAGCACGCCAAGTTTCCGTCACTTCCGACAGATAGCGTAGCTGCAGAACAGTTTCAAAATGGCGTCTGTAGGTGATGATGTTACAAGCAACGTGCCGTCATTGAATTTCTCACTGCAGAGAAAGGAACTGTGGGGACCCTCGGACTTCCACTTGTTTGGGCCATTAAAGGATGGCATTCGTGGAAGACATTTTGAGGACACATTGAAGCACTGGCTCCGCTACCAGGACAAGGATTTGTACCGACAGAGCATACACGTACTTGTTTCGCGCTGCAGGAAGGCCATAGAACGGGATGGAGACTAGGTGGAAAAGTAGGTTGTGTAGATAAAACACTACTCTTTCGTGTGGGTAATTCTCATTATGTTCAATAAATAATTGTTGAAGAAAAAAATGTTGTGCATTAGCCCTAATTTCTGCACAGTCCCCGTAGTTCAATTTTTTTTAAAATCAACCATGAATGTAGGTGTTGGGCGTTCGTTTGTCTGATACGTGGGTTAAATTTTACTGTGGTCGCTTTGAGTCGGCTTTATGAGACAGACTGCATCTGCATATACACCAGCAAAGTCATACGGTGACATGCACTGCTGCCAGTTTGTTTGATTGTAGCTCATTCAAATGCACTGAGGACGGTTATTTGTAGCTCATATCTGGATATGCGAGAACAATAAAATGCCAGTGGGATTGGGACTGATTGCTGTGTTTCTGTCCTTCGTTATGACAGTCTACAGTCGATGTACACAGTGGTTCCTTATGGAAGCAAAGTTGTTCATGAATCAACCTTGTTTGGACATCTCCAGTTTTTCCTTTGTTTTATCATGTTGGACACGCGTATCTCACTGCCATTACTTTCAACGATCTTCGCAGGATACTGACAGGCATAGTTCTCCTCCAAAACAATGTCATGTAAATGTATTCACGGTGATCAAGAGACCGTTGATATTGTGAAACATTCCTTGTTGGTCTTGTTCGATGTGATCTGATGGTGTAGCTGCGCTAACTGACACAATACCGAACAACCCAAACTAGCTTCAAAGGGATATAAAATCAAAATGTGTACCACAAAATCCCAGACATCTTAAACAACCAGTGAGGTAGCACAGTTAATCACTCTTTCGGATGGCCGAGCGGTTCTAGGCGCTTCAGTCTGGAACCGTGCAACCGTTACGGTAGCAGGTTCGAATCCTACCTCGGGCATGGATGTGCGCGATGTCCTTAGGTTAGTTAGGTTTAAGTAGTTCTAAGTTCTAGGGGTCTGATGACCTCAGAAGTTAAGTCCCTTAGTGCTCAGAGCCATTTGAACCATTTTTAACTCTTTCGGAAACCGCCATCAGCAACGCCTCAGTTCAACCTATAGGTTCACCAGAAAAAAACCCTCTTGAGATTTACTCACCAGTCAGAAAAAAACGTCCTTCGTGATTTTTCGAAGCATACGGAAGTTCCGGTGGATTGTTCACCTTTACACACACTCGCTACTAACACCGCGGCAGCGCTCTGGATTCACAGTGGCAGGAAACAGAAGCTGTGTGACAACTAGCCACTTATCCCAACTAACCTTGGTCTCATCCATTCATTTTTACTTTTTCTATATTTTCATTACTTCGCAAATAGTTATTGTAGCACAACTACAAAGATGATTCTGTACCCAGTTACGATTACAAACACGGGTAATCTTTGGAGTTTTTCTCATTGACATTTGCGGAAGCCATGGTCGAATATTTCCGTGTGGTCAGGCCAACAGAGAGTAACCCGGACTCAGCGCACTAGGCCATAGTTTTTCAAACACTCTAACCGGAGGGCGGTTGTGACAATGGTTTGGGGCTTAGTACGGAATATGACTTTAACTAATTAATCCGAAGAGTATTCCAGTCAATTCAGTCACTCTTCCCATCAGTTTAGCTTTTCAAGTGATTTGTGACATATATGGAGACTTTGTTCTACTGATGAGTACATATTTGCATTTAATTTACCACCTGTCGTTTGTACGCTAAGAGGGTATATATTACCGTGTTCACTTGATTTTTCAAGTCATTTACGTGGAGTGGTCTCTAAATATTCTCTCTTGTTTTGACATCCTTGGCCCCGTTCTTGCTTTTTAAATGTATTAGCGTGACTGATTATCTGTAGCCACTATACGATTACGTAATGTACTACGGAGCCTTTGGCTGTACAACCTGATACGTTCCAGTACTTGCATATGATCTTTCACGTCAAAGTAGGCATTCCCTCTTCAGGATATTATATATCCCGTTCTATGCATGCATTTTCCTTAGGTTAGTTAGGTTTGAGTAGTTCTAATTCTAAGGAAATGTGCTCAGAGCCATTTTAACCATTTTGAACTGTGCTTGATTCCACAGAAATGTATGCGTTCGACTTTTCGCATTTGTCTGTCATAATTACAAATTGTGATTCACCACTCCAGTGCACAATGACTAAGTCGAGTTGCTAAAGTATATTCGCCATAGCTGGAATAATAGATATGAAATTACATATTTACTTAAGTTCAATTTCCATCCGCTATACCTACTATTCACAACCACACTATTATAGTATGTGTGAACTGCTAACGTACTTTCATTTTTTTCATGTTGTAGTCAGACTGCACTAACTAATTAATTATGTTGAGTATAACTTTGTTTATGGAAGGAATAGCTTTTTTCAAACCTGGGCATGTTGGATTTCTGCTAGTCATGCAGTTGTAAACGGAGCAGTCACCTTACAAGTTCAGTCGCCAAGTTGTAAAAGCTACTCTTATTTCTCTTATCTTGATATCAGCTGTTATAAAAACAATCTCAAGCAGATATTTGTTGCTGTTGTTTATTTAAAAACCATAACTACTTTCAAGTGGGTAACAACTCAGCGACAGATGGCTGAAATAAGCGCTTCTACAATACGGCTTTTCTTGCAGCCTGTGCTAATGCACCTGCAGCTGTGTTGACACGCGGTGTGAATATACGTTTGAGCGAATATTGTAAGAAAATATGACTGGAACAGACACACACTTCTAAATCATGTATTTCGGTTGTAGAATACTTTCTGGCACTGACCAGGGCCCAATCTCCCTGACTCTCTATCGTTTCATTGATCTTTTAAACCTTTTGATCACATTGCCTTTACGATTTTGCCTTTCCATGTTTTCCTCGCCAGTCCATGTCTTCTGCGGTTCGGTAGTATGCATTTTATAGTCTTCTTAGGTACCCTTGGATTCATCCATCCGTTGGACATGACCATACCATATTATTTCCATTCCATGTCAGTTGTTAATGTTCTTTCTACACTTCCGTAATCAGACCTCTTCATCACGTATCTTCTAGATATCCAAAATGACACTTTGAACACATCCATTTCTGTGACCTCCTACTTCCTCCTTTTCTTCTCTGAAATCTCCGTGTCTTTGCGCCGTACAACAAGAAATATTGAATTAGAGTTTCACAGATAAAGTACTTCCATTTTTTTCTCGAGTCTCTACTCTAGAGGATTCCTACTAAACAAGAGGGCAGTCTTCTAGCCAGAGTTATTCATTATGCAATTTCTTGAGCCGTTGTTTACTACTCTGTACAAAATGGGAAGGAGAGGTGGGCTCCAGAGTGGTGCACGAGCTGTCGTCACAGGTAAGATGGACAGGAGCAGAAGTAATCAGCGAACACTTAAATCGAGAAACAGAAGTTTTACTTACCTTGAAGTTTTCACCAAGCTTTACTAAAAATTAACAAAAAGGACAAACAACAATAAAGTCCAGCTATTACAAGAATCAAACCAAAGAGCGTCGTGCAGTGTGAGGCTCCTACTGCTGATGCACGAATGAACTGTTGAAGGCTGACTAACACTGGAAACTATCGTAATCTGCGACTGAGACGGCGCGTAGCTATCACCAGCCATCCTATATCACAGCTGCAGAGGGCGCGTGTAGTCAGAGCCCCTGAAGATGTGGCTCAGTGGGTATGCATCATTGGGTCCGCCGGGTCCCCGCACAGTCGCTATCGGTGTTTGTCGGAACCATGAGTTCCGTTGATAATTGTGAGACGCTTTTGGGGCTGGTCGATCTATGATACCACATGATCATCTTTATCTGAGGTATCAAATTCTACTCGAAGATGTGTGTAAATGCAGGAAGCTACAATTTCTTCTGTTTCGAGTTTAAGGTCGAATAGTTATATTTGCCTTTCTTTCTTTTCCACTGATTTACAGCTTTTGGTACATATTATTTCGAACAGGGTAAGTGACACACAACAGCCTTGATGTAAGCACTTGTTGACAGGAAACTTTATAGAATATTACTCAAAGTTTGGAGAGCTCTTATTAAAGTGTTTAATTGATGTTTGAGTTCAGTAATACTTCCCAGAGCTTTTGTTCAGGCACAGTATTGTGTGCTTTATGAAGGTCTACAAAATATGATAGATTTCTTAGTTGGTGTTTCATCTTTTCTCTGTCACTTTTTACAGGCCAAACACATTGTCGGTGCACATTCTGCCTGGTCAGAATCCTCCTTGCTCTTCTTCCCCTCAATCTTTGTATTCTGACTCCATTAGATCTATGAGAATCCCTCCATACAAATAACTCAACCCACTAATCTGATACAAGACTGCCGTTTAACAAGTTATTTACACACCAGGTCAAGGTTTCGAATAGTTTCCTTGTTCCAAACTTGATGAATTTTGCAGAGATTCCTTCTGGACCTGTAGCAGAGCTGTTTTCTAATTTATGTACAGCTCTCTGATGTGTGGAAACTTCAATATTTATCTCTTCACCTTCGATTAATATTTCTGTTTGTGAAATAGTTTTAAATTCATCCCTGTTTGCTGTCAGTAACTTTTCGTACAGGTCTAAAGAGTATTTTGCTGATATTAAGTGTATACTGTTGTCTTTCTTCTCATCTGACTTCCACATTTTAATACATTTCTATGTTTCTGAAAACTTGCTCCTCCTAAATTGTATTAATATCGTTGCCATCTCACATTTGTCTTTTTGCAGTGGAAATTGGTTGTCATTCTCCTCAGATCCACACAGTTTCCGTTATCTCCTCAGTTTAACTAGCAACCATTTTGAAAATACATTTTTTAAAACTGACTAGTGTTTCTTCAATATTACACCACAATTCCTTACAATGATTTCTACTCTTTGTGCCAAGAGCTTCCTTCACCGTCATTTGAATTTACCACCGCTTACTATGTTTTGATATACTGCTTCTACAGATTTATCTTTTTTACCAAGCTGCTGGCTGAGTCTCTGTCGATGGGGTATTTGTTTGCTGTCCTGTACCAGTCTGCCTATATTGTGACCCTTATTTTTATTTTCTTCAGCTTCTTCCTGTGGTCGCATAGTTGCCAGCTTCTGATGTTTTCAAGACGTAGATTGTAACTTTAATTGGGTATAGCCACACGTAACACAATTTTACGCCCAGACATCATTAATCTGCGATGTTTAGAGTAATTCTGCAGATAGGTGTTATGAGTGCAAGAAGTATCACCTTTCATCTTCATGAAACAATAATGACAAATGTTTTCTACTCCACAAACATTCCGAGTAACATTTTCTCTACGATGTATTAAGCGAACAGACGAAAATAGGGTGCTGTACAGCAGTCACCACCGGATTTACGTAGCATTTACACATGACAAAACAGCAAAGAAGGTGTGTAAAAGATATAATGCATAGGCGGCGAACGTCGTGGTAGAAATATAATGACTGTCGCAAATAAAAATTAATCCAACACCTAAATTATTCACCAATTACCGCCGACGTCCGGCACGGAGATAGTAATAGTGAGTAACTCTCCCTTTACTGGGCTCGTTTTAATTGGAATGCCTGATGAACCTGTGTTTCAGTATAGCTTTATGTCGGAGAACCGTACTCCGACAGTTAAGCTTAATCTCCATCTTTTAGGATCATAACCTATGCATGTTCTCTGAAACAAGAGTGCCAAATAGACCACTGCCTTATGCAGACTGATGAAAATTTATAGCGAGGAAGCAAATATAGACCAGCGCGAGTTGGTTTACGGTATATGCCATGTCCCAGCATTCCGTTTCATTCGCACAAATACATCCAAAAGGAGTAATGTTACATACATTTCGCCTCTAATGTGCACGGAAACAATGTTCTTATAGAGTTAATGTCTTTTTTTTGTTTCTGTGCGGCTTTCTATTCATAAAATAGGGATACAGAAGACAACATTCATGAAAAAGCCCTAATCCTGTTCTTGAAGAGTTCGCGTCCAGCCAACATCATTAAGGATTTTCGACAGTAGTCTAGTTTTTCCCCATAACTCTGTGGTCTATCGAAGTTCCACAAGCATGGAATCCCATTTCGAATTGTAATATTGAAGTACTCACATGTTTTCTAACAAAACATGTGTCATCATTACTGGATCCCTTCGTAGGCAAAAGCGACTTCCACTGCTGTAACTCATAAAACTTTTATAGGTCACCCAAAGACAAGTAATTCTTGAGCAATTACCACCGAAGTACGGCATGAAGATCTTGATGGTGCGTAACTCTTGACATCAGTACTGTTAAAAAAAATCGTATTATGTTAGTTTAGTTTAGTTTTAGTTATGTCATCTTCCGTAGATCATTTTCCTGATTATTTTGTCGATATGATGTGGAATAAGTCAGATTACAAGATATACATACACACATGAATAGTGCTAATACGAATATTACTGAAATTTTTAGTTCTACACGTGCAACTACATTTAGAGGTACATTTTTTTTACCATTCCTGAAAAAGAAACTCGTCCATAGAGTAGAAGGAGTTGTCCAAAAGAAATGATTTTAAGCCAGATTTAAAACTTGATCTGCTGCCTGCCAGACACTTAATGTTGTTGGGCAAATGATCAAAGATTTTTGTTGCTGAATAATGTACTCCTTTTTGAGCAACTGACAGCTTCAATAACGGATACGAAAGGCCATTTTTCCCTCTAGTGTTGTACGTATGAACATCACTGTTCTTCTTGAATTGAGATGGATTATTTGTAACGAATTTCATTAGCGAATATATGTACTCTGATGGTACATTTAAAATACCTAACTCCTTGAAAAGGTACTTACATGACGTCCTTGGGTGAACACCACTAATTACTCTCACTGCTCTCTTTTGCGCAATCAATATTTCATGTCTAAGTGGTGAGTTACCCCAGAAAACTATTCCATAAGACATTATTGAGTGGAAATATGGAAAGTACGTTAGGAATCTGATCTGTTTATTAGCATGACTAGCGATTATACGAAGAATACAAGAATTCCTTCAAAGGACTCCTTGAACTTATTGTTATAAGAGGACATCATGGCGTCGTTCTTAAATTTAGGTATGTTTCCATAGTAACACGGGTAATATCAAACACTATTTTGCTAATTTTTATCAAAATTAACTCACTGTGCTGTTTAGTAAAGTGCAGTCGGTTAGCATACAACCATGCATCCACACAGCTCATACATACGCCGCCTGTAAAATGATCTGTTCTACATCACCCGGATTTGCAAATCCATAATCCACACCCTCTGACAATTCATAGAAATCATTTAACAAGGTACATTCTTGAGGTAGTACTCGTAACGTCTTATGACAGTACTTTATGCGTTAGATGTTGGTAAATGTTTATTAGCAGAAGTAGTTTAGAACGTATTACGCCCTTATTATCTCTTTGTCTGCTACCACTCTTTTGTTCAGAAATTTTTGTATCAAGGAAAAAAGAGATGATATTCGGATACTTATCAGCTAGCATTGGTATTTAAGAGACGCAGTCGTACGTTACAGCTTCAGCCATTTTTTTATTCTATTGTTGTTGCGTGACCTGTGGCGTACTGTCTTTATTTAATTTATCTTGAGATCTGGAATCGAACCTATAACGATGAGACTTTCTATACTGGATTTGCTCATTTCTTTAACTAAGGTACGAAGTTCCTAAATGCAAGTTAATATAACGTATGTGGCCTGGAATTCTTGGTGGTGCAATATGAGACCTGTTACTTCAGTGCTGTACTTGGGAATTGTTTTCAAATATAAAAACTCGAATAAAAATACATTACAAATCATTTCTAGCCATTAGCTTGCAGTAATATTATTGTATTGTAGAATGCGCGATATGCTACCAGCCGTGGCTTACGTTGATATCTGCTCTCAAATCAGATAAAAATAATGGTAAGAAAGGATTGTTACGTGAAAAAAGTCTAAGAGGCAGATTTTCAAATATATAGAACGTTGTGTATGTGTATCGCCTTATAGACAACTTTTATGCAAAAGTAATGGAGAAGCAGCTCATTCTTTGTTTTCGTCCGTGAAGCCACTTTTTTTTAAATTACGACATTTATACTGGAGTGTTCAATTTACCGTGTTTTAATGAGTACTTTTAAAATTAATTGTACCGTAACGAAGAACTTGAGCTTTTTATCCTTGACAGAAAGGCAGAATCCACATGCCGGTTATTACAAATAACAGTATGAAAATGCTGGGATATATCGTAGTCCAGTGGAAACCGAATTTAATTGTATTTCACGGGCAACAGTGGAGCTATTTTAGCTATTTTAAAATGGCATGTAATTACAAAAATTCCAAGGTGTTTGTAGAGGATATGTAAGGCATTTGATTAAAAATCCTGATAACATGCTTCTGGAGAATGAATGTTCATCGCTGTTACGTCTATCGAACATCACGCTGTCAGGAAATGGTAGTGGACAAAATATGCTTCTTATATTTATGTAAAAGTAAAGTTAAGTACCAATATTTCTAATAACATAGCAGACTGCCTTTGGTCTTTGGATAAACTGATCAGTGGGTAGATTTAGTTTTAATTTACTGTGAGTGTAGATTCTAAATGAAACAGCGTCGCTTGCTGAAGTGCTGCTTTCTGAAATATCACATCGGACGGTTGTAACAAAGTGAAAGATGAAACTTCATAGCTGAAATTAGAAAATCTGTCATGCTCACAATCTGAATTTGCTAAGAGTATATGTTAATAGGTAGGATACGTTAATAATATTTGGGGAAGTTTCTCCCTGTAACTAATTATTAATGCTACACATTAACAGATACACATACACACACAGTACCAAAACATTGGTCAGTGGGACAGTATTATCACAGCAACAAATTAATAAATTCCCAACATACTGAATCTGGTAAAGCTTTCTGGAAGTTATCATTTTATTGGAAATAGCCTCCGTAATTTTCTCAGTTGGGGAACCGCAGCCGATAAAAGGTGACACAAGGCATCGGACACATACAACGAGTGCAGTTCTCAAACAACCAACTCTGCTCAATCGGGCAGGGGATGAAAAGCGAAAAAAATTATTTTAGGATAAAAAGAATTGTCCTAAACTGCAAATAAATGTTCTTCATCTCATTATATCTTGATCGATTTCGAAGCTTTGGCCTCCTCTTCAGAGGCCTCGAAGAAGATCATGGTATAATAATATGAGCATTTAGTTAGAGTATTAGGAAATTTCTTTTTTTCCTACTTAACTATGCGACTGCGTTCTTCATAGCCCCAACAATGATATAATACTTAAATATGAACTTTCTTCTTAGAAACTACCTTGAAGATATTGACAGCTCCAACACTCCGTTATATCCAACCATATGAACTAAACACCCAAACAAGTTCCCATTTTTTTTTCACTGTGTGGGCTTACATTCTCATAATGCAATAAGTTGATATTCTTCGTTAATGTTTGCAGTTATGGTTTCATTAAAGAGAGAATATCTTGTGCATGACACCTTATTTATTATATGTCTTCTGTGGACAGACCAAAACTTTTGCACCGAATATCGTATTTTTATGTCATACTTGTTCGGGAACTCTTCATCAAAACCTCATGGTCCTCCTGAACATGGAAAACCACTCACATCCTCTTGGCATCACAGACACGATACAGGATTTGGGGTGGACGTCATCAAAACAAAGGCGTTTGTCGTTGCGGCAGAATCTTCTCACGAAATTTTAATCACCAACTTTCTCCTCAGAGCTCGAAAATAGTTTGTTAACACCGACCTGCAGAGGGAGAAACGATCATCAAATAAAATAGCGGAAATCAGAGCTCACACGGAAAGATATAGGTGTTCGTTTTTCCCCCGCGCTGTTGGAGATCGGAATAATAGAGAATTATTATGAAGGTGGTTCGGTGAACCGTGTACCACTTACGCGTGATTTGCAGAGTATCCATGTAAATCACGTCCGGCTGAAGTTACTAAAAAAAGCAAGTTCGTAGGTACAATGTCTGCACTGTATTTTCACCTTTGCGATATACAGGTAGCTACTAACTCCGTCTTAATACACGGTTCATGACATAAAAGTGAATACTTGAACAAACTTTGTACTATACCCTTGAATCTCACAGTACCTTCTCTTGTTTTAACTACATAATGCAAACAATTTTGAAAGGAGAGAAAGTTATAGTGACTGGTGAGAAATCACGGAGTTCCACAGCTATCAATTTTGTGTCCAGTGCTATTCTTTGGATGATTCAGTTTCCGCTACTGCTGTCGTCTTTTCTCTCGCTCGCTATGCCCAAACCATTACTTCTACATAAAAATAAACAGGACCTTTTTATAAGAAATTAATGTAGTTAAATTTGGTACTGGGATGCATTTTCGCTAAAGGCCGGAGATTTCGAGTTATTCAAGAGATACCTACAAAAGTGACCTTCAAATGCACCGCTACTCCCACACTCAGCCCCTACTGGTCAGAATTTCTAGTATGATGGTTCATGGCACTCCCTCCTATCACTGTGTGAATATTTGCGACTGCACGAATTACTTCACCAATTCGATCGTTTTTACTCTTGATTGACTGACTTTATTTCGCCTCCGGCTTAGTCTAACGCATACAAATTGTGAAACTGACCTCTGTGTAAATTTTACCTATCGATTTGGAGAATTTAACCAGCACAAAATATAGAATTATATCATTGTATTCGTAAGGACTTCTGACTACGAAACTGCTGTGCTAGTAAGAATTATGTTTGGATAGAACTGTCAACGTAATTAGTTTAAGCGTAACATTTACAGCAGTCATTTTTCGTTCATTACCCTCACGGGCACATTTGAATTAATAATGTTAACGAAATAGCCTACTATGAAGGAGTCGTAATAGCTCAATAAAATGAGACCGAAGAAAGACGAATATCGGATTAGTTCGTGTAGTCTGAAATTTTTGTACAGTGCTAGGAGGGAATGCCACGAACAACATACTAGAAATTCTGACTCATGATGGATGAGTGTGGGGTGGATGGGCGTTAGAAGGACACTGTTTTGCGTTTTTCTTGAATAATCCGAACACCATGGCCTACAGCAAAAAACATATGCCACTAAAAGATTTAACTACATTAAATTTCGTACTAAAAGATCCTGCTCATTTTTTCTGTAGGACTAAGAGATTGTCCGTAGCGACCAAGAGACTATGTAAATCTCGCGCTTGGCTTAGAAAAGGCCAGCTATAGTATTGTAGGTTCAGTACCCTCATATACTTTCTCTCTCTCTCTCTCTCTCCCTCTCTCTCTCTCTCTCTCTCTCTCTCTCTCTCTCTCTCTCTCTGCATCTTCAGTTTGCGGCGTCGGCATGTATAACTGAAATATCGTTGTCGGTGTTGGTTTGCTGTCGATTCTGATGAGAACCACCCTACCACTGAACTGTCCACAGTAACACACTCTCTGTCCTACCTTCCTATTCATAACGAACCCTACTGCCATTATACCACTTCCTGCTGCTGTTAAAATTACCCTATACTCATCTGACCAGAAATCGTTGTCTTCTACCCATTTCATTTCACTGATCCCCACAATATCAAGACTGAGTCTTTGCATGTCCTTTTTCAGATTTTCTAGCTACCCTACCACATGAAAACATCAAACATTCCACGCCCCGACTCGTAGAACGTTATCCTTTCGTTGATTATTCAATCTTTTTCTCACGGTAACCTCCCCATTGGCAGTCCCCTCCCGGAGATCCGAATGGGGCACTATTCCGGAATCTTTTGCCAATGGAGAGATCATCATGACACTTCTTCAAATACAGGCCACATGTGCTGTGGATACACGTTACGTGTCTTTAATGCAGTGGTTTTCATTGCCTTCTACGTCCTCATGTCGTTGATCATTGCTGATTCTTCCGCCTTTAGGGGCAATTTCCCACCCCCAAGGGCACAGAGAGTACCCTGAAACACTGCCCGGTCCTACACCCTCTTTTACAAGGCCGTTGGCAGAATGAGGGATACTTATTATGCTGGAAGATTCGGTCGCCAATACTGATGATTTTTATTTGACATTCAAGCGGTGGTGGAGTTCGAAGCCGTTACCGAGAGCGTTTTATTTACTAATCAAAGACGCTACCCCTAGACCACAGTATATTGAACCTGTAATTCAGTACGTAAATGCAGAATAAAATCTAATAGTTATGGGGGACTGGAATGCAGTTGTAGGGGAAGGGGTAGCAGAAAGGTTACGGGAGGATATGGGCTTCGTGTCAGGAATGAGAGAGGAGAAAGACTAATTGAGTTCTGCATTAAATATCAGCTAGTAATAGACAACATTCTGTTGAAGAATCACGAGAGGAGGAGGTATACGTGGAAAAGGCTGGGGCATACGGGAAGACCTCAGTTAGATTACATAATGGTCAATCTGAGATTCCGAAATCATATACTGGATTGTAAGGCATATCCTGGAGCAGATATAGACTCAGATCACAATTTATTAGTGATGAAGAACAGGCTGATGTTTAAGAAACTAATCAGAAGAATCAGAGCACAAAGAAATGGGATACGCAACTACTAAGCAACGAGGAGATATGCTTGAAGTTCTCTGAGGCTATAGATACTGCGATAAGGGATAGCTCAGTAGGCAGTCCGGTTGAAGAGGAATGGACATCTCTAAAAAGGGCAATCACAGAAATTGGAAAGAAAAACACAGATGCAAGGAAGGTAACTGCGAAGAAACCGCTGGTAACAGATGATATACTTCAGTTGATCGATGAAAGGAGGAAGTACAAAAATCTTCAGGGAAATTTAGGAACACAGAAATACGAGTCGCTGAGGAATGAAATAAATAGGAATTGCAGGGAAGCAAAGGCGAAATAGCTGCATGAAAAAATGTGAAGAAATCGAAAAAGAAATGATTGTTGGAAGGATTGACTCAATATCAAGGAACATCAAAACAGCCTTCGGTGAAATTAAATGTAGAGTTGGTAACGTTAAGAGTGCAATAGGAATTCCACTGTTAAATGCAGAAGAGAGGGCGGGTAGGTGAGAAGAGTACATTCAAGGCCTCTATGAGAGGGAAGACTTGTCCGATGTGATAGAAGAAGAAACAGGACTCTTTATAGAAGAGATAGGGGGTGAACTATTAAAATCAGAATTTCAAAGAGATTTGGAAGATTTAATATCAAATAAGGCATTAGAGATACATAACATGCCATTAGAATTTCTAAAATCATTGGGGGAAATGGCAACGAAACGCCTATTCAGGCGGATGTGTAGAATGTATGAGTCTAGCGATATACCATCTGACTTTTTGAAAAATATCATCCACACAATTCCGAAGGCTGCTACAGATGGCAAGTGCGAGAATTATCGCACAGTCAACTTAACGTCTTATGGGTCCAAGTTGCTAACAAGAATAATATACAGATGGATGAAACAGAAAATTGAGGAAGTTTTGGGTGACGATCAGTTTGGCTTCAGGGAAGGTAAAAGCAGTTCTGACATTATAGTTGATAATGGAAGCAAGACTAAAGAAAAATCAAGACACCTTCATAGGATTCGTCGACCTGGAAAAGGAGTTCGACAGTGTCAAACAGTGCAAGACATTCGAAATTCTGAGGAAAATAGGGGTAAGCTATAGGGAGAGACGGATAACATACCACATGTACAAGAACCGAGACGGAATAATAAGTGTAGAAGACCAATAGCGAAGTGCTAGGATTAAAACCGGCGAAAGCCCTGCTATTCAGTATATATATTCAATATATATGTCGAAAAAGCAATGGTGGAAATAAAAGAAAGATTCAAGAGTGGAATTAAAATTCGAAGTGAAAGGATATTAACGATAAGATTCGCTGATGTCATTCCTATCCTCAGTGAAAGTGAAGAAAATTGCAGGATGTTCTGAATGGAATGAACAGTCTGATGAGTACAGAATATGGACTGAGAGTAAATCGAAGAAAGACGAAAGTAATAGAAGTATCAGAAATGAGAACAGCGAGAAACTTAACATCAGAACTGATGGTCATGAAGTAGATTGGGTTAAGGAATTCTGTTACACAGATAGCAAAATAAGCAATGACGGAGGGAGCAAGGAGGACATCAAAAGCAGACTAGCTCTACCAAAAAAGGCTTTCCTGTCCAAGGGAAGTCTACTAGTATCAAACATAGGCCTTAATTTGACGAAGAAATTTGTGATAATGTACTGGACACAGCATCACATGGTATTGAAACGTGGACTGTAGAAAAACCGGAACAGAGGAGAATCGAAGCATTTGAGACGTGGTGTAAAGACGAATGTTAAAATCAGGAAGATGACAAGATAAAAAACGAGGAGGCTCTCCGCAGAAACGGAGAGGAAAGGGATATATAACACTGACAAAGACTGTCTAATAGGACATATCTTAAGAAATGAGAGTATGGCTCCCATGGATCTAGTGGGAGATGTAAAGGTTAAAAACCGTAGAAGAAGACAGAGACTGGAATACATACAGCAAATAACTGAGGACGTAGGCTGCAAGTGCTTCTCTGAGGAGAGAATTCGTGGCAGGCCGTGTCAAAGCAGTCAGAAGACTGATGACTCAAAACAATATATATATATATATATATTGTGTGTTGCATAAAAGGACAGGGATAGGAGCAACTGAATCACTCTGTATATGGGAATGATATTCCACTTAACATTCATCAAGCAGAATTTGTCCCATTTGCAGACGATACTATTGTTAGAAATAAATCTCATTAGAGAGGAAAAAAACAGAAGAATAATTTGCTAATGATATTTTTCAAAGAACTGTTTAGTTTTTCTTTGAAAATGAAGTCTGCATAAATTTTGAGAAAATGCAATATTCAGTTCTGCACAACAAATAACCGTACCAGCAGCTGATGTAGTATATACACAGGAGTCAGTAGACAGTGCATAATGCCCCTAATTTTTTCGTACTATGTGATCATATTAGGAGCATTGCGCTCCCACCTACTGTCAGGTACTCCATATCAGCGACCTCAGTAGTCATTAGACATCGTGAGAGAGCAGCGTGGGACGCTACGCAGAACTCACGGACGTCGAACGTGGTCAGGAGATTGGGTGTCACTTGTGTCATACGTCTGTACTCGAGATTTCCACACTCATAAATATACCTAGGTCCACTGTTTCCGATGTGATAGTGAAGTGGAAACGGGAAGAGACACATACAGCACAAAAGCGTAAAACCCAACCTCGTCTCTTGACTGACAGAGACCGCCAACAGTTGAAGAGGGTCGTAATGTTTAATAGGCAGACATCTATCCAGACCACCACACAGTAATTCCAAACTGCAATCATGATCCACTGCAAGTACTACGACAGCTAGGCGGGAGATGAGAAAACTTGGATTTCATGCTCGACCGGCTGCTCATAAGCCACACATCACACCGGTAAATACCAAACGACGCCGCGCTTGGTGTAAGGAGCGTAAATATTGGACGATTGAACAGTGGAAAAACGATGTTTGGTGGCACAAATAACGGTACACAATGTGGCAGGGTGTGGGTATGGCGAATGCTCGGTGAACGTTATCTGCCACCGTGTTTAGTGCCAACAGTAAAATTCGGGGGCGATGGTGTTATTGTGTGGTGCTCTTCATGGAGGGGGCTTGCACCCCTTGTTGTTTTGCGTGGCACTACCACAGCACAGGCCTACACTGATGTATTAAGCGCCTTCTTGCTTCCCACTATTGAAGAGCAATTCGGTGATAGCGACTGCATCTTTCAGCACGATCGAGCAACTGTTCGTAATTTACGGCCAGTTGCGGAGTGGTTACACGAGAATAGCTTCCCTGTAATGGATTGTCCTGCACAGAGTCCTGGCCTGAATCCTATAGAAGCCCTTTTCGATGTTTTGGAATGCCGACTTCGTGCCAGGCCACACCGACCGTCATCGATACCTCTCCTCAGTACAGCACTCCGTGAAGAATGGGCTGCCAAAGATACCTTCCAGCACCTGACTGCACTATACCTGCGAGAGTGGAAGCTGTCGTCAAGTCTAAGGGTAGGCGAATACCATACCGAATTCCAGCATTACCGATGAAGGGCGCCACGAACTTGTAAGTCATTTTCAGCCAGGTGTCCGGATACTTTTGATCATATAGTGTATCTATGAAATAGAAGAAATACTTTACTGAGCTGCCGAAAATAATTACGTCAGCTAATTTTGCTCATCGTATAAATTTTGGAAACAAGCGGACCAACCTCCTCAAATATTTCTCACATTCCCCCTCAGTAATAACTTACAGGATATTTTTAATATAGAAAGAAGGTATCACCTGCACAAAAGCGAGCAACAAGAACTAAATTCTTTATATATATTACATCACAATTTGAGAAGAACTGTGATGACTCTACCTACAACTTTAAAAGAAACGGTTGTCAAGTGCGAGCAGGACTCCCACTCTGAGGGTCCCTAACAAACTACACTGCGCAGCAGATTTAAATGATCACATCATCGAAACCACTGCGACGTGTAAGTTTGAAATTTGGCTCGAAGATCCCCACAATCTATCACTGTAAGAGAACAAAAGGGTCTCCTTGGAGCCCGGCGACGCTTCAACCAGCAAGATGTCGACACAAGCGAAAAAAGGCCACAGCTCAGAAGTTCACTTGAGCTGTGAGGTGAGTTAATGATGTCACATTTGTAACACGATGACAAGGTCGCCACAGCTCCTCTTACCCATATTTCACCCGTTCTTTACACGAGAATGAGATTTTCACTCTGCAGCGGAGTGTGCACTGGTATGAAACTTCCTGGCAGATGCCGGACCGAGACTAGAACTCGGGACCTTTGCCTTTCGCGCACAAGTACTCCACCATCTGAGCTACCCAAGCACGACTCACGCCCCGTCCGCATAGCTTTACTTCTGCCAGTACCTCGTCTCCTACCTTCCAAACTTTACAGAAGCTCTCCTGCGTTCCTTACACGTCTCTGCGATGGAGATAAGAACCGGGACACCCATCTTTGAAATCACGTGATTTCCTTATGGGCGGCCAAGGAAAACATTTTAGACACACTGCTGCTCAGAATCGACACGACAAGGCCTCAGGTCTTGGCATAAAGGGGGTGAATGACACCATTCCTCTCCCTGGGTCGTTGATTCCCACACGTTTCGTAGTCCGAACGACAGTCCGCAGTGCGATCAGTGACGGGAATATATTCTTGACATAATCTTATACTGCTTACACCGTAGGATGTTTCATCCCTTCTCTAAGGACATTGTGGAGCTGCATCCCACAAACTTTATAATACTTCCAATCTGCTTTCTGCCCATATATGACATGAATACGTGGGAGTGCAACATTAACATGTACGTGAACAAATCGGATATGACTCCCTCTAAGATCTCCCAGTTCGGCAACACCCACGCAACTTCGTTGAACTCGTTACAAATATACGACGCATCCCGGAAAGTAAGGTCCGATAGAACTTTGCACACATGTGTTGGGCAGTGTCTTTAGTGTGCGTGTCTATCGCTTCAAGTCGCTCTTTTCAATTCAGAACGCGAAGTGATCACGTAGAAATGCCTAAAACAACAGCGCCTCTCGCTAAGTATGTGGACCTGGTGAGAGATTTCGCCTGAAGCTATGCAGTCCACACAACACAGATGTCGTGCGTTTCTTTCAAAATGGTTCAAATGTCTCTGAGCACTATGGGGCGTAACATCTGAGGTCATCAGTCCCCTAGAACATAGAACTACTTAAACCTAACTAACCTAAGGACATCACACACATCCATGCCCGAGGCAGGATTCGAACCTGCGACTGTAGCAGTCGCGCGGTTCCAGACTAAAGCGCCTAGAACCGCTCGGCCACAGCGGCCGGCACGTGCGTTTCTTTCTTCAAAACAATATTCAGCCGCATTCTGCAGTGGCAATGGAGACGCTCCTGTAGCGTATCCGATGAGAAGTGTTTGATCAACCACAATACAGCCCTTAACTGGCTCCCTCTGCTGTTCATCTCTGCTCACAAGAACCGCTGGCTACGAAGACAACATTTTGCCACAAACAACGAAAGGCAGACCAGCGTAGAGAACTGGCGGAAAGCAAAGGCGGCTGCTTTCTGTGACGGAGATACTGGAAAGTTTGTATAACGCCACGACAAATGTCTAAGTCGGAGCGGCGACTATTTATCAAGGTACCTGAAAGGTATGGCTAACTGTTGCGAATAAAAGTTTCTTTTCACTGGGGTTTTCATTTCGCGGCCGATCGGACCTTACTTTCCGAACAGCCCTCATACCGGTCAGAAACTTCGGCAGCTATTCAGCCTGGCTAACTCGTCTAGCGCCTGAAGGTAAGCAAAGCACAACCAAGGTTGTCGAAGTGGTTGCCTAACCCCAGGTACTAGAGCAGCCGCCAGGCTCATTTAGTGTCGAAACTTCTGACAGGTACATTTCTGACGTGCTTAACGAAAGAACGTGGGTGGCGCCGAGGGTGCTGCCGGACTGGGTGTCGTAGAGGGGCCCTCAGTCCTTTTATTCACGCACGAGTGATCACGCCACGGGGGGACGGAAAACAGGAGGGCTGAAAAATGTAAGTATCCTTTAGTGCTTCGAATCACGTTCAAGTTTCATCAGATGGCTTTGAAAAGACGCTGGTGGTTTCAAGCTGTACACGAGAGCAAATGCTGCCGTCGCGCTGCACCCCAAAGGGGTGCGACCACGTTCATGGTGAAACGTCACCTTTTGAACATTTATACAAGACTGTGCTTAAACTGACACACAATATTTTTTAGCGCAACGCAATCTGACTTTCAGAAATCCCTACAAAGGAATGGTCCTGACTAACATTAACCTGTACTTTTCACAAATCACTTACCTCACCAAAAATCTTCGTTACTCGAACGACTGCAATATAGCGAGCGCCACTACTGCCAGCTAAATAAAAGATTCAAACTACTGAAGGCACTAACTACTGATAGGCATAGTTAGCAAATGAAAGATTTTAATAGAGAACAAACAATGTATTTACCTTAATGGTGTTGAACAACCATAATATACATAGCAGTTCGTAATGTCCCATATAACAAATTTCAAAACTCCGCCATCTCTCTCCCCACATCCACCACTGCTGGCGGCTCACCTCCAACTGCGCAACGCTACGCGCTGTTCACATCCAGCTGCCGCTGCCCAACACTACAATGGCAGACAACAATGCAAACTAGCCACAAGTAGGCTGTTTATGTTTTCTTATTGGCAACGTTACGTAGCGCTCTGTATGAAAATCACTGGCTGTGCTGTGTGCAGTCTGTGGCTAGTTTGCATTGTTGTCTGCCATTGTAGTGTTGGGGCAGCGGCAGCTGGATGTGAACAGCGCGTAGCGTTGCGCAGTTGGAGGTGAGCCGCCAGCAGTGGTGGATGTGGGGAGAGAGATGGCGGAGTTTTGAAATTTGTTATACTGGACATTACGAACTGCTATGTATATTATGGTTTTTCAACGCTGTTAAGGTAAATACATTGTTTGTTCTTCATTAAAATCTTTCATTTGCTAACTATGCCTATCAGTAGTTAGTGCCTTCAGTAGTTTGAATCTTTTATTTAGCTGGCAGTAGTGGCGCTCGCTGTATTGCAGTAGTTCGAGTAACGAAGATTTTTGGTGAGGTAAGTGATTTCTGAAAGGTACAGGTTAATGTTAGTCAGGACCATTCCTTTGTAGGGATTTCTGAAAGTCAGATTGCGTTGCGCTAAAAAATATTGTGTTTCAGTTTAAGCACAGTCTTGTATAAATGTTCAAAAGGGGACGTTTCAATGAAGATGCTGCCCCACAGTGTTCTTCGAGAAGGGTTGTTTCCGGGCTCGAAATGCGTAGGAACCGACGCCCCAGAAAGAGGGTGGTTTCATTGACGTCCTTTATGCCACCCCTTTGATGTCTTTTCATGCCGATTATAAGCGACGGTGTGTATGAAACGTTGTCCTCGGCCACCGATAAGAAAACTACGTGGATGGGTGTCGCGATTCTTACCTCCATCGCAGAGACGTCTAAAGAAGGGGTGAAATGAGGGTAAGAGGCGGTGACGACCTTCTCATCGTATTACACGTCCGCGGTGGCGTTGGGCAGAATTGTGGTGATATTTGGTGCCAATGTGACATCATTAACTCACCTCACAGCGCAGATGAACTTTTGAGCTGTGGTCTTTCTTCGCTTGCTTCGACACTTTGCTATTTAAGCGTCGCAGTGCGCCATGCTTTTACACCATTACAGAGGAACTTTACAGACACTTTTGAGCCAAATTTAAAGCTAATGTTTCGTAATGGGAGGCATTTACGTGCCTTTGCAAAAGTGATCCTTCAAGTTTGTTGTGTAGTATAGACTATTTTTGCCTATTATCGATACCGATACTGGTAAGATACCCGTCCCTGGATTCCTAGACGTTTTGATATTAAGTATAAATATTTTTTACAATTTCGCGTCTTCTATTGTAATTCCTTACAGAAAGGGTCTTAACAGACGGATAGAGAGACATTCGGATAACAAACGAGAAGAAATATTTCTTTCGTGTGATACAATTAGAGATTTACATTTTTTTATATCTTTGTACTGTGAAATCTTGCTGCTTTCCAAATTTCATGATTCTAGGTCAAAAGGAAGTACTGATCAGTGTGCTTTCAAGTATGAAAATACGTGGTCCAAATGATCGTACCTTTTGATTGCAGTGACTTAGGAGCTTAAAGTTTTTACGCCACCAAGGGATAGTAGATCTTTGTACGTGACTTAAATTTTCTTGATACGTCTACCTGTCCCTGAGAGAGACGGATTCTCACAATCGGTCAGAGAGACAGAAAGATGGACAACAAATTGATCCTACAAGGTTTCAGTTTTTTTCAACCGAGGTATGGAACACTAAAAAATTACCTTTGTTACTCATTACCAAAACTGACGATGTCTCAGAAAGGAATACGATATGATTCACCGAAGAACTACAACTTTAACCAGTCAACATACAGTTGGAAAGTCCACCAATTTTTAAAATTTTGTATTTTAGCTTTATTTTGTTCGAGAATAGTATATTGACCACCAATATCAACTTTTCGTTCAGCAAAAATTCAGGACTGAGGACGTTAAGCAGTTGACCAGTCTTGGCTTCGGTAAATAAATTACAAATACGCAATAAAAGTAATTTATTACTTAGAGTGCCTTCCGACCTGATATTTTCAAGGGAAAAAGGTATATTTGCAAAATATCAGCCCCAGCGACCTACCCCGCTCGAAAATTTGGGCCATAATTATGATAGCGCCCAGTTATGATCTGAATGTACAGCTTTCAAATTTCGCGTGCACCGAGTGTTTGTCTGTCGCTCCGCCCCACTGTAGCTGCCCAATGCTCGAGTGCGAAATACTATACAGCGGAGTGATTAGGAGGTTTTAGAAATACTGTTGTCAAATTAGTAACATTCTTTGTTCATTATGTCTAACTGTGTTATTTCTCTGCTGTAGCTTATGCCCGAGACGTCTTTCCTTTGAACATTTTTATGTTGCGATTCACAAATCCGGAAAACAAAAAATGAACAAACCATTGAAAGAAACGCATTTTAATTTCCAAATAATATGTTGATTATTGTCAGATGTGCACTGTGTTACAAATGTTGCTCAGTGTGACGACTGCTTGAATCCACAACAGCACGTAACCGCACTAGAGACTGCCATTCTGCTGCCCAAAACAACAGTGAACCATGGAATATTCACTCGTCGTGACAAAACTCGTGCACTACTTGAAGATAGCACATTGCATCCAGCATTATCAGCCACGGCAACATAAGCTTATTCAACAATTTGTGGTGCAATTAGCTGTCGGCCACTCCCAGAAGCAATTCCCAAATCGCCAGTTAATTCGAACTTCCGAATCACCTTCTTCAACCTTGGAGCGGACAGAGGACCTCTCCGTATCCCTTTAATGCGTCGACATTCGCCAAGAAAAGCAGCACTACTGCTGCTGTTTTGATAAAACAGCTTTACGAGTAAAGATCTGCTTACCTCGTGTAGACCGATGTTGACTGTCGGCAACTCTAATGCACACTGATGCGTGTGTTTCAACCTACATTGCTGTACCAGTACCGGCGGCAAGTCATGACACTAACTCAAATCCTGCAGCGCATTGCCTGAGCGTCAATCTTAAGCCTAGTTTACACGACGACACTAAGTTTCAGGCAATTGCGCTACGGGCCACTGCGCATGCGCGCCGCGCGTTTGCGCAACTCGTTGGCGAAACTAAACATTTTCGGCGTGTTCCAACTTTGGTGACACTAGTTCAAAAATGGCTCTGAGCACTATGGGACTTGACATCTATGGTCATCAGCCCCTAGAACTTAGAACTACTTAAACCTAACTAACCTAAGGACAGCACACAACACCCAGCCATCACGAGGCAGAGAAAATCCCTGACCCCGCCGGGAATCGACACTAGTTGGATGAGTGTTAAGGTTTTGTGTGTTCACAGAATGTAGCCAAACTGAAATATGAAGTGGGTAGCGGAGAATAATGTTCGCTTTTTGGGTATCTACGCTTTGCATAGGTGTTTGTGGGATTTCAGTGATGCTGATTACAGCAATAAACAACATATTTCTGCCGCTGAGACCGTCATGTGCGATCATAACATAGATGCTATGACAATATCCGAGGCACAGGGCAAAATTTATTGAGTTTGGAGCACGTATACAACTGTATTAAGAAAAATACAAGCAAGTGTAATTCTAGCTGTGGCAATGCTCTCGTCTCCAAGACGGCCAAGTTGGCCAACTCTTTGTTAAAGAATATTGTTGACAGTAGGGACGGCTATACAGATTGAAGAATCTGCATTCTTTATTCAACATTCATCTATTTGAAACGTCGCTGCAGTGCTCCCCACTCACATATGTTAGAATTTTGAAATATTGCCACTGTACAGATTTATCTTCAAGAGAGTAGCTTTCAAACCATTCTGTTCATAATGCGACCCGCTTCCAATAATTATTGTTGCTAATGTTAAAAACTATTATTGTTAATGTTAATAACAACTGGTGTTAATGAAATACCGTCATCACCAACTAAAAGCGTATCTTATAGCATGTCTACTGTTCTCGATTGTAATGCACGCAATATGATAACGTAATTTCAGTTCTGGCTATAGTGCTTCATGTGTTACAGTACCTTTATTCCTTATCGAAAAATTAACTCTATTTAGAAGAAACTTGAACAGTTCTGGTTACGCCGGCCGCGGTGGCCGTGCGGTTCTAGGCGCGTCAGTCCGGAACAGCGTGACTGCTACGGTCGCAGGTTCGAATCCTGCCTCGGGCATGGATGTGTGTGATGTGCTTAGGTTAGTTAGGTTTAAGTAGTTCTAAGTTCTAGGGGACTGATGAGCTCAGATGTTAAGTCCCATAGTGCTCAGAGCCATTTGAACCATTTGAGTTCTGGTTACATTCTACGATAATTAAAAGAACTTCTTCGATATTCCGTTATAAATTATTTCAGCCAGGATGCTGAGCAACCAAACTGACGTCTTTTCCTAATCCAGTCACAAATCGAAACACGTTCTTATTTTTTTTTTCTTATGCAGCGATTTTATGCAACAAGCTTTAACTCCATCACAACTCGTGCGACGTGCAGCTGCAAAAACTCTCATTTCAGATACGACTCAGGGACCCACAAAACGACGAAACTCAAGTGTATAGTGGTGTCGCCGTGTCTACAGTCATATATGAAACCACTAGCGTGCAACTCATTCCACGCAACGAGGGGCTCAACCCAATGTCGTCGTGTAAACTAGGCTTTATAAAGTTTGGTTTCCATACGGTAAATAGTTTTCCATCCACAATGGCTCAAGTAGAGAAAGCTTAATTACAAGCATCCTGTGTGTACAGATGCGGACTATCAGTACGAGTATACTGTTAAATTGTACTAAACGTATGTGTGTATAAGGCTGCCATATTGCGTACTCACATTACTTGCCTATTTTATGGGTAGGCTGTTGTGTCTTCTAGAACAGCATTTCATATCACGATGGCCAGATGTGCCCTCCTCCCGTTTCCTCTTGCGTCGCCTTCAACATCTCACGTCTAGGAGGCCCCTGGTTGTCACTCTACAGTACTTCGTGCTCGGGCATAGGCCGGCTGAAGAGGGGCGGAACGAATGACAAACATCCTGTGCGCGCGAAATTTAAAATCTGTACATTCAGAAAGTTATACCTGCGTACTATCAGAATTAAAGTCCCGTTGAGACGCTACAGAATGTGATGGCAGATTTCATTGTTCGTTGCGCCACCTCTGTACTGCGGGTAGCGGACATTTCGAAAAAATTGTGGCGCGATTGCAAAGACTACTTGCAGAGGACGAGTTTAATTATGGCCGCTTATACTGTACGAGATGCACAGCTTACAGCGCCATCTGTCAGCAACCCTTCGGACTGTTTAGAAACTTCTGTATAAAATTCTTACAACTTCTACAGTAAATGTACCTTTCGTTGGATTTGTCTATCTAACTCATTTTTCGAAATATTTAATCCCGAAATCAGGGACTCCGGCGCTGGATACTGTAAGTAGGCGTTTAGGTTTTCTTATTGGTAACGCCACGTAGTGCTCTGTATGAAAATCACTGGCTGTGCTGTGTGCAGTCTGTGGCTAGTTTGCATTGTTGTCTGCCATTGTAGTGTTGGGCAGCTGGATGTGAACAGCGCATAGCGTTGCGCAGTTGGAGGTGAGCCGCCAGCAGTGGTGGATGTGAGGAGAGAGATGGCGGAGTTTTGAAATTTGTAATACTGGATATCATGAACTGCTATATACATTATGACTTTTGAACACTATTGAGGTAAATACATTGTTTGTTCTCTACTGAAGTCTTTCAATTGCTAACTATGCCTATCAG
This sequence comes from Schistocerca cancellata, assembly GCF_023864275.1. NCBI lineage: Eukaryota > Metazoa > Arthropoda > Insecta > Orthoptera > Acrididae > Schistocerca > Schistocerca cancellata. The sequence continues at coordinate 1,051,336,255 of NC_064626.1, read as the reverse complement.
TAGTTAGTGCCTTCAGTAGTTTGAATCTTTTATTTAGCTGGCAGTAGTGGCGCTCGCTGTATTGCAGTAGTTCGAGTAACAAAGATTTTTCGTGAGGTAAGTGATTTGTGAAAGGTATAGGTTAATGTTAGTCAGGGCCATTCTTTTGTAGGGATTTTTGAAAGTCAGATTGCGTTGCGCTAAAAATATTGTGTGTCAGTTTAAGCACAGTCTTGTATAATTTTTCTAAGGGGACGTTTCAATACTCTTTACAGTAGTGGAAGTCGGTATAAAGGCACCGGTACTTGCAGGAAAACTAACATTTTCGTTTGGAGTAGTTGTGCAAAACGTACGTGCGTTAGTACCAAATGCAGTATACTGACAAATGCAGTGGAATGCTATTGCACTTGATGTCGTAGTACAGTACATAAAGCCGGCCGCGGTGGCCGAGCGCTTCTAGGCGTTTCAGTCCGGAACCGCGCTGCTGCTACGGTCACAGGTTCGAATCCTGCCTCGGGCAGGATGTCCTTAGATTTAAGTAGTTCTAAGTCTAGGGGACTGATTACCTCAGATGTTGAGTCCTATAGTGCTCAGAGCCATTTTACAGTATGTAATAAGATATCGACGATTCAGGTGGCAGAGGGTGGAGCTCGGTGTGAAGGTAGACGGCTCAGTTGGGTGTTAGCCCGTGCGCAGGTGCCTTTTCTTGCAGGTTGGAAACAGTCACCATTAGTAAAAACGCGTATTGTGTTTATAAATCACGATTGTGATTTTAACGCGGATTATGACATGTTCGAATGTGTGTGAAATCCAATGGGACTTAACGGCTAAGGTCATCAGTACCTAAGCTTACACACTACTTAACCTAAATTATCCTAAGGACAAACACACACACCCATGTCCGAGGGAGGACTCGAACCTCCTCGGGGATCAGCTGCACAGTCCATGACTGTAGCGCCTGAGACCGCTCGGCTAATCCTGCGCGTGGATGATGAACTAGTAACAATCGGTACGTACAAGTAAATGGGGCACGCTAACCGTCAAACTGCCAAGAAGACGAACCGTTCAGTTAGATTGATTGATAATTTCGTTAGATTGGGCGCACGATGTCGAAAGGACGGAAAGCACGGGCAAAGTAGGTAGTAATATGAAGATCAGAAAGGGTAAATTTCGATCAAAGTTAGTGCCATAAACCGTTCGTTATTCTTCTCAACTTGTTACTGATTTACTGTTGTCGGTGACTACCAGATGTGTACGATAGAGTTTGTCAAACGACAAACATTTTGTATTGAAGGAAGAACTTCAACCTGTTCATAAGTTTAGACCACATTTTCTATGGAGCCCATCGATCTGGTGCTAACTTCGATTACAACAACAGCCGAGATCGCAATAACATTTGTGTATTACTACCGGTGTCGCTTTATGAGGCTGGCTTTAACGTAAGCCGAAACCAGTAATGTTACTGCGATCTCGACTGTTGTTTTCATCAACTGCAACCTGCCCTCATACCCAACATAAACAAGCTAGAATAGATTTTTCGGAGAAAGTTTTGCCATGGACTTCAGAATGGAGATAAAGTTATCTCCATTGATGAGAGGAAGTTTAATTTAGACAGACATGATGATTTGAATATTATTGACACGGTCTGAGAGCACAGCAGCAGGTAAGAATGAGGAGAAATTTTGGTGGTGAAGTGTTACGATTTGGGCAGCCTTCTGCTCTAAAGGTAAATCACGTATTGCTCGGCTGAATACTTGAATTAACTCTACATGTACTGAGATGTTAGAATAGATGAAGAACTAGGGGGCTTAAGTCTAATGTTTCAATAAGATAACGCATTTGTCTATGTGTCTGCTACATTAAAGAGTAGTTCGAAGATAAGTATGTCGATGTCTTGCCCTTTCCTCACGACCCGGATTAGAAGCGCGTGGGAAACCTTTGGGAAATTCTGACAAGGCGTGCTTATCACAATGAAAGGCAATTTGAGGCTCTGTGTGAGCTGAGAAGAGCGATACAAGAACAGTGGGTGACAATTTCACTGCAAGAACTAAACATCGTAATAAAATCAATGAGAATTAGGAAAAACTGAGGTGGGACAAAGTAGTAACAATACTGTAACACAGTAAGCCAATGAGTGCCTTGACAACTGTTTACATCCAGGACATGCAAATGCCTTATTGTATTACTCGTGTTACGAAAGAAACTTTGTAATTCCGTCATGAGTGTTTATGTTTTACATGTACCTGCTACTTTCATAGCAAATTCGATACATGTATGCTTTAGAGATTGTACTATACACTACTGGCCATTAAAATTGCTACACCAAGAAGAAATGCAGATGATAAACGGGTATTCATTGGACATATATATTATACTAGAAGTGACATGTGATTACATTTTTACGCACTTTGGGTGCATAGATCGTGAGCATTCAGTACCCAGAACAACCACCAACGGCCGTAATAACGGCCTTCATACACCTGGGCATTGAGTCAAACAGAGCTTGGATGGCTTGTACAGGTGCAGCTGCCCATGCAGCTTCAACACGATACCACAGTTCATCAAGAGTAGTGACTGGCGTATTGTGACGAGCCACTTGCTCAGCCACCATTGACTAGACGTTTTCAATTGCTGAGAGATCTGGAGAATGTGCTCGCCAGGGCAGCAGTCGAACATTTTCTGTATCCAGAAGGCCCGTACAGGACCTGCAACATGCGGTCGTGCATTATCCTGCTGAAATATATGGTTTCGCTGGGATCGAATGAAGGGTAGAGCCACGGGTCGTAACACATCTGAAATGTAACGTCCAATGTTCAAAGTGCCGTCAATGCGGACAAGAGGTGACCGAGACGTGTAACCAATGGCACCCCATACCATCACGCCGGGTGATACGCCAGTATGGCGATGACGAATACACACTTCCAATGTGCGTTCACCGCGATGACGCCAAACACGGATGCGACCATCATGATGCTGTAAACAGAACCTGCATTCATGACGTTTTGCCTTTCGTGCACCCAGGTTCGTCGTTCAGTACACCATCGCAGGCGCTCCTGTCTGTGATGCGCGTCAAGGGTAGCCGCAGCCATGGTCTCCGACCTGATAGTACATGCTGCTGCAAACGTCGTCGAACTGTTCGTGCAGATGGTTGTAGTCTTGCAAACGTCCCCATCTGTTGGCTCAGGGATCGAGAAGTGGCTGTGCGATCCGTTACAGCCATGCGGATAAGATGCCTGTCATCTCGACTGCTAGTGATAGGAGGCCGTTGGGATCCAGCACGGCGTTCCGTATTACCCTCCTGAATCCACCGATTCCATATTCTGATAACAGTCATTGGATCTCGACCAACGCGAGCAGCAATGTCGCGATACGATAAACCGCAATCGAGATAGGCTACAATCCGACCTTTATCAAAGTCGGAAACGTGATGGTACGCATTACTCCTCCTTACACGAGGCATCACAACAATGTTTCATCAGGCAACGCCGGTCAACTGTTGTTTGTATATGAGAAATCGGTTGGAAACTTTCCTCATGTCAGCACGTTGTAGGTGTCGCCACCGGCGCCAAACTTGTGTGAATGCTCTGAAAAGTTCATCATTTGCATATCACAGCATCTTCTTTCTGTCGCTTAAATTTCGCGTCTGTAGCACGTCATCTTCGTGGTGTAGCAAATTTAATGGCCAGTAGTGTATTCGATATCTCATCCAGAAACGCACCCTCCCGAAACCTGGACAGCAAGGTACAGAACGCCCCTCTTGCGGAGTCTGCCACTTGAGTTTGCGAAACATCTCCGTAACGCTATCACGCTTACCACATAGCACTGTGACGAAACGCGCCGCTCTTCTTTGGATCTTCTCTATCTCCCCTGTCAACCCGACCTGGTATGGATCCCACACTGATGAGCAATACTCAAGTATAGGTCGAACGAGGGTTTTGCAAGCCACCTCCTTTGTTGATGGACTACATTTTCTAAGGACTCTCCCAATAAAACTCAACCTGGCACCCACCTTACCAACAATTAATTTTATATGATCATTCCACTTCAAATCGTTCCGTAGGCATACTCACAGTATCTGTTCCCGAAAGAACAGTTACCGTGGATGACCATGCAGCTTTCCTAGAAATGAAATGATAATTAAATGGACACCCTAGCTGCAAACAGGCGTTGACGTACTTCATTGGGGACATGTTGAAAATGTGTGCCCCGACCGGGACTCGAACCCGGGATCTCCTACTTACATGGCAGACGCTCTATCCATCTGAGCCACCGCGTGGACAGAGGATACTGCGTCTGCAGGGACTTATCCCTTGCACGCTCCCCGTGAGATCCACATTCCCAACACGTCCACACCATTACATTGGTAGTGCGCCTAATAGATGTTTTCCCATCATACTCATTACTCGTGGCAGATTAATCTACCAACTCGTACGGGACTTGCTAGATTAATCTGCCACGAGTAATGAGTATGATGGGAAAACATCTATTAGGCGCACTACCAATGTAATGGTGTGGACATGTTGGGAATGTGGATCTCACGGGGAGCGTGCAAGGGATAAGTCCCTGCAGACGCAGTATCCTCTGTCCACGCGGTGGCTCAGATGGATAGAGCGCCTGCCATGTAAGCAGGAGATCCCGGGTTCGAGTCCCGGTCGGGGCACACATTTCCAACATGTCCCCAATGAAGAACGTCAACGCCTGTTTGCAGATAAGGTGTCCATTTAATTATCATTTCATACTCTCAGATATTTTACAGAAGTAATTGCTACCAGTGTTTGTTCCGCTATCATATAATCATACAATTAAAGGATCCTTCTTTGTCATTGTCGGACAGTTGTAATGAAGCGCAGATTGGAAGTGAGGCTGCGGCTGAGTCGCCGTGGCAGCGGGCGCGGGTGTCCCATTACGAGCTGGCGGGACGGCCCGTGCGGGCCCGCGGCGTTGCGGCCACGCCCAGCCGCTCGTTCATTAAGGGCCGAGCCCTGCTGGGCCCTGCGTCCGTTACGTAAGCCGCGCCTCCTGCCTCCTGCCTCCTGCCTCCTGCCGGTGCAGACAATGCGGCCGCGGGCGCCTGGGAGCGGCCGCTCGCTCGCCTGAAACCACCTGGTCGTGTTTCCGCGGCACACCGACGTGGACCCAAACACTGGCGCTCGGCTGCGGCGTGACGCGGCGGATGCCGTGCGTCGGCCGTCTACGGCGACGCCGTGCTGTCGCAGAGACGTCCAGAGGGCGCGGGCGTCGCAGCTGGAGGGTCTCTGCGTTCCTCCTCGGCGCCGCCCCGCCGTCTGGACACAGCAGACAGCCCAGACGTGGCGCAGTTGCCGGTTCGCGGCCGTTGCTGGTCCGGTGCAGCACACGCGGTAACGCACACGTGGGGTCCGCCACCACACCTGTGGGTCTGAGAAGCCGTGTTTACAGCGAAGCTTCAATTGCAAACGTAACCGTGCCCTGCATCGAGAGCCGTACCGAGGTGGTTCAGCGCCAGTGCCAGAAATTCCAGTGTCGAAGACACGCCGCCCCCGCCCGCCCATCCACCACTAAATTAAAACTTTCTGGGAAGGGCAACCACAACTAGGAGACACTGTGAACAACATTAACACCACCCTGTAATGGTTCTTTATTTACGTGACCATTACGACACTCCAATCCCAGTTCTCGATACCAGTAATATCGTACTACTTTTCTGCGAAGTAACAGACATATTTTTGTGACAACATTCACATTTGGTTTTATTAATGTATAGGTACTCCGATGTATCGATATATTACAGTGATACGGTTCTTGTTTGTATTCATTTCTGTGAGACTGTCATAGTCTTTGACTTACTTGTAACCGTTTTGGCGCGAATGCGCACAGAGCAGTCTTTGTTTCACTTTGCAGAAATTAAGTTGTTATTTCGCTTTGCAAAAGGTTGAGTTGAAGTGGAAATTAAATATATGAGGATTGATACAAAACTGTTTTCTTGATGATGTGACAATTAAGAAGTATATGTGAATTTACAAGAAGTTTAATAAAAATGTGGATCATGAACACCAAGTCAAAAATTATTTCTACCATACCATTGTTCTGATCTGGGATTGTTTGATCATTAAGAATTTTTTAGGTCTTCAAATATTGCTAAAATATAGATCTGGACCTTCTAGCAGTCAAAGTGGAAGCACCCTAGAATCAACAAGATGAGCCATAACAACTTCGACGAAATCTAAGTGGGAATCCATTCAAGATAAGTGCCAAAATTAATGACTTACTTACGGTGACTTCATTATTTCCATTCTGACGATACCATCCACACTGACCATACCATCCACAGTCAATAACTTTGTTGTTGCCCGATAAAGCGAACATATGCTACGTGAGACACATTATTAATCTGATTTCTAACCTACTTTGCAAGTGGTGGTATTGATAGAACTCGACACTCAATTATCATTCAGATTATGATAAAAATTACAACAATTAAAAAGTCAAAAATGACGACATTTTTCCAACAGCCGAATAGCTGTAGCAAGATGCTTTATTCGCATCTATCGATTTCACGTCAGTATAGACGCAGCTTCAGCTTTATCTGTGAACAATACAAATGATTTCGCGAAAATTTTTGAAGTGATGGAAACACAGAATCATAGTGATGGCATTCAACAAAAGAAAATTACCAGTACTCCAATGATTACATTTCCTTAATGCAGAAGGACAATCACGGACTCTCAGGTTTCGGGGCGTCATCCACGATATGAGTCAAACAAAAGTGGTGGGCTGTCACAGTAAAACTGAGCAAATCCAAAAGATGCTTGCCCAAATGTACAAAGCGTGACTGCTGAGTGAGCCAGTCCTAGAAAAAATCGGGGGGAAAAGCAAATAATGAATGTGACACTAATGTGAACGGGGAGAAAATGATTAAAACTTAACTAACGTCCAGGGTAAGTGTTGTAGGTACACGGGAAATGTCATCCAAAAAACAGTAGTATGGAATCTAAACGTCGAGAATGGAAAAAAAACTAAAAAACAGCTTATCGGATATTACTGCGGAGGATTTATAGGATCTGGAAGACCCAGGAGCTTTCCTACCCAATTTACAAATTTTATAACTGGTTTAATAAAACGAAGCATTATTGAAACATATTACTTAAACGAACTATCTTGATGAAAACTATTGCACACAATGAATTAAATGTTTCATAGTTGTAAATCTTCCCCCCATGAACCATGGACCTTGCCGTTGGTGGGGAGGCTTGCGTGCCTCAACGATACAGATAGTCCTTTTGGTCGGGTGAATACAGGGCTATAAATACAAAATCAAATAGGAGTAATGCAGGAGTAGGTTTAATAATGAATAAAAAAATAGGAGCACGGGTAAGCTACTACAAAAAGCATAGTGAACGCATTATTGTGGCCAAGAGAGACACGAAGTCCACGCCTACTACAGTAGTACAAGTTTATATGCCAACTAGCTCTGCAGATGACGAAGAAATTGATGAAATGTATGATGAGATAAAAGAAATTATTCTGGTAGTGAAGGGAGACGAAAATTTAATTGTCATGGGTGATTGGAATTCGAGAGTAGGAAAAGGGAAAGAAGGAAACATAGTAGGTGAATATGGATTGGGGCTAAGAAATTAAAGAGGAAGCCGCCTGATAGAATTTTGCGCAGAGCATAACTTAATCATAGCTAACACTTGGTTCAAGAATCATGAAAGAAGGTTGTATACATGGAAGAACCCTGGAGATACTAAAAGGTATCAGATAGATTATATAATGGTAAAACAGAGATTTAGAAACCAGGTTTTAAACTGTAAGACATTTCCAGGGGCAGATGTGGACTCTGACCACAATCTATTGGTTATGAACTGTAGATTAAAACTGAAGAAACTGCAAAAAGGTGGGAATTTAAGGAGATGGGAGAGGTTGTACAGAGTTTCAGGAAGAGCATAAGGGAACAATTGAAAGGAATGGGGGAAAGAAATACAGTAGAAGAAGAATGGGTAGCTTTGAGGGATGAAATAGTGAAGGCAGCAGAGTATCAAATAGGTAAAAAGGCGAGGGCTAGTAGAAACCCTTGGGTAACACAAGGAATTATGAATTTAATTGATGAAAGGAGAAAATATAAAAATGCAGAAATGAAGCAGGCAAAAGGGAATACAAACGTCTCAAAAATGATATCGACAGTAAGTGCAAAATGGCTAAGCAGGGATGGCTAGAGGACAAATGTAAGATTGTAGAGGCTTATCTCACTAGGGGTAAGACAGATACTACCTACAGGATAATTAAAGAGATTTTTGGAGAAAAGAGAACCACTTGCACGAATATCAAGAGCTCAGATGGAAACCCAGTTCTAAGCAAAGAAGGGAAAGCACAAAGGTGGAAGGAGTATATAGAGGATCTAGACAAGGGCAATGTACTTGAGGGCACTATTATGGAAATGGAGGAGGATGTAGATGAAAATGAAATGGGAGATATGATACTGCGTGAAGAGTTTGACAGAGCACTGAAAGACCTGAGTCGAAACAAGGCCCCCGGAGTAGACAACATTCCATTAGAACTACTGACAGCCTTGGGAGAGCCAGCCCTGACAAAACTCTACCATCTGGTGCCCAAGATGTATGAGACAGGCGAAATACCCTTAGACTTCCAGAAGAATATAATAATTACAATCTCAAAGAAAGCAGGTGTTGACAGATGTGAAAATTACCGAACTATCATTTTAATAAGTCACAGCTGCAAAATACTAACGCGAATTTTTTACAGACAAATGGAAAAACTGATAGAAGCCGACTTCGGGGAGATCAGTGTGGATTCTGTAGAAATGTTGGAACACGTGAGGCAATACTGACCCTACGACTTACCTTAGAAGAAAGATTAAGGAAAGGCAAACCTACGTTTCTAGCATTTGTACACTTAGAGAAAGCTTTTGACAATGTTGACTGGAATACTCTCTTTCAAATTCTGAAGGTGGCAGGGGTAAAATATAGGGAGCGAAAGGCTATTTACAATTTGTACAGAAACCAGATGGCAGTTATAAGAGTCGAGGAACATGAAGGGGAAGCAGTGGTTGGGAAGGGAGTGAGACAGGGTTGTAGCCTATCCCCGATGTTATTCAATCTGTATATTGAGCAAGCAACAAAGGAAACAAAAGAAAAGTTCGGAGTAGGAATTAAAATCCATGGAGGAGAAATAAAAACTTTGAGGTTCGCCGATGACATTGTAATTCTGTCAGAGACAGCAAAGGACTTGGAAGAGCAGCTGAAAGGAGTGGACAGTGTCTTGAAAGGAGGGTATAACATGAACATCAACAGAAGCAAAACGAGGATAATGGAATGTAGTCGAATTGGAATGTAGGGAATTAGATTAGGAAATGAGACACTTAAAGTAGTAAAGGAGTTTTGCTATTTGGGGAGCAAAATAACTGATGATGGTCGAAGTAGAGAGGATATAAAATATAAACTGGCAATGCCAAGGAAAGCGTTTCTGAAGAAGAGAAATTTGTTAAAATCGAGTATAGATTTAAATGTCAGGAAGTCGTTTCTGAAAGTATTCGTATGGAGTATAGCCATGTATGGAAGTGAAACGTGGACGATAAATAGTTTAGACAAGAAGAGAATAGAAGCTTTCGAAATGTGGTGCTACAGAAGAATGCTGAAGATTAGATGGGTAGATCACATAACTAAAGAGGAGGTATTGAATAGAATTGGGGAGAAGAGGAGCTTGTGGCACAACTTGACTAGAAGAAGGAATCGGTTGGTAGGATATGTTCTGAGACATCGAGGTATCACCAATTTAGTATTGGAGGTCAGCGTAGAGGGTAAAAATCGTAGAAGGAGGCCAAGAGATGAATACACTAAACAGTTTCAGAAGGATGTAGGCTGCAGTAGGTGCTGGGAGATGAAGAAGCTTGCACAGGATAGAGTAGCATGGAGAGCTGCATCAAACCAGTCTTAGGACTGAAGACCACATCAACAACACAGTTGTAAATAAATTAAAAACTGTATAAATTTCTAAAAAAAACTAAGAGTAAATCAGATCCACGAGGTGGTCAAATACAGGCTGGAAAGCTTGTAAGGGTGTTGCAGGGAAAGTTGAGCTGAGAAATTCTCGTAAAGAAGAAAATTCGATACGTTGCTCTGTTCCGATTTAATTATCATTGAAGTTAGCCATTCAGCTCGTTGTGTGCGCGCATTCAAGCAGCCAACCGTATTCTTCGTATGGTTTGCTGAAGCTCAACAAACGTATCTTTTTCATACCTAGCTTCAATTTATCACTTACGATAAAGGCACATGTAAACTGGTGATGAGCATTTCAACAAGTGATAACTCACGGATCCATAGATGTCTGTGCATTGCCGCATTTTAGCGATGCCTAATGACTGAATCTGCTCGTGCAATGATTTTACTGATTAACGTCAATGATAATTAAATCAGAAACGAATCAATGAATCGAACTTCTTTTCTTAACTGTTATTTCTCACTAGAAACTACCCTGGAACACATTTACAAGGTTTTCAGACTGTTTATTACCACCCTGTATATCTTCCTGTTTAATGGAGCTCCTAGACGTTGGTTCTAGTCTGATGTATAATAAAGAAAACGTTTTATTTGATCCTAAGAAATTATTAATATTTTGGAAATTGTAATTGAGAAATAAAAGAAAACGGTCATTACTTTAGAGTTGAGAAAATATTCCTTTTGCAAGATTTGTTTTTATTATAATTTCACTTTACATTTGGCAAAATGGTTCAAATGGCTTTGAGCACTATGGGACTTAACATCTGTGGTCATCAGTCCACTAGAACTTAGAACTGCTTAAACCTAACTAACCTAAGGACATCACACACATCCATGCCCGAGGCAGGATTCGAACCTGCGACCGTAGCAGTCGCGCGGTTCCGGACTGAGCGCCTAGAACCGCTAACTTTACATTTCCTTCGCCAGCCGGGATGGCCGAGCGGTTCTAGGCGCTACAGTCTGGAACCTCGCGACCGCTGCGGTCGCAGGTTCGAATCGTGCCTCGGGCATGGATGTGTGTGATGTCCTTAGGTTAGTTAGGTTTAAGTAGTCCTCAGTTCTAGGGGACTGATGACCTTAGTAGTTAAGTCCCATAGTGCTCAGAGCCATTTGAACATTTCCTTCTGCTGCATCCACTGCCAGACACAGTACATAACTATACCCAAAGAGGAATCTGCACGCCAGAAATTCGCCAAGGTGGTGCCCCTATATGTGATCACTTGCCACATAGATCGCATACATAAAGGCAGCTTTCTTATGCTTCCACCGCGAAGCATCAAAAGAGTTCTACCTATCCGCTGATATTTATGTCTGACCTCACAGAGAAGGGTGGACCCACAGATTACTTCCTGCATCCGCCAAAATATAGGGACTGGACATAAATATGGAAAAACAGCGAGAAATGCGTGCTTCAGTATAATTGCAGCTGCTAGACAAACCTGCAGAACGCTAACTGTGCAGTAGCCTCAATACGCCGCAAGTGTCTGTCGTGGTCAGAAGAGCGCATTGTGTCGGACCTAAGTTAATTAGAACGTAGACAAATCGTTGATAATCTTATGGTAGGTGCTTGCATGACCAAGGTAGTCGAAGTGTTTGGTGTTTCATGTGGCGCCGTTTCGAAGATTTATACTGATTGCAGAAGAAGTGGAAAAAAATCATCCGTGAACAAGGAAGAATGTGCGTATTGAGTGATCGTAAAAGACGGTCACTGAAAGGATTGTGGAGTGATCGTGAAAGACGGACATTGAAAGGATTATGAGAAAAAATTAGAGGACGATAGCTGGAAAAGTCAATGTAGAACTGAATGTCGTACTCGCAGTCCTGTCAGCACCAAAACAACACGAAGGGAATCCACAGGCAAGAAATTAAAGGGAGAGCTGGAATTCGAAAACCACTCATTGGTGATACAAATACCAGTCACAGGAAAACATGGTGCCGAAACAACAATTTTTTTTTTGGTCTTTGGAGGAATGGAAGAAATTCATTTGGGTGATGCTTCTTGTTTCACACTGTTTCCAACTTCTGGTGAGTTCACGACTCAAACGTGAAACATCGCGAAGGTTCGATGATTATTCAGGCAGCCATAGCATGGTATTATATGGTCTACGTAGTTACTCTGCAATGTTGCATTACTGTCACGGATTATGTGACCATTTTGGGTGATCAGGTCCATCCCATGGTACAATATTTATTCTCTTGTAGTGATGGTGTGTTCCCAGACAACATGGCATTTGTTCACACAGTTCGGATTGCCTAGGAGAGGTTTTGCGAGCACCCCTCCCTGGCCACTCCTCCCTGGCCACCAAAGTCACCAGACCTCAATATTATTGAGGCTTTGTCTGTTACTTTGGAGAGAAGGGTGCGAGATTGCTATTCACCTGCCCCACGGTTAAACGAAATTGCCACTATTTTGCAGGAAAAGTGGTATAAGAGTTCCTTGAAAACCCTACGGGACCTACATTTACCCATTCTGTCACGACTGGAAGCTGTTTTGAGTCCCAACTGGTTTCTTACACCTTGTTACGCATGGTAACGTATTGTCTTCTTCGTGCTACCATATATTTGTCCACTCCTTGTACATCACGGATATTCTTCCGCCGTTAGCCGATAAAAGTAGCCGCACAGCTTCACTTGGTCTGTTGTCGCAGACAACCAGCTGCCGACCAGTTCCAGATGCCTAACAGTTATGTACAGCAGCCGAAGTCCACTCAGTCAATCATATTTCGAACCTGAACTGTCATCAGCAGTCCAGACCGAACAATTATTAGAATAGTTAGCCAATGTTCACTTAGTGTGTCAGATCAAAACTTTTACTTCAATGCCATGCCTAATCATCTCACCAAAGAGGAGTGTTTGTATTGTACATACTTTTAATGCAGAATGGTTATTTGTTATTTACAAAAATGGTTCAAATGGCTCTGAGCACTATGGGACTTAACATCTGTGGTCATCAGTCCCCAAGAACTTAGAACTACTTAAACGTAACTAACCTAAGGACATCACACACATCCATGCCCGAGGCAGGATTCGAACCTGCGACCGTAGCAGTCGCGCGGTTCCGGACTGAGCGCCTAGAACCACTAGACCACCGCGGCCGGCTGTTATTTGCAGTGTTGCCAACATTATACGTGTTTTAATTACTGAAGCCCCGGACGAGTCTAGTTGCAAGTGTGGAAGGTCGCTACCTAATTACAGTAAATACTTGTCTGTGGTTGTGTGTTCGATACCTGTTACATTTAATGTTGGGCGCCGAATTTATTTGGTGAATACAATACAAAACCTTCCTTTGAGCGAAGAAAACTCATTGATTATGTACTCAGTCATGCAGTCATGTTTAACAGTGTTGTAATATTCTATAATATGACTTGATAGTCTGCTTTCACTTGACCTTAAGTAGTTTTTTACTATTTTTAACTCTCTGAAACTGCTTTCACAGGATGCTGCTATCACTAGCATTACCATAAATTCCTCATAGCTATTTCAATTCATGGATGAGTAACTCCTAACTCAAACACTGAAAAAGAAGAAAAAATCTACAAATTATCCAAAAGCGAAGCCACGTCGAAGCTCTTCATCAGCTCTTCCACCTGGAACTTCAAGGTGGCTATTTCATTAACAAGCCCCACTGCATCAATGTCTTTGCTATATTTAACATCAAAACCAACTGCACACTTTTCAAGATAAAATACAGCCTTTTATTAATTTAATTTAAACATTTGTATAGTTGGAAAGGTGCGTACCGGCACTTATAATTTTAGAAATTAAGCATCGTGTGGTTATGTGACAAATGTAACCGTAAATCAGAGTTAGTTAGACTCTGGGGGTTACTTGAACCCAAAACGTTAAAGTGATTTAAACCTTCCCTGGTACCGATTGACTGAAGTATTCGACGTAGTTCTTAGATCACCCGCGAGGTAGCAGCCCCAGCAGGGTCTACCACACTCCACGCATTACCATGAGCTGCTGGTAGAGTTTATGGAGATCATGTTAATGGTATAACACAAGTACTTCTTTTCTCGCCTTACAATTTATTTGTCTAATGTATGAAGAATCGACATTTGGAATGCAGTAAGTGCACAGGTTTCTTCGATTAACAGTACTTTACATAATTTTTGTGTAAATGTTTAACCATAAATCATCTTTAAAATGTTATTCATCTAAGTGTGTGCTGTTGTACTGATGACCAAATACACTAGGTGATCAAAAGTATCCGGACACCACAAAAACATACGTTTTTATATTAGATGCATTGTGCTACCACTTACTGCCAGGTACTCCATATCAGTTACCTCAGTAGTCATCAGACATCGTCAGAGAGCAGAATGGGGTGCTCCGCGGAACTCACGGACTTCGAACGTGGTCAGGTGATTTGGTGTCACTTGTGTCATACGTCTATAAGCGAGATTTACACATTCATAAACATCCCTAGGTCCACTGTTTACGATGTGGAAACGTGAAGGGACACGTGCAGCACAAAAAGGCACAGGCCGACCTCGTCTGTTGACTGTCAGAGACCGCCGACAGTTGAAGAGGGTCGTAATGTGTAATAGGCGGACATCTATCCAGACCATCACACGGGAATTCCAAACTGCATCAGGATCCACTGCAAGTACTATGACAGGCTGGAGGTGAGAAAACTTCGGTTTCATGATCAAGCGGCTGCTCATAAGCCACACATCACGCCGGCAAATGCCTCGCTTGGTGTAAGGAATGTAAATATTGGACGATTGAACACTGGAAAAACGATGTGTGGAGTGACGAGTCACGGTACACGATGTGGCGATCCGATGGCAGCGTTTGGGTATGGCGAACACCCGGTGAACGTCATCTGCCAGCGTGTGCAGTGCCAATAATAAAATTCGGAGGCCGCGTTGTTATGGTGTGGTCGTGGTTTTCATGGAGGAGGCTTGCTCCCCTTACTGTTTTGCGTGGCACTATCACAGCACAGGCCTACGTTGATGTTTTAAGCACATTCTTGGTTCCCACTGTTGAAGAGCAGTTCGGGTATGGCGACTGCATCTTTCAACACGATGGAGCACCTGTTTACAGTGCACGGCATGTGGCCGAGTGGTTACACGACAATAACATCCCTGTAACGGACTGGCCTAGACAAATTCCCGACCTGATAATAGAACACTATTGGGATGTTTTCGAACGCCGACTTCGTGCCAGGCCTCATCGACCACCATCGATATCTCTCCTCATTGCAGCGTTCCGTGAAGGGGCTGCCGTTCCCCAATGGTGGGCCAACACCTTGTAAGTTATTTTCAGTCAGGTGTCCGGATACTTTTGATCATATAGTGTAAAGGACTAGTTGGACCCGCGACAAATTTGGGTCCAAGTAACCCTTAGATAGGTATGTTGTTCATTTACCTCAAAATCGAACACCTGTTGCAGATTGTGACAAGCTGTTTTCAGTTTGTCCTAATACAAAATACATTTCAAACTATCTGGCTTTTTTACAGATTTAAGGCTCCCTATGTCTTCTAAATACAGAAGATTGCCTTGCAACCGCAAATAGAATAATTTTGCAGATGAACAAATGCTATCAAATCAGGTTGAGAGTCCTAAAGGCATGCAGAAATATTTCCAAAATCAATAGGTGCACCATAAAACGCCATTGAGTCAACATGAGAAGATGCTGATCATGTCGGCCTCCAGTCATTGGGAGAAAGCGATTTTAGTTTATTTAACAGTGGGGTCAAAGGGTGTGACATGAGGGACCTTGTTTTGCAATCTACCAGTAGACCTGTAGATGAACAAGCTGAGGTGGGCAGTGAAGAAGATGGGAAGAAGAGAGAAGAAGACAGACGTTTGCAGACAGTCGTAAACGGACATTGGAAGACGACAACTTCGTAATCGTTTTATGGGAGTTGTCGTCGATTGTATGCAGCAGACAAGAATATTCTGGAAGAGGCCTAGACAAAAAGTCATTCTACATTACAGATAGTGCGATATTAAGGTGAAAATTAATCCTCCAGAACTTGTCGAAATAGGAATGTTTTCTGTTGCATTAATCAAAGTTCATGTTTAGAGTCGTTTAAGGTTCTGTAATTCGTCTCACAACTCTCCGTTTTTCATTATCTTCTTGTGTTGTTGAAAGAATTTTCCAAATAAAATTATTTTGTAAATGCAATCTAGGTATTATTTAAAGACTCCACGTCTTACTAGAACCCAACGCGCGTTTATAATGCACTTGCATACGAAAATAGAATATCGGTTCATGTAACCCAACCTAAGGGTTATGTTATGTTATGTTAACCGGGGGCCTAGAAACGACGGAGAGGCTCCGTCCCCGCCGCAGCCGCAGTGGTCCACAACCCCACGACGACTACCGCAGTCCAATTACCCCTCCACCGCCCCACACCGAACCGAGGGTCACTGTGCGGTTCGGCTCCCGGTGAACCCCCCAGAGAATGTCTCACGCCAGATGAGTGTAGCCCCTATGTTTGCGTGGTAGAGTAATGGTGGTGTACGCGTACGTGAAGAACTTGTTTGCGCAGCAATCGCCGACGTAGTGTAGCAGAGGCGGAATAAGGGGAACCAGCCCGCATTCGCCGAGGTGGATGGAAAACTGCCTAAAAACCATCCACAGACTGGCCGGCTCACCGGACCTCGACACTAATCCGCCGGGCGGATTCGTGCCGGGGACCAGACGCTCCTTCCTGCCCGGAAAGCCGTACGTTAGACCGCACGGCCAACGGGGCGGGGAACCTAAGGGTTACTTGAAATCAACTTTGTTTTTTTTTTAAATCAGGAAATGCAATAACAACTTAATAACTGCCACAAGTAGTAAATACAGAAGTTGTAGATTAAGAACAATACATTTACCGGCACGAGTCTTTTATAATTATGGGTTTACAAAAACATGTACCAGAAATATGTAAAAAATGGGTCCAAGTAACCCTGTTTTACGCTACTCTAATGAACAGGTGTGCATAATCGAGTGAAAACAGCGTAAATGTTGTAATAACCACGAAAACTGCTGTCACTTTATAACGGTGTAAGGTGTACTGTGGAACAAGCAATAGAGCGCCGCGTGTAAGTGGCGCCAACGGGCGGGTCGGAGCAAAGCCTTCTAGATACAAGGCCTACGCACAGCGGCCATAATGGCACGTGACGTCACAAACTGTTGGCCATCTTATCTTCAGTCGGCAGTCCTGTTGGCGTGTATGTTGTGTTGAAAGTGTGTGACACGTGAAAATGATATATATTTCACACAGTATTCGCCTACAGTTCTGCGAAGTATGGGATACAAGTGCTGCGTTCCCTTTTGCCAGGAAAATTATAAATCCCAAAAAGGCATGAAAGTGCACATGTTTCGATTTCCCAGATCTGTGAAGTTGAGAAATCGCTAGATTGCAGCTATTCCCAGACAGGAATTTGTGTCTACGCATCATTCAAGGGTAAGTAAATAATAATAAAATTGTAGCGCGTTATTTGATTCCATTGCACCACATTTGCCAGTTGTTTTTAAAAGCAGTTATGTATCATGTACCGGTATCATTTGTGTCTTAATTCTGGACCATTGCTGCGAGGTTAGTACGAAGCTGGCTGTGAAATGTCTCTCATATTTGCAACCATTGTCACACATAATAGTTATATTAATTAGTGTGACTCGAAAATGTTTAGTACTCCTTATCATTCCTACCAGATTATTGAGTTTTCAGTACTTTTATTTGGAAGAGCTAGAGAATGATTTTGTTCAGTTTTACATACACAACTACTCGGAAAATTTCAATTTCAGTAAACTACCTTAGAAAATTGCTTTAATGAATTCAGTGTTCGAGAGATTAAGCAGTATAGAAAGCAGAATTTCGAGGTAAGTGCATTATGATTAAATTAACAGCACTCTGTGACACCAATTTCAATCAAGGATATAAGAGAAACAATCTTTTCATCTGGAGAAACAGGGAAATAAAATATTTTTTAGTTTTTTTTTTTTATTTATTAAACATTATGTCAGGAGGAGCCCCATTTCGTCGAATGATTTGACTTTCGTGTGAGGTCAGCAAATTTTGAAGTGGAGAGGAAAATTCACGAAAATAACCAGGGAAACAAATTCTGAAATTCTGTAGGAGCTCCAGCTGCTTTATTTAAAACCGAAAACGCTGCTTGTTGTTGCATATTGCCGATTTTTTACTGCAAGAAAGCGTAGCTCCTGAGGTAAAAGACAAAATTTAAAATTACAGTTTGTATTCAAGCCTAGAAACACGTATTTAAGACAAATCGTCAAAATAATTTTACATCTTGAAATAACATAGGGCAGTTTTGTTCAGTTACTTTACGCAGTTATATAAATTTCCATACTTTCATTACAAGGACATGGAGAAGAGGAAAGCACGAGAATCTCTATGCGGTCTCAGCTCTAAAACTCGTAAAGTTCGTATAGCTGCAGAGTGCTTAACAGGAGCGTTCCGGTACAGACCCGCCCATCAGTATGTGACGTCACAATTGCGCGCGCAGGCCTGTAGTCTAGGTGGCGTTGGTCGGAGGCGGTATAGGCGGTGCGGCCGCTGACGGCTGCCGGGAGCGCTGAATCGCTATCGCGGGCCTTATCGCACACGTGGGGCGCACGTGCCCACAAAGGCGGCCGCCGCTTCATTAGAAGCGAGTCTTAGTGCCGGCCTTGGCGACCGGCCTCCGGACACCACAGACGGCGCCGACGCCGTAAAAGGCAGCCACCTGCGGACAGTACGATGTTTCCGCTGTCACTCACGGCGCGCATTCGCGTTCCGCCTTCATTAACAGCAACCTGCTAATGGTTTGCGAGACTCCGATTCGTCTTCGGAAGAGCGTCAGCTCCGCCGCGAGAATGTTGAGTCGAGCTGAGGACGGTACAATACGGAGTGGTACCTGATACGAATCAGCATCCGTGACGTACATCTTGTAGTGTTTACAAAAAGGAAACGATAGAAGGTTAAAGGTCAGAGGGGGGTGGGGGACATTCTAAACGAAGGCATCTAGCATCGTGGCGGTAATGTTAAAGATCAGAGTCTTTTACAAGTGCGTGGGCTTCCACAGTCACTGTAAGTTCGAATATAATCCTTGCCGGACACTGGGACGCATCGTTATGAAACTATATCAAACCGTCTTTACAGCGGTCCTCTACTGGAAGGCTAAACTGCTGTGCTCCGAAAACGGTCTTCCCAGTCCAACGAGACGCGTGTGAAATGTGTATTCTTTTAGGACAACTATCCAAGGAGTTCCACCCAATAATATCCAAACAGTTGACTCTGTGCACAATTTATTAAATTGCCAATACTAGACACTCTTAAATAACAACAAATTCATATAACTTATAGAACTTAACAAATGGTTAAAAGAGTGAGCTTTAAAAACAATAACAGCGGCTTGCCACCATAGAATCAAAGAACCTTTTACAATAGTGTTTACCCAAAGACAAAATCCAATAATAAGTTAACTCGGAATGAGATTCTCATTCTGCAAACATCCCCCAGGCTGTGGCTAAGCCATGTCTCCGCAATATCCTTTCTTTCAGGAGTGCTAGTTCTGCAATGTTCGCAGAAGAGCTTCTGTAAAGTTTGGAAGGTAGGAGACGAGGTACTGGAAGAAGTAAAGCTGTGAGGACGGGGCGTGAGTCGTGCTTGGGTAGCTCAGTTGGTAGAGCACTTGCCCGCGAAAGGCAAAGGTCCCGAGTTCGAGTCTCGGTCCGGCACACAGTTTTAATCTGCCAGGAAGTTTCAAGTTAACTTGGCATTACAATTTAAAATCATTTATATAAAAGAACTTTGAGAAAGATAATGGCGCTTGGCACCATAAAATGAAAGAAGCGCAACACACAACCAATAAATATAATAACAAAATAATAACTTGATACAACCAAAGGGCAAGGGCAACTCCCAAGGCAATCATAGACGAGCGAGTTCTCAACACTTCGGAACCTGCCCACTAGAAACGGTCCCCGAAATAAACCGCTGAGAGCTCCCCGACATGCTTCCCACAACTGCCCATCACTTACGCACCTTGGTTATGTTCTGTAACACACGACAGATATTATCAACAAAAGATAAAATTCAAAAATCAAATAATAATAATAATATAACATCTCGACAGCACACGATAATCACGGCGCCGTTAACTCGGGTGCCCTTAAGAAGTGCCGGAAGCCAACACACACACAAATCTTCATAAACAATTCCCGCTTCTTAAAACAAGCCAAGCGCACATGAATAGTCGAACCACAGTCTTAGAAGTGCCTTAACGACACCAAACACGACTATTCCACCAAGTTAATAATAACACAGTGAGTTTAAAATACAGAACATACCACTAAATGCTGTTGCACAACCAAATTGACGAGATCTTGTTGTTCGGGTCCCAGAAGAACACATATACCAAGCAGCAGTAATTCACTATGTATATACCGTACAAAACTACCTTTCTTAGGCAGACTTTACCTAACACATCAAATGCTAAATATACCATACATGAATGCAACT
Organism: Schistocerca cancellata; assembly: GCF_023864275.1. NCBI lineage: Eukaryota > Metazoa > Arthropoda > Insecta > Orthoptera > Acrididae > Schistocerca > Schistocerca cancellata. The sequence continues at coordinate 1,051,315,818 of NC_064626.1, read as the reverse complement.
CCGGGCAGGTAACAGTAACCACCTATGTGAATTCCTTCTTAATGGACAAACGGGCACCAACAAAGGTAACGCTGAGCAGACCGGGTGGGCAACGACCCACTCAGCTGGATAACCAAAAGATACTCCAGCTGAGCAAATAAATTAGTACCAACAAATATCGTAACGAGCCACACACACATAGCAAAAAGTTCCAACAACGCCGTCCCACATCAAAATGAAGTTCAGAAACCGCTGTTGGAGCTTCCAGCGGAAAATCTGACGAGCCAACCGAGCCCACATCCTAACCTGGCAGACGACTCCAAAATTCAGCAAAAAAGTTGTCTCCGGGCCAGAGTATCACAGGACCCCACCGGACCTCCACATCAGACAGGCAGGCAGTAAAAGTACGCAGACTCCAATTAATCACCACCGCATAACCAACACAGCGGCGAGTCGTCTCCGCCCCAGACCATTCTGCTTATATTCAAAATGGCTCTGAGCACTATGGGACTCAACTGCTGTGGTTATTAGTCCCCCAGAACTTAGAACTACTTAAACCTAACTAACCTAAGGACATCACACACACCCATGCCCGAGGCAGGATTCGAACCTGCGACCGTAGCAGCAGCGCGGCTCCGGACTGGAGCGCCTAGAACCGCACGGCCACCGCGGCCGGCACTCTGCTTATATTGCGAGGCACAACAACCTTAGCGCTAATCACTAGCAGGTCAGGCAGAGCGAACTTCACGTTCCGTGCAATGCCCTGAAAACCGACTACCTCTCGCTTTCCACCGGCCAGCGCAAACATACGCCAGCGACGTAAGAGCAAATCGCCACCGGAGCGCCACCCGCACCGTGACAGCGAACTATAATCGATTATAGTTCGCGCTCTGAACAAGATCACAGGATAGCGGCGGGTGCCCTATCAGCGTGTGTTCGCCAGATAGTGGCTCTTCAAGACAGTAAAAACAAACGGTTACAAGAGAACTCCCACGCGGTATAGACGTCTCTCGGTACAAGCTACCTACTTTTGTTTTCAGTAAAATAATCTCTAGATCAGCATCTGAGTTTCTACTGTCCACGGACGTGCCAGAATGTGATTTCGGTTGTTAGGACATCAAAAATAGGGTGGTATTTGTGGAAGATTGATGCTGGTTCTCAGAAGTTTGGTCGTTCTAAAGAAGACCTTTGCAACGGCAGTCTAAACCTCGCTTTCATTGTTTCCAGTATGAATTTTCACTCTGCAGCGGCGCGTGCGCTGATTCGACTCTCCCTGGCAGATTAACACCGTGTGCTGGACCGGAATTCGAAACTGGGACCTTTGCCAAATGGTTCAAATGGCTCTGAGCACTATGGGACTTAACTGCTGAGGTCATCAGTCCCATAGAACTTAGAACTACTTAAACCTAACTAACCTAAGGACATCACACACACCCATGCCCGAGGCAGGATTCGAACCTGCGACCGTAGCGGTCGCGCGATTCCAGACTTTAGCGCCTAGAACGGACCTTTGCCTTTCGAGGGCAAGAGCACTACCGCCTGAGCTACACAAGCAGCACTCACGAGCCCCCCTCACAGGTTTACTTCCGCCAGTACCCCATCTCATACGTTCCAGCTTGACAGAATTTCTCTCTTAAATTTTACGGGATTAGCGCTCCTGGTAGAAACGATGTTACGGCGTATGTGTTAACCACTAAGCGTAGGTTCTAGTTCGCGACCCGGTATGGCACATAGTTTTAATCTACTAGGAAGTTTCAAATAATATAAATATTTCTCTGAGTAATTGCAAATATTTTTTCGCGATACTTGATGTTTTATTACAACACTTACAGGTTATTTTAATATTCACACGAGTTATGAGTAAATAACGTACATTAGAACTTTCTTTTATGTCTGATATGTTTCATATGTTGTTGTTGTTGTTGTGGTCTTCAGTCCTGAGACTGGTTTGATGCAGCTCTCCATGCTACTCTATCCTGTGCAATCTTCTTCATCTCCCAGTACCTACTGCAGCCTACATCTTTCTGAATCTGCTTAGTGTATTCATCTCTTGGTCTCCCTCTACGATTTTTACCCTCTAGGCTGCCCTCCAGTACTAAATTGGTGATCCCTTGATGCCTCAGAACATGTCCTACCAACCGATCCCTTCTTCTAGTCAAGTTGTGCCACAAGCTCCTCTTCTCCCCAATTCTATTCAATACCTCCTCATTAGTTATGTGATCTACCCATCTAATCTTCAGCATTCTTCTATAGCACCACATTTCGAAAGCTTCTATTCTCTTCTTGTCTAAACAATTTATCGTCCATGCTTCACTTCCATACATGGCTACGCTCCATACAAATACTTTCAGAAACGACTTCCTGACACTTAAATCAATACTCGATGTTAACAAATTTCTCTTCTTCAGAAACGCTTTCCTTGCCATTGCCAGTCTACATTTTATATCCTCTCTACTTCGACCATCATCAGTTATTTTGCTCCCCAAATAGCAAAACTCCTTTACTACTTTAAGTGTCTCATTTCCTAATCTAATTCCCTCAGCATCACCCGATTTAATTCGACTACATTCCATTATCCTCGTTTTGCTTCTGTTGATGTTCATCTTATACCCTCCTTTCAAGATACTGTCCATTCCGTTCAACTGCTCTTCCAAGTCCTTTGCTGTCTCTGACAGAATTACAATGTCATCGGCGAACCTCAAAGTTTTTATTTCTTCTCCATGGATTTTAATACCTACTCCGAACTTTTCTTTTGTTTCCTTTACTGCTTCCTCAATATACAGATTGAATAGCATCGGGGATAGGCTACAACCCTGTCTCACTCCCTTCCCAACCACTGCTTCCCTTTCATGCCCCTCGACTCTTATAACTGCCATCTGGTTTCTGTACAAATTGTAAATAGCCTTTCGCTCCCTATATTTTACCCCTGCCACCTTCAGAATTTGAAAGAGAGTATTCCAGTCAACATTGTCAAAGGCTTTCTCTAAGTCTACAAATGATAGAAACGTAGGTTTGCCTTTCCTTAATCTTTCTTCTAAGATAAGTCGTATGGTCAGTGTTGCCTCACGTGTTCCAACATTTCTACGGAATCCAAACTGATCTTCCCCAAGGCCAGCTTCTACCAGTTTTTCCATTCGTCTGTAAAGAATTCGCGTTAGTATTTTGCAGCTGTGACTTATTAAACTGATAGTTCGGTAATTTTCACATCTGTCAACACCGGCTTTCTTTGGAATTGGAATTACTATATTCTTCTTGAAGTCTGAGGGAATTTCGCCTGTCTCATACATCTTACTCACCAGATGGTAGAGTTTTGTTAGGCCTGGCTCTCCCAAGGCTGCCAGTAGTTCTAATGGAATGTTGTCTACTCCCGGGGCCTTGTTTCGACTTATATGTTTCATGTAGCGTATATGTATTGGTTTCTGTGTAACTGCCTTTGGACTCTAACTTTTCGTACAAGTTTTCATTTAACTGCATGTAGTAACTGGACCATTTCCTGTACTTGAAGTTATTGCTAGGTTAACTGAGAGAGCTATAGAATGAACGGAAGGAAGTTCCGTCGACAAGGAAATCATAAGAATCAATGGGATCCATAGAGCTTACTAGTAGGGTAGAGTATCTGGAGGGACGGTGGGTGGTATAATCTTGCAAAGACTCTGGTAATGTTCTCATGTGTGTTTATTTATTTTATACAGGAAATTTATTCGTAGTTGCGTATATGAGCCACCATCATTTGTATGTTCTAATGACGTAAATGAAATTTTGTGCCGGACCGGAACTCGAACCCAGATTTCCTGCTTCACACAAGCGGGCCTTAAACGTTGCTTTTTTTCACTTTCCAGCGATCCACCTACTATGGTGCGTTTCCTTTTTTTTTTTAAGAACCGCGGATTTTTTGGCTTATTTCTTATTTTTATTTCATCTATACAGACCTTAGATCATTGCCGAATTACTTACATTACAGCTACATATTAATTTAACATACCGTTTGCTTGTGAGATGCATAACGCATGAATTAGTCCAATTTATACTTCATCTACATCTACATCTACATTTATATTCCGCAAGCCACCCTACGGTGTGTGGCGGAGGGCACCCTACGTGCCACTGTCATTATCTCCCTTTCCTGTTCCAGTCGCGTATGGTTCGCGGGAAGAACGACTGTCTCAAAGCCTCTGTCCGCGCTCTAATCTCTCTAATTTTACATTCGTGATCTCCTCGGGAGGTATAAGTAGGGGGAAGCAATATATCCGATACCTCATCCAGAAACGCACTCTCTCGAAACCTGGCGAGCAAGCTACACCGCGATGCAGAGCGCCTCTCTTGCAGAGTCTGCCACTTGAGTTTGTTAAACATCTCCGTAACGCTATCACGGTTGCCAAATAACCCTGTGACGAAACGCGCCGCTCTTCTTTGGATCTTCTCTATCTCCTCCGTCAACCCGATCTGGTACGGATCCCACACTGATGAGCAATACTCAAGTATAGGTCGAACGAGTGTTTTGTAAGCCACCTCCTTTGTTGATGGACTACATTTTCTAAGGACTCTCCCAATAAATCTCAACCTGGTACCCGTCTTACCAACAATTAATTTTATATGATCATTCCACTTCAAATCGTTCCGCACGCATACTCCCAGATATTTTACAGAAGTAACTGCTACCAGTGTTTGTTCCGCTATCATATAATCATACAATAAAGGATCCTTCTTTCTATAAATTCGCAATACATTACATTTGTCTATATTAAGGGTCAGTTGCCACTCCCTGCACCAAGTGCCTATCCGCTGCAGATCTTCCTGCATTTCGCTACAATTTTCTAATGCTGCAACTTCTCTGTATACTACAGCATCATCCGCGAAAAGCCGCATGGAACTTCCGACACTATCTACTAGGTCATTTATAGATATTGTGAAAAGCAATGGTCCCGTAACACTCCCCTGTGGCACGCCAGAGGTTACTTTAACGTCTGTAGACGTCTCTCCGTTGATAACAACATGCTGTGTTCTGTTTGCTAAAAACTCTTCAATCCAGCCACACAGCTGGTCTGATATTCCGTAGGCTCTTACTTTGTTTATCAGGCGACAGTGCGGAACTGTATCGAACGCCTTCCGGAAGTCAAGAAAAATAGCATCTACCTGGGAGCCTGTATCTAATATTTTCTGGGTCTCATGAACAAATAAAGCGAGTTGGGTTTCACACGATCGCTGTTTCCGGAATCCATGTTGATTCCTACATAGTAGATTCTGAGTTTCCAAAAACGACATGATACTCGAGCAAAAGACATGTTCTAAAATTCTACAACAGATCGACGTCAGAGATATAGGTCTATAGTTTTGCGCATCTGCTCGACGACCCTTCTTGAAGACTGGGACTACCTGTGCTCTTTTCCAATCATTTGGAACCTTCTGTTCCTCTAGAGACTTGCGGTACACGGCTGTTAGAAGGGGGGCAAGTTCTTTCGCGTACTCTGTGTAGAATCGAATTGGTATCCCGTCAGGTCCAGTGGACTTTCCTCTGTTGAGTGATTCCAGTTGCTTTTCTATTCCTTGGACACTTATTTCAATGTCAGCCATTTTTTCGTTGGTGCGAGGATTTAGAGAAGGAACTGCAGTGCGGTCTTCCTCTGTGAAACAGCTTTGGAAAAAGGTGTTTAGTATTTCAGCTTTACGCTTGTCATCCTCTGTTTCAATGCCATCATCATCCCGGAGTGTCTGGACATGATGTTTCGAGCCACTTACTGATTTAACGTAAGACCAGAACTTCCTAGGATTTTCTGTCAAGTCGGTACCTAGTATTTTACTTTCGAATTCACTGAACGCTTCACGCGTAGCCCTCCTTACGCTAACTTTGACATCGTTTAGCTTCTGTTTGTCTGAGAGGTTTTGGCTGCGTTTAAACTTGGAGTGAAGCTCTCTTTGCTTTCGCAGTAGTTTCCTAACTTTGTTGTTGTACCACGGTGGGTTTTTCCCGTCCCTCACAGTTTTACTCGGCACGTACCTGTCTAAAACGCATTTTACGATTGCCTTGAACTTTTTCCATAAACACTCAACATTGTCAGTGTCGGAACAGAAATTATCGTTTTTATCTGTTAGGTAGTCTGAAATCTGCCTTCTATTACTCTTGCTAAACAGATAAACCTTCCTCCCTTTTTTATATTCCTATTAACTTCCATATTCAGGGATGCTGCAACGGCCTTATGATCACTGATTCCCTGTTCTGCTCTTATAGAGTCGAAAAGTTCGGGTCTGTTTGTTATCAGTAGGTCCAAGATGTTATCTCCACGAGTCGGTTCTCTGTTTAATTGCTCGAGGTAATTTTCGGATAGTGCACTCAGTATAATGTCACTCGATGCTCTGTCCCTACCACCCGTCCTAAACATCTGAGTGCCCCTACTTAGTTGAAACATCACTTTCTCTACAGTTAACGTTTAGCCATTGACTAGAAGTTATAGAATATAAGTAACTAAGAAAACAATTTTGTGTCTTTTTTGTTATACGGTGTAAAACGAATAACAGAAAACTTCTTTAGTAGCTCCTATGCCTTATTGCCGACTCGTAAACATGGTGGTCCTTTCTCAGCAGGCCGATCCCCGGACACTGTCTGACTGCCATGACGATAAGCACCTGAAACAAGTAACAGCCAAAACAATATGGTACCACAGAACACAAACGAAACATGAGTGCAACTGACAGCAACTAGAATGGCAAGCACAAGTGTAACCACGCTCTGCTACCAGTGAGACGCCCTGCTGAACCCACATGACAGGACAGGTAGTTTAAGTTGTGGAAAGGGGCCAAAATAGGCGGCTGTCAGTTACACTCGAACATACAACCTTTTATTTGATCAAACATTACACGAGCCAAGAAAATTAAAAAAAAGAAAACAGCTCAATTTTGGAACTTGATTAGCGGCTAAATGCTCCGTACAATCTCATGCCTTAAGGGCAAGACCACTTTAATTTAAAAATGGCTAGAAGCCAATACCTTAAAGCTCAACCAAAATCAGAAATTAAAAAGGCAAAGCCTTATCAAAAAACAGTTCCTTAATTAGGCTGAAGGCCCAAAGAATCTGACACTTTAAGAGCAAAACATCTTAAATTCAAAATCAGCTGAAGGCCTCGACACTTAAAACTCAATAAAATTAATTTTAAAAATGTCAAAGACTTTACATAAACAGTTCTTAAATTAGGCTGAAGGCCCCAACCATCTGACAGCTTAAAGAGAAGAACAACTTCAATTCAAAATCGGCTGAAGGACCAAAGAGCAAAGCAACTTTCATCTAAAAATCGGCTGGAAGCCATGCAAGTACAAACAACAAGAACAAGCAAGAAAAGGCAGTACAGCCAAGGGCGCTCAGAAGTTGCGAGGGTCGGCCTGGAATTCAAACACTATGCTCGCTTAGGTGAGACAGGCAGTCAGCCCAACCACTGTCGATCCGGCGACAACCCGACCGACTGACAGTCAATGGACCCACCGATAAGATAACCTCCACTTCACCCAATCAGCACACAACAGGGAGTTCAATGGAACAACGTAGAAGGTATTGGTGCCCACAATCAATTTTACATTCAGCTGTCAAATTACACACCGTGCTGGACAGCGACAACATATACACTCCTGGAAATTGAAATAAGAACACCGTCAATTCATTGTCCCAGGAAGGGGAAATTTTATTGACACATTCCTGGGGTCAGATACATCACATGATCACACTGACAGAACCACAGGCACATAGACACAGGCAACAGAGCATGCACAATGTCGGCACTAGTACAGTGTATATCCACCTTTCGCAGCAATGCAGGCTGCTATTCTCCCATGGAGACGATCGTAGAGATGCTGGATGTAGTCCTGTGGAACGGCTTGCCATGCCATTTCCACCTGGCGCCTCAGTTGGACCAGCGTTCGTGCTGGACGTGCAGACCGCGTGAGACGACGCTTCATCCAGTCCCAAACATGCTCAATGGGGGACAGATCCGGAGATCTTGCTGGCCAGGGTAGTTGACTTACACCTTCTAGAGCACGTTGGGTGGCACGGGATACATGCGGACGTGCATTGTCGTGTTGGAACAGCAAGTTCCCTTGCCGGTCTAGCAATGGTAGAACGATGGGTTCGATGACGGTTTGGATGTACCGTGCACTATTCAGTGTCCCCTCGACGATCACCAGTGGTGTACGGCCAGTGTAGGAGATCGCTCCCCACACCATGATGCCGGGTGTTGGCCCTGTGTGCCTCGGTCGTATGCAGTCCTGATTGTGGCGCTCACCTGCACGGCGCCAAACACGCATACGACCATCATTGGCACCAAGGCAGAAGCGACTCTCATCGCTGAAGACGACACGTCTCCATTCGTCCCTCCATTCACGCCTGTCGCGACACCACTGGAGGTGGGCTGCACGATGTTGGGGCGTGAGCGGAAGACGGCCTAACGGTGTGCGGGACCGTAGCCCAGCTTCATGGAGACGGTTGCGAATGGTCCTCGCCGATACCCCAGGAGCAACAGTGTCCCTAATTTGCTGGGAAGTGGCGGTGCGGTCCCCTACGGCACTGCGTAGGATCCTACGGTCTTGGCGTGCATCCGTGCGTCGCTGCGGTCCGGTCCCAGGTCGACGGGCACGTGCACCTTCCGCCGAACACTGGCGACAACATCGATGTACTGTGGAGACCTCACGCCCCACGTGTTGAGCAATTCGGCGGTACGTCCACCCGGCCTCCCGCATGCCCACTATACGCCCTCGCTCAAAGTCCGTCTACTGCACATACGGTTCACGTCCACGCTGTCGCGGCATGCTACCAGTGTTAAAGACTGCGATGGAGCTCCGTATGCCACGGCAAACTGGCTGACACTGACGGCGGCGGTGCACAAATGCTGCGCAGCTAGCGCCATTCGACGGCCAACACCGCGGTTCCTGGTGTGTCCGCTGTGCCGTGCGTGTGATCATTGCTTGTACAGCCCTCTCGCAGTGTCCGGAGCAAGTATGGTGGGTCTGACACACCGGTGTCAATGTGTTCTTTTTTCCATTTCCAGGAGTGTACATTGCCTGAATTTACGTCAATGGCCAGGGCAGGTAACCGAAATGTTAACGGCCACAAGGCAGAAGATTCCGCTGGTGCACTTCAATTCAAATAACCAAGTACAGTTAAACCCCACCGGAGGGTGGCTAAAATTTGCCAACTTGAAAACACACGTTGTTGTTCGCAGGAATATCCGAGCTGCCGACAACGAACTCCAAACGACACAATGTGAACAGTCGTGATTTGCTGGTAGATTAAGTCAAAACTCAATCTTCATGTCCAGGATCGGTCAGCCACGAACCTTGTAGCAATGGGAACAGCACCACACACTCCGACACCGCATAGAGGCTGCCAGTGGGCCCGGCCAAACCGCCCACTGCGGAGATTTCCTCGCTGCTCCACGCCAACCGACCAACTGCCCGCACACAGTCCAGCCGGAAACTATAAGCCCCAGGCCAAAGATAGTCCGAGGTGCGAAAATCGATAACACCGCTGCAGCCATCCGCGGAAAGAGAGGGTAACTGCATAATTGCGATAACTGCAGGAGACTAAACACAGAACAGCAACCGAGGTTTAATCCAACGCACAGCATGAGCCAGTCACAGCTCAGGAACTCTTCCTCGATGTCGGTCAGAGGGCCTGAAGATGGCGTAATGTAGTGCTGAAACTGGTTGCTCAAATAAAATAACAACTGGAAATTGAAAAGGCTGAAGGTGTTTTGATTCGACAGTTTATACTGAACAGTCGAGGTCCCGCATCTATCTGTATAAAGATGAACATACAGAAACTTGGCCCACTTTGTTCAGCGACCAAGAATTCAGTGCTCTGTAACACGAGGACATGGCCGCTTTTGAAGCGGCTTCTTGTTTCACCTAATAGTGATCTACCTCTACCTTAAATTGGTAACTTGCATTCATTTTCGTAACTTTTGTGACTTGGCCTGTTTTAATACTAGGCACCTTAGTCATTGAATTGTTTCCTGCATATTCCTTGTAGCCTCACCCTTTTTGTGATACCTGTACTTTGAAATTACGTGATTTTAACATAATTCTTAATCAAACTTCAGACTTTAATGTGAAGAAACAACTAATGTGTGCATCATCATCAATGTGCGTTTTATATCATCTGAACTATCGTCATCAGTTGTTTGCCAAATGGTTTGCTCCAGATTTCGCCATTCCATACGTTTTTCAGCCATATGCGGCCATGGTGCTCCGCAGTGTTTACTAATGTGATCTACTCTCATTAAATCATCGTCCCTGTCATTTTCTCTCTCTTGGAATCCAGTAACGAACTTCCTTGGTCCATCACCTTGCTACAGGTCTGCCCTCGAACTCTACGTTATCTTTGTAGTATATTACATATTGATTGAAAACTTGTCGTTCCAGACAAGTCGGAAACTTTGTTTTCAAAACACTGTTTATCTGATTAAAAGTTCTCCAAGTCTTGTTAAATCTCCTTTTAATTTTTTTTACATGTTATATGACTGTAAATTACATGATCTACAATTAACTACATCGTATACCGTTACTCAAGTGATGTAACGTCTCTAGTGGACATTCTCGTTCTTTTAGCGAAATTTTTCGTGCCCTCTCTGCCGTACTATGGTCCTATTGTTTGTACTATGGTCCCAGTCTTTGTTACCCATTCTGCATAACACAATCCTCTCAGTACAAAATACTTTGACCGCACACACTACAAAGCAACGAGTGCATAGTGCTTCATTCTTACTGTTTCAGTAGCGGTGTGTTCCAAGAAATACAGTCCAGCCACTCCATCAGCCCGAAATCAGCGTCGAACAGTGATCTGGTGTGCATGTGACTCCATGTCAAAATTTACTCTATCTCCTACAGAATTCCAGCTTTCAATGCCGAGGAGACAGTGATGTCACGGATTTTACACTTCCCAGTCTAAACTATACTGGAGACATTTTAATTTTCTGGTTGGGTTCCTACAAATAAAAAAGAGTAACAAGGGATCTGTTACATACTTAATGTTCAAAACGAGACTCACAAATTATCAGTGACTGATATCCGAAATGAAGTGTCACTATAGTTACGAAATTTTGCTGGAACATTCTCCTTGTGCCAACAGTTTTCTACATCCCGCTAGGTGAATACCGGGCTGGTCCCCTCGTTCCGCCTCAGTTACACGACTCGCAGACCTCTGAAAACTTTCGCACTATTCCATGTCTTACACTAGACGCAGACACTAATTCGGGGGTAGGGCATCCGGCCACCCTTGGCAACTAACACTGCCAAATCAGTAGTAACACAGCCGATCCCGCGTTGAAGCAGGACAAAGGCCCCAAGAAAGAAAGAAATTCTCCTTGTGCCAACAAACTGACGAGTTGTGAGTGCTGTACCAGGAGCTGTTATTACCCCTTTCCACGTAGCACGTAGGTGTTGCCCACAGCCACGAACTTGGTGCACACTTTCATTAGTCAGTTCACGTGACTCAACACTTTCGTAATGGCGAATGCACGATCTCTCTAAGCGGGTAAATGGCTGTTGCGAATTGACTAGATCGATCACTGGAAAAATGACTCAGACCGGATGGTGCGCCGTCTTACATATTACACGCAGAGTAAGACAAACCATTGGCAACCTGCAGGGAAAGAAAGCGGAATGTTGCTGGAAGTCATCGTAGTTCGAACGAAATAACATCTTAAAAGCGTGCTGGGTTCTACTTTAGGATTTCATTCTACGAAGCATGGAAATCTAGTTTGCATCATCTTATAACCAAGAGCAGGTGGGAGATTACCTACTGTGAATTGATGAAGTAGCTTCCTTTTAAGTCCACATCTAGCCTACACGAAAATTATTGTAGTGTAAGCTTTATAACCGATATCAAAATCTTGTTCTCATTATATTTATAGGTGGAGAGCGAAAAGATTATCCGCCTCTGTGCGGATTGTGATTAGTCGGCCAGTTTTGACCGCTTGCACAACATTTCCAAAACTGAAATTTTCGTCAAGTGCTCATTGTCTTTAACGTTCTTGCAGCACGTACTCCAAGCTAATTGTGATCTTATCCTCAGTGAAATTATGTCACCTTCGCGATAACTAGAGATCCGGATCATACTGTTTGATATCTCCTTCCACACTGAGTACTGGAATTTTTCGAACAGTTTTGTGCGGGATTTTTGAGATCGTTTTCTGAGCACGTGTAATGTCAGCATTCCTTTGATGGTCACTCGCGAACCAATTAACTCTGTTAACAATCACTGATACTTCGTCATGGATACCCTCTGCTTCTTCAACGTGATATGCGTCCCATACATACGAGCCGCAATCTACAGTGTGCCGTGTCGTAAGCACTGTCTTCTGTATCCTCCCAAAACCTTGTCTTTAACCACAATAAAACCTACGTAAGCATTCCAGTTCATAGACGGTTTTCGTGGCGATCGCTGTAAGCATAAAAGGAACCATTAAGGAAGAAGGAACCGGTGCTACGAAGTGTAAATACGCAAATGGTGGCAAATAGAGAAATTTCCACACCCTTTAAATTATTGTTCATGTTCAGCTGTAATGATACTATAAGTACAGGGACGTTAACAGATGTTTTAAAGCGAAATGATGCAACATCTATATGAGGTAATTTTCATCCGTAAACACCAACTTTAAAATTTTAGCAATCACGTCAGCATGCAGATTTCTGTGACTGAATAACTCCTAACGTCTTTGCTGTTGTGGCCTTCATTCCGAACATTGGTTTTATGTAATTCTTGACGCTAGTCTGTCACGTACTAGCCTCTTCATCTATATATAACTACAAAAATCGACAGCCTTTTGAATTTGTTAACTGTGTTTAATCGGTGATCTCCATCTACACTGTTTGTCCTTCACACTTCCCTCCATTGTCAAATTAACAATACGTCGATGCCTCAGTTTATGTCCCATCTACGGACTGCTTTTATAATCTTCTTGTGACAGAAAGTGTTTTCTCCGCAACTCAAATGGTTCAAATGGCTCTGAGCACTATGGGACTTAACATCTGAGGTCATCAGTCCAGTAGACCTAGAACTACTTAAACCTAACTAACCTAAGAACATCACACACATCCATGCCCGAGGCAGGATTCGAACCTGCGACCGTAGAGGTCGCTCGGTTCCAGACTGAAGCGCCTAGAACTGCTCAGCCACCCCTGCCGGCCTCCCCAACTCGATTCAGACCATCTCCCTTCGAGCTACCCATCTAATACTCCATATTCTATTGTAGTACCACATTTCAGAAGGTTCTATTCTCTTACGGTCCTAACTGTTTGTCGTCTACTTTTCACTTTCGTACAAGGCTACGCTCCACATAAACACCTCTGGTAAATTTTCTTAAAATTTAAATCTGTATTCGGTGTTAGAAAATTTCTGTTTTTCAGAAATGCTTTTCTTGCTGTTGGCAGGCTGAATATTATATCCCCTCAACCTCTAGAAACATCAGTTATTTTGATGCTCAAACAGCAAAACCCATCTATTACTTTTAGTATCTCATTTCTTAGACTAATTCCCTCAAAATCAGTTAATTTGATTCGATTACATTCCACTGACATCCTTTTACATTTTTTATGACTTACTCAACCACTGCTTCCTTCTAATTTGGCTGCAGTCTACTTTCTGTGCAAGTTGTAGGGAATCTTTCGTTTCCTATATTTCATTCTTGCTACCTTCATATTTTACAAAGAGGATCTGCAGTGAGCATATTCTAGCCATCATTGTCAAAACTCCATATAAATCTTTAAATGCTGTAATCGTAACTTTACATTTCCTTAGCGAATCTTCTAAAATAAGTCGTACGGCTAGTATTGCCTCAGGAACACCTACATTTCTCTCGAACAAGAAATGATATCCCTCGAGATTGGCGCCTACCAGTTTTTCCAGTCTTCCTTAAATAATATGCATCAGTACTTAGTTACCTTGACATAGTAAACTATAGTAAAAAGTTCTGTTCTTTGGACATACTCCTGAAGTATGCCGTTTCTAGACAATTTTTGGTCAAAATCTGCAATGCAATCATTAATAACCATTATATCATCTCCTTCCTTTCATCAATAGTTCCGGTAAAAAATACATTATTACGAAGGGCATTCAATAAGTAATACAACCTATTTTTACTGAAAGCATTTTGGGTTTATTCAGGTTTCCAGTATACCGTTTTATTCCCTACTCTTTTGGATAGAAAACACTATTTTTCAATATCATTTCCGCTCATCGCGACGGCCTTACGTCACCTTACTGGGAGGGCCTGTATGCCCGCATGTTACCACTGTACTGGTCGACGTCGGAGCCTGCTTCTTGCGGCATAAAAAACCTCCACACCATCCACGTACTACTCCGAAGAACAGTCTAATGGAGTATTTGGAGCTCGTCTCCGGTGTGCAGGCGTGTGAGTGCTTGCGTAGTCAGGGAGAAGAAGAAGTTCGTTTGCATCTTTGTGGCGACAAACACGTTGGAGTAGTTTCTTCAGTTTCCTGAGGGTAGCCCAGTTTCGTGCGGTCGGCCACCACGCGGGAGGTCGGACATGTTTTTCCGATGATGATAGACGCCTCACGCAATGACTCACCTTTCTTTTGTTTGTTGCCAGCTCTGCTGCAAGCGACTATGAATACCTGCGATGGTCTGGTTTTTGGTTTTCCGCCAGAAGAAACTCAGTGGCAACTCCCTGCTTGGAAAGCACCTCTGATACAGACGTCATTTTGAAAGCTACGTATAGTGCCACCACCTATCGGAACTAGACGAGACTGTTGGGGCTGAAGCAGGACTATTTCACCATGTCCCACAACAAACTGCTCGTTGTATTTATATGTAAGGGATAACTGCTGTCAGCTGCAGCGAGGCATTACGCGGAATGTGCGATGACGAGTGAAAATGTGTAACGGGCCAGGATTCGAACCCGGGATCTCCTGATTACTACGGAGATACGTTAACCACCACGCCATCGGAGAGATAGCATCAGTACAACTGCGCGGTTTATCTCAGCACGCCTCACGGCCGATCCACAATCCTACCGAGCGCCACCAATCGGCAGTCCCTATCCATTGACTCTTGTTCGCTACTTTGAGATTCTAACAGGAGGTCGGACGTACTTGTGCATCCGCACTGCGGAAGGTAGACCCACTGCCCAGCCAGGCATATCAAATTATATGCATCCATATAAATTCAGAATTTTTTTAACTGACATTGGCTGAAGAAAATGTGTTGCATTACTAGCTGAACGCCCATCGTACATTTGAAATGCGTAGGTTTGTTCCAGTATCTCACTACTTAAGAACGTTAGGAGTTTGAATCAGCAAAATATTCACCCTTACACGTATTACCAAATGTCGAAAAAATTCTCTTTCACCATCCGTAAAACATTGGTGTCGTCCTCGTACATGTACGAGGTTTGTTTATTTAAGTAAGTACCGTTTTGAAATTTAAAGAAAGACGTGCTAAGATATCTCAATAATTTTATTTTTACATAAAAGCCTGTACCTTAATCTAGCTTTCTACATAATTTCCGTCAATGTTGAGGCACTTGTCATAACGTTGTACCAGTTTTTGAATACCCTCCTCATAGAAGTCTGCCGCCTGACTTGTTTTTTGGGACAGAAAGGAGTATTGCTTGTGGAATTTCTGCCTAGTAATGAGACAATCAACGCAGCAGCACAATCTGCACCGTTCAATTCAGAACAAAAGACGTGGCAAGTTGAGCAAGGGCATCGTTTTGCTGCACAATGCCCGTCTGCATGTGGCGAATCAGACCAAAGATCTCATCACATCTTTTCGATGGGAAACTCTATATCATCCTCCGTACAGACCCGATCTTGCGCCCAGTGACAACCATCTGTTCCTACACTTGAAGAAACACCTGGGCGGTCAGCGTCTTCAAGACGATGACGAAGTCAAAATAGTGGTGATGCAGTGGTTAACAAGTCAGGCGGCAGACTTCTATGACGAGGGTATTCTGAAACTGGTACAACGTTATGACAAGTGCGTCAATATTGACGGAAATTATGTAGAAAAGTAGATTAAGGTGCAGGCTTTCATGTAAAAATAAAATTATTGAGATATCTAGCACGTCCTTTTTTAATTTCAAAACGGTACTTACTTAAAAAACACGCCTCGTATAAGCTATAACGGAAATAGTTTACACTTTTTCATAACTTGTTATTAGGTGACATCATTCTTCGAATGTTCAAACTTCTATGTGCTTACTCCTTCTGCTCTAGGACTAATCTTATTGATTGACCGAAAACAACATCAACTCATTCAATGAAGGGGCCGGCCGCTGTGGCCGAGCGGTTCTAGGCGCCTCATTCTGGAACCGTGCTGCTGCTACGGTCGCAGGTTCGAATCCTGCCTCGTGCATGGATGTGTGTGATTTCCTTAGGTTAGTTACGTTTAAGTAGTTCTAAGTTCTAGGGGACTGATGACCTCATATGTTAAGTCCCATAGTGCTTAGAGCCATTTGAACCATTTGATTCAATGAAGGCGCTACACACCACAACAAGATCTCGTAGTAGATTTAGCACAGTGGAAGACTTCAGGCTGTACTTTCTACGCATGTTCTCGAGAGGAGATGCAGAAAGACGCTCTTCAAAGCTAAGAGCACAGGCTACGACCATCCATCACTCTTAAGCAGACTCTAACGAAGGCTGTAAAGACGTGTGTAACAAACAAGGAAACCTCCGACTCGAAAGAAGTATACGGCCCTCATAACGGTACGAGCTCTTTAGAAGTCCGTAGTGAAGAACCTGAGTAAAATATTACCATCCTTTAAGCATCCTTTTCAAAGAAAGTGATCAGAAATGACAATGCGTAACATGCTAGCTTGCATTTCATTTATTTCCAGCTGCACCTCTGCGACGGCTCTGTTCGTCACGGGAGGCAGTCGTGGCGTATTCCGACTCAGGGTTGTCTTCCACGGTCGTAAATCACACAACAAAACTCCATAAACCTATTGTAAATGTTAGACGCCGGCAAAGGGCGTTCGTAACGCGTCTCGCAGCGAGTGGTTGGTGGGCGACCGCGAGGAACTGAGGTATTGTGCTACCGGCGACAGGTGAATAGGAAAAGGCCAAGTTCCCTCGTTTGTGATTGGCCTGCAGCAAGAAAGTAGCCGCCACGTGTACTCAGCCTCCGGGCACGAGTGGCTGCCTCCCTGGAGACTGGAGAGGGCACGCCCACAACATTCTTAATGCCGCCGCTTCCTCCGGGCGAGTTCAGTGCGCACTGCGCGGCTGCCTGACGCACCCCTCTTCTTAATGAATGCCTACGGTGTATTTTTAAGTTTCATATTTTATGTGTCGGTAAGCAAGGTGTGCTCGGCGCATTCCCGCGTTCATTCTGTGCGTTAGTGGCATTCGATACGCCCTCGCCTTTCAGGAAACGCCCTTCTTCTTTGAAATCCTCCGAAGCCTCTGTAGGTATTTTACCCCGCAGGTGCAAAGGACTCATGTTCCGGGCCGGGAGACCACAATAACTGGTTCCGCGCAGTGTCCTTATTCATACTTTCTTTCTCTTATTGTCATGCTCGAATAGTACTATATCTACATTTATACTCAGCTAATTACTCTATGTGGGAAGGCTCCTTTTTTTATTGTGCCTTATATCATAGTTTAAATTGGGAAGTGCGGCTGTCTGCTAACATCTGAGGTGCTGTTGTTTGCCTAAATTTATCTGTGTGATATGTATATACACTACTGGCCATTAAAATTGCTACACCAAGAAGAAATGCAGATGATAAACGGGTATTCTTTGGACAAATATATATACTAGAACTGACATGTGATTGCATTTTCACGGAATTGGGGTGCACAGATTCTGAGAAATCAGTACCCAGAACAACCACCTATGGCCGTAATAACGGCCTTGATACGCCTGCGCATTGAATCAAACAGAGCTTAGTTGGCGTGTACAGGTACAGCTGCCCATGCAGCTTCAACACGATAACACAGTTCATCAAGAGTAGTGACTGGCGCATTGCGACGAGGCAGTTGCTCGGCCACCATTGACCAGACGTTTTCAATTGGTGAGAGATCTGGACTATGTGCTGGCCAGGGAAGGAGTCGAACATTTTCTGTATCCAAAAAGGCCCGTACAGGACCTGCAAATTGCGGTCGTGCATTATCCTGCTGAAATGCCTGGTTTCGCAGGGATCGCATGAAGGGTAGAGCCACGGGTCGTAACACATCTGAAATGTGACGTCCACTGTTCAAAGTGCCGTCAATGCGAACAAGAGGTGACCGAGACGTGTAACCGATGGCACCCCATACCACACGCCGGGTGATACGCCAGTATGGCGATGACGAATACACGTTTCCAATGTGCGTTCTCCGCGATGTCGCCAAACACGGATGCGACCATCATGATGCTATAAACAGAACCTGGATTCATCCGAAAAAATGACCTTTTGCCATTCGTGTACCCAGGTTCGTCGTTGAGTACATTATCGCAGGCGCTCCTGTCTGTGATGCAGCGTCAAGGGCAACCGCAGCCATGGTCTCCATAGCAGCTGATAGTCCATGCTGCTGCAAACGTCGTCGAACTGTTCCTGCAGATGGTTGTTGTCTTGCAAACGTCCGAATCTGTTGACTCAGGGATCGAGAAGTGGCTGCACGATCCGTTACAGCCATGCGGATAAGATGCCTGTCATCTCGACTGCTACTGATACGAGGCCGTTGGGATCCAGCACAGCGTTCCGTATTACCCTCCTGAACCCACCGATTCCATATTCTGCTGACAGTCATTTGATATCGACCAATGCGAGCAGCAATGTCGCGATGAGATAAACCGCAATCGCGATAGGCTACAATCCGACCTTTATAAAACACGGAAACGTGATGGTACGCATTTCTCCTCCTTACACGAGGCATCACAACAACGTTTCACCAGGCAACTCCAGTCAACTGCTGTTTGTGTATGAGAAATCGGTTGGAAACTTTCCTCATGTCAGCACGTTGTAGGTGTCGCCACCGGCGTCAGCCTTGTGTGAATGCTCTGAAAAGCTAATTATTTGCATATCACAGCATCATCTTCCTGTCGGTTAAATTTCGCGTCTGTAGCACGTCATCTTCGTGGTGTAGCAATTTTAATGGCCAGTAGTGTATAAGGAGGATACCAATACGATTCCGCATAGAGCATGAGGAAGAATTTGCTCCTCTTCTAGCAGCAACGAACCGTAGCTCACTGGAGGAACGAAACGTTCCCTATTATTAAAAAAAAAAAAGCTGCAGATCGTTCCCGGTTCCAAGACTGTCGTCGAACAGAAGCACAAAACTTTAGACCTATATCTCAGACTTCAGTCTTGTGCAGAATTTTGGAACATGTTTTATGTTAGAGTATTATGACACGTCTGAAGACCGAAAGTCTCCTCTGTAGGAATGAGCAATCAACTTTGGATCCGAAAATGTCGTGTGAAATCCAGTTCACTCTGTGTGAGGTGTGCATGTCATCTTAGCTATTGCAGAATTGTTAACTTCTTACTTTCATGCATCGATATGCACATATATGAGAGAAAGCTATGTTGATTCGCGATCTTTGGTTGTTTTGTTACACTGTCTCTGCCTGTAGGCTCTCACAGAGAGAGCATGATTATTAGTAGAGGATGTTCGGAGGCAGACGTGGAACTGAACATTCAGGAAAATTTTGCCTGGAATTGAGCCGCTAAATATTTAATACAAATTTGATGAAAGTAATTGCATAAGACAATGATCAGACTATTTATGGAGTTTAAAAAGAGTCTTGTGAGGAATTGATTTAAGGTAAATTTGCAGCTTTGCATACCTGCACGTAATTAGCATCCTGTAGTAAAATTAATTGTCGTACAGAAATTTTGTTGAAACATGTCTTATGGATTACTGGTTCTTCTCCCCCACATATACATTTAGTCAAAGAATAGAGATCATTTTGGGTAGACTAATCTTTCGTGTAACGCAAATGTTTTGAAAATCAACTTGTTAAGATTGTTTTGAAACTTCCCCTTTGAACATTTATACATGACTGTGCTTAAACTGACACACAATATTTAAAACTAAAATTTTCTCACAGTCCATAAAGACCGCCTGATCATCCATCACAGTAAAAGTGTTTTTCTCAAAGTCTGAGCAGTAAAAGAAAATGCACACGGAAGTAGTGGATTTCCATGGAGTCTTGAACAAGTAGTGTTGTCCTTCCAACGGAAAGACAGTGCTGACTCTTGACATGCAGACAGGTAATGGGCCACAACAGAGCAAACCCACAGCAGAGTCAGTCCAAGTTCAAGAATATTGGTAGGTAGGTCATCACAGAGCAGACCCACTGTAGTCCTGGTAGAGATTATGGTATTGGTCGGCCACCAGAGGCGCAGACCTACTGCAGTCCTTGTAGAAATAATGGTATTGGTGGGCCATCAAAGATGCAGACCCACTGTAGTCCATGTAGAAATAATGGTATTGGTGGGTCATCAAAGATGCAGACCCACTGTAGTCCTTGTAGAGATAATGGTATAGACGAGTCTTCAAAGATGCAGACCCACTGTAGTCCTTGTAGAGATGCCCAGCAGCCATCTGTTGTGACTGTGCTGGTGCACAATCACCATTGAAGAGTCTTGCGGATAATATATCAAGTCCATAACCACCACTTGTGCGCTCACAAAGTTTTTTGGAATGGTCCTTAGAACCAGCAATGCTGTTATCCAGTCGCTTGCTGAATTATTAACACACGTACAAACACTATCACTCCCTACTTCTCACATATTGTCCATATACTATGACCAACAGAAATGTGTGCAGTGAAATCAATGCTTACAAGTTACTTAATGTGATAAACTGGTGTCAATTACAATTTTATAACATGAGAATTCAATTACAGAAATACAGAAAACATCATTAAAGATCATAACAATACGGATAACATTTGTAGTACAAGCTTTACAAAAGAATCGAAATAACATATACATCAGTGTTACAGGAATTATGCCATGAGTACATACATAAAAGATTAGAATAACTTTAGAAACATCAACTTCACACATGAGCATTAAAATAAAACAGAATAAATAATGTCTAAGCAAATTTACAAGGTAAATAACATATTATTAATGCCAATTATACACTCCTGGAAATGGAAAAAAGAACACATTGACACCGGTGTGTCAGACCCACCATACTTGCTCCGGACACTGCGACAGGGCTGTACAAGCAATGATCACACGCACGGCACAGCGGACACACCAGGAACCGCGGTGTTGGCCGTCGAATGGCGCTAGCTGCGCAGCATTTGTGCACCGCCGCCGTCTGTGTCAGCCAGTTTGCCGTGGCATACGGAGCTCCATCGCAGTCTTTAACACTGGTAGCATGCCGCGACAGCGTGGACGTGAACCGTATGTGCAGTTGACGGACTTTGAGCGAGGGCGTATAGTGGGCATGCGGGAGGCCGGGTGGACGTACCGCCGAATTGCTCAACACGTGGGGCGTGAGGTCTCCACAGTACATCGATGTTGTCGCCAGTGGTCGGCGGAAGGTGCACGTGCCCGTCGACCTGGGACCGGACCGCAGCGACGCACGGATGCACGCCAAGACCGTAGGATCCTACGCAGTGCCGTAGGGGACCGCACCGCCACTTCCCAGCAAATTAGGGACACTGTTGCTCCTGGGGTATCGGCGAGGACCATTCGCAACCGTCTCCGTGAAGCTGGGCTACGGTCCCGCACACCGTTAGGCCGTCTTCCGCTCACGCCCCAACATCGTGCAGCCCGCCTCCAGTGGTGTCACGACAGGCGTGAATGGAGGGACGAATGGAGACGTGTCGTCTTCAGCGATGAGAGTCGCTTCTGCCTTGGTGCCAATGATGGTCGTATGCGTGTTTGGCGCCGTGCAGGTGAGCGCCACAATCAGGACTGCATACGACCGAGGCACACAGGGCCAACACCCGGCATCATGGTGTGGGGAGCGATCTCCTACACTGGCCGTACACCACTGCTGATCGTCGAGGGGACACTGAATAGTGCACGGTACATCCAAACCGTCATCGAACCCATCGTTCTACCATTCCTAGACCGGCAAGGGAACTTGCTGTTCCAACAGGACAATGCACGTCCGCATGTATCCCGTGCCACCCAACGTGCTCTAGAAGGTGTAAGTCAACTACCCTGGCCAGCAAGATCTCCGGATCTGTCCCCCATTGAGCATGTTTGGGACTGGATGAAGCGTCGTCTCACGCGGTCTGCACGTCCAGCACGAACGCTGGTCCAACTGAGGCGCCAGGTGGAAATGGCATGGCAAGACGTTCCACAGGACTACATCCAGCATCTCTACGATCGTCTCCATGGGAGAATAGCAGCCTGCATTGCTGCGAAAGGTGGATATACACTGTACTAGTGCCGACATTGTGCATGCTCTGTTGCCTGTGTCTATGTGCCTGTGGTTCTGTCAGTGTGATCATGTGATGTATCTGACCCCAGGAATGTGTCAATAAAGTTTCCCCTTCCTGGGACAATGAATTCACGGTGTTCTTATTTCAATTTCCAAGAGTGTATTTGAGGATAACAGTATTCCTCATCATAGTGAATGTAGCTTAGTATTAGAAGAAGAAAAAATTCTATGAAACTACACAGAGACAGGAAGAATCTTCGTTACTCGAACTACTGCAATACAGCGAGCGCCACTACTGCCAGCTAAATAAAAGATTCAAACTACTGAAGGCACTAACTACTGATAGGCATAGTTAGCAATTGAAAGATGTTAATAGAGAACAAACAATGTATTTACCTTAACAGTCATAATATATATAGTAGTTCATGACATCCAGTGTTACAAATTTCAAAACTCCGCCATCTCTCTCCCCACATCCACCACTGCTGGCGGCTCACCTCCAACTGCGCAACGCTACACGCTGTTCACATCCAGCTGCCCGACACTACAATGGCAGACAACAATGCAAACTAGCCACAGACTGCAGACAGCACAGCCAGTGATTTTCATACAGAGAGCGCTACGTGGCGGCGGCGTTACCAATATAAGAACCTAAACAGCCTACTTACAGTTTATAAAATCAGTTATTTTGTATAAGGTCAACGCTGTTCACTATCTTGACATTGAAATTATAAAGTAATTCTTTGCTGCAAAATTGTTTTAGAAAAATCTTTTGTAAGAAGACGACAGTTCAAATACCTGTCAGGTAACGGGTGAGTTGTGGCGCCCTGAAACTACTCTGAGTTAGGAGTTGGCGTGGCCGCTCGGCAAGCCGGGGCTCGTCAGCAACTGCGTGGTGCCGAGCATCGGCTCGACCCAGGGCAGCCCCAGTGCGTGGTCCAGGTCGACTGCGTGGCTGGGAATTCCATGTTGACGCTGTGTTTAGGACTGTGCTTTGTGTCGATGAAGGGGATGTGTATGCCGGGAGTGCCGAAGATGGCGGACTTCGTGAAACCATAATAGCAGACATTTCACAGCTCATGTAGAAATTAATAATAGCCTGAGGAATCACGATACCTTAAAACGAAACATGTACATTACCATTATCTGCATGATGATTCTGATGGTGTAATCAGATTTTCGATATCTTTATTAGTTTAAAGTTTAGTATTTGACTGTAAATTATACAAGTAACACACAGCAACGAATTTCCAAAATCTAAACCGTTCATCCGATTTTGTCGATCGACGTGTCTTTAGAAAGCTATTAGTGTAAACCTAAATTGGTATGAATTACAGGCATATAACTTCAATAGTACATGAGTTATTGGAGAGCAAAGTGGCCTATTACTATTAATCGCGTCAGGCCATAAGTACTACACAGTTCACGAAAAAACGGTAGCAGCATGATTATAAACATATTTATTCATCTATGTCTTTGTTTATATCCGATGTATACTATTCATGAACAAATTGGTTAAACATTTAGTGTGTTTTAGAAAGCACAGAGATATTAGGCTACTGACCTACCTTTTGTTTCTATTCCTTTGATATAAGTTTATTTGATTTGCTTTTTTTTTTTTGTCATCAGTCTACTGACTGGTTTGATGCGGCCCGCCACAAATTCCTTTCCTGTGCTAACCTCTTCATCTCAGAGTAGCACTTGCAACCTACGTCCTCAATTATTTGCTTGACGTATTCCAATCTCTGTCTTCCTCTACAGTTTTTGCCCTCTACAGCTCCCTCTAGTACCATGGAAGTCATTCCCTAATGTCTTAGCAGATGTCCTATCATCCTGTCCCTTCTCCTTATCAGTGTTTTCCACATATTCCTTTCCTCTCCGATTCTGCGTAGAACCTCCTCATTCCTTACCTTATCAGTCCACCTAATTTTCAACGTTCGTCTATAGCACCACATCTCAAACGCTTCGATTCTCTCCTGTTCCGGTTTTCCCACAGTCCATGTTTCACTACCATACAATGCTGTACTACAGTCGTACATCCTCAGAAATTTCTTCCTCAAATTAAGGCCGGTATTTGATATTAGTAGACTTCTCTTGGCCAGAAATGCCTTTTTTGACATAGCGAGTCTGCTTTTGATGTCCTCCTTGCTCCGTCCGTCATTGGTTATTTTACTGCCTAGGTAGCAGAATTCCTTAACTTCATTGACTTTGTGACCATCAATCCTGATGTTAAGTTTCTCGCTGTTCTCATTTCTACTACTTCTCATTACCTTCGTCTTTCTCCGATTTACTCTCAAACCATACTGTGTACTCATTAGACTGTTCATTCCGTTCAGCAGATCATTTAATTCTTCTTCACTTTCACTCAGGATAGCAATGTCATCAGCGGATCGTATCATTGATATCCTTTCACCTTGTATTTTAATTCCACTCCTGAACCTTTCTTTTATTTCCATCATTGCTTCCTCGATGTACAGATTGAAGAGTAGGGGTGAAAGGCTGCAGCCTTGTCTTACACCCTTCTAATACGAGCACTTCGTTCTTGATCGTCCACTCTTATTATTCCCTCTTGGTTGTTGTACATATTGTACATGACCCGTCTCTCCCTATAGCTTACCCCTACTTTTTTCAGAATCTCAAACAGCTTGCACCATTTTATATTGTCGAACGCTTTTTCATGGTCGACAAATCCTATGAAAGTGTCTTGATTTTTCTTTAGCCTTGCTTCCATTATTAGCCGTAACGTCAGAATTGCCTCTCTCGTCCCTTTATTTTTCCTAAAGCCAAACTGATCGTCACCTAGGGCATTCTCAATTTGCTTCTCCATTCTTCTGTATATTATTCTTGTAAGCAGCTTCGATGCATGAGCTGTTAAGCTGATTGTGGGATAATTCTCGCACTTGTCAGCTCTTGCCGTCTTCGGAATTGTATGGATGATGCTTTTCCGAAAGTCAGATGGTATATCGCCAGACTCATATATTCTACACACCAACGTGAATAGTCGTTTTGTTGCCACTTCCCCCAATGATTTTAGAAATTCTGATGGAATGTTGTCTATCCCTTCTGCCTTATTTGACCTCCAAAGCTCTTTTAAATTCCGATTCTAATACTGGGTCCCCTATCTCTTCTAAGTCGACTCCTGTTTCTTCTTCTATCACATCAGACAAATCTTCACCCTCATAGAGGCTTTCAATGTATTCTTTCCACCTATCTGCTCTCTCCTCTGCATTTAACAGTGGAATTCCCGTTGCACTCTTAATGTTACCACTGTTGCTTTTAATGTCACCAAAGGTTGTTTTGACTTTCCTGTATGCTGAATCTGTCCTTCCGATAATCATATCTTTTTCGATGTCTTCACATTTTTCCTGCAGCCATTTCGTCTTAGCTTCCCTGCACTTCCTATTTATTTCATTCCTCAGCGACTTGTATTTCTGTATTCCTGATTTTCCCGTAACATGTTTGTACTTCCTCCTTTCATCAATCAAATGAAGTATTTCTTCTGTTATCCATGGTTTCTTCGCAGCTACCGTCTTTGTACCTATGTTTTCCTTCCCAACTTCTGTGATGGCCCTTTTTAGACATGTCCATTCCTCTTCAACTGTACTGCCTACTGCGCTATTCCTTATTGCTGTATCTATAGCGGTAGAGAACTTCAAACGTGTCTCGTCATTCCTTAGTACTTCCGTATCCCACTTCTTTGTGTATTGATTCTTCATGACTAATGTCTTGAACTTCAGCCTACTCTTCATCACTACTATATTGTGATCTGAGTCTATATCTGCTCCTGGGTACGCCTTACAATCCAGTATCTGATTTCGGAATCTCTGTCTGACCATGATGTAATCTAATTGAAATCTTCCCGTATCTCCCGGCCTTTTCCAAGTATATCTCCTCCTCTTGTGATTCTTGAACAGGGTATTCGCTATTACTAGCTGAAACTTGTTACAGAACTCAATTAGTCCTTCTCCTCTTTCATTCCTTGTCCCAAGACCATATTCTCCAGTAACCATTTCTTCTACGGCTGCGGTGGTCTAGCGGTTCAGGCGCTCAGTCCGGAACCGCGCGACTACTACGGTCGCAGGTTCGCATCCTGCCTCGGGCGTGGATGTGTGTGATGTCCATTGGTTAGTTAGGTTTAAGTAGTTCTAAGTTCTAGAGGACTGATGACCACAGATGTTATGTCCCATAGTGCTCAGAGCCATTTGAACCGTTTCTTCTACTCCTTCACAACTGCATTCCAGTCGCCCATGACTATTAGATTTTCGTCCCCCTTTATATATTGCATTACCCTTTCAATATCCTCATACACTTTCTCTATCTGTTCATCTTCAGCTTGCGACGTCGGCATGTATACTGAACTATCGTTGTCGTTGTTGGTCTGCTGTCGATTCTGATTAGAACAACCCGGTCACTGAACTGTTCACAGTAACACACCCTCTGCCCTACCTTCCTATTCATAACGAATCCTACACCTGTTATACAATTTTCTGCTCCTGTTGATATTAGCCGACACTCATCTGACCAGAAATTCTTGTCTTCCTTCCACTTCACTTCACTGACCCCTACTATATCTAGATTGAGCCTTTGCATTTCTCTTTTCAGATTTTCTAGTTTCCCTACCCATTCAAGCTTCTGACATTCCACGCCCCGACTCGTAGAACGTTATCCTTTCGTAGATTATTCAATCTTTTTCCCATGGTAACCTCCCCCTTGGCAGTCCCTTCCCGGAGATCCGAATGGGGGACTATTCCGGAATCTTTTGCCAATGGAGAGATCATCATGACACTTCTTCATTTACAGGCCACATGTCCTGTGGATACACGTTACGTGTCTTTAATGCATTGGTTTCCATTGCCTTCTGCATCCTCATGTCGTTGATCATTGCTGATTCTTCCGCCTTTAGGGGCAATTTCCCACCCCTAGGACAAGAGAGGGCCCTGTACCTCTATCCACTCCTCCGCCCTCTTTGACAAGGCCGTTGGCAGAATGAGGCAGACTTCTTATGCCGAAAGTCTTCGGCCGCCATTGCTGATTATTTATTAAAATTTAGGTAGTGGCGGGGATCGAACCCGGGACCGAAGACGTTTTGATTATGAATCAAAGACGCTATCCCTAGACCACGGGTAGATTTGCTCATGTACTTAATAATATGTGTTAGAGCGTGTTTATGGACCAGCCGCAGGAATATTTATTTAATTTCAAGTTATTTAAATGTAAATCCAGTATTTTGTATGTGTTTCAATATGTTTGTGAGTGTGCGTTGGCTTCAAGAAGTGGCGGGAGCGCTCAAGCCAATCAAAATGTTCGTTAATGGGGAGAGTGGATGGAAGTGGGGGAAGAGTGCTCGACAGGACAAGGAGTACTGGTCGGGAAGCAGAACGGTGGGTCGCAGGAACTGCATTGGAGAGTGTGGCAGTTTGCATATGGTCACGGGAGACAGAAATATTTTGTAGTGCCGACTTGTGCACTTGTGAGATTTGGGTGGCTTCTGCAGTGAAGACGTAGTATGCGTTTAGAAGTGATATCTCGCGAGCTATGTTGTTGTTCATAAATAATTACGTGAAGTAGGAAGCTGTTGTTTCACTGTTATTCAACTTATATTTTATTTAATTGCTGGACCATTGACACCAGTAAGTGTTTTGCAGTAATAAACGGCATTCTGGAAGGTACTTCTGTTATCGTACTCGTCATTTAAAGTCGTTAAAAATAGTACCTGCAGGTTTTATTTAATTGAAATTTTCGTTTATAAATTTCTATGTCACATTCAAAATTCCCAATTGCCAAGTGAAAGGAACCTTCGACCATTCGATTCGTGTGTATATTTATATTGTATACTGTAGACTCAGCAGTATTTGGCTTGTAATGTATCCCAGCCCCTAGACAACGAAACCAGCCAAAACTTTCAATATTTCAACTCTGGGTCAGAGGGTACGAAGCTGAGGGCCACACATCACATTTTCTATTTGAAAGCCCGCATACTCATCCCGGCTATCTAGATTTAGGTTTTCTGTGGCTTCCCTGAATTGTTTACGGGGCATGTCAGGATGGTTCCTCTGAAAGGACACAGACGATTTCCTTCTTCATCTTTCCCTAATCTGAACTTATCCTCCGTCACTAATGACTCCATTGTCGACGGCAAACTAATTGGTCTCCCTTCTTTCCTAAATATTTACCAGACTTTCCATGCTCCCTCTTACACCAATGAATCAACTTTTACTTTGTGCCTTCATTTTGTGTAGATGTCCTCTTCGTAACCACGAGGTATGTTCGAACCTTGGGTTAGGTCACGTTGATTGTCAACAAAACCAACACAGTGTTGTCTTATCAGGTTTTCTCGCAACTGAATTTGTCTATTGGAACAATAAGCGATTCGACAATAATCTTAAAACTTGGCAGTACTGTTAATTGACTCTTCGATAACTAAATCTCTGCATATTGACGCTTCAAATGAAATTGGATTGGTGGCAATGCGCATGAGACTATTTCCATCTTGATAGCGGCAACGAAGAATGTTACGAGTGCACAAAAAAGACGGTGGAACGGAGTAAGTTCCAGATTCCGACAGTGAGACACTGATGGCTCCTCACAGTAAGGATTAGACTGGAACTTCAAGTTCATCTCGATCTACGTGAATACTGTGCTTTACACACAGAAGTGCATGGCAGAGGGTTGATAGAACAAGATTAGTTCTTTATTGTTCGACTTTCGAATAGCATTTAGGGAAAATGAACATCTAAATCTTCACGGAATGAGATCTCTTATTTTATCACGATGTTCATTTCCAACTAAATGGGTGGCAGTGAACAAAATACTTTGACATTCAGAGGAAAAAGTAGATGTTCGTAATTTCGTGAAAAGCTCTCGCTGTAAACAGAAACCTTTTAATGACTGGCACCCCAATTCCTTGTCATACCCGTTACACTCTTCATTGTTTCACGGTAACAGAAAACGAGTCTCACTTTGTAGACAAGTATTCATATCTCCACGTGAGACTTGGCTCTTACGAAGGAGAAAATGACATTTTATCTGCTACTTACATCGAAAACCGGAAGACATCCAACGTTTTTGCGGCATCAAAGACGAAACGGGCGAGGTGAGGGTCGACTAGAAGAAAGCAAATGAACGCAGGCGGATCTACTTCGAGACAGTCTCGACCGAGGAAGACAAGTCAAGGAAATCAACATTGCCGAAATCGAGGCTTCTCTGAAGAAGACGAAAAGAGGGAAAGCCACTGGCCCCAATGATCTTCAGAGTTCTGGTGTTCTCAACAGTGGAATGCGGCAGGCTGCGTAACAAATTTTTTCGACCAGGTCATCAGGGGAGGTTGCCTGGCAGCCAAGGAGTTCTTGACCGAAAACTCGTGTAATTCTAATCACTTGACGCGGCTCGAAACCCAAGAACTTTTTATTCAACGTTATCTGCGCGAGACTTCGCGTTCTTATAGAACATTAAGAAGACTTTTTTTTACAACTTATCTTGGAAACAACGACCATTACGGCGGAAATACTATCTCTGTAAGCCCACCATGTAGACTCGAAACAACCCATTAAGCAAGACTGGTCGTTCAGCTCCAGGGTGAAGAAAACCGCTTACTCCCAGCAGCTAGATACTCGTCCAGGAGGCTACAATAACCAACAGGGCTAGCACACGTGTGATATGTTACAGACGACTTTCCACCAGTTACTACAAACTGTAACTTTTGTTTCTTTTGCTTGTGCCATTTTTCCCGCGGATACGCAGGGTCGGCATGGTTAATCGGATGTGGCAATGGTAGTTGAAGGGGTGGCCGGATGCCCTTCCTGCCGCCACCCCGTACAACCCGGAAAGGAATTAGTGTATCACAACTATCTGCGAGTAGTGTAATCCATGGAATAGTGCGAAAGTGTTCAAATGTCTGCAAGTCGTGTAACTGAGGCGGGACTTGGGGACCAGCCCGGTATTCACCTAGGGGGATGTGGAAAACCGCCTAAACACCACATCCAGGCTGGCCGGCACACCGGCCCTTGTCGTTAAACCGCCGGGTGGATTCGATACGGGGCCAGCGCGCCTACCTGAGTCCAGGATGCAGCGCGTTAGTGCGCTCGGCTTTTCTGACAGGAAATCTCGTATCACGTTAGCCAGTTGAGGTAAAAGAGCAAAGAGACGCAATTTGATTGGAAGTTGTCTGTGAACGACGGCCTTAGGAAGCTAGAAATATGAAATCAGCTTGAGATCTCCGGTCGATAGCAGTCATTCCTCAGTGCGAATTGAGGGCCAGTCGTGCTTCACAAAAACGGACGCCAGCACAAAAGACTGCTCGGATTTCTGGGAACAGCGCTGCATGTGAGGCCTGGCACGTCACGCACCTCCCCCGCGGCTCGCCGCGTGGCCAATCGCAAATGCGGCCGCGGCTTCTGTTATTTCCCAGCCGGCAGCCGCCGCCGGCGGCCGAGGCGCGCACCCCACCGGCCGCCGCTCTTCCGCGCGAATTAGCCAGGGTGAGCGCAAATCACCGCCTTAAGCCGTCGGCACAAGGACCGTGCTGTCGAACGTTAACGTTGAGCGTGCCAAGTTCAACGTGCTGCTGAACGCTCAGGAACAATGCGACTTGTGCATACGGTACGTGGGCCCCAACGTGGTATACGCGATCGCAACGCACTCCAGTGGCAGTTGAGGGATGTTTCTAGTTCGTAAATCACGCTGTTTACTCAACGGGCGCGCTTAAAATTCCCACGTTAGCTCTATTAAAACGCACGTTTCCTCCATCGTCCACGAAAAGGAAAGTACCATGTCCTATCAATAAGGACACAGGCTTATAAAAGGTCCATTACAAACAGTGCATTACAATCGATTAAATTTCGGGCATGCAGCCGAAATGCACAATGCGTTACAAATTTGGATTACTTCTGCGCATAAGATAAACATTATTTCATCATTCCCACATTTTAGTAAAACCCCAACGTCAGTCTTACTTGATCACTGTTCCTACCCAGTAGCAGAATATTTGGAACATGTGAATTACGAAGCGTTAAAGAAAACGGAGCAAAATATCTTTATACAAGTAGCGCAAGTTGTCCTGTACATTAAGCCAATCGAACAAAGTCACCCCTCAAAAAAAGGTGAACTTATATTTACATAACATCAGATATTGTAGGATATACTTGTATTAAACTAATAATAAAGTATCAGAACCTAATAAAAACGCTTATGTTAGGGGAAAAAAATTGGAAGTGTCAAGACACGAACCACCAACCCAGTAAACAACTCATTGAAGTGAAGCTACTCATTACGCTAAACCAACATCAGACCTTTCGCATCTAATCATATTATGTTAGTCGTTGCTGAAAACCTTAATCGTAGGTATGTTACTAATTGAAATTTAATTATAACAAATTGTTTTGGTTGGATCTTCAGTGTGTCGCTGCCTTCAAATAGCCTACTACTCTCATAATACGCAACTTACAATAATTCTTTTGCCACGAATATGATGTTTCTCATTATTTTACTGGAACGAATCACACAGTTAACAACGGGTTTTTCAGTGTTTCTCAATTTTCTGGTGCCCAGAAACGGCATATATACATATAGGCTTGAAATGAATGCCAATATGGCGCCTCACAACTCTCTACTGAAGAGAGACGGCGTGCGTGTGACGCAGGTGGCGTTGTGCCATCTCATTGGTCAACACTCAGACGCACGCTCAGAATATATGACATGCCAGATATTGCTCTGCACTTTCGGAAAGACTCCCGAACGTGCTCTTCCACGCTATGACGTCAGAAACTCGGCACGCTCAACCCTCAACGTTCGGATGCACGGTCCGTGTGCCGACTGTTTTACGGGCGCCTCGGCGCGCGGGGCTACATGCTCTGCAGATCGACTCCTCGGACTACTCCTGGTCTGCAACACAAGTCAAACTTCAACACAAGATGCCAGATGAACACTTCACACAAATTACAGGACAATCACTAAAAGTAGTCACTCCATAAAATACGAGGGGCGTTCAGTAGCTAGAGCGAGTTGATTTTATTCGCTATCCCACCACTTTATTTTACTGTCCACTCTTTTGGTTACAAAGCCCTGTTACTCAACAAAATCATTCGTTCAATGCGACGGCTTTACGCCACCTCACTGGAAGGGCCTGTACGTCCGCATGGTACCACTCTACTTGTCGACGTCGGAGACAGCGTCCTCCTGCATCAATAACCGCCCCATCATCCACGTACTGCTTCTCGTGGAGCACATCTGTAAGGCGGCTGTAACTTCGCACCTTACAAGCACCCATCCACATATTTTGCCATGATCTACAAACACAATTAGGTGTCATGTATAGGTTGTACATCGTGTATACGAATATATAATGGAGACTGGCAATTGTCACGTACGCCTTGTAAATAATTGTTAACGCTTATTGCATGACAGGTGACGTAGTGTCTTTATTACACTACTGGCCATTAAAATTGCTACACCACGTAGATGACGTGCTACATACGCGAAATTTAACCGACAGGAAGAAGATGCTGTGATATACAGATGATTAGCTTTTCAGAGCATTCACACTAGATTGATGCCGATGGCGACACCTACAATGTGCTGACATGAGGAAAGTTTCCAACTGATTCCGCATACACAAACAGCAGTTGACCGGCGTTGCCTGGTGAAACGTTGTTGTGATGCCTCGTGTAAGGAGGAGAAATGCGTACCATCACGTTTCCGACTTTGATAAAGGTCGGATTGTAGCCTATCGCGTTTGCTGTTTATCGTATCGCGACACTGCTGCTCGCGTTGGTCGATATCAAATGACTGTTAGAAGAATATGGAGTCCGTGGGTTCAGGAGGGAAATACGGAACGCCGTGCTGGATCCCAACGGCCGCGTATCACTGGCAGTCGAGATGACAGGCATCTTATCCGCATGGCTGTAACGGATCGTGCGGCCACGCCTCGATCCCTGAGTCAACAGATTGGGACGTTTGCAAGACAACAACCATCTGCACGAACAGTTCGACGACGTTTGCAGCAGCATGGACTGTCAGCTGCCATGGAGACCTTGGCTGCGATTGCCCTTGACGCTGCATCACAGACAGGAGCGTCTGCGATGGTGTACTCAACGACGAACCTGGGTGCACGAATAGCAAATCGTCATGTTTTCGGATGAATCCAGGTTCTGTTTAGAGCATCATGATGGTCGCATGCGTGTTTGGCGACATCGCGGTGAACGCACATTGGAACCGGGTATTCGTCATCGCCATACTGGCGTACCACCCGGCGTGATGGTATGGGGTGCCATCGGTTACACGTCTCGGTCACCTCTTGTTCGCATTGACGGCACTTTGAACAGCGGACGTTTCATTTCAGATGTGTTACGACCCGTGTCTCTACCCTTCATTCGATCCCTGCAAAACTCTACATTTCAGCAGCTAATGCACGACCGCGATTTGCAGGTCCTGTACGGGCCTTTCTGGATACAGAAAATGTTCGACTGTTGCCCTGGCCAGCACATTCTCCAGATCTCTCACCAATTGAAAACGTCTGGTCAGTGGTGGCCGAGCAACTGCCTCGTCGCAATGCGCCAGTCACTACTCTTGATGAACTGTGTTATCGTGTTGAAGCAGCATGGGCAGCTGTACCTGTATACGCCATCCAAGCTCTGTTCGACTTAATGCCCAGGCGTATCAAGGCCGTTATTACAGCCAGAGGGCCGGCCGCGGTGGTCTAGCGGTTCTAGGCGCGCAGTCCGGAACCGCGCGACTGCTACGGTCGCAGGTTCGAATCCTGCCTCGGGCATGGATGTGTGTGAAGTCCTTAGGTTAGGTAGGTTTAAGTAGTTCTAAGTTCTAGGGGACTGATGACCACAGATGTTAAGTCCCATAGTGCTCAGATCCATTTGAACCATTTTTGAACGGCCAGAGTTGGTTGTTCTGGGTACTGATTTCTCAGGATCTGTGCACCCAAATTGCGTGAAAATGTAATCACATGTCAGTTCTAGTATAATATATTTGTCCAACGAACACCCATTTATCATCTGCATTTCTTCTTGGTGTAGCAATTTTAATGGCCAGTAGTTTATCATACTAGCTGAGGTTGGAACAACAGTGGAAATGAACTGGTGGAACTCAAGCCCTGGGTGCAAGAGCCACACAGGTGTGTTGGTCCTGCTTAATCGCAGGAAGCAGCAAGGCGGAGGTTGGGACACCTGACCGCTGTGCTTAGTAAAGTCGCGACCGGCCGATATTGTAGCAGGACAGGAAGGATTATAACGAAAATCTTGGACGCAGATGAGAAGAACGAAGAAGCGGCACCTCGGAAACCACGGAGGCTGGGTTATGTCCGCGGATTTTTACTGAGAAGAGTACCATTGGATGAGTATAAGTTTTTCTTTGGAAACTTTCCGCTCTGGACGACAGAAGACTAAAATATGGTTGGGCAGCGTTCGGAAGAATCTGTAGAGAGGGAGAATATTCCGTGATTTCGGGGATATGATTCGTTTTCGGAATGACGAGGATGGGGAGCCGAGCCTTGCTGGGAAGCAGTGAAGAGACGAGGTCTTCCGTTGTGAGCACCCGTGTGTGACTGTCGCTCGATATCAGCTTTGTTGGTACAGACGGATTTGCTGTCTTTGCTCTCAGGAGAGTTTATAGTTAGAACAGTTAGGCACTGTACTGTTGCGTCTCTATACGATTCTGGACTTCGCCTCCGGGTTGGAAGACGTCGTTGATACGCAGCGTTCAGAAACTGAGAGCACTTCCTCTTCCTATACTTACGTTCAGACGTTATCTGAACTCCATGCTTTTGGCTGGGAGTTCGCGTTTCTCCTCTGTAGAACACAGAGAGGAGAAGACAGTATTAGAATATATTAGTGAGAGGACCGCCTTGTACCATCCTAGTGTTTGAAAGTGTTTATTTGTGGATGGTGATCACGTTAGCTGGTTCCACACCACTGCAGATCATCTTTGAAAGCAGTGTCTTCTAGTGTTTGGTACGTAGATGATGTCAGTCATTTCGCGTTATTGATAGACCGCGCAGTCATAATAAGGGGCAGAGTTGGGTAATTGATTACTAATTTTACTTAGGAAATGTAAACTTTGTAATATAAAGGTTTCTTTTAATCTGCAATAAATATATAAGCAGGAACAACGTTTATCATTTAGTAGGATTACTTGCCTTCATCATCCATTTATGTTTAGATTGTAATTTATAAAATTAAGAGATCCTAAGATCTGCTTTAGGGAGTAGTCAGACAGGGCCAAATATTCATTTCAGCGTTTATTATTCTCCGTTTTACACCCGCCTGGAGTAGCATCTTGAACATCCTTCATCGGGCCAAACAGAAGGAAGAGGAAAGGTGCGAGACCCGGGCTCTAGGGTGTATGAGGAAGAACAGTGCAATCAAGTTTTGTGTGCTCTTTTCGAGTGTGCAGACTTGCGTGAGGTCTTGCGTTGTCATGGAGCCGAACGAGTTAGTTTGCATTTTTGTGGCAACCAAGACGCTGAAGTCGTTTCTTCAATTTTCTGAGGGTAGCACAATACACCTTAGAGTTGATGGTGACATCAAACAGAATAAACCCTTCAGAGTCCCATAAGATGGTCGCTGAGTGTGAGGCTTTCAGAGGAAAAATGGTGTGGCGCCACTCCATGGATTGCCGTTTTGTTTCCAGCACGAAATGACGAAACCACGTTTCATCGCCTGTCCGCTAAAAAACTGACACGATCAGCTTCACAACGCGCTAGCAATTCCCCGCATGTTGTCCTTTGTTGCTCTTTGTGGTCTTCTAATAGGCGGCGACGGACCCAGCGTGCACACACCTCTGAGTACCCCAGCTGGTGGGGCGAGTGTGTCAGTACAACCAATGTTCAGTTGAGTAGAGAGCTGTTTGTGATCAGCCGATCACCTCTTTGAATGAGATTGTGTCCGCGTGTTCCAACATTGCAGAAGTCACAGCTCTTTGCGGCAGGAAAGCACGCGAGAGATTGGACAGGTTTACGACATCTTGTTGCGATGATGGCAGACGCCTCGCCCAAAGGTTTACCGTACTTTTTACACTGCCAGGTCTCCGAAGACACTCTGCAAGCACTTATGAATAACTGTGATGCTCTGCGTTTCCGCCAAGAGAAACTCAATAACGGCTCTCTCAGACTGTAGGGGCTGAAGGGGGAATATTCCACGATTTCCCACAACAAATTCCGCATTTTATCAACCGAAATTGTTGAGATGTGTTGCATTAGTTTTTGAACGACCCTCGTGTGTAGAGGTATGCGTACGGAGATCTCTAAAGCGGAATGACTACATAAAAGTAATCGCGTGTAAGATAGTCCTCATTTTTTTTTTTTGCTAAAAGATTGGGTTTATCTGTCAGAATTCCAAAACTCAATTCCCGAGCACTTACATCCCGTACTAGTGTGATTTCTGCTAATTTATCTCGGGTGAACCGGCCGTAGGGGCCGGGCTTAAAAACTTATCCAGTCCATAAAGCCCTAATGGAGCCCTAAAACTTGCTATCTGATTGCGTTTTTGGCTTAACTTCATAAGGCAAAAAAAGTTCGTAACCCCATACAGATAGACCTGAAAATTTTTGCTTGTGAATTTTTGATAGTTTTGATAATAATTATAAAATCAAAAACGAAAAACTCGGGGTGTATGAAGTAGATTACAGATGAAACTTCCTGGCAGATTAAACTGTGCGCCGGACCGAGACTCGAACTCGGCACCTTTTGCTGTGAGGGCAGGTCGTGAGTCGTGCTTGGGTAGCTCAGATGGTCGCTGTGGCCGAGCGGTTCTAGGCGCTTCAGTCCGGAACCGCGCTGCTGCTACGGTCGCAGGTTCGAATCCTGTCTCGGGCATGGATGTGTGTGATGTCCTTAGTTAGGTTTAAGTAGCTCTAAGTCTAGGGGACTGATGTCCTCTGATGTTAAGTCCCATAGTGCTTAGAGCCATTTGAACCATTTTAAATGCAAGCACGGTAGCTCAGCGTGTTCGGTCAGAGGGTTACCTGCCCTCTGTAATAAAAAAAAATTAAGTGAATCGATCAACAAAGAGCTTCAACGGATGTCATGGGACGTCCGCCCCGAACAAGTGCAACGAACAAAATGAGATTATTAAAAAGAAAATGGTATAGTACTTGCCCGCCAAAGTCAAAGTTCCCTAGTTCGAGTCTCGGTCCGGCACACAGTTTTAATCTGCCAGGAAGTTTCATATCAGCGCACACTCCGCTGCAGAGTGAAAATCTCATTCTGGATAGGTAACAGATGCTTGGATAGTTCACACTAGTCACTGAATATTTTATTCCACTGCAGATGACGGCAGTTACTTTCTGCTTTCCTTTCTATTATCTACTACATATCCCCCAAGTCTTCGCCTTACATTTTACTAGTCTTGTCATAGGCATTAACAATTCACAAGCACAAATTTTCAGGGTCATCTGTAGCGCGTTATGGTTCTGTATGGGACTAGGTGAAATTATTTTACACATTTTCGCAGATTTTCAAAATTTGTTGTTCTAAAAAGTTCCTTTATTTAAATAATTATTTAGTCATGCGTTTGTGACATTTTTCATTCAATTTCAAATATTTTCAGTGGTTTGCAACAGAGACATGTGATAAATTTCATCTTTATTTCATTTTCTCTTTACCTGATTCAACCAGTATATTGCTTCCTCCTCAGTACATCTCGTGAAAATATCATGAAAGTAAAAACTAAAAATTAAAATCGAGCTCACACGGAAGCTCACTAGCAATCGATCTTAACACGAATCATTCTCTTGTGCAATGGGAAAATGGGAAAATAGCGGTGGTACAGAGAGTATCCTCCGCCATACACCAGAAAAAAGTGAGCTAATATTGGTTTGAAATTCAGTTCTGACCCATGATGAAAGTTCAGTCTGTAGCTCATTGAGGAGTCAGTTTAATATCAACTGCAAAATTTGTACCAAACTGACGAACAGAAAAACAACGTACCCTTCGCCTCACAATAGATACGAAAGTAGTTTAATATTACATTGTTATCCATCTCTGAGCTACGCTGGAAGTTCCGAGTTTCTTGGTCATCGCGAATTTACTTTTACGTCAGTTGGAAAATTGGTGCAGAAGTGCAGACAGACAGAAAAACAAAGCACCTCCGCTATGCACCAGAAAAGAAAGCAATTTAATATATCATTCAGTCTGATCTATGTTGAAATTTATAGTTTCTAGTAGATCAGGAAGTTAGTTTTAAATCAATTGGAAAATCTGTAAGAACACACAGACAAGAAAGCGATCTAACAAAAAGCTGTTAATAGAATAGCTGTTAATAGAACAATGAACTGCTGAACACTAATATTCTCCAGAATGAGATTTTCACTCTGCAGCGGAGTGTGCGCTGATATGAAACTTCCTGGCAGATTAAAACTGTGTGCCGGACGGAGACTCGAACTCGGGACCTTTGCCTTTCGCGGGCAAATGCTCTACCAACTTTTTTTTAATTTGTGTTTAAAGTAGGAAAAAATGGGGTAAGGGTGTTTTGAAGCTCAGACTGAGACTTCAACGCTACTCTTTTTTTATTTTTTATGTTTATTTTATTTTATTTATTTTTTATTATTCTTTTTTATTTTATTTTGTTTTACTTTTTATTTACTTTTTTCCAATGTCAGACTTACAACCTTTGCTGATCTACATGTTACGTACTACCGCATAAATAGTGCCTACAATGTCCAAATGTTGACAAATAGTGGCTAATTAGAACATTGATTAAGGAAATGAATAAAACTGAAAATGTCCAAATGAAAGACATGAACACATTGCGGATAGTACAAATACAAAACAAACATGCTCCTGTAGCAGTGAAATGAAATTCGTGTCGAGGGCGACACCTGCTCACGACCCGACATTCGATAGAGCAAGAGAGCCATCTATCGACTCGTTGTCCAGACGTTGGTGTCAGACTGGGTCGTCTTCTCGAAATTAACTAAGGGTCCGTAAATGTGATCGATGTCTATCTCGGCTTCTTCGTCTATCTCATCTCTCACCTGTCACACCCCATCTGGCCGGCGGGTCGGTAAATGTAAGTCGCAAGTAACTAGCGAAGTCTTGCCCATATTTCCCAACTGAGCTACCCAAGCACGACTCACGCCCCGTCCTCACAGCTTTACTTCTGCCAGTACCTCGTCTCCTACCTTCCAAACTTTACAGAAGCTCTGCTGCGAACCTTGCAGACCTAGTACTCCTGAAAGAAAGGATATTGCGGAGACATGGCTTAGCCACAACCTGGGGGATGTTTCCAGAACGAGATTTTCACTCTGCAGCGGATTTGCGCTGATATGAAACTTCCTGGCAGATTAATATCAGCGCAACTCCGCTGCAGAGTGAAAATCTCATTCTGGAAACATTCCCCAGGCTGTGGCTAAGCCATGTCTCCGCAATATGCTTTCTTCCAGGAGTACTAGTTTTGCAAGGTTCGCAGGAGAGCTTCTGTAAAGTTTGGAAGGTAGGAGACGAGGTACTGGCAGAAGTAAAGCTGTGAGGACGGGGCGTGAGTCGGGCTTGGGTGGCTCAGTTGGTAGACCACTTGCCCGCGAAAGGCAAAGGTCCCGAGTTCGAGTCTCGGTCCGGCACACAGTTTTAATCTGCCAGGAAGTTTCACTAATATTCTCGTACATTCTGAAAACACATTTACATTTACTGCGCCTTGAAATATCTACATTTAAAAGAAATTCATCCATGTCAATGTTAACTCCAAATACACTGACGGAAGACTGACGGAGACTAAACGTAGTGAATTGATGTTCGCCAAGAATGACTTTCGGGCGACTTCACTGAGTTTGGAGGAGGTCGTGCACTAGGGCTACGAGAAGCTGGATGTTCCTTCTGCGACACTGGAGAAACACTTGGGAGGAATTTAGCCAGCGAGAATGTACAATCGCAGAAAGACCGAGCTCTGGATGGCCACATGGCAATACCAAGAGGGAACGCCATCGTGTTGCATGTGTGGCTCTGTCGCGTCGTACTACATCTGCAGTAGCAATTTGAGTAGAAGTTTGGCACCATAGTGATACAACGAACTGTTACAAATCGGTTACTTCAAGGAAAGCTCCGAGTGAGACATCGTGTAGCCTGCAGGCCATACAACCCAGACCACCGCCATTTGAGACTTCAGTGGTGTAAAGCGAGAGCTCATTGGTGGGCATGGTTCAGGTCTGTTGTGTTTTCTGATGAAAGCTGGTTCTGTCTCGACGCCAGTAATGGCCGTCTATTGGTCAGCAGTAGGTCATTTGAGTGCCCCACCCAGTCTGTCTCCATGCTAGACAGATTGGACCTACTTAAGGATTGGAGTGCGATTTCGTAAGACAGCAGGACCACTCTCGTGGTTATCCCATGCACCCTGACTGCCAATTTGTACGTCAGTCTTGTGTTTCGATCCGCTGTGCTGCTATTCATGAACAGCATTCCAGGAGATGTTTTCCAACAGGATAACGCTCGTCCACATATCACTGTTGAATCCTAAATGCTCTATAGAGCGTCGACATGTTGCCTTGGCCTGCTCGATTACCAGATCTGTCTCCAATAGAGCACATATGGGATATCATCGGGCGAAAACTCCAGCGTCATCCCCAACCAGCACTAATCGTTCTTGTATTGACTGGCCAAGCGCAACAGGCATGGAACTCCATACGATGAACTGACATTCGGCACCTGTAGAACGCAATACAGGCAGGTTTTCTTACTTTCAGTCAACATCCTGACTGGTATACAGATTTTTAATGTATCAGAATTTCACACCTGCAGTGGCTTATCTCGCTCTTACATTAACCTGTGATCTTGCAATGTTAATCAGTTAAATATTTTAACTAGTCAAATGAATTGCCGAAATTTAATTGTTTTACATTAATTATTTTTTGATTTTCCGATTTTTTCCGTAAGTTTATTATCGTTTAACCTGACCCGGTGCAAATAAAAATATTGCTTTTGTCCGGTAAGAATAAAGGCAATGATTCGCGTTGCCCAAAGTTTAAACAGACCTCCTTCCAGTATGGCAGCGGCACCTGTAGTCTTCGTGTTGTCAGTCCCTTTGTTCTCTTGCTTTCCAGGTACAAAGTTCGCTGTTGTGTGTAACTATATGACGGCACTGTACCTCTTAGCCGTCGAGAGCACGTAAACATTTTTTTCAAAAACAGTTGATAAAAAGTTCACTTGCAGCCCATATTCCATCACTCAGCAAACATTTCAGTACCACGTTTAAACGGCGAATGTAGTCGAACCCTTACACATTCAAGGAAGAATCCAGGGGAAGTGTAGACCATACACAAAGGATGTAGCTTACGAATTGCTCGTGTGACCAACCCTTGAATACTGCTTGTCATTGTGAGGTCTGTATTATATGGGATTCGTTGAGGAAGCAGAAAGATCCAAAGAAGAGCAGCTCGTTTCGTTACACGTACATTTAGTAAGGACAAAAATACGCTACAAACTGTAAGGTGGCCCACAGAAAGTATCTGTAGCAGATGTAGGTTTATATTCAGAGATGGTGATTTTGGAACTGAAAGAAGGAGAAAAATTGAAACGTCCCCTTGCAAAAATTTACGAATTACTGCGCTAAAAATATTGTGTGTCAGTTTAGTGTTGATCAGAACAGGTAAAGAGCGAAATGTCTTAGTACGTTCAGTTCTGCTCAGCTGTTTGAAAATCAAATAATGTAAGAGGTTTATTAGCACAGTAATTCATACATTCTTCTAAGGGGACGTTTCAGAATGTATATAAACAGACAACTAGGAATCTTTATGTTTCGGAGTAACAAAGATTTTAATGTTTGTAACAAGGCGTCTACACTGATGAGAAATACCTAGTCAAGATGCGTGTCAGGCTTTTGCGTATTGGTTGCCTGAAAAAGTGACGTCGATACGAACAGTTTCATAATTCAAAAATGGTTCAAATGGCTCTAAGCACTAGGGGGCTTAACATCTGAGGTCATCAGTCCCCTAGACTTAGAACTACTTAAACCTAACTAAGCTAAGGACATCACACACATCCATGCCGAGGCAGGATTCGAACCTGCGACCGTAGCAGCAGCGCGGTTCCGGACTGAGGCGCCTAGAACCACTCGGCCACAGCGGCCGGCGTTTCATAATTATCACGGTGCCAACCCCAGTAAGGTAGTGCCACTATGATAGGCATATGTGGCTCGCAGTGCTTGTCGTCTGCTCATAAAAATAGACAGTTTCGATACGTTTGGACGTGGTGTGATACTTCGCGCTTGGTATAAAAGTATCTCTTGTTATTGCGTGACATGGTAATCTGAATGAGACAGCTGTTCAAGTCTTTAGATTCTTGGTAATATGCTGTTCATTCTGGAGTCTAATAAAAGTTTTTTTTCATTTTTCGAAGGATTCCTTTCGTGGGGTCACTTTTTAACTTGTGGTACACAGAGTCATCCAATGAGCCAAAAGGTGTCCAACTTTACTGTGGTATTCCACAGCGTCCACAACAGCTACAGCACTTTCATTAGCCGCTTTGGTCTCTACGATGCTCTTGTTTTTCTTGAAGTTATCAAGAGCGGTCCTTTTCTGTGCCAGTATGTTGCCTTTGGGCTGTTTCGTTTGCCCCGGAATTATCGATACATACTGCATTACGACTTCAGTCTGACTCTTGAAAACAGAGAACAAGAATACATAGACGACACTGACAATTTTTCCATTGAGAATTCTCTTAGATGGAGTTGTGAAATTCTGTCTGTTGTTCTTTTGACGAAGGGTTCAGCGCTGCTAGTTTTGGATCCAGTCAGTTTCTCGAACTTTTGCAATGCGTTGCATTGCATTGAAATCTGATAACCTCGTTGCACGATTTAACGTTATTCTGTCCACTTTGTCCCAGTCTTGAGGTGAGCAAATTGTTGCCAGTGAACAATGCAAAGCAATTAAAACCTAGTTAACATAAAACTTCCTGGTAGATTAAAACTGCGTGCCGGACCGAGACTGGAACTTGGGACCTTTGGCTTTCGCGGGCAAGTGCTCTACCAACAGAGCTACCCACATTACTAGTTAACATAATTTAAGTCCCTGTGTACTTGGTGGATTTTTTCACGCAGAAGACTTTTTGTTGAACCTTGTAGTTTTCGTTGTCTGCGCATGGTGTCTACTTACGACGAAACCATGGATAACATCATTATCACGACATCCAGAGGGAAAAGCCGGATCACTAAGTAATTTATTTATTTATTTATTGAAAAAAATATCATAAACAATTCCTGTACCAGAAATCCAGTGTTGGACTGGAACCAATATTAAGTAATTTATCTATTCTTCTGCGAAGGTTCTCTAATCATCTTTCCCATATTAGATTTTATGTTTGCAGGCTTCTGTGGACGTTGTCATTGAAGGTAATATCTTCTCGGCTGTTAGGTCGCTTCTCGTTCCCTTTCAATTTCTTCTATACGATCGACGTTCTGACACCTCTGCCTTCGGAAGGCTTCCAGATTTTGACTTCCGGGCATCGATGAGGTAAATACGCGGTCTCGGTACCCGAGGAGTACCAACAACGACCTCTGTGGCAAGGCGATAATATTTTGAATGACAAACATTACCCCTCTCCTGCTCAGCCTATTTCGCTTCCTATCTAATGGCGAT
The DNA here is from genome assembly GCF_023864275.1 of Schistocerca cancellata. Classification (NCBI taxonomy): domain Eukaryota; kingdom Metazoa; phylum Arthropoda; class Insecta; order Orthoptera; family Acrididae; genus Schistocerca; species Schistocerca cancellata. Next base: position 1,051,271,934 of record NC_064626.1, on the reverse strand, counting down.
GGGCCACCAATCATAGCAGGAAGAATTTTACTCAATAACGTCATTTCTTCATACTAAGCGTGGCAGATTTTCCCTTTATAACACGACACTGGCCTCTCAAGGTGTTCAGCTAATAGTGGACGCCTCAAGATCCTGAAGAAGATCCCAGCAGAGTAGTCGAAACGACGATCGTGGAGAAGAAATTAAAAAGGCAAATGATGCGGTTTAACGACCTAGATGGTCTCACCTTACTATTACCTTTTCAGTTTACGTTGAACCTCAGTTATGTGATAAATTGATAAATAACAGAGCTGATGAACCACAAGTACAATAGACGTCCACGGACAATGTCACCCACAAACGACGCTTGAGATCTTTCGCCAGCTTTGTGTGCCCTGCAACACCGCAGATTTACAAATATGGAAATACCAACTCAAAATCCTATGTGACGGAAGTACGTCTTTTTAGACCTGCGAGCATGTGCAGAGGACAGACGCCATTTATTGTGTTATTTCTCTTTTTCTTTGTTTTTTTTCTTTTTTTTCGAAATCATGAAACAGATCAAGGAGGAGGAGGATGTGATTAGTGTTCAACGTCCCGTAACAAAAATGGTTCAAATGGCTCTGAGCACTATGGGACTTAACATCTCTGTTCATCAGTCCCCTAGAACTTAGAACTACTTAAACCTAACTAACCTAAGGACATCACACACATCCATGCCCGAGGCAGGATTCGAACCTGCGACCGTAGCAGTCGCACGGCTCCGGACTGAGCGCCTAGAACCGCTAGACCACCGCGGCCGGCGTCCCGAAACAACGAGATCATTAGAGACGGAGCGGAAGCTCGCGTTAGGGAAGGATGTGGAAGGAAATCAGCCGTGTTCTTTCGAAGGAACCGTCCCGGCATTAGCCTGAAGTGAGCTAGGGAAATCTCGGAAAACCTAAATCAGGATGACCGGACGCGGGTTTGAACCGTCGTCCTCCCGAATGCGAGTCCAGTGTGCTAACCACTGCACCACCTCGCTCGGTACGAAACAGATCAGGGTTGAAGAGCACATGAATACCTAAATGGAGCTATGTATAAAAATGGAGGATAATCGATTTAAAGACAGAATGTCCTCTCCCTTATTAGGTGCTAACCTCATGACTGCTGTACCTCCAACACACGATGGGCATTCAAAAGTGAAGAGTTATTGTGAAATTTTTTCGCGTACTCATGTTAAGGCGTCTCAGTATACTGTAGTGAGCTACATTGTTAGTTCTCGAATAAACATACAGCGATTTTCACTTTACTTATGTCCTGTAAATATATTTCTAGTTACGTCAAATGTCAGAAAACGTTTACCCATGTAACCTTTCTTTACAGATAGCGATACAATTCACGAGCATCGTGACACTGCTATCAATTATATTGCGGTCGGTGAAAGGAAGAATATATTATTTTTCTTGCTATTTATTGCAAGGTTATATGCATACGAACCTGACGACTGAGCTACAATCTCGCTAGATGTGATTTGTGTGTATGGGTAGACGCAGCAGGTTCTCGTCGTTGTGCACACGTCTGAATTAACTGCCCCTTATTTAGAAGTAATCGGTAGTGACGTAGCGTCAGCTGCACTGTTTAAAGTGTTGGACGGACTTCCCCTCCGAAATGTTATTTGCATTAAAAACAAACGTCTAGCGTTTTATTCTTTAACAGTTGCCACTAACTATTATTTCCATATGCATGGCATGTAATTGTAGTTTTCAAAAGCCATTCAACACTGTATTAGACTAACGAGGACGTCAGGCGAATGACCACACGTCTTCGCAAGTCTATAACTGGCTCTATAAATTGAATCAACGAACACAGGGTGCTCTCCTGCAAAGCGAGAGCCTATCAGAAACTCAGACGTCATCAAGAGAACATTGTTGGGATGCTTTTACTCTCAAACCGAATGAGACGGTGCTGTATTTAAGTCATTGAACTGGAACTGGGACGAGAGGAATAAAACCTCCCACACCTTTGAGCACACTCTTAGCAATATAAATGCACTTTCAATAACGTGTACAACCTACTTCAAGACAACCACAAAAGAATTTAAAAATGCAAAATTCGTTCACTGTTGTTGACTTCTTAAAAAAATAATGGCACTATGGGACTTAACTTCTGAGGTCATCAGGCCCCTAGAACTTAGAACTACTTAAACTTAACTAACCTAAGGACATCACACACATCCATGCCCGAGGCAGGATTCGAACCTGCGACCGTAGCGGTCGCGCGGTTCCAGACTGTAGCGCCTGGAACCGCTCGGCCACTCCGTGACTTCTTAAAGAGATACTGATGTGTAAGTACGGCCACGGAACTGGAAATACTCAATACATTCACTGTGGAAAGTACTACTGAGATTAAGTTTTTTGGTTACGTTAAATCTGAGAAAATTGAAGCGCGTGTGGTATCAGGAAGAAGAATTCATTACAAACTACAAATATTTGTACCCCCTCCCGGTATTAAGAGGGTTAAACTAAATGCCAGGGTAAGTTCCTTTTTTCTTTCTTTCGTTCTTTTTTTCTTCCAGAGAACATTGTTGATTTACTTCTCTATGCTTGTACACTTTGAATTTATTCTCAGTATACAAGCAACAAGTTAGCGTATTCAAAGAGAGAATTCCTCACTAATATAATCCCGAAATGTGTACCAATATGAAGCATTAGCATTACTTTAAGGACGAAGTTTCGGAGGATGTACGTCTGGAGCACAGCACTGCGTGGAAGTGAGTCAAAGCCTTAAGATGGGGTGTTACAGAAGGACACTGAAATGTAGCTGAGGGCGTTGGGTGTAATTGCCCCTCTGAGATGAAGAGGTTGGCACGAAAGAGGATGTTCTGGCGGGTCGTATGACATATATCAAGAGGCTGGTGACTCAAAAAAAAAAAAAAAGAAAGAAAAGATTAGACCTTATCTCTTCGTTCGTTTATCAGAACCAGTCGGTCTCCTAGTTGATTTGATACGACTCACCACGACTCTCTCTCTGTTGTAAGGGACCCATCTCTGATTAATACTCATTGTTATGTCTCTAGCTGCCATACTGTGAACTTCATTTCCGTTTTCCTTACTTTTTTTACAACCAGTTACCACTAAAGGAAACTAAATTGAAATTTATATATTTTCATTGTATCTGGAGTGATATTGTTATTATAAAGAAACAATACTCGTTACCATTAATGTGCAGTTTATCTGCAATATAAAATCGTTGTTGGCAGAGTACAATCATACATGTCATCGGTAAAATTGAAAAATTAGGGATTAATTAGGGCAGTCTACCACCAATTGATAGCGGTTGTCCACATTTCTCTTTTACGTCCACAAAGCAAAGAACAGATCTTTGTACAAGATACAATTCCGAAAAAATAGTATACCCTTCTAGACGTTTCCAGTTCACTCAAGAGCTATTTTTGCAACAGTGTATGTGGAGTAAATGAAATCATTACATTTATAGAGCAAAAGCACAAGCGGGTATCGACCCACGGAGTACGACAAAGGAGGAGTCTAACAACATTATGCGCGTACCAAGCGCTCCTTAGCGTCCCTCCAGAAACGCCAAAGGCGAACGAGGGTTATAGCTAATTGCACCCCACACTGTAGGGCCTGGGGTGGGACGGGTGTGTCTTTGGCGACAGCACTCTACGAGACAGCGCGTACCAGGTATACTTCGTGTGCGCAAGTGACCATCATTTGCATGAGAGGAGAATATGCTTTCATTGCAGAAGACTACGACGCGCCATTCCATCTTCCAAGTGATGCTCTGACCGCACCAGCCGAGCCGTGCACGTCGATGCGGCCTCTTTGTAACAGGCGCAGTGATTGGCCACATAGAGTGTGCACACTAACAATGCTAGGTTTGCTCTAATCTTGAGCGTTGGGTGTTAAGAGATTTTCTGGTGAATGTCAACAGGACACACGTCACTGGAGAGCGTTTTGAAACATTGCTGGCAAGTCACCCGTGAACAACCTCACTATTTGATTTCATGAAGTGATGATTTCGCCACTCGGGACGGAATCATACGTTTCTCTGTGAGAGGAGAAAAGAATCTGTGCCTTTTTTGTGGAGACTGAAGCATTAAAAAAGTGCTTATTTACGACCGCAAACTTGGGTCAAGTCTCTGCTCCTGGCTTGTGAGCAACCAGCACTCTTGAATCGTTTATGGCATTGTACTGAAATAGTATTCTGCCCTAGGAGTTTGCGAACATTATTCCACGTCCTCATAAATTACAGCTACGGAACGCACTTCGTCTGCACGACGGCCGACAGCACTGAGTAGATCGGCGCTGCAGAATTCCTCCCCCTTTCCCCCCTCCCCCAGTACAGCATATACGCGCCACGGCTCGGCAGAGGGCGCTCTTAAGTAGTAAATGCGTTACGTTCCATTTTCTTGGTCTCGGAGCTCTTTACTGTCGGTGTCAATCTGTGTGGCGGCTTTCTCAACTTCGATGCTAATCAATATCAACCACTTCATCTACATCTACACATATACTCCGCAAGCCACCCAACGGTGTGTGGCGGAGGGCACTTTACGTGCCATTGTCTCCCTTTCCTGTTCCAGACGCGTATGGTTCGCAGGAAGAAAGACTGCCGGAAAGCCTCTGTGCGCGCTCGAATCTCCCTAATTTTACATTCGTGATCTCCTCGGGAGGTATAAGTAGGGGGAAGCAATATATTCGATACCTCATCCAGAACCGCACCCTCTCGAAACCTGGACAACAAGCTACACCGCGATGCAGAGCGCCTCTCTTGCAGAGTCTGCCACTTGAGTTTGCTAAACATCTCCGTAACACTATCACGCTTACCATATCACCCTGTGACGAAACGCACCGCTCTTCTTTGGATCTTCTCTATCTCCTCCGTCAACCCAACTTGGTACGGATTCCACACTGATGAGCAATACTCAAGTATAGGTCGAACGAGTGTCTTGTAAGCCACCTCCTTTGTTGATGGACTACATTTTCTAAGGACTCTCCCAATGAATCTCAACATGGCACCCGCCTTACCAACAATTAATTTTATATGATCATTCCACTTCAAATCGTTCCGTAGGCATACTCCCAGATATTTTACAAAAGTAACTGCTACCAGTGTTTGTTCCGCTATCACATCATCATACAATAAAGGATCCTTCTTTCATGTTTCCGAGTTAGACTTAACGTTCCATGTCAATAGTTGTTCACTCTGCATTTTTTGAGTGTGGTTGTTCTATAATAAATATCTTCACAGTACCCAGTTGTTCTACTTTCCCTATGATTAGAGTCCATGTACCAATCATGATTAATTTAGAGTATTATCACAACTTGGTGACTCATTCAAATGTTATCTGCAGCTGCAGGCTGCCAATGGCACGGCTAATTTAAGTCACTGTATAGGTGTGAGCATTCCATTACGAACACAACGTTGACAAGCGTCACACACACACACACACGCACACACACACACACACACACACTATACACACACGCCATATGTACAGGTTCATGCGGAGTAGTATTGTAATGAGGTGACACTGCATGTCACTTGCCAGATGAAAGATTTTCTTCGAGAAACTTTTAGTTTCGAGCGAAGCATCTCTAGGCAGTGGCCTATTTCTGGTTGTGGGGATATCTAAAAGACTGTGTCTATCAGAGATATATCCGAAATCTTCCTGACCCTAATGATAACATGAGACATCTGATTACAACAGATATGATGCGAGCAGCTTTCGAGCATGCCGTGTTATGACTCTCAAATGGTTCAAATGGCTCTGAGCACTATGGCACTTAACAGCTGAGGTAATCAGTCCAATAGACCTCAGAACTACTTAAACCTAAATAACCTAAGGACATCACACACATCCATGCCCGAGGCAGGATTCGAACCTACGACCGTAGCAGTCGCGCGGTTCCGGACTGAAGCGCCTAGAACCATTCGGCCACAGCGGCTGACTGCCGTGTTATGGATGCAACTTGTTGCTGTCTTTAATGACAGGATTGAACCCTTGTAACTTGTGACCATATCCTAACAAATATGTCATAACCATCATTATCATGTGCCTGGTTGTCCCTCCCCTTTTCCTGCACCCACACCATATTTTGACTGTTTACAGCCCCAACTAGTTGCGTACATGATAATCAATTTTGCAGTAGTTTTTACATATAATGTAGTAGAAAGGTAACGAAGTTCCGTACGTTCTGTTTGTCGCTCAGTTGGTCTGAGTATTGGTTCAATAATGGTTCAAATGGCTCTAAGCACTATAGGACTTAACATCTTAGGTCATCAGTCCCCTAGACTTAGAACTACTTAAACCTAACTAACCTAAGGACATCACACACATCCATGCCCGAGGCAGGATTCGAACCTCCGACCGTAGCAGCAGCGCGGTTCCAGAAGTATTGGTTCAATGCATCTGTCTAAAGACGTTTTACAATGGGTTACTTCGCATATCTGCCAACGGCCTCCCGAAAATGGGCTGCACCAACAGAAAACAAAGAATAACGAAGACATACAAAATAAGTCGTAAGTACACTGAGGATAAAAAGTCATAGCATACCTCCTAATATCGTGTCTGTGTACGAAGTGAGCTCTCGATTATATCCCATAAATGTTCGATGGGATTCATATCGGGCGATCTGGACGGCCAAATCATTCGCTCGAACTATCCAGAATGTGGTTCATATCAATCGCGAACAGTTGCGACCCGGTGACGTTATTCATTGTCGTCTACATAAATTCCATCGTTGTTTGGAAACATGAAATTCACACAGCCCTTTCCATGTCAACGTAGCCCACGCCATTATGTAACCACGACCAGCTTGCACAGTGCCTTGTTGACAACTTGGGTTCATGGCTTCGTGGTGCCTCCCCACACTCGAATCCTACCATCAGCTCTTACCAACTGGAAGCGAAATTCATTTGACCAGACCACGGTTTTCCAATAGTCTAGGACCCAACCAGTATGGTGACGAGCCCGGGAGAGGCGCCGCAGGCGATGTCGTGCAGTTAGCAAAGGCATTCGTACCGGTTGTCTTCTGCCATAACCCATTAACGGCAAATTTATCCGCACTGTCCTAACGCATACGTTCGTCGTGCGTTCCCCACTGATTTATGCGGTTATTTCAAACAGTGTTGCTTGTTTGTTAGCATTGACAACTCTAAGCAAACGCTGCTGCTCTCGGTCGTTAAGTGAAGTCCGTCGCCACTGCGATGTTCGTAGTGAGAGGTAATGCCTGAAAGTTGGTATTCTCGGCACACTCTTGACACTGTGGATCCCGAAATACTGAATGTCCTAACGATTTCCGAAATAGACGGTCTCATGTGTCTAACTTCAAGTACTATTCCGCATCCAAAGTCTTTTAATTCCCGTCGCGCGGCCGTAGTAACTTCGGTATCCTTTTCACAAGGATCTCATGAGTACAAATAACAGCTCCGCCAGTACACTGCTCTTTTATATCTTGAGTCCGTATTGTATATGTGGATATCGCCATCCCATGACCTTTGTCACCCCTTGTATAAAACTATCACTACAGGGTCTCTCATACCCTGATCGACTGTATAATCACATTCTAGAGACCAGTCGTTCTCAGTCCATACTATAATTATAGGTTTATTACTCACAGCTTCTCTATTTCATTTAGTTCATGGTGAAATAGTCCAGCAGTTCACTGAAAGATCAATTGTGGTCGCTATGTTTAATAATCATAACGGCGCCACTTTTACTAAAAAGTTTACCGTTTCTGGTTAAAAATAGTCTTCTCGCGGGTTTGCTGCGGAATATTCAGGTGAAGTTGTACAATATTTCGACCGTCCACCTGGCCTTCATCTTCAGGTGAGACGCTGCCTTCGCTGAGTACCATTAAACTGATGATGAAGCTGTTTGGTTGGAGCTTCAATACAATTGCTCATTTCACGAGTCACGTTCATTGGCCGTACAAGTGCATCCTTCAGTACCAGTTGATACTGCGTTAATTCGCACACAAGCTTCCATGCAAACTACTTCTTCTTTAACAAAGCAGATCGTCGAATACACACATATTGTCAGACATGCTACAACTCCGAAACTTCCTCCCAGCTTAAGATTGTGTGCAGAACCAGGAATCGAACTTGCGACCTTTCGCAGGAAAGTGCTCACCAACTGAGCAGGCCAAGCATGACCCACACTTCACCCACACAGCTCACAGCCTTGCTTCCGTCAAAATTTGATATTTTGTGTGTGTGTGTGTGTGTGTGTGTGTGTGTGTGTGTGTGTGTGTGTGTGCGCGCACGTATGTGTGTGTGTGTGTGTGTGTGTGTGTGTGTGTGTGTGTGTGTGTGTGTGTGCGTGTGTGTGTGTGTGTGTACACTATGTGATCAAAAGTATCCGGACACTTGGCTAAAAATGATTTTCAAGTTCGTGACATCCTCCATCAGTAATTCTGGAATTCAATATGGTGTTGGCCCACCCTTAGACTTGATGACAGCTTCCACTCTCGCAGGCATACGTTCAATCAGGTGCTGGAAGGTTTCTTGGGGAATGACAGCCCATTCTTCACGGAGTGCTGCACTGAGGAGAGGTACCGAAGTCGGTCGGTGAGGCCTGGCACGAACTCGGCATTCGAAAACGTCCCAAAGGTGTTCTGTAGGATTCGGCTTAGGACAATGTGCAGACCAGTCCATTACAGAGATGTTATTGTCGTGTAACCACGCCGCCACAGGCCGTTCATTATGAACGGGTGCTCAATCGTGTTGCCGCGCGGAGTGGCCGCGCGCTTAGAGGCGCCATGTCACTAATCGTGCGGCCCCTCCCGCCGGAGGTTCGAATCCTCCCTCGGGCATGGATGTGAGTATTGTCCTTAGTGTTAAGTTAGTTTAAGTAGTGTGTAAGTCTAGGGACCGATGACCTCAGCAGTTTGGTCCCTTAGGAATTCACACACACACATTTTCAATCGTGTTGAAAGATGCAATCGCCATCCCCGAATTGTTCTTCGAGAGTGGCAATCAAAAAGGTGCTTAATGTAGGCCTTTGCTGTGATAGTGCCACGCAAAACAAGGGGTGCAAGCCTCCTCCATGAAAAACACGACCACATCATAACACCACCCCCTATGAATTTTACTGTTGGCACTACATACGCTGACAGATGACGTTCACCGGGCATTGGCCATACCTACACCCTGTCAAAGGATTACCACATTGTGTACCGTGATTTATCACTCCAAACAACGTTTTTCCACTGTTAAATCGTCCAATGTTTATGTTCCTTACACAAAGCGAGGCGTCGTTTGGCATTTATCGGTGTGATGTGTGGCTTATGAGCAGCCCATTACACATTACGACTCTCGGCCTGTATGATTTTGTGCTGTACCTGTCCCTTCACGTTTCCACTTCACTATCACATCGGGAACAGTGGACCTAGGGATGTTTAGGAGTGTGGAACTCTCGCATACAGACGTATGTCACAAGTGACACCTCATCACCTGACCACGTTCGAAGTCCTGAGGTCCGCGGAGCGCCCCATTCTGCTCTCTCACGGTGTCAAATGACTACCGACGTCGCTGATATGGAGTACCTGGCAGTAGATGGCACCACAATGCACCTGATATGAAAAACGTATGTTTTGGGGGGGTGTCCGACATATGTAGAATGAGCCTGGTAAGGAATTTTTCTGTAATTCGGCGAACTGGAATCATCGCCAGTTTTATCCTTAGAGTAGTATTAATTTCATTTTTTCTCTCTTTGACTAATTGTTTGCCGGCCGTTTTGGCCGAGCTGTTCTAGGCCCTTCAGTCTGGAACCGTGCGACCGCTACGTTCGCAGGTTCGAATCCTGCCTCGAGCATGGATGTGTGTGATGTCCTTAGGTTAGTTAGCTTTAAGTAGTTCTAATTTCTAGTGGACTGATGACCTCAGATGTTAAGTCCCATAGTGCTGAGAGCCATTTGAACCATTTGAACTGATTGTTATTGTGAATGTTGATCTTGTCATGAACAGGGAAACGTAAACTGGGGGAGCCAAGGGTTGCCCCAAAATAGAAAAAGCCTCATCTGTTCAAATATGTTTTTGTAGACATTTTTGTGTGCTTCAGGTGGTTGATGCGGAGGTGAAGTATACCTTCTTTTCTCTTATAATTATGAATTGTCAGGTTCAGGAACTAACACAAGTACAGGTATTTGTATGGTTTGTTTCATAATCCAATTGCTGCCAATGCTGAGGCATGATAGCGACTGGAGTTAGTGTTCTGGAATTGATTCGTCGATAACGACGAAGCCACCAACTGCCACCATAAACAGCATATAAAAATATCATATTGAAATCACGAACAGAACTGTTACTTGAAAGAAGACAAGACTGTATAATGCACGATTCAGTGGTGTAATGTGTAACAAGTAATTTATTATTCATTTGAGTACTTCGACTGTGAAGACACTGACATCTGTTGATGGTTGCACCACCACTGAAGTCAGTCGGGGTGATATAACTTACTAAGGCTAACCACCTTGAGGCATTGCCTCACTGCCTGCTGTGTATTCACTGTCGATTTTCTTCGTCTTACTAACTATAGGGCTAGAAAAGCGATTTATCGTATAAGTAGTTTGTGTTATGTAAATGTTAGTAACCTTTTTCAAACACTCTCTTTGTTATAGACATTAGCTGTTTATTCATTGTAACATAACGTTTGTGACTATTACGTATTGTTAACTTTCTGGTTATCGTAGTGTGATGTTCGCTTTTGTTTTTCTCCGTTTGTTCCGTTTATTATTACGACTAAAAACAAAGAAATTGAAATTCATTTGCAGTCATTTCTGGAGTGAGAGTATTATGAAGGAGTGGGGATATACAAATTCAGTGACGGAAATACAGCTTATTTTTAACTGAGTGATTTACCTGGAATCTAAAATCGTTATTTGGTAAAGCAAAGTCAAGTTATCGGTGAAACTGACGAGTTATCGACGCAGAGCATTTTAGCACCAACTGATAGCAATTGCCGGCTCTTGGGGCGCGTATTATTTCGGTTATCTTCTACGTTCACGTTACAGTTAAACAATATTTGTACAAGCATTAACGGAGACTTAAGCCGCGATGTCACAACAAGTCCACAGTACTCAAACACAGCACTGCGTTGCAGTAGCACTTTTCCGCAATGACCAAGACGATTCTGACATTAGAGTGTTTTTTCCGGGAGTGCGATGTGAGAAAAAAAACTCACATCGTCACTAAACGGAGTCACAGAGTCTTAACTTATTAAGACTTATTTCTGTATTATCCAGTTTCTAAGATTCAGTTTTCATGAAATTTGTATTGCGCACTTTAAAATATCAGCAGAGCTTTCTTTTCATGTGGTCTGTGTTACATCTTATGGTCTGTGTTACACCTTAAATGTCGTTGTAGAAAATATTGTTTTTCCACAGCTAACACCCAGGTAACTCTATCCTACTCTAGTCGGAGCATGCTCAGTCATTTAATAAAATATAAATACTTTCTCGAGCTGATACCCTCGTCCTGTTATCCTAAAGTAATTTGAGCATACTCAGTCATCTTCATGACAGACTTTTTGCTCGGCCTGTACCCGGAAGAGGAGTGAAGAGCCTTGAGTGGAGTTCGCTTCGTCGGCTGTCCCTCCCGGCACAGCCTCCGTCCTCCAAATTAGCTGCTGGCTCATTCGTCACATGCAGGTGTCAGTGGAGCTCCTTGGCCTGATTTCTATCTTAGGAGTTCACTGTGTTATTATACTTTATAAATGAAATTACGTCCACCCACATGCAGTTTCTCAACGGACCCATGTTTTTGTAGCGATGACTAACGAGCACTTCCTTTATATTACAGATAAAAATAATAAAAGCAGGTCTGCTTAACATGAGAAAACAGGTTTCTAAACGTTGGTGATCGCCACATATCATATTTTCCTCTTTGTTTTCTTTGTTCAACTTCAGTATTGTTTCGTTTCCGGAAACAGTGGATGCACAAGTATGGAAGTTGTTGTAAGAACGCAAATATTCATGGCCAAACTGCATTCTTACTGCAATCTATAAGCGAATTTACGCGATCTTAAACTGACTTCACTCAACGGTAATTCAATGAGTTTGATAACGCATTTGGAACAACAGCGATCTAAATTTAGTTGTAATAAAGTAATCAGTCTTGACAGAAAAATATATGTTTATTAATGGCGACCGGTTCAAACAATAAATCTTCAGACATGGAGGTCAATCTGCACTAGGCTCAGAGAACATCAAAGAAACTGTCCATTAAAGAAGCCACATTCATTCTTTGCCGAACACCGCTTAAATGAAATTCACGAATACATTGGAGATGTATATAACCCCATATTTATTATTGAATGAGCAAATCCAATTCAATTATTCACCCCTTCACACAATGTTACAATCTCTGCGTAGGAGAAGAAACTTGGTGACTTCATTCATGGATAGATAACGGCAAACTTTCCTTTCCTGAACAAAATGGTTCAAATGGCTCTGAGCACTATTGGACTCAACTTCTGAGGTCATCAGTCCCCTAGAACTTAGAACTACTTAAACCTAACTAACCTAAGGACATCACATACATCCATGCCCGAGGCAGGATTCGAACCTGCGACCGTAGCGTTCGCGTGGTTCCAGACTGTAGCGCCTGGAACCGCTCGGCCACAACGGCCGGCCTTTCCTGAACATACCTCTACTCCATTGCGTGTTTCTTCATGGTAAACGTTGTAAACGTTGTCTTAACGAAATTTTTAAATCCATATGTAACTGTGTCAAAATTGTCAACAGAGATAGCTTTTGTAGTTACATCAAGCATCGATAGATTAAGGATTGACATGTTTATCTTTGCTTGGTTCTTATCTTTGGGATCAGTTGTGTACTAGAAAATGGGCTTGTAACCCGAAACCTAAGTTGTGCAGTACAGTTTCTGAAACAAAGTTAAAAAAGTGTTTCGTTTAGTTAATAGGGTATACAATGTCTTACGAAGAATCCGTAGCTGAACCAATAAAAAGCTATACTTCATCGGTGTGGACTTTTAAAAAATCATTTCAGTGTAAACAAAATTACGATATCTAAAGTGGACTTGCGTTTTGAACACTTTAATCCCAATAGGGTAGTGTGGAGCTTTCTGAAACGTGGGACTATGTGAATAGAAATAAGAATATGTTATACTGCTCAGCCCGTGTGCGCAGATCGGACGCCATTATGTTACAGAACGAATTTTAGACAAGTCATGCACAAGTAAGAAGCATTTTCCAGAAATATGTAATCCAGTCAGTAATCATCCAGAACGAAATAAAAGAGATAAAACAGTATAGCTTATGACAATCCGCCATGCAATCTCAAGTCTGTTTAAAATAAGTTCTGTTGTTGAAATACATGAATTGTAATTATAAATATTTCCACTACCAGTTGTAGAGGTTCCACGACGTTGGTCCACAGAACGACTAATGTCTTCTATATATATATAGAGAAAGAAGTGGAAGTGGGAGAATACAAGATCTACCTGTCAGAAGTCAAAGCAGGAATAGCACAATGGGGTGTAGAGCTTTACATCAGGAAAGAAATGGAACCCAGCGTAGTTGCAATAAGGTATGTAAACGAACGATTGATGTGGATAGATTTGACAGTGTCTAGCAAGAAAATTAGGATTGTGTCAGTATATTCGCATTGTGAAGGGGCAGATCAAGATAAAATGGATAGTTTTTATGAGGCACTCAGTGATGTAGTTGTTAGAGTAAAGGAAAAGGACAGTGTTCTGCTCATGGGTGATTTTAATGCCAGGATTGGAAATCGAACAGAAGGGTATCAAAAGGTTATGGGTAAATTTGGAGAGGATATGGAGGCCAACAGGAACGGGAAACAACTCTTGGATTTCTGTGCCAGTATGGGCTTAGTAATCACAAACTCCTTTTTTAAACATAAGAACATTCACCGGTATACTTGGGAAGGCAGGGGAACCAGATCTGTCATTGACTATATAATAACAGATCAGAAATTCAGGAAGGCTGTGAGGGACACACGTGTATTCAGGGGATTCTTTGATGACACTGATCATTACTTAATCTGCAGTGAAATTGGGATTGTGAGGCCCAAAGTGCAGGAGGTCAGGTCCATATGTAGGAGGATAAGAGTGGAGAAACTTCAGGATAAGGAAATCAGGCACAAGTACATAACAATGATCTCAGAAATGTGCCAGTTAGTTGAATGTAGTCAGTTACAGTCATTGGAAAAGGAATGGACAAGGTACAGGGACACAATACTAAAAGTGGCTAAAGAATGTCTTGGAACAGTAGTGTGTAAACGTAGGATGAAGCAAACAGCTTGGTGGAATGACACAGTCAAGGCAGCCTGTAAAAGGAAAAAGAAGGCGTATCAAAAATGGCTACATACTAGAACTCAGGTAGACAGAGAAAGTTATGTTGAAGAAAGAAACACAGCCAAACAGATAATCGCAGCATCCAAGAAGAAATCTTGGGAAGACTTTGGAAACAGGTTGGAGACTGGGTCAAGCTGCTGGAAAACCATTCTGGAGTGTAATTAGCAGTCTTCGAAATGGAGGTAAGAAGGAAATGACAAGTATTTCAGACAGGTCAGGAAAACTGCTGGTGAATCCCGTGGATAACTTGGGCAGATGGAGGGAATATTTTGAAGAGTTGCTCAATGTAGGTGAAAATACGATCAGTAATGTTTCAGATTTCGAGGTACAATGGGATAGGAATGATGATGGAAATAGGATCACATTTGAGGAAGTGGAGAAAATGGTCAATAGATTGCAGTGCAATAAATGAGCCGGGGTGGACAAAATTAAGTCGGAACTCATCAAATACAGTGGAATGTCAGGTCTTAAATGGCTACACAGGATAATTGAAATGGCCTGGGAGTCGGGACATGTTACATCAGACTGGACAAAAGCAGTAATCACACCAATCTTTAAACATGTAAACAGAAAAGATTGTAACAACTACAGAGGTATCTCTTTAATCAGCGTTGTGGGTAAAATCTTCTCAGGTATTGTTGAAAGGAAAGTGCGAGTATTAGTTGAGGACCAATTGGATGAAAATCAGTGTGGGTTTAGGCCTCTTAGAGGTTGTCAGGACCAAATCTTTAGCTTACGGCAAATAATGGAGAAGTGTTATGAGTGGAACAGGGAATTGTATCTATGCTTTATATATCTAGAAAAGGCATATGACCGGGTTCCTAGGAGGAAGTTATTGTCTGTTCTGCGAGATTATGGAATAGGAGGCAAAGTTTTGCAAGCAATTAAAGGTCTTTACATGGATAGTCAGGCAGCAGTTAGAGTTGACGGTAAATTGATCACGGTTCAGAGTAGTTTCAGGGGTAAGACAAGGCTGCAACCTGTCTCCACTGTTGTTCATATTGTTTATGGATCATATGTTGAAAACAATAGACTGGCTGGGTGAGATTAAGATATATGAACACAAATCAAGCAGTCTTGAATATACGGATGACTTAGTTGTGATTGCAGATTCGATTGAAAGTTTGCAAAGTAATATTTCGGAGCTAGATCAGAAATGTAAGGACTTTTTTTTGGTCATCAGCCTACTGACTGGTTTGATGCGGCCCGCCACGAATTCCTTTCCTGTGCTAAACTCTTCATCTCAGAGTAGCACTTGCAACCTACGTCCTCAATTATTTGCTTGACATATTCCAATCTCTGTCTTCCTCCACAGTTCTTGCCCTCTACAGCTCCCTCTAGTACCATGGAAGTCATTCCCTCATGTTTTAGGAGATGTCCTATCATCCTGTCCCTTCTCCTTATCAGTGTTTTCCACATATTCCTTTCCTCTCCGATTCTGCGTAGAACCTCCTCATTCCTTACCTTCTCAGTCCACCTAATTTTCAGCATTCGTCTATAGCACCACATCCCACATGCTTCGATTCTCTTCTGTTTCGGTTTTCACACAGTCCATGTTTCACTACCATACAATGCTGTACTCCAGACGTACATCCTCAGAAATTTCTTCCTCAAATTAAGGCCGGTATTTGATATTAGTAGACTTCTCTTGGCCAGAAATACCTTTTTTGCCATAGCGAGTCTGCTTTTGATGTGCTCCTTGCTCCGTCCGTCATTGGTTATTTTACTGCCTAGGTAGCACAATTCCTTAACTTCATTGACTTCGTGACCATCAATCCTGATGTTAAGTTTCTCGCTGTTCTCATTTCTACTACTTCTCATTACCTTCGTCTTTCTCCGATTTACTCTCAAACCAGACTGTGTACTCATTAGACTGTTCATTCCGTTCAGCAGATCATTTAATTCTTCTTCACTTTCACTCAGGATAGCAATGTCATCAGCGAATCGTATCATTGATATCCTTTCACCTTGTATTTTAATTCCACTCCTGAACGTTTCTTTTATTTCCATCATTGCTTCCTCGATGTACAGATTGAAGAGTAGGGGCGAAAGGCTACAGCCTTGTCTTACACCCTTCTTAATACGAGCACTTCGTTCTTGATCGTCCACTCTTATTATTCCCTCTTGGTTGTTGTACATATTGTATATGACCCGTCTCTCCCTATAGCTTACCCGTACTTTTTTCAGAATGTCGAACAGCTTGCACCATTTTATATTGTCGAACGCTTTTTCCATGTCGACAAATCCTATGAAAGTGTCTTGATTTTTCTTTAGCCTTGCTTCCATTATTAGCCGTAACGTCAGAATTGCCTCTCTCGTCCCTTTATTTTTCCTAAAGCCAAACTGATCGTCACCTAGCGCATTCTCAATTTGATTTTCCATTCTTCTGTATATTATTCTTGTAAGCAGCTTCGATGCGTGAGCTGTTAAGCTGATTGTGCGATAATTCTCGCACTTGTCAGCTCTTGCCGTCTTCGGAATTGTGTGGATGATGCTTTTCCGAAAGTCAGATGGTATATCGCCAGACTCATATATTCTACACACCAACGTGAATAGTCGTTTTGTTGCCACTTCCCCCAATGACTATGGTATGAAAATTAGCATCTCCAAAACTAAAGTAATGTCAGTGGGAAAGAGATATAAACGGATTGAGTGCCAAATAGGAGGAAGAAAGTTAGAACAGGTCGACGGTTCAAGTACTTAGGATGCATATTCTCACAGGATGGTAACATAGTGAAAGAACTGGAAGCGAGGTGTAGCAAAGCTAATGCAGTGAGCTCTCAGCTACGATCTACTCTCTTCTGCAAGAAGGAAGTCAGTACCAAGACAAAGTTATCTGTGCACCGTTCAATATTTCGACCAACTTGGTTGTATGGGAGCGAAAGCTGGGTGGATTCAGGTTACCTTATCAACAAGGTTGAGGTTACGGATATGAAAGTAGCTAGGATGATTGCAGGTACTAGTAGATGGGAACAATGGCAGGAGGGTGTCCACAATGAGGAAATCAAAGAAAAACTGGGAATGAACTCTATAGATGTAACAGTCAGGGCGAACAGGCTTAGATGGTGGGGTCATGTTACACGCATGGGAGAAGCAAGGTTACCCAAGAGACTCATGGGTTCAGCAGTAGAGGGTAGGAGGAGTCGGGGCAGACCAAGGAGAAGGTACCTGGATTAAGAATGATTTTGAAGTAATAGGCTTAACATCAGAAGAGGCACGAATTTTACCACTGAATAGTTTATCATGGAGGAATTTTATAAGGGGGACTATGCTCCAGACTG
Organism: Schistocerca cancellata; assembly: GCF_023864275.1. Classification (NCBI taxonomy): domain Eukaryota; kingdom Metazoa; phylum Arthropoda; class Insecta; order Orthoptera; family Acrididae; genus Schistocerca; species Schistocerca cancellata. The sequence goes on along the minus strand of NC_064626.1, from coordinate 1,051,254,337 downwards.
AACGCTGAAAGGCATAATCAGTCTTAAATGATGATGATGATGATGATGATAAGTTCTAGGGGATTGATGACCTCAGATGTTAAGTCCCATAGTGCTCAGAGTCATTTTAACCATTTTTTTAATCCAGAAGATGATATGAATCGGAAAAAGAAAACGTACAGTGTAGTTTCTGTAACGACAAATATTACGACCCTGTGTCTATGAAGAAAGATCGTTGGCTCAGATCTGATAAGTGCAAGATGTGATTTCACGAAATCTGTGTGGAACCCGCTGGTCGTAGACAATTCTGCAGTGGGTAATCCATGTAACAACTAGTGGAATAATTAAAAAGTGTAGCATTCCATATTGTATATGACTCTATGACAGTTTATAATGATTCCCGTAGCCCCATTTACGACTCAAATAGCATGACAAATTTTTCATTCTTTCGTTGTTTCAACATTTTAAATTTTTCTGTATACATTGAAGAAGAATAGATCTTGAAGCAATGTGCCTTAGTCATACAAAACTTGTAACTATGATCCAGTCACCGTAACAATTTTACACTAAGAACGTGTTGTACGACATAAACGAAAGTTGTTAGGCTTGTTTATACACCTGAAAGAGGATGTCCATTAAAATTTCGTGCCAGTCACATGAGAGTGGCGCTAGTAGCGTAAGTATGACGAGGTAAATCAGGTTCACTTTAAATTCACGCTGTAACGCTCGTAAGCGTTAGTTACCTTTTAGATTGGACGTAACGAGTTGATGTTAGTCAAGAATGGCTTTAAAGTGACGAAGATCCCATTATCAACATCTCACTGAATTTGGACAAGGTCGTGTAATGGGGCTACTAGAAGCTGGATGTTACTTTTGCTATATTTCAGAAAGGCTTGACAGGAATGTAGCCACTATACATGATTGCTGGCAGTGGTGGTCTCGAGAATGTTTGGTCGTACGAAGACCGGGCTCCAGACGATCACGTGGCACTACCGAGACGGAAAACCATCGTGTCGGCGTATGGATCTGGCACATCGTATCGCATCTGCTGCAGCAGTTCGAACAGCAGTTGGCACCCCAGTGGCGCAAAGCACTGATGCAAATCGGACACTTCAAGCACACATCCGAGCCAGACTCCCTGTGGCGTATATTCTACAGAACCTAAACCACCGCCATTTACATCAGTGGTGTCAAGCAAAAGCTCATTGGAGGGCAGGGAGAAGACCTGTTGTGCTTTCTGATGAAATATGGTTCTCTCTCGGTGCCAGCGACAGAAGGACACCAGTTGAGGTGGCCGAGCGGTTCTAGGCGCTACAGTCTGGAACCGCGCGACTGCTACGGTCGCAGGTTCGAATCCTGCCTCGGGCATGGATGTGTGTGATGTCCTTAGGTTAGTTAAGTTTAAGTAGTTCTGAATTCTAGGGGACTGATGACCTCAGAAGTTAAGTCCCATAGTGCTCAGAGCCATTTGAACCATTTTGAACACCAGTTGAGGGCCTGCCACCATTCTGTCTGTGCTAGACACGATCTACACTTTGAGTTATAGCTTAGGGTACGATTTCGTATGACAGCTGGTGCATCTTCTACATCTACATCTAATCCATACTCCGCAAGCCACCTGACGGTGTGTGGTGGAGTGTACCTTGAATACCTCTATCGGTTCTCCCTTCTATTCCAGTCTCGTATTGATCGTGGAAAGAAAGACTGTCGGTGTGCCTCTGCGTGGGCTCTAATCTCTCTGATTTTATCCTCATAGTGTCTTCGCGAGATATACGTAGGAGGTAGCAATATACTGCTTGACTCCTCGGTGAAGGTATGTTCTCGAAACTTCAACAAAAGCCCGTAACAAGCTACTGAGCGTCTCTCCTGCAGAGTCTTCCACTGAAGTTTATCTATCATCTCCGTAACGCTTTCGCGATTACTAAATGATCCTGTAACGAAGCGCGCTGCTCTCCGTTGGATCATCTCTATCTCTTCTATCAACCCTATCTGGTACGGATCCCACACTGCTGAGCAGTATTCAAGCAGTGGGCGAACAAGCATACTGTAACCTACTTCCTTTGTTTTCGGATTGCATTTCCTTAGGATTCTTCCAATGAATCTCAGTCTGGCATCTGCTTTACCCATGATCAACTTTATATGGTCATTCCATTTTAAATCACTCCTAATGCGTACTTCCAGATAATTTACACAATTAACTGCTTCCAGTTGCTGACCTGCTATACTGTAGCTAAATGATAAGGGATTTATCTTTCTGTGTATTCGCAGCACATTACACTTGTCCACATTGAGATTCAATTGGCATTCCCTGCACCATGCGTCAATTCGCTGCAGATCCTCCTGCATTTCAGTACAATTTTCCGTTGTTACAACCTCTCGATATACCACAGCATCATCCGCAAAAAGCCTCAGTGAACTTCCGATGTTATCCACAAGGTCATGTATGAATATTGTGAATAGCAACGGTCCTACGACACTCCCTTGCGGCACTCCTGAAATCACTCTTACTTCGGAAGACTTCTCTCCATTGAGAATGACATGCTGCGTTCTGTTATCTAGGAACTCTTCAATCCAATCACACAATTGGTCTGATAGTCCATATGCTCTTACATTGTTCATTAAACGACTTTGGGGAACTGTATCAAACGGCTTGCGCAAGTCAAGAAACACGACATCTACCTGGGAACCCGTGTCTATGGCCCTCTGTGTCTCGTGGACGAATAGCGCGAGCTGGGTTTCACCTTCGTGGTTATCGCACGCAGTCTCGCTGAACAAAGTAAGAGCATATAGACTATCAGACCATTTGTGTGATTGGATTGAAGAGTTAGTAGATAACAGAACGCAGCATGTCATTCTCAATGGAAAGAAGTCTTCCGAAGTAAGAGTGGATAACATCGGAAGTTCACTGAGGCTTTTTGCGGATGATGTTGTAGTATACCGAGAGGTTGTAACAATGGAAAATTGTGCTGAAAAGCAGGAGGATCTGCAACGAATTGGCGCATGGTGTAGGGAGTGGCAATTGAATCTCAATGCAGACAAGTGTAATGTGCTGCGAATACACAGAAAGAAAGATTCTGTATCACTTAGCTACAATATAGCAGGTCAACAACTGGAAGCAGTTAATTCCGTAAATTATCTGGGAGCAGGCATTATGAGAGATATAAAATGGAATGACCATAAAAAATTAATCGTCGGTAAAGCAGATGCCAGACTGAGATTCATTGGAAGAATCCTAAGGAAATGCAATCCGAAAACAAAGGCAGTAGGTTACAGTACACTTGTTCGCCCACAGCTTGAATACTCCTCACCGGTGTGGTATCCGTAGGAGATAGGGTTGATAGAATAGAAGAGAAGATCCAACGGAGAGTAGCGCGCTTCGTTACAGGATCATTTAGTAATAGCGAAAGCGTTACAGACCTCTTGTACTGCTATTCATGAACAGAATGCCAGGGGGTATTTTCCAACAGGATAACGTGGCCTGCTCGATCACCAGCTGTGTCTCGAATCGATCACATATGGGACACCATCGGACGAAAACTCTAGCGTCATCCATAGACAGTGCAACAGTGCACCGACCAATTTCAACAGGGCAGTCATAGAACTCCATTCCACAAACTGACAGTCGGCCAGTACAATGTATGCTCATTTGCGTGCTTGCATTCAATATTCTGGCGATTTCACGAGTTATTAATGTACCAGCATTTCACATTTGTAATGGCTTGTCTCACGCTTATGTTAACCTATGATCTTGCAGTATTAATCATTTAAATATGATAGCTAGACAGATGTATTCATAAAGTTAAGTCACTCTACATTAATTTTTTTGGTGTAACTACTTTTTTTCGTCAGTCTATTTCCTGCCCCTTTGTGTGCCAAAAAAATTGACTCATTTAGCCTCACCTCATCCTAATCCTCGCTAGAGCTCGTTTTGGTTCTGATGGGGGTCCATCCGTGAGCCATTTAAAACCGTTCTCGCCGCCGGCTGAGCAGGTAGTAGTTAGCGGCCCATTACGTTCGGCAGGAACCCACGCAGAGGGGTAGCCGAGCCGTCCAGATGTGCCGCGCGCGCCCTGTATTAGGAGGCACCGAGTGGGCGATGCGCTCTCCACGCTCCAAATGCGGCCTGGCTTGCCCCGCGCGCAGCGCCTCTACCAGGTGACGTCACGACAGATGAGCAGCGGCGACCGTTACCTGCCGACTGTGGACACGACGCCGCCCTCCTTCAACCGTCGCGTCCTCCGTGGAGGCAAAATACTCTCTTTCTCCTGCTCTAGCTTTCAACCATGCATGCACGAACAAGTGGCGAAACAAACAACCACCTAAGCAGCGAACTACGAGGGTTGTCCTGAAAGTAATGAACCTTTTTTTTTCGTCAACGTTTCTTTCTTCTACATCTACATCTCCATGGATACTCTGCAAATCACATTTAAGTGCCTGGTAGAGGGTTCATCGAACCATCTTCACAATTCTCTATTATTCCAATCTCATATTGTGTGCGGAAAGAGTGAACACCTATATCTTTCCGTACGAGCTCTGGTTTCCCTTATTGTAGGTCGGTGTCAACAAAAAATTTTCGCGTTCGGAGGAGAAAGTTCGTGATTGGAATTTCGTGAGAAGATTCCGTCGCAACGAAAAACGCCTTTCTTTTAATGATGTCCAGCCCAAATCCTGTATCATTTCTGTGACACCCTCTCCCATATTTCGCAGTAATACAAAACGTGCTGCCTTTCTTTGAATTTTTTTCGATGTACTCCGTCAGTCCTATCTGGTAAGGATCCCTCACCGCGCAGCAGTATTCTAAAAGAGGACGGACAAGCGTAGTGTAGGCAGTTACATTTTCTAAGTGTCCTGCCAATAAAACGCAGTCTTTCATTAGCCTTCCCCACAACATTTTCTATGTGTGCCTTCGAATTTAAGTTGTTCGTAATTGTAATACTTAGGTATTTAGTTGAATTTACAGCTTTTAAATTAGACTCATTTATCATATAACCGAAGTTTAACGAGTTCCTTTTGGCACTCATGTGGATGACCTCAAACTTTTCGATATTTAGGGTCATCTGCCACTTTTCGCACCATTCAGGTTTGTTTTGATCTTCTGATGACTTTATTAGTCGATAAAACGACAGCGTCATCTGCAAACAACCGAAGACGGCTGCTCAGATTGCCTCCCAAATCGTTTTTATAGATAAGGACAGGAAAGGGCCTATAACACTACCTTGCGGAACGCCAGAAATCACTTCTGTTTTACTCGATGACTCTGCAGCAGTTACTACGAACTGCGACCTCTCTGACAGGAAATCACAAATCCAGTCACATAACTACATTTCAGTACGAGCCGCTTGTGCAGTACAGTGTCAAAAGCCTTCCGGAAATCCAGAAATACGCAATCGATCTGAAATCCCTCGTCAATAGCATTCAACACTTCATGTGAATAAAGAGCAAGTTGTGTTTCACAGGAACGATGTTTTCTAAATCCATGGTGACTGTGTGTCAATAGACCGTTTTCTCGTTGTTCGAACACAATATATGTTCCAAAATTCTGCTGGATATCGTCGATAACGATATGGGCCAATAATTTAGTTAATTACTCCTACTACCTTTCTTGAATATTGGTGTGACCTGTGCAACTTTCCAGTCTTTGGGTACGGATCATTCGCCGAGCGAACGGTTGTATATGATTGTTAAGTACGGAGCTAATGCATAGCACACTCCGAAAGGAACCTAATTGGTATACAGTCTGGACCAGATTGTTGACCATAATGACAATTACACACACGGAAGAATGCTATTTTATTTACGTACCCTATTTTACCACGTAATTTCCGTCCCGTTCTATGGCCTTCGTCCAGCGTGAAACACGGGTGCGTATCTCTGTCGGTTGCAATCATTGTCCTGGTGGCGGAGCTAGTGCTTCACTATGTGAATCACTTCCTCACCGTCCTCAAAATGTCTTCCACGAATGACATCCTTTAATGGCCCAGACGAGTGGAAGTCCGAGGGGGCTGCAGCGTGTCAGGTGTGACAGCCTTGGATGGCCTCCCCGACCGCTGCAAATCGTGGAGCTCCGCCGAACCGCCTTCTGATGACCTCACCCTCCGCGCCCAATGACTAACTGTACTTCTGTCAACAGCAAATGCTCATTAGACTTTGTACAAGCGTTTTTGAATATTCCCCACAGTTTCTCTGCAGTGAGAAATTCAATGACGGTACGTTTCTTGCAACGCACATCACCTACAGACGCCATTTTGAAACTGTCCTGTCCTATCTATCGGAAGCGACGGAAACTTGGCGCGCTCACTCAGGAGACTCCAAGTAATACATACGTAACGTTTCGCGTTCGTGGCATTGTTTTCAGCAGAGAAAAAAAAAACGCGGGGCGTTACTTTCTGGGCAACCCTTCGCACGTTTTAACAGGACCTTCTGTAATCATTCGTTTTGAAAATTCCTGGCAGATTATAACTCTGAGTCGGACCGGAACTAGGAACTTTGCCTTTCACGGGCAAGTGCTCCAGCGACTGAGCTATCCAAGCACGAGTCACGACTCGCCCTAAGAGCTTTACTTCCGTCAGCACCCTATCTTCTACCTTCCAAACTACACAGAAGCTCTCCTGCGTATCTTGAGGGTCCTGGGAGAAATGATATTGCGGAGACGTGGCTTAGCCACGCAGAGGATAGGAGTTGAAGTATTGGCGGAAATAAACCCGAGCGCGCAGATTGTGACTTGCACTACACAGCTCCATCGGTAGAGCACTGGTACACAGAAGGCTAAAGTCACAGGTTCGACTCCCGATCCGGCACACAACTTTAATGTGACAGGAAGTTTCAAATCAGTGCGTACTCTGCTGCAGAGCGAAAATTAATTCGGGAAATCTTTCCGTCTTTCCAGTTATTTGCCACAGTCCTCACTCTCTTTCCACTTGAAAATACCTACTACGCTTCACGTAGCTGATAGTTTTGCATATTCTGTCCTTATAATTTTTCCCTTCCTCCTTCCAGCGTATATTTAATCGTTCCGGCGTCCTGTTTGCCTCAGATGACTTCCGCTATAGAGTATATCTCCATCTTAAAGAAGGGATTCCCATTTATAGTACTTCACCATTTCACATTAAATATCATAAGATTCAATACTATGAAGCATTATCCACAGAAGAATGGGAAGACGGATTTAACCCTACTCTGGGGGAAGATCAGTTTGAGTTCAAGAGAAATGTAGGAACATTTGTGGTGACTTGCAATATACAAGTACAAAAGTTTTCAAAATGAATGGGAAATAAAAAATGTGAATTACAGTAATTAATATAATCCAAAAGGTGTAAGTAAGACTTGTAAGTTGTTGAAATACAGGATTTGTGTGAGGTTTTTTATAACAAAAAATAATAAAGTTACGAACTTTCACCCAGAATCCCGTGAGTAGCTCTTAAAAGTCGACGACAACATATAGTCACAAATTTTGTGAAGACAGTATTTATCGTTTCACATTCTAGGATTTGTAAAGATGACATGTTCCTGTACATCGAGGAACACTTGAAAAATTAACATGCCAAGTAATAATAAATTTGTTCTGCTGGAAAACACTGAGGTGAGGTCTAGTCATGTGTCTTCCTATTTTAAATAGACCAAATCCGATGGAGAATACCTAAGAGAAATGAAATTAATTGTAGTTGGGACGCGAAGAATTAGATCTTCGTTTATCTTCGTCCATTCTTCAATACTCCTCAACGCCTTTCTTGTTTCTTGCTATATAAGGTAGCAATACGTAAAAGTTTCACAACTTGCTCTTCATTTTATTGCCTTTGTTTGCTTCTTTCCAATAGTAAATAAGAGAACTGATCGAAGAGAACAAACAAATGTTTCATCTAAAAATATGCAAATCGAAACACAACTGAGGAACCTGATGCATTGTACGTCAATCCCTGTTACTCATTCTAGTCCTGTTGTAGCTCCCCAGACACGCGAACAATGCTTTTTTACTGGTCGGGTGTAAGCCCTTTATCACGTCTGTCAGATCTGAATGTGAACATTCATGGCTCTACCCAGCCATGACAATACTATAGTTATGAAGTGAAATCCACAAAGAACTGTAACTAGCCACATTGTTTCTGTTTCCAAAAAGCATTTCGGAGTGTTACACCCCCTTCATTAGATGAATTAATATAAAATTGACGAAACACAGAAAATCTGTACGCACGATTATCTGGGAAATGCATCGTGTTGTTTTTCAGTGATCAAAGAGCGCTTTTCACAATTGCTTATGTACGTTCCTGAACAGCGAAACTTATTAAGTAAATACGATTCGGAAATGAAGCGTGCTACCCCTGAAAGATAATGTCGCATATCGCCCAAAAAATTTTACATGCAAATCATTTACAGTTAGTAAACTTTAAGTGAATTCAACTTCTGACGGGGATGGATCCTCCCAAACACGTTATGGAAACGTAAGTAAAGTTACTAATCAGTTATTCGTAAATGTTAGTAGGTCTTTTAAGGTTACTAGTCAAGTAGTTGGTAACCCTATTTAACTAAAAAAAGAGATTATGAATGCATAAATCTTACTTTGTTTCTGAATTTTCTTTCCTCTTTAACTTCTGATATGTATGTTCTCTACTAATACCACCATTTTGGATTTGTTGTTCAGCCGTTTCTTCTATAATATTTCAAGTTTTTTATAGCTGAAGGTCATCTTCTTTCTTTTTTCAGTCTCTTCTGCGATCTGTCCAAGTTTCGTGTTCACCACTGATTTTATATAGCAATCGGATGCCATTTTGTTCAAATTGTTGTACTTTCACATTGAATTTCGGCATAATTTTTTCCTCTGGATTTTATGCCTTATCCCACGCCCGGGTTCCCGGGTTCGATTCCCAGCGGGGTCAGGGATTTTCTCTGCCTCGTGATGGCTGGGTGTTGTGTGCTGTCCTTAGGTTAGTTAGGTTTAAGTAGTTCTAGGTTCTAGGGGACTTATGACCACAGCAGTTGAGTCCCATAGTGCTCAGAGCCATTTGAACATTTTTTTTATGCCTTATATTCAAAGTATTTTGAAATATTTTTTCTTTGCCTTCTATCCACTCATCTATTTTTTTTTTATTTACTTGCAAATTTTAACTTTCACCTTCCGCTTAAATTCTTGCCGTCTTTTCCTTTTTCAGCCTAACAACACTGTATTTAGAATTTCACTGTATCTTTGTTGATATGTTGTAGCATCTTACTTGCTCTGTAGCTAATCAATCGTTTAGGACGTCTTATCTTCTACGTCGATGAAATGAGAGTCAACTTTGAACTTCCTTCCCTGCCGTGCATGTCAATCCCGTTTTAGGGGCTCTTGTGTCATTTGCCCTTAGGTTGCACTTGCGCTGGAACTATTCGCCCTCACATCTAACATTAACAAGTAAGCTTCGACTAACCCGTTACATATGTCGGATTCCTCAGTTACACAGACCTTGTCGTCAAACAAAATATTTGGACACGACTTCTAGTTCTGCACATTTTACGTATGTCAAGGACGACCACCGTAGCTTTGGCATTTCTAGAGTGTGCGATAGAGGCTCAGCAACAACACAATAAAACCATAATTACTTTACTGGGCTATGTGCTATGTAATAAGTTTCACTTAAAGTGTAATTCGTCGCAGAGTTGCACTGATAACCGAAAACTTGTTTTAAACTCACGAATATTATCATAGTTTCACAAACTTGTAGATTATCCAGGCACAGTTCTCTATATAATGGCTTATTAAGACATTCGAAATCACTTACATATCTCAGTCTGACGTGAAATGTTACTCTGTCAGGATTATTGCTCCATGTCGCGAGACTGGCAACGTACCAGAGATGTCTGACAGTGGGTGACAGAATTTCCTATGCCGATGTTTCGCTTCCCGAGCTCGTAGAATAAATGTCAGGCCGTGGAATAGCCAAACAAAAATATGCTGTACGGTATTTGCGATTTCACTGACGAGCGTTTTGCCCACCCTAAAAGCTCCCAAACTACAATTATAATGAGTGGTGAGATTTCAGTATTCAAACTATACATGCAGAATGTTATTGTATGATTATAAAGTAATCTTGGTGCTTAAACCGCCGAACGTACGAAGCTGTTACTAGTTTTCGTTCTTAGTCATGGGCCGGTTGCTTTCCAGCTCGATCGTTGAAGTCACCATGGCCTGAATCCCGATGTCTCTGGTAGTTTCACACAAACGTCTGCGCTGTTTGTCTCACATTAGTGTGTAACCTGTGGGCTGTATAAAACGCGTTCACTGGATTCTGTATGCCTAAACCAACGCCTGCCGTTGTGGCCGAGCAGTTCTAGGCGCTTCAGTCCGGAACCGCGCTGCTGCTACGGTCGCAGGTTCGAATGCTGCCTCGGGCATGGATGTGTGTGATGTCCTTCGGTTCGTTAGTTGTAAGTAGTTCTAAGTTCTAGGGGACTGATGACCTCAGATGTTAAGTCCCATAGTGCTTAGAGCCATTTGAACCATATTTCCACGCTTGAGAACAATAAATATCTAATATGACACATTTGTTAAGTCGCTACACATGGCTTGCGAGGCCTAATTGTTAATACATAAAGCAGTCTTATAAATAATGCTTCACCAAGCTTCTAGAGCTGAAAATTAATGTGGTGGAATTTTTATGTGAAAATTCTTTATGCTTTTTAAATAAAACAAACGCATTTAACGTTCTTCATACCTATTTCTCAACACAGCAACCCTGTCGACGAACACGTTTCACCAACAAGAGACCAGTTTGTTGATTCCATCGCTGTAGAATGTTTGACTTTGCTGACGGAGCCACAACTTCACCCCTGCTCGCACCGTTTCATCACTACCAAAGTAAAGTCGTCGAAGGCGTTCTTTAAGTTTTTGTGAAAAGACGAAAATCAGATGGGACCATGTTGGCACTGTGTGGAAGATGATCAATGGCAGTGACAGTGGACCCAAGGCATCGGGTTGTTGCAGAGGTCACAGAGCTTCGATGTGGTCTGCCATTGTCATGCTGGAGGGAGGGTGCTCCGTGTGTAAACGAACTCTTCAGATTCAAAGCTCGGCTACAGCACACTGCTCCTCAAGCAGCGACGTATTTACATTACACACCGCTATGTTACACGCTATAATTCTGAGAGCTCTAGCGGCAGAGAGCTGCAAATACGTAATGAGGAGTAAAGATGTAGAGTGTTAATAGCGTTTATGTTATTGAAAAGAGTTTTCACACGAAAAATCTGGAGACATTACTTTTCAGCACGCCTTCCTATATTAACGTTTACACGTTAGCTGTTTTATATTTCAGATTTTCTAATTCTCAGTTTCTTTTTTCAGCAAAGAGCTGTTGCTTTTTAGTTTCTAGTTTTTAATTACCTGAAAATGATGTTTACAGATCCTAAAGGACGTTATATCGTCTAAATTAACGAAGTTCTGTGGCCATCTTCTGTGTAACTGGTCATTCACTTTTGTGACGTTATATGTATTGCATGCATGAGTCGCCGGATGAATATTTGAGCCCAGTGCTTACAGTATACAAGTTCATTGTCTTAGAGGGCGCACTACTATGCCCAATGCACCTACTTTTCGCAGTCTGAGAGGCTTGATTTCCTAATTTCGAGAGAATCATGCATGATAAACGTATTTTGCGAATATGGCCTTCAGTAAATCACAATATCTTGTTTTCTCAGTTCACCCATATGTATTTCGTGGATGTTACATAATGCTGTTTGGGTTTTTCTTTATTCTGTTGTAAAACTGTAATTTCTCATTACTATTTACCTTCAGTGTCTCTATTTGTTCTATTAATTAAAAATTTGGTAATAGTCTGGGGTATCTGTAAATTTATGAATGAGCTGCTATTTTTAATTTTTGCTTTCATTTATTTTTTGGTTGATGGTAGTGGTTTTTACGTTATCTGATTTCTATAAGCTGTATTCACAACACGCGCTCTTTCAAGGTCTACGATACGTTCTTGTATACCGCTAGACTTGTGGGCACGTATTTCGAAATATGTTTTAACAGTAGCCTTACTAGTGTGTGTGTGTGTGTGTGTGTGTGTGTGCGTGCGTATGTATGGGCGCGCGTGCGAGCACGTGCGTGAAGAGTAAGAGAGAGTTTCAGTTTTGGTTTTTGTTATTTTATCTCCTGACAGTTTCTTAAGAGCAGCGAACAGGGTTCTGTTACAGAGACCTGTGTCCTCATTTAATATTCTCTACCTTACTGTGGAATTTTGTACGTCGTAGCTTTTTTTATTACTTTCTGTGAAGTGCTGTTAATGTGTTGAAGAATTTTGAGATCATTGTCAATGCCTGTTGGCCTGTGATGCACATGCATAACGTGTTCTGCATATATGAAAGTTTCTCTTCTACTGAAGAAGTTGGCGTAAATTTGTCGAAACTTTTATAAGGAAAGACATAAAACAAAAAATTTTTAACGAGAAAACCTCAAAATATATTCACTGCTCAGCAAATATATATCCCCGTCAAATCAGAACAGTTTTGAGACTGGATTCATAAAAAATAGAGAGAAGTTAGTTGTTTTAATGCTTCACGTATTGTACATAATCTCCCACCACTTGTGTACAGCGGACAGTACGTTCACACGATTATGTAAAACTCTCAGAAGGGTCCTTCTTTACGATGTTGTTCAAGTTGCGAGTCACATACACACATTCTTCGGTCCTGGGGTACCATCACTGACCCCATGTGCACTTTGTCGTTTTGTGGTAGATTCTTATTGATAATTTCTTCCGGAAGGGAACTGTCCACGATTTTTTATTAAGTCACGACAGGGGTCCACGCGTCCGTGGTTTTGTTCGGGAGTCAAGGCATGAGTGACAACCTTGGACACACATTTCTCTTCTTCACACCTTCTCAAGAATGTCTTGGACTCTTGAGTTGAGACGTTCTGTTCGCTGCTCCATTGCTGTCAATGATACAACAACACTGTCACACTACGATCGCACGTCCACTACCTAAAGCTGCCTGCTCACAACTGACTGGTTCAATGCACAACTGTTGTTTATAGTTATTAGTTCTGTGCTGATGTCGCTTATATGCCAGGAATAAAATCGATCTCGGAAATTTTTGGATTGTGTTGACGACCGCTTATACAGTAGTGGAAATCAGTATAAAGGATTGGATATTTGTCGTCTGGAATAGTTTTGCACAATGTACATTCAGTAGCATGAGATCCAATATACTGACAAATGCAGTCAAATGGTATCGGATTTCATACAGTATATGAGAAGACATCAACGATTAAGAAGGTAGACGTTGGAGCCCAGTACAAAGGCAGTCGCCTCTGTGTGGTGTTGGTGTGTAAGTGCGTGCCTTTGCTGCAGATGTAAAACAGACACCATTAGTGACAGTGTGTCTTGTGTAAATGAAACACGATTGTGACAACGCCACTGGAAAACAGTATCTCGAGATACTGCGTACAAGGAAATGGGACTCTCTAGTCAAACTGCCAAGAAGTTGAACCGTTCAAGTACAGAGACTGATAGTTTCGTTAGACTGGGTGCGCGAAAAAATTAGTTATGGGAAAGTAAGAGCCACGGACCGTTATTCTCTTCAACTTGTTACTGATTTACAATTGTCAGTAACTGCTAAATGTGAACAACAAATTTTGTAGACCTTTTATTCAAGGCACGACTGCAGAAATCTGCTGTAACTCCCAAACATAAACAAGCTAGATTGGAGTTTGCTGAAAAACGTATGACATGGATTTCACTATGGATAAAGCGGGCTTCAGTGAGAAGAAGAAATTTAATTTAGGCGGGTCAGATGTATTTCAGTATTACTGGTATGAAGTGAGAAGACTGCAGCAGATACGAATGGGCAGGAATTTTGGTGGTAGAGTTATGATTTGGGTAGCCTTCTCCGCCGAACTCTAACATGTACACGGGAGATGCCAGAGACAGACCTGAGTAGCGTGTATGAGAACCTAGGGAACGAAAGTCTAATGTTTCAACAAGATAATGCATCTACAAACGCAGAATGGTTCTAAGATAAAGATGTCGATGTGTTGTCCTGGTCTGCACGAAACCCGGTTGTGAATACCATGGAGAAACCTTGAGGAATACTTGCAAGTCGTGTTTATCGCAATGGAAGGCAACTGGAAGCCGTATGTGAGCTGAAAAGTGCCATATGGTAAGACTGGGCGTCAGTTTCACTGCGAGAACCACAAACCCTAACAAAATCAATGCCGAAGAGAATTTTTGAGGTAATTAGGAAGAACAGAAGTTGGAGAAAGCACTAACAGTGCAATAAGACAACAGGACAGTGAGTATCTTAATACCAGTTTCCATCCAGGAAAAGCAAAGGCCTTATTTTGTTCCACTTGTTATGAAAGTACGTAATTCTGCCATGATTGTTTGTATCTTATTTGTATCTACTACTTTCAGATGGTTCAAATGGCTCTGAGCACTATGGGACTTAACATCTGAGGTCATCAGTTCCCTAGAACTAGAAACTACTTAAACCTAACTAACCTAAGGACATCACACACATCCATGCCCGAGGCACGATTCGAATCTGCGACCGTAGCGGTCCCGCGGCTCCGGACTGAAGCGCCTAGAACCGCTCGGCCACACTGGCCGGCCCTACTACTTTCACAATAAATTCGATACAGTGTGCTAAATACATCGTACTATTACTTTCGTAGGAAAGCTTCCTTTACACTGACTTTCACTACTGCATGGCAGCAGGAAAATCTGTATGGAAATTTTTATATACATGTTTCTCGTTCGTTAATGATGTCGACAAGCTAGCAAACGGAAAATACAAATGAAATACTCTCTTTCCCTTTCGTGGAATATACAGGGTTATTACAAATGATTGAAGCGATTTCACAGCTCTACAATAACTTTATTATTTGAGATATTTTCACAATCCTTTGCACACACATACAAAAACTCAAAAAGTTTTTTTAGGCATTCACAAATGTTTGATATGTGCCCCTTTAGTGATTCGGCAGACATCAAGCCGATAATCAATTTCCTCCCACACTCGGCGCAGCATGTCCCCATCAATGAGTTCGAAAGCATCGTTGATGCGAGCTCGCAGTTCTGGCACGTTTCTTGGTAGAGGAGGTTTAAACACTGAATATTTCACATAACCCCACAGAAAGAAATCGCATGGGGTTAAGTCGGGAGAGCGTGGAGGCCATAACATGAATTGCTGATCATGATCTCCACCACGACCGATCCATCGGTTTTCCAATCTCCTGTTTAAGAAATGCCGAACATCATGATGGAAGTGCGGTGGAGCACCATCCTGTTGAAAGATGAAGTCGGCGCTGTCGGTCTCCAGTTCTGGCATGAGCCAATTTTCCGCGGGCTACGCGTGAAACTTGCCCGCACGCGTTCAACCGTTTCTTCGCTCACTGCAGGCCGACCCGTTGATTTCCCCTTACAGAGGCATCCAGAAGCTTTAAACTGCGCATACCATCGCCTAATGGAGTTAGCAGTTGGTGGATCTTTGTAGAACTTTGTCCTGAAATGTCGTTGCACTGTTATGACTGACTGATGTGAGTGCATTTCAAGCACCACATACGCTTTCTCGGCTCCTGTCGCTATTTTGTCTCACTGCGCTCTCGAGCGCTCTGGCGGCAGAAACCTGAAGTGCGGCTTCAGTCGAACAAAACTTTATGAGTTTTTCTACGTATCTGTAGTGTGTCGTGACCATATGTCAATGAATGGAGCTACAGTGAATTTATGAAATCGCTTCAATCATTTGTAATAGCCCTGTATTGACTCTGTTACATCAGTGAAAATGGGAAGACCTGTCTATACACGGAAAACAGTGGAGTTGGCGCCCCATGGAGATGGATAAAGAATGAGGTGAGCTAATATATGGAAATCCAAGCCAAACTAGACTAGCGTATATACTCCACTGTATATATTACGTGCGAAATCTTTTGTACATTTGTATAGAGAGAAGTATTATTTCACACACACTAAGCCTGCTAACAATGTAGTCTCACGCTGAGAGGCTACTGGAAAGTGGCGTGTAATTTTCTGATCAGAATGGGCCCTGTCGTACCATTATGTTCCTCTCGTAACTTACTGACCCGCTGTTCGTGAGATAAGGGGGTTGGCGTCTGTTGGGCTCTCCTCGAGTTAGCACTTTAATACCCCGATGACACTCTCATAAGGACCGTATAAACCGGTTAGGGGCCCCGCTGGCCTCTTTACAGGTCTGATTACAAATTCGACAAAGCGGCGATACAAGGAGGCCTCGCAGATAAGCAATCTGGCGGCTGCGCGGCGGCCGGCGAGTGGCGAGTGGCGAGCCGATTACCATAGAGAGCGCCAGCGGCCGCCGCCCACGCGTCGCCCACGCGGGACTCTGCCCGGCCCGGCGCGGCCCGGCGCGCAGCGGCGGCAGGTTTGACAACGCTACCGGAATTGTGCGGCCGGCGGCTGCGCGCGTGCCCGCCGAGGCTGTTGCGCATGCGCCGTGCCGCCACCACGCGCTGCGACGCCCACTCGCCGGCTGGACCGACCAGAGACGTTTCTAACGGAACGGCTGCAGCCTTGGCAACCTGCGCTGTGTGTTTTCCGCGGCCTGAAGGTTGTCATTAGCTGTCGTGTGTGTGTGTGTGTGTGTGTGTGTGTGTGTGTGTGTGCCTACACAAGCCGTCCTCGCTTCCAAGTAAATTAGCGGTTGTGAGGCTTTGCTGAGGAGAGGACGCTGCCATCATAGCGAAGAGTGCCCGATTGTCAATATCTGGTACACGTGAGGCCTTGCACTGACTAGCAAATAAAAACTTGGTCGTGCTGAATACGCCGACGGAAATGATGTGTGCAGCACGAACACGTCGACCGAGCGCTGTCAAACTGCGATAGGGATAGAAGTTGAAGTAGTGAAATTCACTACACCACCCTGGTGTTGTGGCTAACACACCAGCTCGGTATGATGTATCATGCAGCGTAACTTGCTGTGACAGTGCGAGAGAGAGACAAAGATAACAATATATTACTCTGTGGCGGTCAGCGCTCACATAATTATTCTTAGGATATAGAGCTTTTGTTCTTGATGATGATGATGTTTGGTTTGTCGGGCGCTCAACTACGTGGTTATCAGCGCCCGTACAATTACCCAATCTTTGCTCAGCCCAATTTCGCCACTTTCCTGGATGATGATGAAATGATGAGGACAACACAAACACCCAGTCATCTCGAGGCAGGTGAAAATCCCTGACCCCGCCGGGAATCGAACCCGGGACCCCGTGCTCGGGAAGCGAGAACTCTACCGCGAGACCACGAGCGGCGGACAGCTTTTGTTCTTGTTGAGAATAATTTTACAAGAGGAGAGCCATTCTTGTGATGTAAAAAATCTACGCCATTGAGAAATTTTGATTTACATTGTAAAATATATGTGTATATGGAAGGAAATCAGTTAATAGAACCATAAAATATTGTTCATTTCAAGAAGGTACGTGTTTACTGACAGCCTTGGGAGAGCCAGTCCTGATAAAACTCTACCATCTCGTGAGCAAGATGTATGAGACAGGCGAAATTCCCTCAGACTTCAAGAAGAATATAATAATTCCAACCCCAAAGAAAGCAGGTGTTGACACATGTGAAAATTACCGAACAATCAGTTTAATAAGCCACAGCTGCAAAATACTAACACGAATTCTTTACAGACCAATAGAAAAACTGGTAGAAGCCAAACTCGGGGAGGATCAGTTTGGATTCCGTAGAAATGTTGGAACACGTGAGGCAATACTGACCCTACAACTTATCTTAGAAGATAGATTAAGGAAAGGTAAACCTATGTTTCTGGCATTTGTAGACTTACAGAAAGCGTTTGACAATGTTGACTGGAATACGCTCTTTCAAATTCTGAAGCAAGCAGGGGTAAAATACAGGGAGCGAAAGGCTATTTACAATTTGCCCAGAAACCAGATGGCAGTTATAAGAGTCGAGGGACATGAAGGGGAAGCAGTGGTTGGGAAGGAAGTGAGACAGGGTTGTAGCCTCTCCACGATGCTATTCAATCTGTATATTGAGCAAGCAATAAAGGAAACGAAATAAAAGTTCTGAGTAGGTATTAAAATCCATGAAGAAGAAATAAAAACTTTGAGGTTCGCCGATGACATTGTAATTCTGTCAGAGATAGCAAAGGACTTGGAAGAGCAGTTGAACGGAGTGGACAGTGTCCTGAAAGGAGGGTATAAGATGAACATCAACAAAAGCGAAACGATGATAATGGAATGTAATCGAATTAAGTCGGGTGATGCTGAGGGAATTAGATTAGGAAATGAGACACTTAAAGTAATAAAGAAGTTTTGCTATTTGGGAAGCAAAATAACTGATGATGGTCGAAACAGAGAGGATACAAAATGTAGACTGGCAATGGCGAGGAAAGCATTTCTGAAGAAGAGAAATTTGTTAAAATCGAGTATTCATTTAAGTGTTAGGGAGTCGTTTCTGAAAGTATTTGTATGGAGTGTAGCCATGTATGGAAGTGAAACATAGACGATAAATAGTTTAGACAAGAAGAGAATAGAAGCTTTCGAAATGTGGTGCTACAGAAGAATGCTGAAGATTAGATGGGTAGATCACATAACTAATGAGGAGGTATTGAATAGAATTGGGGAGGAGTTTGTGGCAAAACTTGACTAGAAGGGATCGGTTGGTAGGACATGTTCTGAGGCATCGAGGGATCACGAATTTAGTGCTGGAGAG
The DNA here is from genome assembly GCF_023864275.1 of Schistocerca cancellata. Lineage (NCBI taxonomy): Eukaryota > Metazoa > Arthropoda > Insecta > Orthoptera > Acrididae > Schistocerca > Schistocerca cancellata. The sequence goes on along the minus strand of NC_064626.1, from coordinate 1,051,235,687 downwards.
CAGCATGGAGGGTAAAAATCGTAGAGGGAGACCAAGAGATGAATACACTAAGCAGATTCAGAAGGATGTAGGCTGCAGCAGGTACTGGGAGATGAAGAGGCTTGCACAGGATAGAGTAGCATGGAGAGCTGCTTCTAACCAGTCTCAGGACTGAAGACCACAACAACAACAACGTGTTATTCTACAACCAAGCTATACTTCTATTGCGATTTAATAATAAATACCAGCTTGAGAACAGTTCCGGCGGGAGCATTCAATTCTAGTGAAATAGTTCGATGCTTTCTTCGGAAAAGAAGTCACTTCATGGAGCATTCAAATCCACAATTGTACCTGGACATTTCTCAGAACTGAAAGCAATCTGATTGCTATGCAACAGAGCCCCGAAGAATATTTCTCCGTACTCTGGTTACCGCTTTCAGCTCAACACGGTATCTGTAGCAGCTGGAGCAGATTTCTACAACAGCGGAAACGTGTAATCGCTATCAGTTTCACACATTGCCCTGTGTACGCTGTATGTATTTACCCACAACAGTGAATATACAGTTACTCGCACACATGGAAAGACAGTACAAGGTAGTGTGGGAAACATTTCAGTATAAAGGTCCTGTAGAGCTAAACAGTAATTAGCCTAGTAGTAGTACTAGTAGTAGTAGCTAACAATTTTTTTTTTCAATGGAGCCTTTATAACGGACTACCCTAACTCAGTATCTTCCCTAACACGAAGTTCAGTTCACACCTCAACCCGTCTCGACTTTTCCGCTTCTTACCTTGTCAGTATGGCGGAGGCTCTTTGACACTGGAGAGGGTAGTGGATAACACATGTGCCTAGTAAGCACGAGACCTGGTTTCAAGTCCTGGCCTTGACATAAAATTTAATACCATACTTCAGCTTCTATCCTTATCGAAGATGAAGTTGAGACTCAGTACGTCTCCAGGAAAATGTAATTACATCAGACCAATAGATCTACCATGGCTGAGCCACAGGCACGATTCCGTTATCTACGAAGCTGGGTCGCTATTCCAATATCGGAGAGCCTCGGCAATACTTACGATTTAAGAAGGGGAAATCAAAATGAGCTGCGGTGTGACTTGAAGTTTGTTTTACGGAGTGCATTGGACTACGATATTCCGTCCGGCTATATTAGCCACAATGGCAGGATAGTGTAGCGAATAACATAACTACCTTAGTAGGCAGGATGCCTGGGTTCAAGTTCAAAATGGTTCAAATGGCTCTGAGCACTATGGGACTTAACATCTGAGGTCATCAGTCCCATAGAACTTAGAACTACTTAAACCTAACTAACCTAAGGACATCACACACATCCATGCCCGATGCAGGATTCGAACCTGCGACCGTAGCAAGCGCGCGGTTCCGGACTGAAACGCCTAGAACCGCTTGGCCACCGTGGTCGGGCTGGGTTCAAGTCCCAGCTTTGATACAAATATTAATTCATTATTTTAATTTCTACCCTTATCGAAGAGATAAAGTTGACACTCAATATGGCTCCATCGAAATGCTACCAGTCTTATACGGTACTACTTGTTTCGAAAGTATACTGTAATGTTCATACAAAGTTATCACTTCGGAAACGAAGCCAGCGCATAACTCAAACCACAACGTTGTGTTCAAAGGATCGCGTAGGGATATATCAAGGGGCGCGATTTTCACGACGCACGAGCCACCTATCTTTCGGAAACTGGCCTGATCTCGTATGAGAACAATGTACGGACATCTCGCTACCTGTCCCTTGAAATTGGGTGCCGTCTGTTGCCAGTTCATAGTATAAGCGATAGCGAACACAGGAGCTGCTATCGCGAGAAACTCAACCGTTTTTTTGCTTTTTTTATCGTGAGTTTCGTGCATGTACGTTTTAGGTTTTGCAGTTTACTGTAATTCTGCTACAAATATGTCACGTTTGTTGACTGAACAAAAAATTTGGGGAAACTCCAGAGGATGAATTCAACGTTTCCAGATCAGAGGGGGAAATATCTGAGCGAGAACGGTAGGAAGAAGACTTATTGTAAGGTAAACTGCAGAAAGCTACAATTTTTCGTCACAGATATTGTTCCTAGAGATATTGTTTTATTTGTCTTAATCTTATCTTTTTCATAGATGAATTTCTTGGCAAAACACCATCCAATATGGGTTTGAAACATAAGTGCCGAGAAGACGAGACATTACTGGCAAAACAAGCACGAAAGAAGCTCTTAATGCCCTAATTGTAACATACCTCTATGCACGCCAAAATACTTCAGACTTTTCCAAAGAAAAACCAGTTGCGGGAGAAGTTACTCAAGAAATCACTTTGAATTCTTTTTCGTGCGACGATTATACTTCCTGTCATCATTATTCTAAAATTTGCTGTCTCTCGGGGGAAAAATGAACATGAAAAATAAACCTTGAAGCTCCGTCACTAAATATGTGTGTATTACCTTTTAGAATATGTCATACGCACTGGTGCAGTAATGTTTTAAATAAGGGTATCAATGGCTAGTTTTTTATGCTGGACCTCAGGCTGCTATGGGCACGATTTATGCCCTGAAAAAATATCCCTAGAAAGTGAATACACCCCACTAATAACGCGATCTGACTTTTGAATAGCAACAGGAAATAACAAAGCTTACTTAAAGCGCAACAGAAGGAGGGAAGGAGAGGGGAGGAAACTTACTCCGAAATAACAAAACTGAAAACTAAACTTAAACGTGAACTAAAAACCTCATATCAAACGCCCTCAAATTATAAGAAATCGCGCCTTGTAGGCACAACTGGTACAAGGAGAAATTTTCTCGTCATCTTTGTCGACCGTATCTTGTTTCATACAAATAGCTTGCGTGGTGAAAACGATCATTTAAAATTGCATCGTCTCCACCGCCGGATCTCCCAAAGAACTGCATGTGTCAGCTTACCTAGATTCCTGACATTTCTTACGAAAAGTAAATACGAGCGTGGCACGCATGTGCAATGTGGCACCTGAGCAAAATGCATCTTAATTGTATGGAACACGTTTCGCATAACACCAGTATTAAGGAATGAAATACGGAGCCAAACAAGTGGTAGCACTGGTAGATCAAGGAAAATCTCTAAGATAATAAATTCTCGAAGTCTAAATGCATGAAAAATCCAATATAGCACAGATAAGATGTACAAATTAGCGATTCTTGCTACGAACAAACATTGAGTCAGAACATTTAACTTCCCTCCCGAACGTCATAGTACACAATTGCAACAACAGCAAAACAATTACTTTACAAACTGTTTAAAAACATACTCGTTAGTGAGAGAAGCTATTTTTAAGTCATTTGAATTTACAGATGTTCAACACAGATTTCGATCATTACGTATTCTGAAGCAATTGAAAACGAGGGAAATACCCAACATTATGCACAGAAGTCCACATGCGAAATATAACGCGAAAAGAACTCTGTTATTACTGTTCCCTTTGAGACGAATTCATCTTGAACGCTGCGATCTCTTCATTATACACAGGTCTGGATGCTGCTGCTACAACGTGCGGACCGTGACAAAGATCGAAGAGAGAGTGCCATTCTGTTTGTAAAAGTACGGTGGAGCTAAGTGAACGATGTACAGTTCGTGGTGTGATTGCCTGGCTGCGGTCGAAGCTTTGGCCTTGCACTAAGAGATCTCTGCACCTCCCTGTTTCGGCAAATATGAACCGCTCTCGCAGATAGAGCAGATTACTGACTGGCTGTCTGTGAACCAAGTGACTTACGCTCACTACAGGTGCGCGATGTTTAAAAGCAGTTCGTTACAAAGCGACTGCCTTACACAATTAAACTCTGGTATTTCCATGCTCTGGGCTATGTTTATTAAATTTCGTCTGTATGACAGCTTATTTTCAGTACAGAAAAAAGTGACTCCTACAGAACACAAGTATGACCACGTGATGGCTGTCGTGTGTGTCAAACGTTACTGAAACTTTTCAAGTGGAGACTGTAACACACCATGTCCAGAGGACGTACACACAGAATTATTCATGACCTTTCATTTTTCGATTTTGTCCCCTTCAGTAGCAAATTTTATTGACAACTATTTTCCAAGGTTTCATTTTACAAACAGGATGGGAAGCGAGGAAAAATAAACCACGTTGTTGCATATTTTCCGGCCGTGTTCCGTTTCTCAGTTGTCGGCGGAACAACCATTTCCGTACCTACAAGCAATGCATTCCTGAATTCGTAATGAATGCTATCACGCCAATTTTTAGGTTCCTGGAAATTGCTGACCTACTAAGAAAGTGTGTCCATGGGAAAATTCAAAACTCTAAATCCAAATGAATCTCTGAACTCGCTTATCTGGAAACGTTGCCTAAAAACATGTTCATCGTCTACAGCTGTAGAAGTTGCAACAAACAGTGAGGTGACAAACGTCATGGGATATCTTTTAATATCGTGTCGGACCAACTTTTTCCTGGCGTAATGCAGAAACTCGAAGTGGCATGGAGTCAACAAATCGCTGGAGGTCCCCTGCAGAAAGATAGAGGCATTCTGCCTGTGCAGCCGTCCATAATGGCGAAAGTGTTGCCGGTACCGGATTTTGTGCACAACTGACCTCTCAATTTCGCCCCTTAAATGTTCGATGGGATTCATGTCGAGCAATCTGAGTGCCAAAATAATTCTCTCCAATTGTCCAGAATGTTCTTAGAACCAAACGCGAATTCCTGTGGCCCTATGACATGGCGCATTCTCGTCCACAAAAACTCAATCGTTGTTTGTAAACATCAAGTCCATGAATAGCTGCAAATGGTCTTAGAGTAGCCGAACGTAATCATTTACTGTCAATGATCGGTTCAGTTGGACAGGAGTATCAAGTCCCTTCCAGGTAACCACAGCCTACGCTATTATGGAGCCACCACCAGATTGCCCAGGGTCTCCTTGACAACTTAGGAACATGCCTTCGTGGGGTCTGCGCCACTCTCGAAACCTACCATCAGCTCTTACCAACAGAAACAGGGATCATCTGACCAGGCCACGGTTTTTCAGTCGTCTAGGATCCAACGGAGATGGTCACGAACCAGGAGAGGCGCTGCAGGTGATGTGCTGTTAGTGAAGGCACTCGGATCGGTCGTTTGCTGCCATAGTCCGTGAACACCATAATTGGCCGCACTGTCCTAACGCATACGTTCGTGGTACACCCCACATTGATTTCGGCAGTTGTTTCACGTAGTGTTGCTCCTCTGTTAGCAATGACAACTCTAAGCAAAAGCCGCTGCTCTCGATCGTTAAGTGCAGGCAATCGACCACTGCGTTGTCCGTGGCGAGAGGTAATGCCTGAAATGTGGTATTTTCGGCACACTCTTAACACTTTGTATCTCGGAATACTGAATTCCCCAACGAGTACCGAAATGGAATGTCCCATGCGTCTAGCTCCAATAACTATTCCGCGTTCGAAGTCTGTTAATTCCCGTCGTACGGTCATAATCACGTCGGAAACGTTTTCAAATGAATGACATGAGTACAAATGACAGATCAGCTAATGTCTTGCCATTTTGTATCTTTTGTACGTACGAGGGGCGTTTGAAAAGTCCGTGCAAACAAAAAAATACATACATGTTTGGGGTAAACCTTTTATATTTATCGACCTAATCTCCTGTTAGACTGATACACTTCGTCCACCGCTGTTCTAATTTGTTGAGCCCTTCCGAATAATAGGAATTGTCGAAGTCTGCAAAATAGCTATTAGTTGCTGCGATCACCTCTTCGTTTGAATAAAATCTTTGTCCCGCCAGCCATTTCTTCATATTGGGGAACAAATAGTAGTCCGAGGGAGCCAAGTCTGGAGAATAGGTGGGATGTGAATCGAGTTGGAATCCTATTTCCATTAATTTTGCGACCAAAACTGCTGATGTGCATGCTGGTGCGTTGTCGTTATGGAAAAGGACTCTTTTGCGGTCCAATCGCCGGTGTGTTTCTTGCAGCTCGGTTTTCAAACGGTCCAATGACGATGAATAATATGCACCTGTAATAGTTTTACCCTTTTCCAGATAGTCGATGAGGATTATCCCTTGCGAATTCCAAAAGACAGTCGCCATAACCTTTCCGGCTGAATGACTTTTTTGGTGCAGATCCTCCCTTGGTAACCCATTGTTTAGATTGTTGTTTGGTCTCAGGTGTATCGTAATGTATCCATGTTTCATCCACAGTGACGAAACGACTCTTAAAGACCTGCGGATTCTTCCTGAACAACTGCAAACCAACCTTGCAACACTTCACACGATTCCGTTTTGCGTGAGCAATCGCGGAACCCATCAATGCGGATAGCTTTCTCATGTCCAAATGTTTATGCATCTCATTCGAGATGCCCACAGCACTAGCAATCTCTCGCACCTTATCTCTCCTGTCATCCATCACAATATCATGGATTTTATCAATGATTTCTGGAGTCGTAACCTCCATAGGTCTTCCACAACGTTCAGCATCACTTGTGCCCATATGGCCACTCCGAAAATTTTGAAACCACCTATAAACTGTTCTAATCGGAGATGCAGAGTCACCACAATTTTTATGAAGCTTCTCTTTTGTCTCCTGAGGCGTTTTGCCTTTCATAAAGTAATGTTTAATCGCCACACGATATTCTTCTTCGTCCATTTCTTGACAATCACTCGACTTCCTTGATTCACACGAATGCCAAACACAATGAAATAGACCAATATGGCTGAAACTTGGTATGCGTTCTTTCCAAAGATGCTACTAACTAAACATGGCCTCGATAATTGCCGGTGATACCATCTCTCGGACTTTGCACGGACTTTTCAAACGCCCATGGTAATACTGCCGCCATCTGTATATGTGCATGTAGTTATCCGATGACTTTTGTCACCTCAGTGCAATTTTGTTCAATATGCGGTTTAAAAAAGCTGCAATAAATGTGTCACATATGAAACAGAAAAATAAGACATACAAAAGAGATACGGAAACCTTAACAAATTAGTTTAAAGAAATTGTTATTATTAGCGCTCCATCAGTGTTCTGTGTCCAGGGAACTCAGCATGCGGCAACCCTGAGAGAGACGTTTAAGAAGTCGTTCCAGTCCTTCTGAAATCTTCTTAGTGGGCGCTCACTGATTATGTGTTGTACTGTTGGCTCCTTTATGCCACACGCACTCTCTGGGCTATCTATGCCTGGTTTGATGCCGCTGGGGCTGTACCACTTTGGTAGCTGTGATTCTTCAGTCAACTCTCGAGCGCTCTCCTAAATCGCAAAACTTAGGTTGATGGAGGCCATTGGAATACCATCGAGGTTTTCTAGACTTATGTCTGGTGTGTGCAGGGTGAGAAAAAATTTCGTTATTTGTGGAGGTAATAGTAACGGAACTGTTGCGCGTCTCAGCCCATTTTCAGTCCACTGCCTGTTGTCGTCAGAAATGACGTGGTACTGTATTAGATAGTCAAAATGCTCACTGTATTGTTTAGCTGCAGATCAGTTTTGTTTATATTATGAGAGGCACCCACATGCCTTGCTCATACTGTGGCATCAAGCAGTCAGGCCTGCAAGATGAGTGGTCTGCCAAGCGAGTGGATTCATTCTTATTTATCGAGTAACATGAACTCTCGTACTCACAATTAAGTTACAAATTATTCTCCTGCATGAATAATACGCAACGGAAACACGCATCTGACTATCAGTAATTTACAGAACTCTGACTGTACACTACGCACTGGCAATACCACATTTTCTTTATGTCTTTTATTTAACGGCTTTTGTCAACACGTGGCCACCGCACTGAATATGAATGGCGCACGCATTATAAATTCGGGACATTATGGCAACATACAATTCAATGGAAAAGTCCACCAATCTTTTTCTTTTCACTATCTTATTTATTCCGATAAATTCTCTAATCTAAACACACAAATTCTATAACCTACAACAATAACACATGAGAAATTCCGCCCAGTGGGCATACTTTACATTGGTGAATCTCTACATTATGGTCTCGTAATTATTTAACGCTACAGTGCACTCTCTGGATGGGATGGTGGATCTTTTATTATACCTCACACTTCGACTCTCACAATCATCATCACGAAACTTTCCTCCAGACCGAGCGGTACAGAAGGAACAAGCATAACCCACTAATCTTTTGAAACTACCCTGCTACTCTCCCATGCAAACCACACATACCCAAATTACATGACATACATCACACTGTAATAAGAAATATAAAACACTAAATAGTCACAGCACTATCACATTCAGCTTTCCCACCTCAATTAATATTCATCCCAGTTTCACACGACACTGCCCCACTTCGTAATTCTACTTTCCTACTATGAACTCTGGAGATATATGCACGTCTTCCTGTGCAATGCAAGCCATGTGGCGTTGCTGGATAGACGGCCAACTCACCTTGCTTCTCTCTCAGAGTTTGAATCTAGCGTCACACGGAATCATATCACGCAAAGTAATATTAAGAACGTATTCATCACACACGCGAGTCCTCAACTGATACCATGGACGAGTACTTCTCTTTATCTTTTGTCTCATACACAGTTTGAGACTCACACAGTACTCACCACGTGGAAGTATTCGTCTCTAATTTCAAGTCCTGCACACGCCATTTCTTATGCCGGCCAAAGTGGCCGTGCGGTTACAGGCGCTGCAGTCTGGAACCGCAGGACCGCTACGGTCGCAGGTTCGAATCCTGCCTCAGGCATGGATGTGTGTGATGTCCTTAGGTTAGTTAGGTTTAAGTAGTTTTAAGTTCTAAGGGACTAATGACCTCAGCAGTTGAGTCCCATAGTCCTCAGAGCCACCCACGCCATTTCTTAAATATTTCAACTTATGGTACACACGCTAATTCTTAAATATTTCAACTTATTGTACACACGCTAGTAATTCAGCTTAACTTAAGCACACGGAAGTATTTCAACTTATTGCTACACGTGGTTTCATTGTGACCGTTGGTCACTTCCGAAGATTACTACAATCCCATTAATATTACCTGCCTGACATTTAATTCTCCCCACAAAAATTCCTGAAATAGAGAAATTATTATTTCCAACTACTCTTAAATATTCCACATGCATACCATGTCTCCACTCTTTCGTCATTACGGAGCACAACTAAAACAGGTGTTAACAGCACAAGATCCAGCGGCAGAGTGCCGAAATATGGCCGTTCTCCAGGTCCTTTCGCACCTATTTCGAGGTGGGGGAAGACCATGCTACCGTATTGGTCAGCCACATTTCAGGCGCTCAAAGCTCAGGTAAATTTCATCTCTTTGGTCCCACCAAAGGTGGCCAAAGGATCGTCTCAAAGATGATCATACATTCACATTCACTATCTGCGGTTAGCAGACGACCATACATTCATTCATTTCACAGATCTCACCAAACTGGATGTAGGGATTTACTTTGTGGGAGTGCACATGTGATCAATTAAATAAATAAATTGTCATTCTTTCCCACACTGGTATCCAGCTTCGCTGTATTAATTGAAATTGAGTTATTTTACAAAAAAAATGTGTTGTTCTGACAAAAATAATGAGGTATGTTGTACCTATTTTCAATGTCGGGCGGTACTGTACCCTTTCAATATGATTGCTTGTATCGGACACGGGAGCGCATGCTGTATGTACGGTGTCTGTTTGTACTCGTCAGCTTATTTGAGTCAGCTTTCTGATAACGTCAATTTAGTTTCGACTTTTTATCCGGTTATTTCATTTTTGTGCAGTTCAAAACGTTTTCTGTGTCAAGAAATTTAGACTGCGATTTGTGACCTGAATAACGCTTCATATCGGCGAGCTTTCTATTTATGTGGGATATGCGCACCTGTGTTTTACTGGTGTTGAGAGAGTCTCCAATGTTTATAACACAGGGTGACAATTATTGAACTATATGAAAAGAAAACGTAAATTAGTTACAAACTACGGCGTCACACACTTTATTCAACATGTAAACGTCACTGCACATATTTTAATTTAGTTTATGATATGTTCGCTATGCCTGCCACCATGGTGATGATGTGGCCCATGAATAGCGAGATTCTGCATGACCTGCTGAAGTATCGGGATACCAATGCTGTCGATGCCCACCTAAATGGCTGCTTCCAGCGCATCAATGGTCTTTAATATAACTCCACAAAAAGTCCCATGTGTTGATATCCGCAGAATATGGCGGCCAATCGAGGCCAATGCCAGTGGCCTCTTGGTGCCCCAGAGCCAGAATGCGATCCCAAAGTGCTCCTCCAGGACGTCAAATATTCTCCTGTTTCGATGGGGTCGAGCTCCGTCTTATATGAACCACTACCGAGTCACTTTGGATAATGGGGATGAAATCATCTTCCAAAACCTTGACGCACCGTTCGGTAGTCACCGTGCCTTCAAGAAGAATCGCTCCGATTATTTCGTGTCTGGACTCTGCACATCATACAGTCACCCGTTGAGGGTGAACAGACTTCTCGATCGCGAAATGCTGATTCTCAGTCCCCCAAAGGCGCCAATTTTGCTTATTGACGATCCCATCCAAATGAAAGTGGTCTTCGTCGCTAAACTAAACCAAGAATGCGTATACTAATTCCCAAAATGTAACCCTGTATCTACTTAATTCAATCAGATTGACTGAGAGGATTTCTTCTCCTTCGTCAGAAATATTGCTTCTTGTGTTCCTAGACCAATATCATGTACACAGCAACATATTCGAAGTGCTGTTGCCGGCTGGACGCTTGTGTATAGCAAATATGGAGCCAACACTGATCCTTAGGACAGCCCTTTTTTTTTTATCTTTAGCAATAGTCTCCTATAGTCTAGTGGGCTCAGTATTCCATATTGTGCAGTCCAGCTAGCCACAGACATATGGGACTTAACATCTGAGGTCATCAGTCCCCTAGAACTTAGAACTACTTATACCTAACTAACCTAAGGACATCACACACAGCCGAGGCTGGATTCGAACCTGCGAACGTAGCGGTTGCGCGGTTCCGGACTAAAGCGCCTAGAACCGCTCGGCCACACCGGCCGGCGAGAATCGTAGATTCCACATAAATCAACAAAAGCGACGGGAGTGAAAGTGTGTTTGTGTTTATGTCTGTGTCTCCTGTGTGTGTGTGTGTGTGTGTGTGTGTGTGTGTGTGTGTGTGTGTGTGTGTTTATAAAAGCATAGACTACTTCAAGACGTAGTGATAGTTAAGCCCTGATACTTTCAAAATATGCGGAATGTGTAAGTCTAATGAACTAGAAATAATCTGTAAATGCGATATGACTCGTTAACCGAATAGCAAATTGTCTCGTAACACATACCTGTCATAAATTTAGCGGAACGAACAGATATTTTCCGGAATATCTACAGTTAACATATTAATTCGTAAAGACAATGGGTTGCATTCAACACGTATTAGCTTTGTGCTTGAAGCATCTGTCTGTGCACCGAGGCTGTTCCTCTTTTGTGTAGGCATAGATTCACCATACAAAAATAGTTAACCATCAAGAGTGGTCTTAAATCTTGAATTTTTTTCCTCGAACCGCGTAATAGTGAGTGAGTTTGCGTAGCACACTATTTCACGAACAACTTATTGGCGATTCCATCCTAATGGAAGTGGGCTTCGTCGTTAAACCAAACCAAGCATGCGTGTAATAATTCCCAAAATGCCCCGCTGCCAGACATTCACTTTGAACGTCCTAACGCAAAGCATTCAGAAGTTAGCTGAGTATACTAGCTTATAGAAGTTGTATATTTTACCTAGTTAGGCTTGTGGTTATATTATATTATTATTTGTACTTTTTATGGTATTTTAAGTACGAATCCAATTTCACATCAGTTGCGTTTTATTGTCAGACGCTCATTTTGCTATGGATAGTAATTTGAAAAAAATGTAACTAATGACTGTGCATGCTGCAATTTAATCATCACATTGGCGACACTGGTTTGATATGCGCTCTGTTGGCATTAGTCTCTTGTATAAATACCAGACGCAATCTATTACCAGCACGGCCCATGTACTCACATGTTTAACTTGACGATGATTTACATCAGAATATTTTAATCCTATGTATGACTGCTATACGTGGCTATAAACATTTTACAATTTTATATTTTATGTACCACTATGACTTGTTAGATTTAGCGTTAACTTATTGAACCTGTCGCTTAGACAATATTTATCTTTGTAACAGATCTGTGGATGGCAGTATGCCAAAACCGGTAGTAAAGTGTAAGAAATCTGTGTGATCAAGAGGGACTTGTGAAAATAAAGTGCCATAAAGAAACAAATGGTGACGAATTGTTCGAGGATAGAATCACCAAACACATGACGCGTTCTCTTTTACCTAATCAGTATCGCTACGCAGAACCTTTCTGAGACTGAGTTGCCAATCATTTCTTTTCATTCTTTAAGTATACTTTTTTTCACATAAGAGTCAGGTTAGGTTAATCTACTGCTTCGAACAATGACGGGGGCAGTAGCTTTTATGATTTGATATTAATAGGCGGTAACCTGATGATAATTAAGTGAATACGTAAGTTGTGTCTTTTGACAGTAATAATGAATTTCATTTATTTGCATTTTTCGCCCAGGTTTGCTGTCTTTGAACGTTTCTCTCGCCCGTCACAAAACTGCATGATAATTGTTACTTTTATTTGCCGTGACATATTGGGAAACACTGTCGTAATGCTAATATCCCAGGTCTTTCCCTTCTATTGTGAATTCCAGAGGGAAACGTTTTAGTTAAGACGTATACTTCACTCCAGACCCAGCGTCCAACATCACTAACTAACGCGTATCGTTGATTATGTAGGATGCAGCATCCATAAGTGAAGATCATAGTTGGCAAGGGGCTCCAATGGAGAATTGTACTCCAGCGTTAGCGTTGAAGACCTAGACAACAAAAATACGTACTTATTCCTAATTTTCGAATCATAATTAAAGGGTAATTGTGATCAGCGTTGCCGAGTATTTTCATTCATTTCACCAACTCTTTATCCACCATGCAAATGATTGCTTTGAAAGACATGAATATTTTCGGCAGGCCCACACCCGTTTTTAAAATTACGCAAATGCGCGCCTGTAACCGTAACAGACTAAGAGTGGAAAATCCCTCCAGCATACTCGTCTGTCTTCTCACAACTCCAGGGCCGTTACGCATGCGGGAACGAGACCGGGTTGATGCTGTAAAGAGCTCTCCACCCAGTGACCTCGATGCCAAGCAGAGCTACTGCTTCCTCAGCTCGGCGGCAGATAATGCATCGAAGTCGTCTAGACGGCCTTCATTAAGATATCGACAACTCCGCCAGAAATAGACGCCGACAGCGCTTTTTCATTCACGTATGTAGGTGCTGTTCAGACAGGTAAGGCTCCGTGATTCTGCATCTGAAACGGAACAAAAGTTGAAGGAACAACGGCGAGGTCAAAGACTTTGCCTCGCTGCAGTCAAATCGAGTGCGCAGAACCAGTTTCCCGTTTTAAAAAGAAAACGCGCACAAAGAGCGAGAGAGCGGGGTGCCGCCCACTCCGAGGCACGCCCACGCCCGACCCGGCCGCGCGTCGCTGTCCCAGCCAGAGACACGGGAGCTCTGTCATTCAGCCGGGGCTCTCAGTGTGCCGTTCCGAGTTTTCTTCCGAATGAAGTCGCTTTTAAACGTAGTTTAGTGTACTCCCCCAACGATCAGTCGGACTCATACGTTTACTAGCTATACGCCGATGAACCTAAACACTTTGACCACCTGTTTAATAGCGTGATGGTCCGCTCTCCAAACACAGTACAACAGCGGTTCTGCTTAGCATCGATGCCACAAATTCTTGATAGGGTTCCAGAAGGCAACAGTTGTCTACTCATAGGTCACATTACATTCCCACAAATTACGGTACAGTGGCTCTGGGCATGAAGCTGGAGACCGATATATGTCCCAGTTGTCACACACCCGACCTTTGTATCTGCACAGTGAGTATACTAATGTGTGCAAACTTAGCTTACCACTTAGCGCCCAAATGGACAAAACATTTGAACCTTCTTCACAAACCCAGGGTGTCAAACAGACATTCTAGATACACTACTGGCCATTAAAATTGCTACACCACGAAGATTACGTGCTACAGACGCGAAATTTAACCGACAGGAAGTAGATGCTGTGATATGCAAATAATTAGCTTTTCAGAGCATTCACACAAGGTTGGTGAAGGTGGCGACACCTACAACGTGCTGACATGAGGAAAGTTTCCAACCGGTTACTCATACACAAACAGTAGTTGACCGGCGTTGCCTGGTGAAACGTTGTTGTGATTCCTCGTGTCAGGAGGGGAAATGCCTACCATCACGTTTCCGACTTTGATAAAGGTCGGATTGTAGCCTATCTGGATTGCGGTTTATGGTATCGCGACATTGCTGCTCGTGATGGTCGATACCCAATGACTGTTACCAGAATATAGAATCGTTGGGCTCAGGAGGGTAATACGGAATGCCCTGCAGGATCCCAACGGCCTCCTATCACTACCAGTCGAGATGACCGGCATCTTATCCGCATGGCTGTAACGGATGATGCAGCCACGTCTCGATCCCTCAGTCAACAGATGGGGACGTTTGCAAGACAACAACTATCTGCACAAACAGTTCGACGACGTTTACAGCAGCATGGACTATCAGCTCGGAGACCATGGCTGCGGTTACCTTTGACGCTGCATCACAGACAGGAGCGCCTCCGATGGTGTACTCAACGACGATCTTGGCTGCACGAATGGCAAAACGTCATTGTTTCAGATGAATCCAGGTTCTGTTTACAGCATTATGATGGTCGCATCCGTGTTTCGCGACATCGCTGTGAACGCACATTGGAAGTGTGTATTCGTCATCGCCATACTGGCGTATCACCCGGCGTGATGGTATGGGGTGTCATTGGTTACACGTCTCGGTCACCTCTTGTTCGCATTGACGGCACTTTGAACAGTGCACGTTACATTTCAGATGTGTTACGACCCGTGGCTCTACCCTTCATTCGATCCCTGCGAAACCCTACATTTCAGCAGGATAATGCACGACCGCATGTTGCAGGTCCTGTACGGGCCTTTCTGGATACAGAAAATGTTCAACTGCTGCCCTGGCCAGCACATTCTCCAGATCTTTCACCAACTGAAAAAGTTTAGTCAATGGTGGCCGAGCAACTGGCTCGTCACAATACGCCAGTCACTACTCTTGATGAACTGTGGTATGGTGTTGAAGCTGCATGGGCAGCTGTACCTGTACACGCCATCCAAGCTCTGATTGACTCAGTGCCTAGGCGTATCAAAGCTGTTATTATGGCCAGAGGTGGTTGTTCTGAATACTGATTTCTCAGGATCTATGCACCGAAACTGCGTGAAAATGTAATCACATGTCAGTTCTAGTATAATAGATTTGTCCAATGAATACTCGTTTATCATCTGCATTTCTTCTTAGTTTAGCACTTTTAATGGCCAGTAGTGTAAATATGACCCTGGCCCTGTAAGGCAGCTAATATTAGGTGTGGATCGTAACAAAGATCAGTAGAAATGCTGAATTAATAAAAGTGAAAGCTTGGGGTCTGTTCTAGACAGGCAAAACAGCTCTTCCCTTTCCAGAATGAGATTTTCACTCTGCAGCGGAGTGTGCGCTGATATGAAACTTCCTGGCAGATTAAAACTGTGTGCCCGACCGAGACTCGAACTCGGGACCTTTGCCTTTCGCGGGCAAGTGCTCTACCAACTGAGTTACCGAAGCACGACTCACGCCCGGTACTCACAGCTTTACTTCTGCCAGTATCTCGTCTCCTACCTTCCAAACTTTACAGAAGCTCTCCTGCGAACCTTGCAGAACTAGCACTCCTGAAAGAAAGGATACTGCGGAGACATGGCGTAACCACAGCCTGGGGGATGTTTCCAGAATAAGATTTTCACTTTGCAGCGGAGTGTGCGCTGATATGAAACTTCCTGGCAGATTAAGACTGTGTGCCCGACCGAGACTCGAACTCGGGACCTTTGCCTTTCGCGGGCAAGTGCTCTACCAACTGAGTTACCGAAGCACGACTCACGCCCGGTACTCACAGCTTTACTTCTGCCAGTATCTCGTCTCCTACCTTCCGAACTTTACAGAAGCTCTCCTGCGAACCTTGCAGAACTAGCACTCCTGAAAGAAAGGATACTGCGGAGACATGGCTTAGCCACAGCCTGGGGGATGTTTCCAGAATGAGATTTTCACTCTGCAGCGGAGTGTGCGCTGATATGAAACTTCCTGGCAGATTAAAACTGTGTGCCCGACCGAGACTCGAACTCGGGACCTTTGCCTTTCGCGGGCAAGTGCTCTACCAACTGAGTTACCGAAGCACGACTCACGCCTGGTACTCACAGCTTTACTTCTGCCAGTATCTCGTCTCCTACCTTCCAAACTTTACAGAAGCTCTCCTGCGAACCTTGCAGAACTAGCACTCCTGAAAGAAAGGATATTGCGGAGACATGGCTTAGTCACAGCCTGGGGGATGTTTCCAGAATGAGATTTTCACTCTGCAGCGGAGTGTGCGCTGATATGAAACTTCCTGGCAGATTAAAACTGTGTGCCCGACCGAGACTCGAACTCGGGACCTTTGCCTTTCGCGGGCAAGTGCTCTACCAACTGAGTTACCGAAGCACGACTCACGCCCGGTACTCACAGCTTTACTTCTGCCAGTATCTCGTCTCCTACCTTCCAAACTTTACAGAAGCTCTCCTGCGAATCTTGCAGAACTAGCACCCCTGAAAGAAAGGATACTGCGGAGACATCAGCTCTTCCCTTTCTTTATTCTACATATAATTTATCAACTGTTCCTTTCAGGGGTCTAGTGATAAACAACAATCATGTTCAATTACTTTTAACACTCAGGAACAGAATATTTAATTCTTGGACATATTGAAATGACGATTATTACAATCCGTATCTCTACACATGAAAATTTTCTATCACAGGAAAGAATGATTATTAAAAATCCTCATCAGCTCATTTAAATCTACATTGTCGTAGCTGGTCAATACACTGAGTTGGTGGAGAATAAATTTACTTCTTGAAACAATAAAAAAGAAAACCCTCATGTACTCAATCTGAGGGTAAGTTGGTATCCTAGCTTTTGATATTCAATAGTCAAAGTGTACACAAGATTCGGTGGGCAAAATCTAGGTTCAACATTTACTGTGGCCTAATGCGCTATGCTACTTTATCAAGCGCCATCTACAATGGCGTTGTCTCAGTGCTGGATCTGAAACGCTAATTCCCTACTCTGGCCTTGACTGAATTCACTCAGTCGCAACTTTCCTGCATTCCGTAGAACGTTAACCTTCCCCTGGTCGAAATAATGGCTATTGTACACTCGCTATGGGTTGGAGCGAAATGCACAATTTCTTTGCGCACAAAAATTCCCCCAGGAATTAACTATCGCCTTGCTATCTGATGCCACGATACGTGAAGCGTATCGTCCTCACTTCACAGAAAGCAAACTCTCAATTCCTTCGGTTATTTCCACACACTTGTGCGGTTCGCCGGGAGACGAGAAAGAGACAGAAATTTTAGGTCTCAAAATGCTTTTATGTAATGGGGATCTCCCCACCATGACGCGTCTGCGTCGCCAAGTATGGCTTCAGCCAATCACTGTCTCGCTAGAGGTGAATACACTTATTTTTCTTGCTGGGTCGCTGCCTTGCCCTGTTAATGAAGTGCAGTCACTTATTCTCGGTCCCGACCTTATTTACTCTAAAAGGAATAATGTGTTGTACGGCCTACTCGTTATTTCACTGTTCTTCAACCACTCTCTGTAAGTGCTCATGACAGTAGTACACAAACAGCCAATCAGCTTCTCCGTTTCAGGGATTCTCGTTCCCAGCCGCAGCGCCACAACTGTTGGTTTCCGAATTTGCGGTCCGTATCTTCGCTATAATAATTGCCCATTCATCTCTCTTCCGCTTACATTCTTTCTTTACTGCATCACGTGCCTGCAACAGCACCAGGAGGCATTCAAACTCGTGATGGGCAGTGGTGTAATATTAGTAATTTTCGCCTCACAAACATTAATATACGCTCAATAGTAAATGCCTGATGGCCTAAAGTTAACGAACAATTGTAAAGTAAAAGAAATGAACCATCGCATAGCAGCGACAGAGTTATTATTCTTTATCTTTGCCGTTCTTGCGCGGTGCCTGTAAATCCCTATTTACATGTATCGATTAATGGTATAAAAAAGAATTCTGTTGTTTCAAGACTAATGAGGCTTTTGGCGCCTCACCTTGTACAGTTGGTATTCTATGAAAGGCGGACGCGGACTTGCTGCGTTCCGCAACTGTATTTTATATTTTATGTGAAAATATTGAGTGAATATGCTAAATGTTATTTTTTTTCAACCAGAAAACACGTAGGTTCTTGTAACTGATTACGAACAGACAGCATCAAGAGGACATTTTGACTGTTATGTATAAAGTATTTAACCACAATGGTCATCTATTGTAATTTAATATGAAAAGGTACGTAGCATTAAAAAAAGGTGTGTTGCAGATAAGTGTGCTTATTTTAGAAAATTAACCTTGATGATTTCCATCTCCTTATTTACTTGAATTATAATTATTTTGTGTTACTTCATCACCAGAAATTACGATCACGCTGATGGGCCGAACGCAGCATGAGGCAGAAGGAACATTATCGTTTTCCTATTATTTCTGAACCAACCTTTTTGTGTAGTGTTGCATTTCTTTTAAAGTCTATAAATCTTCTGGTCCCTTAGTGTTGATCCGGGTATGACTACATCGCGACTATAAAAATGGACAGCAATGATAATGTTTCTTCCGAACGTTCCCAAATATATATATCAATATGCTGCTCTTATTCAGGTATTTAATGCTCAACGTATGTTATTATAATAGTGTAATCAATCCCTGATTCTGTTGCCAAGTGGCCCACCAAAATATTCCCTTTTTCGACATTTTTTTAAAAAAATATATAAAATAACAATTCTTTTTATTTTCTTCCCCCAAGAGCAACGCTACACTTGGCGCCCGAACAGGGACTTGATCAAAAAATCATTTCATCTATGTGTTTAAAAATTTTTCAGTTCTTCTTCTAATAATTGTTTCATTTTTTCATGTGGATGCAATGGGAAAACCTTTTAATTAATTCAGAAGAACGATTGATGAAATTACCAAAAAACGCGAGTATCCATCCGTATCAGCATCAAGACAACCATAGTAAGTAAAATTTTCATACGCAGTAGCCAAGCTTTCATAGTGACGTTGCATCTTTCGAGTTGATGAGAACGTAAACCTGTCTTTCCTTGCCTTGAAACGGCTTTATTTCAATTTGTCCATAGCCCATTCTTATGTAGTTAAATTCAGTGAAAGTGTACCGTTGTTGTCAGTGCATAAAAAAATTACGATATGGCGGATAATTACGCTCAAAATTGGTAAAACGTGTGATATTTCATTTGTTTGTAATTAGTAGGAACCATCTTGTCTTCTTGGCGTACATGAACGTCAGTTGTTACCCAGAGTTAAAATTTCATCACAGACAAACGACTGACGGCAGTGACAAACAATATCTGTAGCATTTTGACGTTTGACAAATAATTCATGAACATGGCTGACGGTAAACAGCGGACACAAACAAAAGCAGGCGACAGCGGTGATGCGAATGGACCTCACTATCCATTACGATCACGCGCGATAGGTAAACGAGCGGAGGCAGAAGCAGCCTCGACCGAAGTTTTAGAAGCCGGTCCTAGTGTGCAAACTATTCCCGCTTTTGAAAAAAATGACTTGGCCGCAATGATCGAAGCAATAATGGAACGCAAGTTCGGAAATCAAAGACAGAGAGAAGCGCAAAGACAGGAACGTGAAAAGCAGGAAAAATTAGATGAAAAGGCCCGCGAAGAAAAAGAGAAGGCCGAAAGACGGCATAATAAAAATCAGGTCCTTACAAATCTGTGCAATTCAGTAAAAGCGGACATAAATTCAGTAAAAACAGATCTGCAAACGGAGATAAATGACCTAAATACACGGTTAAATTCGGTAAAGGCTGAACTAAAGACAGACATAACAGCTGATTTAAATACCCTGTTGGGTAATGTCCAAAGCCAAATCAGTAGTCAGATCAAGACCATGAGGCTAGAAATTGACACACAAGTAGAGTCAAAAATAGAGGATATTTCAAAACGGTTAGATGAAAAAATCGAAGCAGCGAAGGGAGAGATAAATTCAAAAGTGATGAAATATCAAAAACAAGCTGCGACGACCTTATAAGAAGATTATACTGCAATCTCTGATGAGGTCAAAGGAGTTAAAACCGCAGTAGACACGATCGATAATGTTGTTGATGATCTTTCCAAACAGATTGAGACTCTTAATGTAGAGGATCAAATAAAGAATACTGTTAAGGCACATGCTGAAGCATTGTCCGACCACTACCAAGAGTGGATTAAAAACAAAACCGGATTCATAGAAAACATGGTCAAGAACGAACTCAGGGAAACTGACAAAAACGTGACCTTTGAAATATTGGCAGCCCCTGGAAAAACAGGAGACACGGTGATGTCAGAATTAGGCCAGATAAGACGAACGTTAGCTCAAGATTTACCTGAATGGCGTCAACAGATAGTTGATGAAGTTTGTGTACTAAAATGTCAAGTTCAAAACTCCCCATCTCCCGTGTCAGGTGAGTGGAATAATTCACCACGATGTAATGAGCAACAGCAGGTACATTACCGTTCAACATTTGATTACGCTCAAACTCATAGTTCTATAGAAGCACAATTTAACCAGAGTACCAGCCCACCCACTTTTGTCAGTTTGATGCAGGAGGAAAGCATGATCAAACATCGTGTTTTTCCGACCTTCCACCCACAGAAAAGTGAAATTCATCCTATAGCGTTCCTCCGAAATAAGGCGATGCAGCCTTATGGGGAACCGAAATCGTCGACTCTTGTAAAAGTTACAAAGTGTTTGAACAGATGTTTTTAGCTAAATTCTGGAGTTCTGGTGTGCAGCGCCTGAGAAAAGAGGTTTACAAAGCCGAAGTGTTTAACAGTAAGCGCGGTAGTTTGAGAAGATATTTTGAAAAGTATTTAGCGAAAATCAAGTTCTGGGATTCGCCGATTACCGCCAAAGACGTTATTATGATTCTAAAAACTAAGCTACCGATTGCGATCAGAGAAAAGTTAGTAAACGTGTCTGAGGACGATACGGACACTTTCCTATCTGTGTTAGACTCGTTAGATCTGATTTACGAGGACGCTAGAGTTGATGTTGGCAACGCCCACTTCAGTGCAGGCGGCCAGCACAATACAGAATACGCAGGCAACAATGGTGGCCGAGCGAAAGCGCGTCACAGCGACGGCCAGTATCAACCCCACAACGGTTTCAAAAATAAACACACTACGTACTCCAACAGTAAATACAAAAATAAGTACAATGACGGCCAGAGATACAATCCAATATATAATTCGTTACCACCTCAGTACGGAAATGCACTTTATAATACACAGCCCCAGCAATATGGAAACACGCCACCGATCAACGGTAATTATCAAAACGATCAGTCTTACGATTCAAATCGTCAGTGGAAAGGAAATAAATGGCATAATCAAGGTGGAGACCAACGTACACCTTTCAGTAACGGTTACAATCAACACAAGTCACAGCAAAATACCTTTCAGCCACAAAATATACACTTCACGCAACAAGCGAACGGACCTTCGGGAAGTCTGAAGCCTAAACGCCCGCATAATACGCAAATTTATTATGCGCAAGCGAATACGCCAGGACAACAAGATCCGTTTCCAACCGAGTTCGTACCACAAAACCAACACCAGTTCCAGACGGAAGAAACTTTAAGAAATATAAATCAGCAGGAAAGTAAGCGTCGAGCGGAAAATTAAAAGCAGCACCTTTGAGCCTCCTAAAGGATGCTGCAGGTTTGAATGGGGCACCCTGTCCCTTAGTCCAGACGAAATTAAAGCAATTAGGTATGACAAAGAGACGAACTTACGGGATGAACTAGTAGCAGACACTGAGACGAAAGACAATGTTGACGTATGGGACGAACAAGTTCAAGCTTCCATAAGAGTATCAATTTCTAACATACCAGTAACAGCCATTGTAGATACAAGAGCTAATATAAATGTCTTATCTTTATGTTTATTTAAGCAAGTAGGGGCTACGTCTGATTGCTTGCAACAAGTACCAAACACAAAATTTCAGATTGGTGGGAAAAATTTATTTAAATATTAATTAATTAAACTGATAAAAAGGGGCCACCACACAGATCATTTGATGATTTAATAAAACACCACTCCATATATTGGATATACAATAATGAGGATAAATTTCATTGAAACATTGCTAAGAAGAGGTGCAGACTGACTGATTCTTAAGGATCCTGACTAGGGAGCTGAATGGCGCTGTGAGATGTAATAACAAAGAATTTAGCAATAATTCACATTTTTTTCTCATTAACAGTAACAGACACACACAGGAGTTAAAATATAGTTACTTGAGATACTGGCACTTGTGTCGACACATGGTACATTATACAGCGCAGCATCTGGACCAACACATGGGGGGCAAGACTGCTAAATTACTGGATATGTTATCGGGATCACACATGCCACGTTCAGATTGTTCACTCACACATAGAATTTAGAAAAAAAAAGTTCCCTATTCCGCACGTAAGCTCACTAGGTCATAGCGCGACTGCCTGTAACGGTCAGTTTTAGAGAACAAAGTCCATTTTAGAACGAGGTCCACTTCTAAAATTCCGTTCACCTCCGTAATTTTGTAAATAACTTTACAAAATGAGAACACATCTACTCCATCATGAAACTGAGGCTTCAATTCGAACACGAGAGGTGTTTACGTCGAACTGGAGCCTCATGGTGTACAAAGGAACACACGCCGTGCATCAGAGTATGGGCTACTAAGTCCATAGGAATGAAATAAAAGTTGGACGGTAAATTAATCACTTCCAATTCAAGGTTGCACCGTTTCGGGAGCAATTGGTCCACTAACACAACGTTTAAATCTTCAGACTCAGCTTCAAATCCAGATAGAGTCTATTTCAGTAACGTGCATTTTTCTTATTGTTAAAAACCTATCAGTGCCATGTATCTTGAGTATGGAATTCTCGAGGCAGACGAAAGCTAAAATTGACATCGAGTGTGGAATCTGTACTCTAGTAGCGAGCCAGCAACAAGTAACTGTAAATTTGTTAAGAAGTAAGGTGAAGACAAACTTTGGGGTGCTTCAAATAGCAGTACGGCCATGGACTAAAAGACAACAGTACAGTCAGACAGAAGACATGACATCTTGAAAGTGTTAATGACGATGAGTATAAAGACCTAATTCCCGGTCAGAATGAATTATACGGTAGGGCTAGTGAGTCCACTGAATTATCCAAACAACAGAAGAATGAGCTTTACAATTTGTTAACAGATTACGTTCAAGTATTTTCTAAGAAACCTGGACTAATAAAAGGCTTTGAATACCGAATGGCTGTCCTGCCCCATTCAACCTACAGTAGAACAAGCTATTCCATTCCATATGCGAGACGCGAAGCTGTCAAGTGCGAGATCAGGAAAATGTTACGCTGGAATGTGATAGAAGTATCTCATTCACCTTATTCGAGTCCTTTATTGTCTGTACTAAAATCAGATGGTAGCCTAAGGCTAGTCGTAGATGCAAGATTAATCAGTAAAATTATAGTACCCATAAGAACGAGATCAGAGGCTCTTGAAGAGCATCTGCAGAAGTTTCTTGGAGTTAGTTATTAGTCAGGACTCACTTTAAACCATACCTGTTGTTAAAGAAGAATCGTAAGGTCCCTTTGTGATAATGAGGAAACCACACATTGGTAGCTATTTGTTGTCTGACCCTGCCACGAATAAAATCAAAGGATGTTCCACCATCATGATTTAAGAAAATTTTGTAACGCCAGGAATTAAGTTAATATAAGCTGTAAAAAAATTCTAAGGTACTGGAGATCAGGATTAACCAATGAGTGACAAGAACTGAACTGAACTGAACTGACTACGGACGTTAACCGGTGCTA
Organism: Schistocerca cancellata; assembly: GCF_023864275.1. Classification (NCBI taxonomy): domain Eukaryota; kingdom Metazoa; phylum Arthropoda; class Insecta; order Orthoptera; family Acrididae; genus Schistocerca; species Schistocerca cancellata. The sequence continues at coordinate 1,051,211,680 of NC_064626.1, read as the reverse complement.
AAAGGAAACCTCATGTATTAAAACAACGTGTCTGGAAAATAAAATACAGAATAAGTTGTAGACAAGTATTTATATAAATAATCTTTATGTAAACAGGAAGACATGTCCTAGAGGCGATTTTCAATTTTACTTATAAGTTAGTATGTAAGAAAAATGATGTACTCGAGAGGTATTAATTATCCCTAAGGTACTAAAATGAGGAAAGAGGAAGGAGCGAATAATGCACTGATCTCGCTAAATAGTAATCTGAAAATGATGATTATATGTGCTTAGTAATAGAAAGTGAAATTTAATCGAGGACACATTAATGATCTGTTTTGAAAGAAAATACTCAAACGTCCAGACAAAAGAGGAAAGTTGTGTGAAAAGATTCGATTCCATGGGGTTATTCCCTATTTTCGAATGTGACGTAAATAAGGCACCACCTGTTAGCGCAAAACAGTCGGTAGATTTAACTTGTAAGTTCCAGCACAGTGCTGTGCCAGCGATAAAATAACATCTCTTTGAAGTAAACAGGTACCTAGGATTAAGCATGAACAGACTGATAACGCAGTGCAATTGTTCTAAAAAGGCCTGACGTTAACCTTAAGTAAAAGCGTGATGGAATAAAAAGGAAGTTTATTATATAACGCAAAGTAAGATGAGTCCAGACTATAAACAAGCTGAGTAAAACAACATATGAGTAACATGGTTTATTATGGCAACTTCGCGGTACTATTGAGCATTAGCGATACTGCAAATTCACAAGCTAGCAGCAAATACAATTACAATTTCGCCCAAGCTTCACAGGTCGCGACAGCAGCAGACAACAACACTCTAGTGAGAGGCTTATATATACAAATGATAATTAATACCCAAATGCGTAATGCATAAACTTGACTTAGTCTAAGAAATGAACAAAGAGTAGTAAGCAAGCTGCAGCAAGATACATATTGGATATAAATGCTTGAAGTGATAGATTGTATTTTAAGTGCGCACTGCAATATTTATTGTTTTCTCTGTGATTATGTGATTATTGAACCCCTTTCCGAAGTGCAAATCCTTTAAGATCCTTGATCCTATCCACTCCCCAGGATCAACTTGTAAAGATGCACATGTGTTGGTGAAGTGAGGCACTACGTATAAAAATGAGTAGGTTTGCGACACGCAAATTGCTTTTGTAATGCGCAATGTAAATTAAATTTTCGACCTGGTTGAGGAGTAATTTAAATTCTGTCGATGATCCGCGAGTAGGCCCGCTTTGCCCACTTTTCTTTTTCGACTGTTTGTATTTCTACACAAAATCCAGACACGGAATTGCTATTTTCAAATCTGTCCTCGAACTTTCTTTAAAGACAAGCACATACGAGAGAAACTTTGACATAAATGAAGCTCCCCTCACAAGTCACTAAATAAGATGAGCATTAAAAAAATGTATTGGGCCTACAAAATGAATAAGCAAGCGTGATAAAGATTACTATGAATGAAATTAATTTGTAAAGGAGATTGGAATGAATTTGGTCAAAGAAAAAGGACTTATAATAGCTTAACTGTGACTGTAGGCATAAATAGTAAAAAAAAAAAGACAAATTAAGAAACAATTGTTCTGATTCAAAGTGGTCAATTACATTATTTCTCGATTTAAATGAACTCTTGTAAATATTAGTATGTAAATCAGTTTGTAAACACCGTGTGATGTTATGAAGCGAGAATTTCTTTTAATACACCGTTCACGCAGACGCTCACCACAGTGCAAGTGAAGTTTTAAAGTTCGACGATTTTCAGTGGCAGTATTCTACTCCACCATATATGTAAAAAAAAATTCATTGATGTGTACAGTGTGTAATAATCAGTGTCAGTCCACACATGCAGTTGCGGCGGTAGCTACCACTTACCTGTGAATCCGTTATTGGATAGTGGACAGGAAGTGATGTGAGGCAGTTACGGTGGCGGAAGCTCCCTCCAGCAATCTAAAAAGCACAAAGCCACGATCCACCGAACAAAAGCGACGCACGGATTCTCAAACGCGAAATCAACGCTTTGCAAGTAAGCTCCGGTCACGTGCGCGCGCACAGAGTAAATTTAAAGAATGCTCGCAACACTGGAGGCGGACAGCCACCATGTGACGAAATAGTGTAAACGTTCAACTGCCAACAGCAGTTGCTGTGCGCTATATTCTGTAGCAAAAACATTCACAACCAGTACTGAAAACATTTTTGTATGTATCATAAACCTTCTGAGAGACTCTAAGGTAGAGAAGTTAGCGTAATTAGTATAATGACTGATTGTACACAGAGATAAGTCACAAGTTCACCTCTGAACACTGTTGAAAAGTAAACTTTCACGAGAGGTCACGATACAAATGAAAATAAGCACACGAAAATACATCAAAGGATCCGATCCTTCCTATATCCCATCCCACATGTATATAAAATTAGTTTTGTAAGCTATTCTAATATTTTATCTGTTTCATATATGAAATAATTCGGAGAGCCACACTCGAGCCCTGAAAGTGAAAGATATGGACTTCCTTGTCGAAGCCATCACCAGTGGCCACTCTATAATCCAAGTCTATCATAAATAGTGTATGTGCGACGAAAATAAATGTATAATTCAGTGCGACAACGGACAAGGCAATCAATCGACAAGACGATGACAATATAATGAATACAGTCAAAACAGAAAGTTGTGTACCAGTTGTGATAGTCAAATTACTTTTCCAACGATGAAAAATGAAGTGTGACTCTATTTCCTTATAAATTTTGTAAATATGTGTACTTATAGCCTTACTTTTAAGAATTATCAAGAAAGACTGAATCCATGAAAACACTGATAGAAACACAGAACAAATTCACAATGATCCACCGACAGTAATTACAGATTGAAACGTTAATTCTTTTATTATGGAATGAATGTGAAATGAAACTTTTAATAAACTGTATGTAACACCCGAAAATTACAAATATTCCAATGGGCATGAGGATGAATGTAATACCTTAGGTATTCCTTCCCTCCTCATGGGAGGCAGTGTAATATTAGTAATTTTCGCCTCACAAACATTAATATACGCTCAATAGTAAATGCCTGATGGCTTAAAGTTATAGAACAATTGTAAAGTAAAAGAAATGAACCATAGCATAGCAGCGACAGAGTTATTATTCTTTATCTTTGCCGTTCTTGCGCGGTGCCTGTAAATCTCTATGTACATGTATCGATTAATGGTGTAAAAGAGAATTCTGTTGTTTCAAGACAAATGAGGCTTTTGGCGCTTCACCTTGTACTGTTGGTATTCTATGAAAGGCGGACGCGGACTTGCTGCGTTCCGCAACTGTATTTTATATTTTATGTGAAAATATCGAGTGAATATGCTAAATGTTATTTTTTTCAATCAGAAAACACGTAGGTTCTTGTAACTGATTACGAACAGACAGCATCAAGAGGACATTTTGACTGTTACGTATAAAGTATTTAACCACAATGGTCATCTATTGTAATTTAATATGAAAAGGTACGTAGCATTAAAAAAAAGGTGTGTTGCAGATAAGTGTGCTTATTTTAGTAAATTAACCTTGATGATTTCCATCTCCTTATTTACTTGAATTATAATTATTTTGTGTTACTTCATCACCAGAAATTACGATCACGCTGATGGGCCGAACGCAGCATGAGGCAGAAGGAACATTTTCGTTTTCCTATTATTTCTGAACCAACCTTTTTGTGTAGTGTTGCATTTCTTTTAAAGTCTATAAATCTTCTGGTCCCTTAGTGTTGATCCGGGTATGACTACATCGCGACTATAAAAATGCACAGAAATGATAATGTTTCTTCCGAACGTTCCCAAATATATATATCAATATGATGCTCTTATTCATATATTTCATGCTCAACGTATGTTATTATAAAATTGTAATCAATCCCTGATTCTGTTGCCAAGTGGCCTACCAAAATATTCCCTTTTTCGACATTTTTAAAAAAATATAAAATAACAATTCTTTTTCTTTTCGTCCTCCAAGAGCAACGCTACAGTGATCATAATGTTTTGGCTCATCAGTGTTAAGTAGAGTTTACGTATCGTAACTCTGTAATATTACTACTGACTTATGAATTCTCTGATAAGGGTAGAAGCTAAAATAAGGAATTATTATTTGTGCCAGGACCAGACTTGAACCCGTGTCTCCTGCTTACTATGCAGATGTGCTCTCCACTAAGCCATCCTGGCTACGCGGACTACACTAGACCATTACCATTCCTTGGCACGAATTTTACCTCATTACATGAGCTTCTACCATGATCGACGACAAGTTGAAACTCAGATGTCTCCAGCAAAATGTGATGCCATCAGATGAATTAATTTATGAATTCTTGTACTCATATAGTGAATCTTTGAGCGCTCTGTTGTCTTAGTTGCTGATGAATCTTCCCTGTTGAATGCTCGTGGTTCATGAAACATTTTTGCTGCCGACACTCGACGTCTTCAAAAGTGCTGCTGGTACCACTGAGTCTTGCAGAACATGGAGTACATCTGAAGATGTTCTACGCATCTCTGGACGAAAGATTAGGAACGAAAAAGTTTCATGGACCTCGACCATTCAACACAGAAGATTTACCAGTACCTAATTCTTGTGCTATTGACGCTTCGCAGCCGGAAACAATATCCACCCTAAATTGTAAAACTAAACTATAAAAATAAAAGGTATTTGTATTAAGGAGAGAGTAGGAGGAGGAGGAGATTAGTGTTTAACGTCCCGTCGACAACGAGGTCATTAGAGACGGAGCGCAAGCTCGGGTTAGGGATGGATGGGGAAAGAAATCGGCCGTGCCCTTTCAAAGGAACCATCCCGGCATTTGCCTGTAGCGATTTAGGGAAATCACGGAAAACCTAAATGAGGATGGCCGGAGACGGGATTGAACCGTCGTCCTCCCGAATGCGAGTCCAGTGTGCTAACCACTGCGCCACCTCGCTCGGTAAAAGGAGAGAATAAGGCTGGAAGGGGAAGATCGGTTCCGCGGAGAAATGTACGAACACATGAGGCAATACTGACATTGCTGCTTATGTTATTGAAAGATAGGACGAGGAAAAACAAATATTTAGTTACCGCCTTTGTAGACATATAAGAAGCTCTTCACAGTGTTCACTAGAATACACTCTTCGTAACTTTGAAGTTAAAAAGGCATCGCTGTCCTCAGCCTGAAACTTGATTCCCTAGGGATGGTCCTGTCTGGGATGTTAAGCTGTTGTCTTCGTCCACACTTAATTTGCTCATGCAGTTTAATGTTAGCTAAGACCACGGTGCAACTCCGCCTTTTCCACACACGTTAGTTGTTGGCAGAGATGAAACAAGCAACAAGTGATAAAGTAATTCTTTGGGATTATGAATAAACAGTCGGATACCAACTGAGGTGGATGAAATACAGTGAGCAAATGGTTGAGAAGGGATTGAGAAAGGGCTGTAGCCAATGCCCCATTTACAATGGGCAACCATTAAACGAAACCAGAGAGATGTTTGACAAAAAATAATACTTCAAGAAGAAGTAAAAGATTATCAGATTTTACCAATGACATTGTAAGTCTCTCAGAGACGTCAAAAAGATTGGAAGATCACTTGCATGAAACTGATAGGGTCTTGAAAAGGTGTTACAAGATGATCCTAATTGAAAATAAAACAAGGGTATCGGAGTGTAGAAGAATTAAATAAGGTGTTGAGGGAACTCGATTAGGGAAGTAGGAGACGATTTATGCTATGTGGTGAACTACATATCTGCAAATGGGAAAAGTAAAGACTATGTGAAACGCAGGCTGGAAATACCAAGGAAAACGTTTCTGAGAAGGTGATATATCTTTACATTTAATACAGATTCAGATGTTGGGAGTTTCTTTTTGAAAGTATTTGTTTGGATTGTAGCGTTGTATTAAAGTGAAATGTGGGCGATGTGGACCTCGCCTCAAAATTTCGGTAGAATGTGCATGTTAAGTGAGCACTACAAATTCAATTACGTATAAGAAAATGCAAGGGCACATTGTTTTTATTTATTTGTTTACCTCATGTTCTGATTTCCATGTTGCAAATGTATCACAGGATATGGAACATGCCAGTATTAAACGTTTGTTATGGTTGCATTCTATGTTATTATATACATAGTTCTAATCTATTTAACTTTTCAGTATCTATTACTTAGATTCTACTATAGAAAACTACATTTTACAGATAAATCAGTGTTACAGAAAAATGAATATTGCAGACAACTGATCGATTATAGAAAAATAAATACGTTTACAGTAACAAATAAACAAGAAAACAACTAAGGATCTGAGAATGAATATGAGTATCAGACATACATGGATACTATACATTGTGATTCAGGAACTATTGTGGTCTAAAGTGACTCTAGTTTGCATGTTCGTAGTGGATATCGTTTTTTATTTTGGTAACAAGACTATGATACACATTATTTGGTTTCAAAAGAACCCCTTTTTTCCTTACTAAAAACACATAAAGGAGAATGTATATTGTTCAGTGAATGTGAAGACTTCAATTTACTTAAAAAGATTTCTCCATTTGGCTTTAGTCTAGACTCCATTCAAGATGCTTACGGCTCTTTTCTGTGCGTACAGTACTTTTATAGCTTCTGATTGATTTCCCCAAAATATGATTCCATATGTCATAACAGTACGTAAATAACCATAATAATCTGGTTTAATGGTTCCCATATTTCTATAAGAGCAAACAATGTGTAGAGCGTAATTTCCAGAACTCAGTACTTTGGAGAGATCCAGGTATTGGCCAGGTGTTTTTTGTATGTAAGCCACGAATTTTGCAGTGTGCGCCCTAGTTGTCTGCCGGTCACCTAGTTCTTTTCTATCATTTTATATCTTTAGATATGGTGTGAAACTGTAATCAAAAGAAAGACCATGTGTGTTAAACCAGTTCACAATACCCTAAAAAGCTTATTAGCTGGTACCTCCAGTGTCATCAGCAAAAATGATGAAATTGCAATATTCTGTAAAAGAAGTTGATCATTAATAAAAATAATAAAATGTAGGGGCCCAGAACTGAGCCCTGAGGCATTACACATGCGATGGTACGCCCATTCTAGTGATGTTGAGACAGCATCTTGACTGTCCAATATAACTTTCTGTTTTCTGTTACAAAAAGTAGGAATGAAGCGACTTCTCTCCTGCACCACTTACACCTGGGTATGTAGCTTCGTGTGAAAGTACCATACTGCTTTTGTTGATGAATTCCTTGATGCTGAAATTGCATAGCTATTCAGTCTTGCAGAAATTCAACATAATGGTTTTTGTAAAAATAACTGAAGTAAATCATCGAAAGCTTTCAGTATCAGTAAAATATATCTTAATTGCTTATTTTTACTTATTGCTCTATTCATATTTCATACACTTTATAGTTAAGACATGGATGCTAACATTGCATTTTACTTTGACACGTGCCAGAAGCAACAAATACGTCTTCCTCATGACACTTCCGGCAAGCAGCTCCTTTCCTAGTTTTTTGGTGCCTTTTCTAAAGCTGATACGGTTTTTCTACATGGATTCATTTATGAACGTCACTGGTAATTATTTACATTAGACTAAATATCAAACAGATGTTGGAAATTTTAAATTAATTTTTTCACTTCTGTGTAATGATTACATTCTATATAAACACAATTTAACAATTTATTTCCAACATCCCAAGTTGTTTTAACAGTGTAGTTGTTGATACTCTTAAAGACGCCTTTACAACTTAATGGTGTCTCTTTTGTGAACAATACTTTATTAATTTTCAATATTATTTTACTGCTGTAAAATTCCAAAAGCTAAATTAGTAGCGGTATTTGTGCGAATCATACGAGTTCCTAAGATTCGATTTGGCATGCATTTTACATGTTTAACACTTTAGTTTCATCCAGGCTGAAAAGTTCTGACATAATCTAAGATGCATTGTATTAACTCTTTCCTCTAAGATTTTCACTGCGACGTGAATTTACGCAAGGTAATTACATTTCATTGATATGTAAAGGTAAGTGTTTCATCAGATTTTATATCTATTTGTGTTGCTTACTAATTTGGTTGACGTTCCAGCTTTTTTATATAAGAGGTATCAAGCATAAACATCAATTAAATTATTATTCAGGGCACTATATTTGTATAAATAGGTGGTCCAAACGTGGTAAAATCTACTATGCTTCAGATATCTTTCCTTTTTTTATGAATATACAGTCATATGAAATGAACTTTATGTAATTCTGTAATCAAATACATCAAGGATATTGATCTGGTACACATCTGTTCGTCTAAAAGTTTTATTTACCGAAATTTGAGAGTACAAAGCTATTGAAGTGATACAAGGCCTATTTACTTCCAATGAAAAATAGTACATAAAAGAAGAGAGTACAAGCTTTTCAAATCTAGTTCCTCGAAAGAATAACGAAGATTCGACGGGCATATCGGGATAATAATGAAAGATACCATCTCAAATTGAGGAGAAAATTAATTTATGGTGTATCTTGTTAAAAGGAAGGCACAAGTTCTTAAGATGCGTTCTGAGGCATCTAGAAATAGTTAACTGGTGATAGAAAAGGATGTCAGGGTTAAAAATTGTAGTGGGAGACAAATGCGATACTAAGGCATGCAGGTTCTAATGGATATAGGTCACAGTAGTTATGGTGGTATAACGAGAATTGTGCAGGGCAGCCAAACGTTGAAAGGTAAAAGCTTTCTGAAGCCATGATCACATAAATATTTCTTTATTTACAACAACCAGTTTCGACAGTCATTCTCTCATCCTCCGGTCTACAAAAATTTTTCTTAGAGAATGTGTTTATTTTGAGTTAGAACCTGATACCAAGTTGTCATGTTAGTAGATAAAATGTAGCACATTGTACAAGGCTTTGTCATAAATAAAACATTTAAAATCTAAAGAATCTTGTGCACATTGCTGTGTCCATATATGTAGCACTCATAAATGATTGTTACATCATAAAAATCGCAGTACATAACAAATCGCGCAACAGCACATCTATTTACATTAGCTGGACGTGTTTTGATCATTCAAGATCCACCTTAGACGGCGTACAAGGTTGTCCCTTGTACGTAAAGAGATGTCCTAATGCGTATTTTATTGTACACGCTGATTTTATGACGTGAGCGCTACATACTTGGCCATGTGCAGAATGCGCTTTTTGATTTTAAATATTTTATTTGTGACGAAGCCTCGTATAATGTGCTTAATTTTATCTACTAATATGACAACTTGGCATCAGGTTCCAATCAAAATGAACACATTTTATAACAAAAATTTATGAGGACCTAAAATTAACAGCAAAGTTTGTCGAAACTGGCTGTTGTCAGTAAAGAAATATTTATGCAATCTTGGCTTTAGAAAGTTTTTATCAAGTAAAGCAGGTAGCTTTTTTTGATTTCTCAACGTGAGAAAATTGAATCTAATGTTGAAGGCTGTGTTCAAGTAGTCTTTGAGTTAAATACCACATTAAAAACGTCTATCCTGGCGTCAGTCTTGTTTCCCCTATTTTTCAACTTGTGTGTTGATAAAGTACAGAAGGATGAGTAAGAAATTTTAGGGATAGCGGCTGGAGATTGAATACCCTACTTGATAGGCTCTCACAAACACTGAATTTTTATTGAGTTCTATTTTTATCTTAAATAACGATTAGAGTACAAATACATGTTGTTGAACATAATGGCTACATTAATGATACCAAACAAAACGTCCTTAAATTGGTTGGTGAAGAATGGTAACAAGAAGATGAAATTGCAGAAAAATTCTAAAACGAAGTAATGTTGTTTTTACGGATAAATTTGTAGTCGATGCGTAGAAAATAAGGAGGGGCGAAGAAATCAGTTTCCAAAAAGAGATCCCGTGACATAAAAATAAAATACATGTTCTGAAACTGTATCTCTAGAGCGTAAGTCTAATAAAAATAGTTAAATTTGTTTCGCGAAAAAACGGCAGAAATTACAAGATTCATGTGAAAGATCGTGCTACAGTAAATTGTTTAAAAATAAGTGAAAAATAAGATATAGAATGATTAGGGAACAAAATAATCTGAAAAACACGTCCTTGGGCTGCTGTTATAGAAGAACAAGAAACAGGTTGGCAGCATATATGCTACGGCACATTGTGTCATCACTCGGACTGCGGACTGATTCTGGAGCTCTACTACTGGTGATGGCGCTATAAGATTTGATTGCTGTTATCTGGCTCCATCTTTTACCATGCTAAAATATGTCTAAATAACGTTCATTTATAAAATCAGTCTAGTCATGACTAAAATCCTGCTCACATCCGTCAAAATCTGAAAATTTTGATTCTGTCGAGTTGTAAATCTTGGAAGGTTGTTATGCGCTTGCCTCAATGTGACCAACATACAAAACACAAGTAGGGTCTCTACAAGAGTCGTCTTTTAAGTATTTGCAAGAACAGTGAGAAAAAATATTTTTTGGTGGCAATCGTTTCACTGATTCTCAAAACATTTACCTTTAAAATTGTACATTTTTCGCAAATGTTCGAACCAACTGAAAATATTTTTTTTTTTTTCATTTTAGTGCTGCACTTCAAAAACACGGCTCTGGAAATATTCGATAGCTTTATGAGATGATTAAGGTGACTGCAGAAATTGGACGTTAATTCCATATCTTTCTCCGAAAACAATAAACTGCTTAACGTACTATGTGACGGCTGGCGCTGTCATGGAACATGATGAAAAGTTTTCGGTTGTTTTCCCTGATTTCATGAAAGACCTTGAAAGACTCACACTTCTTTTTTTGTAACTAAATTGAGTACATAAGAGATGTGACTTCAGTAAAGTGTCGCGAATATATTCCCCTTCCATACACTAATTTACCAAGAATAATGATTAACGCAATCTGACCGCTGTGTAACTGAAATATTCAGATGTAGGAAATGTTTCCATTCGGCAACGGAAAAGGGTGGAGAGCTTGAACGAATATTTAAATGAATGCAATGTTACTACACCCTGTAACTTCCTGGCATTATCTGTAAGTGGGATCGTAATGTCCCTTATATGCAAATCACGTAATTACGATGTGGAATTTCACATTGAAGCCTAACATCTATTCACGAAAAGAACTTGGAATATAGCAGTCACGTGGACCATAGTCTAGAACAGCATGAAGTCTCGAAGTCTTGATAACAATAGCTTACGGTACTGGCTATAATATGCATGCAAAGAATTCAAACTATTTCTGCTGATGGCAGCTCTTCTTTTAACAATATCTCCGCTGAAGGCCGAGACCAAGTGATAAATTGTTCTCAGATCAAATATTGTCTCATGTAAAAATATGACGGCACGTACGAATAGTTCCAAAAGCGTAAACTTTATAAATAGCTGTTCGATGAAAATAAATCGCAGGTGCCTGAACGTAATCGTATGTTATTATTATTCATTCAGTGATCAGTGGCAACAACTTAATTGCAGTTGCCCTACCGTGGACCACTTGGAGAACAATTCCACAAAACACGAAAACCAGATCGAAAAGAAGACTTTGTACATTCTAAAATATTGCGTGAAATGTTATAATAGTGGGAAGGAAATTAATGCGACGTTCTAAATTCACGGATGGACAATAGAAAAACCGTTATTCTTCCGTAAGCATGGAACAAAATCTCTGTATCTGAACAACGAGTATTAAGTCAGGATACGACTGAAGGTAGAAGCGTTGTAAACAAAGTGTTACGTCAACTTGCGCTAGCACAGGCACGACCTCACCATTATTCATGTGAGTTACAGCACCAGAATCACCATCGGAACGTAACATCAACTCAACACACACAGCGTCCTCAATCCAGCCCCGCAATGCATGAAGATTCTGCTGGACCACCAACAGGAAAACTGAATGCGACAGAATGCATTGGGATGGAATGTTGAGGAGTGTAGATTCAGATAAAAATTATGGATGAAAACTTAAAAATATTGTAGGACAGTAAAGGTAATTAAAATGTGCCAAAAATTCCAGTGCAATGTGTAGATCCATCTTAGTTTAATGGAATCATCTGTACGGCAAATCCGCACAACTGCAAACAGAAGGGTACGTCGCCTTTGTAAGCTGTTTTTTAGTCATACTTGGTTTTCTAGCAGACTAAATTGCATTTATTTAGTTGGACCATTAAGAACTTCGGTGTGAGAATAATGATAAAATAAAATCAGAATTAACTGGAGATGAGCCATAAGGATACGAAAAATTTTGTTTGTATGGTAGTATTGAACACATTAATAATTACTGTGCTGCATTTCTCTCTGTATTAGACAACTTGTCTATTGCAGCATGTAATTGTTTAATACATTAATAAGATGTGTACAATTGTTTGATACACAGTATTGTATATTATTATATTATGCTTTCCGACTTATGCTATAACGTGCTCAGACTTTGAACTGGTTGAGATACTCAATTTGTAACTGACAAGATAGAAAAGTTACCAAGCATAAAGTGGTCCGAAACAGTTGTCAACCTTCGGTTAGCATGAGAGGTACACTTCATATGACTAGTCATTTATCCATGGAGAACCTCTGTGGTATGTATTTCACTATCTTTGACACTGTATTTGTTACAGAAGAATATATACCACTTCAGTCTGACCTTGTATTTGGATCCCCTATTATTACCTTACGTGTGAGTTGGATATTTTCCTGCATACTTAGTTTTGATTCATTTGGCTTTTAGCACTGATCTGGATACCAGTTGTCATGATCTGACAAAGAGCTGTTATTGAGGTCGTAATGTAAATGAATCGTACATACATCCGAGTCGTTTTCGTTTGTGATCACTCTACCTAACTACGATCTTTTTATCTGTATATACACTATGTGATCAAAAGTATCCGAACACATCCAAAAACATACGTTTTTCATAGTAGGTGTAGTGTGCTGCCACCTACTGTCAGGTACTCCATATCACCGACCTCAGTAGTCATCAGACATCGTTAGAGAGCAGAATGGTGCGCTCCGCGGAACTCACGGATTTCGAACGTGGTCAGGTGATTGGGTCTCACTTGTGTCATACGTCTGTACTCGAGATTTCCACATTCCTAAACATCCCTAGGTCCACTGTTTCCGATGTAATAGTGAAGTGGAAACGCGAAGGGACATGTACAGCACAAAAACGTACAGGCCGACCTCGTCTATTGATTGACAGAGACCGCCGACAGTTGAAGAGGGTGGTAATGTGTAATAGGCAGACATCTATCCAGACCATCACACAGGAATCCCAAGCTGCATCAGGATTCACTATGACAGTTAGGCGGGAGCTGAGAAAACTGGGATTTCATGGTCGAGTGTCTATTCATAAGCCACACATCACGCCGGTAAATGCCAAACGCCGCCTCGCTTGGTGTAAGGAACGAAAACATTGCACGATTGGATAGTGGAAAAATGTCGTGTGGAGTGACGAATCACGGTACACAATGTGGCGACCCGATGGCAGGTTGTGGGTATGGCGAATGCCTGGTGAACGCCATCTGCCAGCGTGTGCAGTGCCAACGGTAAAATTCGGAGGCGGTGGCATTATGGTGTGGTCCTGTTTTTCATGGACCCCTTGTTGTTTTGCGTGCCACTATCACAGAACAGGCCTACATTGATGTTTCTAGCCCCTTCTTGCTTACCTCTGTTTAAGAGGAATTCGGAGATGGCGATTGCATCTTTCAACACGATCGAGCACCTGTTCATAGAGCTCGGCCTGTGGTGGAGTGGTTATACGACAATAACATCCCAGTAATGAACTGGTCTGCACAGAGGCCTGACCTGAATCCTTTAGAACACGTTTGGGATGTTTTGGAACGCCGACTTCGTGCCAGACGCCACCGACCGACATCGATACCTCCCCTCAGTGAAGAATGGGCTGCCATTCCCCAAGAAACCTTCCAGCACCTGATTGAACGTATGCCTGCGAATACGGAAGCTGTCATCCAGGCTAAGGGTGGGCCAACACCATATTGAATTTGAGGATCACCGATGGAGGGCGCCGAACTTGTAAGTCATTTTCATCCAGGTGTCCGGATACTTTTGATCGCATAGTGTACGAGGGGCTTTCAATGAGTATGGATACATGTTGCTTTTCCCGGCCAATTTCGAATGAAAAATGCGGAATTTGTTGTGGGACATCATACAGGAAGGGCAAACAAAACTGGCTCGGACGAGTGGACACGAGTGGACATGAGGGAAAGACCTGGAGTTACTTCCAACAGGATGGAGCAACTGCCCACACAGCCATCCGAACGTTGGAGTCCATGTAGACAATCTTCACACCTGGCAGAGTTTTTAGCAGAGGTCTCTGGTCGCGGCCCTAGCTGGCCACCGAGGTCACCAAATCTGTTAGTGTGCCATACATTGTGTGAAGAGTCCTCAAGTCTAACGTGCATCGAAACAGCCCTCATAGTCTTAAAGAAATAACAGTAGGACATTTCGGATGAAACTGCAACGGTTCCAACACTCGCAACTTCGATCCCCCTTTCAGCAACTTGCTGACCAGGGCCCAAAAGTGCCAAGAGATGCATAGTGGTCAATTTCAACATCTGCTATATTCAAGTTGGTTTTAAATTTCCTTTCCTCTGCTGTGTTTCTTTGTACCCTCGAATTCTCTTCTGCGGGCTGCTTTTATTTACCTCAGCCTGTATATTCCCGTTGCAATTCCTACTGTTTCCTGAAGATCCGATAGGTGGTGGCGCTTTAAGTAGTCTTCAAAACGGCCCCTGTAACAGAATGGTTCCAAGCAGAGAGTTGTCATTGAGTTTGTTTTGTAGGAAAACCATTACATCTCTGTTATTCATAGGCGCTTGCAGTGAACAAAAGCACGGTGAGTCGTTGGGCGAGGCGTATGTCATAATCGCAACAAGGTCGCGCAAAACAGTCTCACTTCCGCCTGCTGGTCGGATACACGCAGCTGTCACACCAGCAGTGGTGGAACAAGCGAACACACTTATTCGAGGCGATCGACGAATCACAAACAGCTCGCTGGACGTAGGTAGTGCTGACACATTCGTCCACCAGTTGGGGTACACAAAGGTGTGTGCCCGCTGGGTTTCTCGCCTTCTAACAGAAGACCATCAGGAGCAACGAAGGAGCATAGGCGGTGAATTGCTTGCGCGTTGCGAGGCTGATCGTGTCAATGTTTTGTCGAACATCACGACAGTCGATGATAACTTGGATTCGTCACGGCTTACCCAAAACAAAACGGTAAATCCATGAAGTGGCGCCACACCACCTCTCCTCTCAAGAAAATGTTCAAAGCCGCAAACTCAGCCGGTACAGTCAAGGCGACGGTCTTCTGGCACTCTAAAAGCTTTATTCTGTCTGATGTCCTCCCTCACAGTGCAAAGATCAACTGTGAAGTGGTACACTCAGAAAATTGAAGAAACGACCTCAGGGTCACCACAAAAACGCAAACTTCTCCTTTTCTATGACAACACAAGGCCTCACAAAAGTCTGCACACCCGAAAGGAGCTTACGAAACTTCATTGGACTGTTTTTCCTCATCCACCCTACAGGCTGGCTGCCGTACCTTCCGACTTCATTCTGTTTTGTCTAATGAACGCTGCACTCTACCGGAAGCAATACTTGGATGATGCAGCAAGACGTTGTCTCCACGGTCGACCAGTACCATAATAAACTACCAAATTGGTCAGACAACAGGCTGTCCTCGGGTATCTACCTTAGAGTGTTCAATAAGTGGCGGAAGGCCTTTACACTGAAAGGAGAATATGTTGAAAAACTGGATTTTACAGCCAAAAGAGTGGGGAATAATATGGTGTATTGGACCTTCAATAAAACCTACCTCCTTCCAGAAAAAATTGTTGCATTACTTATAGAACACTCCAGGGTAGATACCCGAGGATAGCCTGTTGTCTGACCGAATTGGGTAGTTTATTATAAAGTGAAATAAAGCTACTGTGCAAATCATGAATTTTCGTAAATTTTTAGAAGCTGTAAACCACCGCCTCCTCAAAATAATATTTTGTTTCACTTGGTCATTCTTAGGTGAGTGTGCATCCTAAATATCTGTCCCGTTCTATTAAATGGTCTGTTTATGTAACTGATCTACTAAGAGAATAGCAAGCTTAAGCGATAAATGTTCAGTTTATCTCAGAACGGAACCGTTTAGATTTCAAGACAAAAAGGAATCAGGATACGTAGCTGCTAGTGGGCACTGATTTTCGTCATTGGAAAGTTGAAAATTTGTGCCGGACCGGGATTCGAACAGGGGTCTCCTGCTTACTAGGCGAATACCGAATGCTCTGACCACTTTTTTCTTCTTTTCTTTGCGATGGCCTTATTTTTCTTTTTTTAAAGTCTTCAAATCATTTTCTTTTATGAATTTACAAAGCATTTCTAAAATTCTCATTTATTGTTGAATTAGTAAACTGTAAACGGGCTGGAAGGTGAAACAAACACAAAGAAACACCTCTAGAACTTGATACATGACGCGTCGATACTCCACGAGCGCCGCAGCCAACTTTAGAAGAAAAAAAAAGAAAATTAAGCAGCACCGTCGTGAGCCATCCAGATACAATGATCAGCGCAATTGCACGGACTACCTTAGCACGTCTCCCGTCGGACCCAGATTCGTAATTTAACCCGCACACTACCGGGGGTCCGCCGCTCGTGGTCTCGCGGTAGCGTTCTCGCTTCCCGAGCACGGGGTCCCGGGTTCGATTCCCGGCGGGGTCAGGGATTTTCACCTGCCTCGAGATGACTGGGTGTTTGTGTTGTCCTCATCATTTCATCATCATCCGGGAAAGTGGCGAAATTGGACTGAGCAAAGATTGGGTAATTGTACGGGCGCTGATAACCACGCAGTTGAGCGCCCCACAAATCAAACATCATCATCATCATCACTACCGGGGTAGTGTCCATCGCCGTTATCTTCACTACTCGCGGCGATTCGCCGATTCCCTTAATAGTTCGAGCGTGGTGTGCATCCGCGCTGAAGGGATCATCGGGCGTAATGATATAGAGGGTGTTTTAAAAATTACGCCGACAAACTTCGGGAGGATGTAGAAGGTGTCCTCAGGAACAAAATGAAGATAGGAGCGCGTGTCCGAAAAAGTCATTCAATGACTCTATTGAGCGTCGAAGTTATAGGCTTCGGCATCTGCATATCATGAGACTGTGGTGATTCCGTGATGACATTAATAACTTTCAGGGATGGTAGAGAAGGATAAATGTAACAATTTGAGGGAAGGGGCCGTGATCCGGAAACGAATGAGCCAGAAGTTATAAGTGAAATTTGTTCCGATACCTCTGACAATGGAATACATGTACCGATGCTGTTGTTGCTAAGGTTGTAAGGATGCAACTTTCAGAGATGCCAATGTGTACCAAAACAAGACAAAATGTTCAGTAACAATGGGCTCTAAAATATATACCTGAGGAGCTACGAATCTTCACTGCTGAGAAACACATCTCCTCCACTGAACAACTGATCATAGCTCTTAAAGTGCACATTTTGAAGCCCATGTTTACTGAACATTTTTTTCTTATTTTGGTCCAAATGGTTCAAATGGCTCTGGCACTATGGGACTTAACATCTGGGGTCATCAGTCCCCTAGAACTTAGAGCTACTTAAACCTAACTAACCCAAGGGCATCACACACATCCATGACCGAGGCAGGATTCGAACCTGCGACCGTAGCGGTCGCGCGGTTCCGGACTGAAGCGCCTAGAACGGCTTGGCCACATTGGCCTGCATTTTGCTCCATACTACCACTTCTGAAAGAAGTTGCCTACCACTGACTTACCAACAATAATACCAGTACATGTATTCCACGGTCAGACCTATCAGAACAATTTTCGTTTACAACTGTTTCAGGACCAGGGTCCCTTTACTCAAATTGTTACACATATCCTCCTCTAGCATCCATGAAAGTCTTTAACATCATCACGCGATCACGCCGTACGTACACACATAATATGCAGGTGCCGATGCCTATAACTTCGACGCTCTGTAGCGTCATTGGATGACGTTTCCGGACCCGGGTCGCTGTCCTCAATTTGTCCTCAAAGACACCTCACGCATCCCCTCGAAATTTGTCGGTGTAATTTTGAAACACGTTGTACGTAGTGTGTGCTCTTTCGGACATGCCCGAAAGAACAGACACCACACACACGCTTAAATTTTGTTTAGGAGGATATGTGCTCGTTCGTGGAGAACGCGGATTTGTCACCTCTTGTCGCGGCTGCGCACGAGTTAGTGATTAGAGGCTTATAAGGCAGCCACGGTTGTGCGGGAGCCGCTTTCCTTTGTGCGCCGCTGATGTCACGCACGCTATTTCTGTACGTATTCAGTATTAGCGGAGCTGGGAGGCGCCCATTGGCCAGCTAGCTCGCTGCGAGCTATTTCTCTGCGCCGCCACACCTCTCGCCGCCGCTACGTCACGTCTGTGTAAGAGTCTATTCATTCGACCTTGTTTGCCTTGACGAGTGGGAGCATGTAAATAGCTGCTGCTGCTGCTGCTGCCGCTGCTGCCGTAGCTCGTATCGCGGCACGGCGCTCCCCGGCCTCTTAAGAAGCGCATCCAGCCGCGAACCGCGTCGCGACAGTCCATTAGTCAAATTACTTCCCCTCCGCAATTACCGAGCCGGGCCTCCGCTCGCTCTGCACCAATACCTGGCAGTGTTCATAAGTTGTGCAACCGCCGCTGCCTTCTCATTCCTCGTGAATGACTGCACAGTCCATTCAAAAGTTCTGACCAAGGCCGAGGCTCGTCATGTTGGCTATACTTCGTTCACCACTAGAATAAACCTGATATAAACAAATACAAACGCGATGATTGGTCATCAGTCGTAGGACACGTACACTGCTGTTGTTACGCTCTTGGAAGTAGGTCTTACTTACGTTTTAGATATCTTATTACTGTGTTACAGTAAATGAAATTTACTTAATTTTATCCATTGTTTTTCAGTGTTTCGTCCGCGACTGTTTTACTTTCGTAAAATGAAGAACAAACCGCCTTCAGTCACAAGCTGCGTTTATTTACTGCACTATGCATTTCGAGCCCTGGAGGCTCATTTTCCGGTGCTTTTTAGTGATTTACATCAGGTTTTTTAGTTGTTTGCCTGTTGATATAAAATTTTTGTGTTACAATATGGTATATTCTAGATATAAGTTCAACAGCGTTAATAATATGATATTAACTTACAGTTTAACATTGTATGATGTCTGCTTCTGTTGTGCAGTTGCTATACACAATACACATCTTTAATTTTGCAGTACGTACTGGGATATATACATAGTCACACACTTTTTTGCACATTGTAGTAGCAGAACGTAAACATGCCAAAGATTCTCGTTCATACAGATGTTCTACTTCTAAATATAATCGATTGTCTTGTTTCACAGAAGATAATATGACATAGTATTACTAGTACACAGATATTAAAATAATTATTTGGCACCATGTTGTAGGTTGTGAGCTGTTTGTACTATTATAGATTTGATTCCTCAGGAATCACCTTTAAAAGTTTATTTTTTCCTTTTTTATATCAACAGGCAAACAACTAAAAAACCTGATGTAAATCACTAAAAAGCACCTGAAAATGAGCCTCCAGGGCTCGAAATGCATAGTGCAGTAAATAAACGCAACTTGTGACTGAAGGCGGTTTGTTCTTCATTTTACGAAATGAAACTTAATATATTCTAATATATTAACAGTCATCAGCGTTTTTCTTAATCT
The DNA here is from genome assembly GCF_023864275.1 of Schistocerca cancellata. Lineage (NCBI taxonomy): Eukaryota > Metazoa > Arthropoda > Insecta > Orthoptera > Acrididae > Schistocerca > Schistocerca cancellata. The sequence continues at coordinate 1,051,191,992 of NC_064626.1, read as the reverse complement.
TACTTTAGCTATGTCCGCAGCTCGTAGTCTCACGGTAGCGTTCTTGCTTCCCGGGTACGTCGTCCCGGATTCGATTCCCGGCGGTGTTAGGGATTTTAAACTGCCTCGTGATCACTGGGTGTTGTGTTGTTTTCACCATCATCATTCATTCCCATTACGGTCGGAGGAAGGCAACGGCAAACCACCTCCATTAGGACGTTGCCCAGTACGGCGGTGCGCGTGTCCCGCATCGTTCCCCTATGCTCTGTCAAGGAGTATGGGACTTCATCATCATCACTTTAGCTACGTAATTTTTTTATTTCAAAATCGTGTACAGCCTCAGTCTCCGTACCGTTGTGGTCCAATTATCGCGCTGTTAATACGACGGTGCCCGTCTTCATAGCGCAGCGGTAGCGTTACTGCCTACCGCGCTATGGGCCCGGGTTCGATTCCAGGCAGGGGATTGGGTGTTATGTGTCTTTCATCATCACTGACACGCATGTAGCCAAAGTGACGTCAATAAAAAAATTGCAATACGGCGGCCGAACCCCGAAGGCGATATCCCGGCCAATAAATGCCATGCGATCATTTCATTTTCAATACGACGATTGCCTAGTAAGTAATTGTTGTATCGATAGCTACGATGCCACAACGTAGGTGCGCTCTACTAGGTAGGCACTATGACACCGACACCAACGACAGCGCCCTCTAGCCGGCCAGTGCAGCTCTACGAGCGCCGCTCCGAAATCAGCCCAGTTGATTCCGAGGAGACAACCAAGCAACACTGTTTCTATTTCATAGTGGGCGAGCCACTACAGATTTTGCCTTTGTAGCTTCTAGTCGCTGTTAGATTTGATGGATTAACGGCTTCGCACCTAAGTGCTCATCTGTCCGCAAAGTTAAGTAAAAGAGCTATAGCCTAATTGCAGTACCAAGTGTTCTACCTCACGTGCTCCTACTCACTTCCTACATTAGGCCTGCCCTTCTGTTTTCAGGAGTAGACCCACGCACCGCCTTCCAGGCGGGATAGAAAAGTAATGCACCCCATTTTTTCAGCCGAAAAAATTCTACGAATGTGAAACGTTACGCATTTATTATTTGAAGTCTCCTGAGTGAGCGCGCCAAGTTTCCGTCACTTCTGACAGATAGCGTAGCAGCAGGACAGTTTCAAAATAGTGTCTCTAGGTTATGTACGTTACAAGCAACGTGCCGTCATTGAATTTCTCAATGCAGAGAAACTGTGGGGAATATTCACAAAAGCTTGTGCAAAGTCTATGGAGCATGTACTGTCGACAGAGGTACAGTTAGTCGCTGGGCACGGAGGGTGAGGTCATCAGAAGGCGGTTCGGTGGAGCTTCACGATTTGCAGCGGTCGGGGAGACCATCCACGGCTGTCACACCTGACATGTTGCAGCGAGCTGATGCTGTCATTCGCCACTAAAGGATGCCATTCGTGGAAGACATTTTGAGGACGATGAGGAGGTGATTCTCACAGTGAAGCACTGTCTCCGCCACCAGGACAAATATTTGTACCGATGGGGGCATATACGCCTTTGTTTCGCGCTGAAAGAAGGTCGTAGAACGCGATGGAGATCGCGTGGAAAAATAGGGTGTGTAGATAAAACACCATTTTTTCGTGTTTGTAATTCGCATTATGTTCAATAAAGAATTGTTGAAGAAAAAACTGCGCTGCCTTACTTTCTGGGCAACCCTCGTACGTACTGTGAAAATGGCTGACGCTGCTGCCTGCTCCGTAGTGAAACACATGCGTGGAACACCGTTAAAAAGTGGCGCTGGCCGGAGTGGCCGAGCGATTCTAGGCGCTTCAGTCTGGAACCGCGTGACCGCTTCGGTCGCAGGTTCGAGTCCTGCCTAGGGCATGGATGTGTGTGATGTCCTTAGGTTAGTTAGGTATGAATAGTTCTAAGTTCTAGGGGACTGTCTATAGACGTTAAAGTAACATCTAGCGTGCCACAGGGGAGTGTTATGGGACCATCGCATTTCAAAATATATATAAATGACCTAGTAGATAGTGTTGGAAGTTCCATGCGGCTTTTCGCGGAGGATGCTGTAGTATACAGAGAAGTTGCAGCATTACAAAATTGCAGCGAAATGCAGGAAGATCTGCAGCGGATAGGCACTTGGTGCAGGGAGAGGCAACTGACCCTTAACGTAGACAAATGTAATGTATTGCGAATACATAGAAAGAACAAACACTGGTAGCAGTTACTTCTGTAAAGTATCTGGGAGTGTGCGTACCGAACGATTTGAAGTGGAATGATCATATAAAATTAATTGTTGGTAAGGCGGGTGCCAGGTTGAGATTCATTGGGAGAATCCTTAGAAAATGTAGTCCATCAACATAGGAGGTGGCTTACAAAACACTCGTTCGACCTATACTTGAGTATTGCTCATCAGTGTGGGATTCGTACCAGGTCGGGTTGACAGAGGAGATGAGAAGATCCAAAGAAGAGCGGCGCGTTTCGTGACAGGGTTATTTGGTAAGCGTGATAGCGTTACGGAGATGTTTAGCAAACTCAAGTGGCAGACTCTACATCGCGGTATATTCATCAAATATAAGCTAATTAACACATAACATATCATCATTTTCAAGAAAAATACAAGTGTTCTTGTTTCTAATAAAATATCGTTCACAAAATTACCGCACCATTGCAATGTGAACCCAACAGAACAGAACTGATCTGGAGCCAAGTTAAGGTATTTGTCACGAGAAATAACAAGGCATTTAAGCATCCAGACGTACTGGAACTACTGCAAGAAGCTTTTATCACACGTCACTGCCGAATGCTGGCTGGATACACAACGGCACGTCGTAAAAGAAGAGGAGAAAATGTGGCGCTTGGATGGCTTCGTAAATTCTGTTATTGATCGACTCGTTATCAGTGTAGTATATGGCAGTTCCAGTACTGTAATGTATTTCTTGGACTTGAGTGTGGAAAGAATTCAAAGATTACCAAATGACTGACTATAAATCGTACGTTCAGTGGCTTCGGTATCGAACATTACGATGAAATCCCTGCAATACTCTTTTGCGTCACGTATATCGCACGCAGAAAAATTGCCTTGTGGTAAGAATTTTCATCACTCTTGTTTTTAATTACAGTACTATGTTAGCTAAGAACGACAGCGTGTTACGGTTGAAACGTCCCCTTTGAAAAATTAAGAATGACAGTGCTGAAAAACTATTACGTTAATTGATTTTCAAACAGCTGAGCAAAACTCAACATACTCAAACAGTTTTCTCTTTACTTATTATGATGATCACTAAACTGACACACAATATTTTTAGCGCATCGCAGTCTGACTTTCAGTAATCCCTAGAAAAGAATGGCCCTGACTAACAATAACCTACACCTTTCATGAATCACTTACCTCACAAAAATCTTCGTTACTCGAACTACTGCAATACGGGGAGCGCCAATACTGCCAGCTAAATAAAAGATTCTAACTACTGCAGGCACTAACTACTGATAGGCATAGTCAGCAAATGAAACATTCTGATAGAGAAGAAACAATGTATTTACCTTAACAATGTTCAAAGGTCATCATATTCATGACATCCATATTTACAAATTTCCTTTTTCTGGCGGATACACGTCCAGATCGTCCGTTTATAGTAACCCCTCAGAAGTCTGGCATCTCTCTCTCCACATCCACCACTTCTGGTGGCTCACCTACAACTACGCAACGCTACGCGCTGTTCACATCCAACAGCCCAACACTATACAAGCAAATATTCCAGCAATGAGACCAACCAGCCACAGACTGCACACAGCGCACTCAGTGATTTTCATACAGAGCACTAAATGGCGTTACCAACATAAAAACCTAAACAGCCTACTTACACGCTTTCCGTTCGGCCCGCTAATAAGCGTGAAGTATTGGAGTTTTGCTGAATATTATTTCAATCTCTTTAAAATTAAATGACATTCGAAGCGATACTGTTGCTCTGAACAAATACTCACACCACTGGTTAGTTGGTCCAGCTGGTTGGACGCCGCTATCCAAGTTACGGTAAACCCGTTGTCCCCTATTATCGGTCAGTCGTTATGCTCGTAAAGCAGGCCATAAAACATATCCTTATTACTATACTTGATTGTATTCGAGACAGCTTGGCTTCTTCTCCAGGTTAAACGAAATCCGGTGAGATTCCAGCAAACGCGGAAGAAAAAACTGTGTAATGTTTACATCACGTTTATTTTTATGATGAAGACAGAATAGATCGTTCGCCATTTGGCGTCCGAGCTGACTCAAAGAGATCGTTTGTAGAAAATTATTCCGAGTCTTTCCACAGCGTAGCGGTCGCAGCTTTTTTGTTCTAACGTCAGGGCTGCTGACGCTGGCCGCTAGGGCAAGATGCGTACGATCCGTTAAACACACTCTCTATGAATCTAAATAAATTCGATTAAATTTTATTCGATCTTTTTCATATTACGCATACAGATTTATGATAATAATACAACTATACTGAAAAAACATCAGTTCAGTATCTTCAATACTTTTCGAGATACAATCTTTCTACCTAAAACCCATAATAAATTCTTTGGCGTTTCGGAACTGAGCTAGGGGTCTATTGTTTCAGTTGAAAGTACAACTAAAAGGTTTCAGTTTATAGTAGTTAATTTTGTAGACTTTTCTTTGCTGCCGTTTCAATAGTTTCTGATGTAATAGTAACCATTTTAAAATTAATATTTAATTATCTTTTGTTGGGTGAGTGTTGTGGAGAGATAGTGAACGAAGGACATACGTAAAGTGTGGATTCTTTATTTTATAAAAAAATATATATAAAACGTATTAGTCGGAAAATTCTTGGGCTGTCATGAACCATGTACATCAGGCATGTCCAGTGAGCAGCTGTTGTATAAAAGCAGCCGAAGAAATGTTAGGAGTTAAATCAATTAGTATTTCATTTCTGGGGGTAAATCATTCTTTGTTTTATTAAAATTATATTTGCTTTAGCAACTACAAAATTTCTTTTATAAACTGCTATTTTTGTGCTATTGGATAACTAGGTAATTACGGCGAGATTAGAATTACTCGAGCTTTTCTGACTGCTTGCCTAAATCACCTACCAATAGAGATTAAGTATTTTTCACGCTTTGTAGCGTCTCTACGAGTCACTCTCGAACAGGCCAATTGTACAGATTCATGTGAAACCGCTCCACACATACTTTCGTTAAGATGAAGAACGTCTTGCATTCTGTCGTTCCTTTTATCGTATGAGGCGTATTCTGAAAGTAAGGTCCGATTATGCGAGAAATGCAAACCATAAGAAAATCCAATGGAACTTTGTACAGTTGTGTTGGGCATTGTCTTTTAGTGTCGCTGTCGATTGCTCCACGTCGCTCTTTTCAGTTCAGAGTGCAAAATTATCACGTAGAAATGCCTGAAACAACACTGTCTCTCGCCGAGTATATGGATCTGGTGAGATATTTCGCCTGAAACTATGCAGCCCACATAACATAAATGTCATGCATTCCTTTCTTCGAGACAGTTCTCAGTCGACTTCTACAGGGGCAATGAAGACGCTCCTAGAGCGTTTTCGAAGGAAACTGTTTGATCACCCACAATACAGCCCTCACTCAATTGGCCCCCTTCATTGTTCATCTCTGCTCAATGAACCGCTGGCTACGAAGACAACATTTTGGCACAAACAACGAAAAGCGGACCAGCATAGAGAATTGGCGGAAGGCACAGGCGGCTGCTTTCTGTGCCAAGGGTACAGAAAGGTTTGTAAAACGCCACGACAAATGTCTAACTCGAAGCGGCGACTATTTATAGAGGTAGCTAGAACGTGTGGCTAACAGTTGCGAATAAAAAATTTTCGGATTTTTATTGTAGTTTTCATTTTGCGACTTTTCAGGCAGCCCTCGTATTTATGAAGCGACTTTAGTTTTGAACATTACAGAGGATTCGTTTGAAAGTTATTTGCGTGTGAATTTTCTTGTTGTACATAAAGCTTTCTGTGTCGTGTTTCGAGTTCATCTCGGAACATATTGGCGAATAGTTCTTTTTAAAAAGCCCGCTGAACGACTTGATGTAATGACTCGCGTAAGAACACGAAAATTATCCGGGTCGGACTGGTAAACTTCTGGATGCTTTCGTGTGAAACTATGTACTTATAACAGTAACCAACTTTCACCAGTAGTAGTTCGACAGTAAAAATGGGCTTGATAGCCATTTTATTACTTGTTTTGGAGGCAATAGAGTCTAATTAACTCAACTTTAAAAATTTTCAAGCATGTTTGTTTCAGTATTCCGAACGCCCGAAAATTTACGCACCTAAAGATGCTACCTCCAAGTATTTTCGTTAACGTTGCATTTGTCGGCTGTGCCAGTTCTTATCAAAGCAGAATGAAGGAGCAAACAACAAGAGGCGTACTGAGGAAGGTGGATTGTAATGCCTTTAGAGGGATGAGAAGTATTAACCCACGCCGCCGCATGTTGTCTCAACTGGGAGACAGTATACTGACGGATATAGCACAAACTGAAGAACGTACGAAGGAGAGAAAACAGAAGTGATCAGAAGAGAAGAAGGCGTTGGAGACCTTCTCGCAGCTGCGAGCATCGACTCGACTCCCCATTAGTCAAATTACTCTACCGGTGTAATTACCGAGGCAGTTTGCTGTGGATGATTGGTTTCTCCTGTTGGACAAATATTTGCTGTGTTCATAAACCTTGCAACTACCGGTCATTTTTCTTTTACCTCGAATGACAATGCAGTCCATTCATAGCTTCCAACCAGGGTCGGAGTTTGTTCTGTTGTGTTTCAAAAAAAGAAAGAGCCGATGTCCAAAAGAAAGTTAGAGACAGACGTCCCGTCTACGTAGTGCTCGTTAAAGACAGTATATTACCTCAGATGGACAGTAAGGGACAAGGAAGGTAAGGGCAGCTTTGCAGAAGGCTGCTTCGCCTCGTGAGAACATTTCGAGTACTGCGTTTTTTGAAAAACGTCGAATCCAGGGGGAATATGGTGAAATTAGCTTCGTAGAAGTATCTAAAATATTTAAGTGGAAAAGTAGAGTTCGAAACGTAAAATTTGGTGTTAGAGAGGTACAAGGCGACAAGTTACGTGTTACTATGGCAGGTACTTATCTCGTTGTGGTTGGAAACCCCTGTCCACGGTTATTTCCCATGCTTTCTAGTTAAATTTTGGTTTTTAATCACCACTCCTGCAAAAAACAATGTACATTTATTTATTCTTAGTAATTACTGCCTGTTATCTGAAAAGATAAGATAGGCCACAAATCACATTTTCTTGGATAGTAATAAATTTATGTATTAACTATTTATTTCTGATACTTATTTTTTGTAATACTACAACCACTTCTACTACTACAAAACTACAATAAAATCGTTAACCAGTTACCCAACTACTAATACTATCATAGGCCCTACATAATCTGTTCTCTGTTTGTTCATTTATTTCGGTGCATTTAATTTGAAGATGGTTGTTTCTGCTACTGGATCTGCCCTAATTCTACCGCTGTCAACAGCCATTATCTGCTGGATTCCTTGGGCATCGTACAGTACATCAGCATCTTTTCCGCTACGGCAAGCAATTCCACCCATTGCTCAAACGTGAAAAATGATAACAAAACCAGCGACTGTATTTGAATCCACGTTGTTTATTCTTTTCAACACATGCAACCAGTTTCGACACCAAACGGTGTCATCTTCATGCACTAAGTGTAACCTGTCATCCGCAATCATTTTCATCTGCAATGAACAGAATCGTACGTAGGGAACTAAAATTATCTGGTTTCCGTACCTTCCGTGGCAATAACCATGCTGGATTTGTTGTTGCCATGGAAGGTACGGAATCCACTTCTTCAACGTGGCTGATGTCATTAAATTGCAAATCGAAAATCATCAGCTTCATTTCATAACAAATCTTTAGTTGAAACTTCCTGACAGACCAAAACTGTGTGCAAGCCCGAGACTCGAACTCGGGACCTGGCGGAATTGAAGCTGTAGGAGCGGGTCATGAGTCGTGCTTGGGTAGCTCAGTGGTAGAGCACTTTCCCGCGAAAGGCAAAGGTCCCGAGTTCGAGTCTCGGTCCGGCACACAGTTTTAATTTGCCAGGAAGTTTCATATCAGCGCACACTCAGCTGCAGAGTAAAAATTTCGTTCTGGAAAACTTTAGTTGCTTAGGTTCATTTGTTTTGATTTTCAGGTGTGTATGTACTTGCAGAATATCAATGCGAGAATATTGTTAAAACCGGCCGGTGTGGACGAGCGGTTCTAGGAGCTTCAGTGTGGAACCACGCGACCGCTACAGTCGCAGGTTCGAATCCTGCCTCGGGCATGGATGTGTGTGATGGTCTTAGGTTAGTTAGGTTTAAGTAGTTCTGAGTTCTAGGGGACTCGTGACCTCAGATGTTAAGTCCCATAGTGCTCAGAGCCATTTGAGCCATATTGTTAAAATAATATTGAACATATACACTGAAGAGCCAAAGAAACTGGTATACCTGCCTAATATCGTGTAGTGCCCCCGCGAGCACGCAGAAGTGCCGCAACATGAGGTGGCATAGATTCGATTAATGTCTGAATTAGTGCTGGAGGGAATTGACCCCATGAATCCTGAAGGGCTGTCCCTAAATCCGTAAGAGTATGAGCGGGTGCAGATCTCTTCTGAAAAGCACGTCGCAAGGCATCCCAGATTCGCTCAATAATGTTCATATCTGGGGTGTCTGGTGGCCAGCAGAAGTGTTTAAACTCAGAAGAGTGTTCCTGTAGCCACTCTGTAGCAATTCTGGAAGTGTGGGGTGTCGCATTGTCTTTCTGCAATTTCCCAAGTCCGTCGGAATGCACAACGGACATGAATGGATGCAGGTTATCAGACAGAATGATTACGTACGTGTCACCTGTCACAGTCGTATCTAGATGTATCAGGGGTCCCACATCACTCCAACTGCACACGCCCCACACCATTACAGAGCCCCCACCAGCTTCAACAGTCCCCTGCTGACACGCAGAGTCCACGGATTCATGAGGTTGTCTCCATACCCATACCCGTTCATCCGCTCGATACAATTTGAAACGAGAATCGTCCGACCAGGTAACATGTTTCCATTCATCAACAGTCCAACGTCGATGTTGACCGGCCCAGGCGAGGCGTAAAGCTTTTTGTCATACAGTCATCAAGGGTACATGATTGGCCCTTCGGCTCGCAAATTCATATCGATGATGTTTCGTTGAATGGTTCGCACGCTGACACTTGTTGATGGCCCAGCTTCAAAATCTGCAGCAATTTGCGGAAGGGATGCACTTCCGTCACATCGAATAATTCTCTTCAGTCGTCGTTGGTCCCGTTGTTGCAGGATCTTTTTCCGGCCACAGCGATGTCGGAGGTCTGATCTTTCACAGGATTCCTGATATTAACGGTGTACTCGTGAAATGGTCGAATGGGAAAATCCCCACTTCATCGCTACCTCGGAAATGCTGTGTCCCATTGCTCGTGCGATGACTGTTATAACACGTTCAAACTCACTTAAAGCTTAATAACCTGCCATTGTAGCAGCAGTAGCCCGTCCAACAACTGCCCAAGACACTTGTTATATTATGTGATCAAAAGTATCCGGACACCCCCAAAAACATACGTTTTTCATATTAGGTACATTTTGCTACCACCTACTGCCAGGTACTCCATTTGAGCGATCTAAGTACTCATTAGACATCGTGAGAGTGCAGAATGGGGCGTTCCGCGGAACCCACGGACTTTGAAATTGGACAGGTGACTCGGTGTCACTTGAGTCATATGTCTGTACGTGATATTTTCACACTCATAAACATCCCTAGGTCCACTGTTCGCGATGTGATAGTGAAGTGGAAACGTAAAGGGACACGTACAGCACAAAAGCGTTGAGGCCGACCTCGTCTGTTGACTGACAGAGACCGCCGACGGTTGAAGAGGGTCGTAATGTGTAATAGCAGACATCTATCCAGACCATCACACAGGAGTTCCAAGCTGCATCAGTATCCACTGCAAGTACTAAGACAGTTATGCGGGAGGTGAGGAAACTTGGATTTCATGGTCAAGCGGCTACTCATAAGCCACACATCACGCCGGTAAACGCCAAACGACGCCTCACTTGGAGTAAGGAGCGTAAACATTGCACGATTTAACAGTGGAAAAACGTTGTGTGGAGTGATGAATCACGGTACACAATGTGGCGATCCGATGGCAGGATGTGTGTATGGCGAATGCCCGGTGATCGTCATCTGCCAGCTTGTGTAATGCCAACAGTAAAATTTGGTGGCTATGGCGTTATGGAGTGGTCGTTTTTTTCGTGGAGGGGGCTTGCACACCTTGTTGCTTTGCGTGGCACTATCACAACACAGGTCTACATTGATGTTTTAAGCACCTTCTTGCTTCCCACTGTTGGAGAGCAATTTGGGGATGGCTGTTGCATTTTTCAGCACGATCGAGCACCTGTTCATAATGCATGGCCTGTGGCGGAGTGGTTGCACGACAATAACATCCCTGTAATGGGCTGGCCTGCTCAGAGTCAATAGAACACCACTGGGATGTTTTGGAACGCCGATTTCGTGCCAGGCCTCACCGACCGACAGAGATACCTCTCCTCAGCGCAGCACTCCGTGAAGAATGGGCTGCCATTCCCCAAGAAACCTTCCAGCACCTGATTGAACGAATGCCTGCGAGAGTGGAGACTGTCATCAAGGCTAAGGGTGGGCGAACAGCATATTGAATTCCAGCCTTACCGATGGAGGGCGCCACGAACTTATAAGCCATTTTCATCCAGGTGTCCGGATAGTTTTGATCACATAGTGTATATAGGCGTTGCCGATCGCAGCGGCTTGTTCTGCCTGTTCACGTATCTCTGTTTTTGAATAAGCATACGTATACCAGTTTATTTCGCGCTTCAGTGTATATGCTTGAAGTTGTCATCTTTTTCGCTTTGAATAACATGTATTCTCGAAAAAGATTTCAAAATACGTTGGGGATATTTGCCGGCCTCTCTACTCCTCTTCCCTCGCTTCACTATCCCGTGAATCAGAAGGGCCTTGGTTGTACAGTACTTCACTCTCGAACATTAGGTGGCTGTTGTGATGCGAATCGAGTGACAGAAATAGCGAGTGCATGCGAAAGTTAAAAAATGTACACTTTCAGAGGGTCTTAACGGCGTACTATCGGAATTACTTCCCAAACCTACACGAAGGGTCGGTTTCTGGGGCTGATATCTTGTAAGTATGCTTCTTTCTTCTTAAAATAAGAGGACAAGTTGATGAGGCTACCTTCTTGATAACACTCACGACAGTGAATAGAACCACATTAGATAAATGGGATTAGATACTAATGCTAAGATTTGCAGACGACACAGCTTTTCTTGCAGAATATAAGAAACTCGTAAACGAGTATACATAGTATAAAATATGAATTAATTATGAAAAAAGTTAACATAAGATGAAAATAGATTAAAAGAGAATATCAAATTGGTCAATATCAAAATTAGGAAAGATATAGAAACAGTGAAATAATTCTCATAGCTAGGAAGTAAGACTGCACTGGTAATCACAAGCAACGAAAAAATCAAAGGTAGATTCACGAGGGCAATAAATCTTTCTTCAGTAAAAGTGATCCACTGTTAGCAGTTATTGACAGGGACTAAAGACGAAGTCCTCGAAAGTGTGTGTCTGCAGAAGAGCATTGTACGTAAGTAAAATGTGGATCATAGAAAAAAGGGAAAGACAAAAACTGCAAGCTTTGGAAACGTAATGATTTAAAAAGATGTTAAAAATTATGCATACTGATCAAGTATGAGAAGAAGAAGCACTAGGGAAAACAGATAACGGAGGAGGTCTTTGATGAACCCTTATCAAAAGACGGTACATTTCAGTGGGAATTCTGCAACGGATAAAATAGTTAATAACTAAGAACTGGAATGAGAGACAGGAGAAAAATTTTTTCACCAGATAAATATTAGAATACACAACACACACTATCGACGAACGCGGAGATAATAAAGATGGAAAAAAAACTAGGATATTACTGCAGCAAATGGTACATTGTATAAAACCAGGTGAAACACAAATTCTCAAAACAAAATAAAGACAACGTGTTACATAGAATAGCGTGTTCAGACAAAGAATGGAATCTGTAGCACAGGTGGATTTGACGGAGTGATGAGACAGACAAAAATTAAAACCTCACACTACGCAATCGAACGGTGTGATAACTGCTAGTTACAAAAACACTTAAGTAAACATATGGAGAAAAAGTTCATTTCATATCGCTAGAAACTTCTTCGAGTATTGTGAATCAGAGGTATAAATTTGCAGTTTCTAAATTTATTGTTTCAGTCTACAATGAGCCAATGAAAGAATGACGCACAAAAAAGGACCTCGATGGTCTCTTCTCTCAGACGTTTACGCTTTTCTGTAAGTACCGTCAGGTGAGCGAGATGGTGGTTGCTGTCACCCTCCTATGTAACTGTATTTCAGATATTCTATCTTCCGTTTCCTCCTTTCAATATTTCTTAGGTGTTTCGTGCTTCCGTTTCTAGAGGTTTTGTAAGGGATTTTTTTTTTTTTTTTTTTTTTGCTAACATTTTAGGTTCACTTGTAACGCCGGAAATGCATATCCTCCTATTTTCATCTATTGCACTGCAAATTTTTTTCCTTATTTTGTTACCTGAAGATATAACATTTCTGTATCTTTGTATATTGTAATTGTTTTACTATTTGTATATATATGCATTTATGTCGATGTAGTATAATTGGTTTGTTTTGTGAATATTATTTGTATTTATACGCTGGGTCTGGCCTAGGGAAAACTATGCTATCGAACGAATACATCGATAGGTCGTGTGGAGAACCAAAGTGTTTAGGATCTTTGGTAGTGTTAACTCTGTCGCGTGAAGCGCGGGCACAGGGGGAGTCTGGCTGGGGTGGTACAATGGAGCAGGTGTATTGTGTGAAGCTAGCGAGTTGCCGCGCTTTCGGGGTTTGGCAGCATGTAATTGCGCTCGACTTGCGATGATAGTTTCTGACATGGTGTCGCGGACGGGAAGCATTAGCTGGCGCACATCAAGAGCCCGTTTCGTCTGGTGACCGTGTCGACAAGAAGGCGCGCAAACATCCAGCTTCTGCAACAGCGGCGGCCGACAATGAGTGACCTCCTCGATCGACGGCTTCAAACCTTCAATCAACCAACAAGGAAGACTGGAAGCACGTAAAGTTTTAGAACTGTATGGCAGACCTCAGCTTTTCAAACTTTTAAAATTGTTGCATCACAAAATTACAGCAACTTAGCATGAACATTTGTTGCTCATTGTCCCAATTGCATTGCCAAGCAGGGTCCCTTCCTTTTCCGAAATGAACCCGAGTGTCGTTGAAATTCAAACGCCAGCATTAAAGTAATATAATTTGATTTCACTGCTTTAATTTCAAAGTTCAGTTAAGGCATTCATAGCTGGCTACAATATTTAGATTACACAAGCACAAATTAAGAGTGCGAGTTTTGTTACCGTATTTTAGATTACCTGTGACTGCAGCTCAGCTTGGTACGTACTAAATTTTACTATTGTTAATTGTTCAGAATCATTTAATTCAAGTTCAAAGTTAAATCTCTTATTTCTAAATTGCGTAGATTCAAGTAGCTTTTGAAATGATTGTTGAGGTAGTCCAAGACTAACCGTATTTTATTGAATTTCGATGTGCTTCAGAAAGAAAGCTCACTATTAACTTCAGTCACTAAATTAATTTTCGATTTTCCGGTTTTATTAATTCTTTTGCTAAATTAAGTCAGAGTGTAGCGAAATTTATTACTTCTGACAAACTTTCAGAAAGTTGACATGTGTCAACCTTCAGTTGCCACTCTTCTAGTGCTAATTATATGTGTAATAACCTTTCTTTTTCAGTTACTATAGTAATTGTCCTTAGGACTGGCGACTGTAATTTCCCCCAAATCTCAAATATCTAATTACCGCTAGTTAATTGTTAACGTAACGGCCGCACATTTACTTTCTTTATTAACTTTACCCCTTTTCAAAATTAATTTCCACCAGTTTCATTAGCATTTTTCCCTTCATTTAGATGTAACCCTTTCCTCCCTCTTTACCGACAAATTAACTTCGGTGACGATTGCTTTTCCCAAATTTCCATTAGGTACACGCGGTTTAATTTTTCACTGTCATGAAGGTCGATAAGTGAGGGGGAGGTTACACACTGTTTTTTAAAGCGGGACATTGAGCTTTTGTTCCACAGGTGACATAGGGTGGAAGACAACCTTGGTTCGTCTAAGTTTTATGTGCGTAATGTCTGGTAACCAGTTCCCTGCTGTTTCGTTTTGTGTTAGATCTTAGATCCCCATCGTTGCAGTCTATGCCAGGAGATGAAATTACACTACTGGCCATTAAAATTGCTGCGCCACGAAGATGACGTCCTCCAGACGCGAAAATTAACCGACAGGAAGAAGATGCTGTGATATGCAAATGATTAGCTTTTAAGACCATTCACACAAGGTTGGCGCCTACAACGCGCTCACACGAGGAAAGTTTTCAACCGATTTCTCATACGCAAACAGCAGTTGACCGGCGTTCCCTGGTGAAACGTTGTTGTGATGCCTCGTGTAAGGAGGAGAAATGAGTACCATCACGTTTCCGACTTTGATAAAGGTCGGATTGTAGCCTATCGCGATTGCGGTTTATCGCGACATTGCTGCTCGCGTTGGTCGAGATCCAATGACTGTTAGCAGAATATGGAATCGGTGGTTTCAGGAGGGTAATAAGGAACGCCGTGCTGGATCCCAACGGCCTTGTATCACTAGCAGTCGAGATGACAGCCATCTTATCTGCATGGCTGTACGGATCGTGCAGCCACGTCACGATCCCTGAGTCAACAGAGTGGGACGTTTGCAAGACAACAACTACCTGCACGAACAGTTCGACGACGTTTGCAGCAGCATGGACTATCAGCTCGGAGAGCATGGCTGCGGTTACCCTTGACGCTGCATCACAGATAGGAGCGCCTACGATTGTGAACTCAACGACGAACCTGGGTGCACGAATGGCAAAACGTTATTTTTTCGAATGAATCCAGATTCTGTTTACAGCATCCTGATGGTCGCATCCATGTTTGGCGACATCGCGGTGTACGCACATTGAAAGCGTGTATTCGTCATCGCTATACTGGCGTATCACCCGGCGTGATGGTATGGAGTACCATTGGTTACACGTCTCGGTCACCTCTTGTTCGCATTGACGGCGTTTTGAAAAGCGGACGTTACATTTCAGATGTGTCACGACCCGCGGCTCTACCCTTCATTCGATCCCTGCGAAACCCTACATTTCAGCCGTATCAGGCACGACCGCATGTTGCAGGTCCTGTACGGGCCTTTGTGGATACAGAAAATGTTCGACTGCTGCCCTCGCCAGCACATTCTCCAGATCTCTCACCAATTGAAAACGTCTGGTCAGTGGTGGCCGAGCAACTGGCTAGTCACAATACGCCAGTCACTACTCTTGATGAACTGTGGTATCGTGTTGAAGTTGCATGGGCAGCTGTACCTGTACACACCATCCAAGCTCTGTTTGACTCAATGCCCAGGCGTATCAAGGCCGTTATTACGGCCAGAGGTGGTTGTTCTGGGTACTGATTTCTCAGGATCTATGCACCCAAATTGCGTGAAAATGTAATCACATGTGAGTTCTGGTATAATATATTTGTCCAATGAATACCCGTTTATCATCTGCATTTCTTCTTGGTGTAGCAATTTTAATGGCCTGTAGTGTGTATTACTCTGTTCCGAAACCGGTAGTAAACAATAAAATAATAGTAGTCCAACAACTGTTGCGATATCTTCGTTTTGTGAAAGTGAAGGGAGCTATTTGTGAATTCTTTAAGCCCGAAATATTTCCTTCCCGGTGCAACTATCATATGTATGTTGTTACGTATGTATTGTCTTGTGATGACAACGTAGTAGCCCACGTAGCAAACTGTCATTTGCTTTTGTATGAAGAACACAATGACATCCTAGACACTGGTACCACCTAGCATGAAAATTACTGATCAGCTGTTGCCTGGATTAGAAAGTAACAGACTCTTCACTCTCTTCGCGGTAGTTGCCGAATAATGCAAATCAGCGAGAACGGAACAAAAATATCCTTATTCGGTTCAGGAGTAATGTTAGTTACCATTAGGATCGGGTACAGATACAACAAAGACAATAGACGTCGCAATAGATTATTGCATTTTAGTTTCGTACTTTATCCACACCGTGTATCTTCAGCTAAAATGGATATATGAGACATTACGTCATTCAAATAGATACATTGATTCAACAACAGGGTTCCTATGTCGTAATAAGCTGCTTTCCGTGACATTATCGGATATGCAGTCACAAAAATAACTGTGCCATAGTTTAAAGTTCACGACAATCCCATGGAATCTCATACATGTGAGGAATTTTACAAACCATCACTATTACATACACCGTATTTCAGCAAAATTAAATTCAGTAGCTGTATAACCGTACGATAGGGTAAGCCAAGTTCCTCTATCTAATCCACTTTCCCAGTGGCGAAATTCTACATAGCCGGACGGGCAGCTTTTCACAGCTACTAAATAACACATGGGAGCCTACGTAAGTGTTAGGTGGCACGTGTCCACTATGCATAGACCAGACCTGCTACTTTCAAATGTACGTTCACAAGCAACATCTAAACTTGAAAAAAAGTTGGGCAAGACGTAATATATCATAAAATTTAAAAGTCAGTGATATCTCTCACGTGGTATTTAACGCAGTCACAGTTAACAGTTTTCTTAGACCATCACAGCGTATGTAAACCTACTTCTCTTCACCAACTTTACAGAAAAAGGCCATTCACTTTCATTTACATTCTTTCATGGTTTTACCCTTTCAGTCAATTTAATTTAAAAGTGCGTTTCCTTCTCAACTGGTTGTGTGCACAGATTTACCACAGTATGCAGAACATGTCTACTGCAGAATAACCGTTGGGAAAATTTTTCTTTCGTTTTCTAAACACTACATTCCGCCTGACAGTGTCGATCACAAAGACGTCCTTGAGGAAACACAGAAACCGAAGTCTAGAATAATGGACAGGTCTTACGGTGGGCGCATTGAGGTGCTTTTGGAGAAGGAGATCACACAAAGAAAGGTCTCATTTGTCTTAGTAAATAATCAGTTTCACGACGTGTTAACGCCGACTCATAAACAGGAAGTATGGTGTCTGTGCTGAAAAAGGGTACTTTCTGTTTTGCACAGGTACATCATGTTGTGTACACACAATGATAAGGAGAGCTGGGCTGCAGAGTGGTGCAGAACTGTCGTCGTAGGAAAGCTGGATTGGAGCAGCAGGGATTAGCAAAGAAGTTAACACAACAAACAGAAGATCTACTTAACTCGGATTTCTCCAAGCATACGGAAGCTCATTGCAAATAGCACAGCAACAAACAGAGTCCAGCCAACTCACTGTCAACAAGGATGAAGCACGTACAAATGGTTCAAATGGCTCTGAGCACTATGGAACTTAACATCTGAGGTCATCAGTCCCCTAGAACTTATAACTACTTAAACCTAACTAACCTAAGGACATCACACATATCCATGCCCGAGGCAGGATTCGAACCTGCGACTGTAGTGGTCGCGCGGTTCCAGACTGAAGCGCCTAGAACCGCTCGGCCACCCAGGCCGGCAAGAACGTACAAAGGTGTCGTAGCGAAGTGGCTCCAAGAAACTTCCAGTTCTGCTGCTATGACGGCCATAGGGTGGTATCGACACGTGATACCACACGTCATTCAAATACGAATGGAACAGAAGCGAAACATGGACGATAAATAGTGCCTCCAAGAATAGAAGCTTTTGAAACGTGCTGTTACGAAAGAATGCTGAAGTTTAGATAGATACATCGAGCAACTAATGAAGGGGTAACGAATGGAATTGGGAAGAAAAAGAATTATGGCACAGCTTGAATAAAAAAACTTGGTAAGACGCATTCTAAGATGCGTAAAATTCGTATGAAGTGTGGCGGATAAAAATTGGAGACTGCTGTCTCCACAATGTGTGAATAGTGTGTATAGTGAGTGCAGTGACTGACAGTGAGATATGAGTGAACAGTGTGGTATTACATTATTTAATACGTTATTTGTAAAAGAAGTATTGTATACTAGGAGTAACTCTAATGATTGTCTCTAACTAGAACGTCCGCAGCTCGTGGTCTAGTGACGGAGTGCACCATGTCATCTTTCTTCTGTTGAATTTGCTTCCCCGTCAACGTGTTGGAAAACGGTCTGGTCTCATCTTAGTCTTCCTATTTTGCCTATGGAGACTGCTTCAACGTGGTATAAGGTCATTCACCGTCTGATACCTACTGGTGATCGTCTTTTTCGTATTGGCCTTCGTCCGACTGATCAGTGTGAGGAATGTCACCAAACGGACACCTTGCTTCACAGGCTTGTTGCTTGCGGACGGGATCATTGGCTTTGGGTCCGCCGTTTAATTAGCTTTCGTTACTCGAGGGCCTGAAACCGCTTTCCCAGACGACATTCTCCTACATCCGGACATACCCTGTTTTCCTCAGACGAAAACGAACACGATTGTCTGGCTCTCGGGTTACTACGTTCTCTATGTAATTGAAGGCGGGAATGGCCCAGATTCCCACGTTTTTCACAATTATCTGACAACTGCGCATTTGAAATGGCAGCGGTTGCCACGATACCGAACGCTTTTTGCGAATATGCTTTTTCTTGTGTTTAACCGTCAGGTTGTTGGTTAAGCTTCCCTGTGATCCGTGTTTCTTTTCTGAGTTTGAGTGCCCTCCCTTATAGTTTTACTTTGTCACTTTTTCTCTTCTACGTGTATATCGAAAAAAAGATTGACAAGAAGGGTGGGATAATGGGTTAGTCTTCCCATTCAGAATTTAATAATTGTTTGTGTTTGAACTAATTTGTTGATTTTCTTTCTGCAGCTGATATTAAATGATGATTTGATTATGGTTGTCTGATTTTCCTCAAAATCTGATAATTAAAAAATATGTGGGTAGCGTTGCTACCTCTGGATCAAGGGGTCCCAGGTACGATTACCGGTCGGGTTGGGGATTTTCTCTGCCTGGGGACTGGGTGTTTGTTTTGTTCTCATCATATCATCAACATCATCATCATTCGTGATGGTGGCTAGATTGGATTGTGAACAAATTGGACTGTGTAAAATTTGGGACGTTGTACGGACGCTGATGACCGCGCAGTTGCACGCCCCACAAACCAAATATCTTAATCATCTAACTAGAAGTCTGTAAATGTATGTGCATACGAATTAGCTTATTTTAAATTGGTCTAAACTTATAAATTCTTTGACGCGTCCTATATCCTTGTAAAAAATTACCTATGGATGAATAAAGCTACTACTACTACTACTACTACTACTACAGCTAGCGGACTGTAACTGACACAGCTTGCAGCAGTTATCCAGAGATGAAGACGTTTCCAGAAGACAGACTAGCTTGGAGAGTTGCATCACACGATGCCTTCAGATTGAACACCGCAAAAATGCACTGATGGAAAAAGAAGTTGCGACACCAAGAATGAGTTGTGCGAGATAAACCAAAGTTGTCAGGCGTGTTTCTACATCTGAGAAATGTCTATTCAAATTTTGCGCCAGTCGCATGAGAGTGGCGCTAGTAGTCTATGAGGATAAAAATTAGGTTTGTTTTAAATACGCGCTGTAACGGTCATGAGCCTTAGTTACTTTTGATATTGGTCGTAATGAGCTGATGTTAGTCTATAATGCCTCTAAGGCGAATAAGACGGCATTTTCAACGTCTCACAGAGTTTGAACGAGGTCGTGTAATAGGGCTACGAGAAGCTGGATGTTCCTTCTGCGATACTGCAGAAAGAC
Source organism: Schistocerca cancellata (assembly GCF_023864275.1). Classification (NCBI taxonomy): domain Eukaryota; kingdom Metazoa; phylum Arthropoda; class Insecta; order Orthoptera; family Acrididae; genus Schistocerca; species Schistocerca cancellata. The sequence goes on along the minus strand of NC_064626.1, from coordinate 1,051,172,115 downwards.
TTGGCAGAAATGTAGCCACTGTACATCATCGCTGCCACCGGTGGTCACGAAAATATACGGCCACAAGAAGGCCGGGCTCCAGGCGGCCACGTGGAACTACCAACAGGGAAGAACATCGTGCTCGGCGTATGGCTCTGGTGCATCCTAACAGCATCTGTAGCTGCAATTTGAGCGGCAGTTGAAACCACAATGATCTGTTACAAATTGGTTACTTCTAGGACAGCTCCGAGTCGGACGCACTGTAAGTGCATTCCACTGACCCTAAACCATCGCCATTTGCGACTTCAGTGGTGTCAAACGAGGGTTCATTAGAGGGCAGGGTGGAGTTCTCTTGTGTTTTCTCATGAAAGACGGTTCTGCCTCGTTTTCAGTGATGGCCGTATGTTAGTTAGGAGGCCAGTTGCGGATCTGCAGACAACCTGTCAGCCCTAGTGCTAGAAAAACTGGATCCAGATCTGGAGTCATGGTCTAGGCTGCGATTTTCTAAGACAACAGGAGTATACTTATGGTTATCCCATACAGTCTGCCTGAAAATCTGTACGTCAGCCTGGTGATTCGACCTGTTGCGCTGCCATTCATGAACAGTATACCAGTGGGTATTTTCCAATAGCATAACTCTCGCTGTCACATCACTGTTGTAAGCCAATTTGCTCTAGAGAGTGTCGACGTGTTACTTTGGTCTGCTTGATCACCAAATGTGTTTCCAATCGACTCCTTATGGGACATCATCGGACGACAACTCCAGCGTCATCCACAACCATCACTAACCGTCCCTGTATTGACCGACCAGGTGCAAGAGACGTGGAACTCCACCCCACAAACTGGTATCCGGCACCTGTACAATACAACGCAAGCACGCTTGCATACTTGCTTTTATTATTCTGGCAGTTGCACCGGTTCTTACTGTACCAGCATTTCTCATCTGCAATGGCTTATTTCGAGCGTACATTTACCGTGATCTTGTAATGTTAATTATTTAAAATGTTACCTAGTTAAATCTAACGAAATGGTTCAAATGCCTCTAAGCACTATGGGACTTAACAGCTGAGGTCATCAGTCCTCTATACTTAGAACTACTTACACGTAACGACATCACACACATCCCTGCCCGAGGCAGGATTCGAACCTGCGACCCTAGCAGCCACGTGGTTCCGGACTGAAGCGCCTAGAACCGCTCGGCCACCGCGGCCGGCTGAAGGGAAGTAATCCTTTTTTTTTTTTTTGGTCATCAGTCTACTGACTGGTTTGATGCGGCCCGCCAAGAATTCCTTTCCTGTCCTAACCTCTTCATCTCAGAGTAGCACTTGCAACCTACGTCCTCGATTATTTGCTTGACGTATTCCAATCTCTGTCTTCCTCTACAGTTTTTGCCCTCTACAGCTCCCTCTAGTACCATGGAAGTCATTCCCTCATGTCTTAGCAGATGTCCTATCATCCTGTCCCTTCTCCTTATCAGTGTTTTCCACATACTCCTTTCCTCTCCGATTCTGCGTAGAACCTCCTCATTCCTTACCTTATCAGTCCACCTAATTTTCAACATTCGTCTATAGCACCACATCTCAAATGCTTCGATTCTCTTCTGTTCCGGTTCTCCCACAGTTCATGTTTCACTACCATACAATGCTGTATTCCAGACGTACATCCTCAGAAATTTCTTCCTCAAATTAAGGGCGGTATTTGATATTAGTAGACTTCTCTTGGCCAGAAATGCCTTTTTTGCCATAGCGAGTCTGCTTTTGATGTCCTCCTTGCTCCGTCCGTCATTGGTTATTTTACTGCCTAGGTAGCACAATTCCTTAACTTCATTGACTTTGTGACCATCAATCCTGATGTTAAGTTTCTCGCTATTCTCATTTGTACTACTTCTCATTACCTTCGTCTTTCTCCGATTTACTCTCAAACCATACTGTGTACTCATTAGACTGTTCATTCCGTTCAGCAGATCATTTAATTCTTCTTCACTTTCACTCAGGATAGCAATGTCATCAGCGAATCGTATCATTGATATCCTTTCACCTTGTACTTTAATTCCACTCCTGAGCCTTTCTTTTATTTCCATCATTGCTTCCTCGATGTACAGATTGAAGAGTAGGGGCGAAAGGCTACAGGCTTGTCTTACACCCTTCTTAATACGAGCACTTCGTTCTTGATCGTCCACTCGTATTATTCCCTCTTGGTTGTTGTACATATTGTATATGACCCGTCTCTCCCTATAGCTTACCCCTACTTTTTTCAGAATCTCAAACAGCTTGCACCATTTTATATTGTCGAACGCTTTTTCCAGGTCGACAATCCTATGAAAGTGTCTTGATTTTTCTTTAGCCTTGCTTCCACTATTGGCCCTAAGGTCAGAATTGCCTCTCTCGTCCCTTTACTTTTCCTAAAGCCAAACTGATCGTCACCTAGCGCATTCTCAATTTGCTTTTCCATTCTTCTGTATATTATTCTTGTAAGCAGCTTCGATGCATGAGCTGTTAAGCTGATTGTGCGATAATTCTCGCCCTTGTCAGCTCTTGCCGTCTTCGGAATTGTGTGGATGATGCTTTTCCGAAAGTCAGACGGTATATCGCCAGACTCATATATTCTACCCACCAACGTGAATAGCCGTTTTGTTGCCACTTCCCCCAATTATTTTAGAAATTCTGATGGAATGTTATCTATCCCTTCTGCCTTATTTGACCATAAGTCCTCCAAAGCTCTTTTAAATTCCGATTCTAATACTGGATCCCCTATCTCTTCTAAATCGACTCCTGTTTCTTCTTCTATCACAACAGACTAATCTTCACCCTCATAGAGGCTTTCAATGTATTCTTTCCACCTATCTGCTCTCTCCTCTGCATTTAACAGTGGAATTCCCGTTGCACTCTTAATGTTACCACCGTTGCTTTTAATGTCACCAAAGGTTGTTTTTTTTTACTTTCCTGTATGCTGAGTCTGTCCTTCCGACAATCATATCTTATTCGATGTCTTCACATTTTTCCTGCAGCCATTTCGTCTTAGCTTCCCTGCACTTCCTATTTATTTCATTCGTCAGCGACTTGTATTTCTGTATTCCTCATTTTCCCGAAACACGTTTGTACTTCCTCCTTTCATCAATCAACCGAAGTATTTCTTCTGTTACCCATGGTTTCTTCGCAGCTACCTTGTTTGTACCTATGTTTTCCTTCCCAACTTCTGTGATGGCCCTTTTTAGAGATGTCCATTCCCCTTCAATCTGTACTGCCTACTCCGCTATTCCTTATTGCTGTATCTATAGCGTTAGAGAACTTCAAACGTATCTCGTCATTCCTTAGTACTTCCGTATCCCACTTCTTTGCGTATTGATTCTTCCTGACTAATGTCTTGAACTTCAGCCTACTCTTCATCACTACTATATTGTGATCTGAGTCTATATCTGCTCCTGGGTACGCCTTACAATCCAGTATCTGATTTCGGAATCTCTGTCTGACCATGATGTAATCTAATTGAAATCTTCCCGTATCTCCCGGCCTTTTCCAAGTATACCTCCTCCTCTTGTGATTCTTGAATAGGGTATTCGCTATTACTAGCTGAAACTTGTTACAGAACTCAATTAGTCTTTCTCCTCTTTCATTCATTGTCCCAAGCCCATATTCTCCTGTAACCTTTTCTTCTACTCCTTCCCCTACAACTGCATTCCAGTCGCCCATGACTATTAGATTTTCGTCCCCCTTTACATACTGCATTACCCTTTCAATATCCTCATACACTTTCTCTATCTGTTCATCTTCAGCTTGCGACGTCGGCATGTATACCTGAACTATCGTTGTCGGTGTTGGTCTGCTGTCGATTCTGATTAGAGCAACCCGGTCACTGAACTGTTCACAGTAACACTCCCTCTGCCCTACCTTCCTATTCACAACGAATCCTACACCTGTTATACCATTTTCTGCTGCTGTTGATATTACCCGATACTCATCTGACCAGAAATCCTTGTCTTCCTTCCACTTCACTTCACTGACCTCTAATATATCTAGATTGAGCCTTTGCATTTCCTTTTTCAGATTTTCTAATTTCCCTACCACGTTCAAGCTTCTGACATTCCACGCCCCGACTCGTAGAACGTTATCCTTTCGTAGATTATTCAATCTTTTTCTCATGGTAACCTCCCCCTTGGCAGTCCCCTCCCGGAGATCCGAATGGGGGACTATTCCGGAATCTTTTGCCAATGAAGAGATCATCATGACACTTCTTCAAATGCAGGCCACATGTCCTGTGGATACACGTTACGTGTCTTTAAGTAATCCTACTAAATGATAAACGCTGTTCCTGCTTATATATTTATTGTAGATTAAAAAAAACTTTATATTACAAAGTTTACATTTCCTACGTAAAATTACTAATCACTTTCCCAACTATGCCTCTTATTATGACTGCGCGAAATGACTGACATCATTTAAGTACCAAACACTAGATGATACTGCTTTCAAAGATGATCTACGGTGTTGTGGAGCCTCAGTGGAAATAAACTAACGTGATAACAGTTGTTTAGCTTTTATAGCCCTAATAAGCCGAAGCAATTTGCGATATCACCGTATGTACTGCGTCCGGTGCGTCGAAGTGATGGTTCTCGTACTCTTCTACGTTATGGAAGAACTCCCGCCACAAATAAACTCTTTCAAACACTAGGACATCAAAAGGCTGTCCTCTGACTAATATTAGTACTGTCTCCTCCTCTCTGTGTCCTACAGACGAGAAACGCGAACTCCCAGCCACAAGGACGGAGTTCAGACAACGACTCAACGTAAGTATAGGCAGAGGAAGTTCTCTCGATTACTGAACTCAGCGTACTCGACGACAAATTCCAACCCGGAGGTGAAGTCCAGAATCCTATAGGTTCGCAACAGTACAGTGCCTAACTGTTCTAACTATAAACGTTTTAGCGTCAGTATAACAGCAACAACGACAACGATGAGTGGGAGTAGAGAGAATCACAATGTCTAGGCTATGCACTCGTTTTCATTCAGAGCAGAGTGTAGACTTCGTGAGTTTTAAAACCCGAATCCCAGAATGTTATTGCATCGCTTCATTTCAGCTAATGTATGCTGTCCTGAAAATGTAATTCATTTTTCACCAACAGCGACTTGCTACGTTAAAAATTTGTGCTGCAGAATGTTGTCCCATACTGAGGTATCTCTTGTTTTCAGAGTAAGTGACAGGACTTACGTCATTTCGACAGCCAGACAAATGAAACCTACCGTATAAGAATTTTCTAGAGAACGGAGTGGTCTCTATCGCCAGGTGCGAGTCGTCTCCGTGCCTTTCCTTATTCGACGCAACAGAGCCGGAGTAAACACGGCGAACTTCTCTTCGTGATACGGAGGGATACTTACGAGCGAACCATCGCGTCCGCATCTGCTGTACACAGCCGAATCGCCGTAGCATGCGTTGGATTCGCCGAAGCCGTGATTAGAATCGCCGGTGTTTACGACTGTTTCACAAGTGCGTGCAATATATATTGCGTGATCAGACAGGCTGCGCGGACACCTGCGAGAGGTCAGACCGCCCACTAGAGGGCGTGACCGGTCTCGCCGGCCCACGGACTAATGTGTGATTACAGAAAACAACTGCCACGCGTATATCACCGGACCCTCGACGTCCTTAATTTAATTATGTGTTTCAAACAGTGCAAAGCCGACACGAATTAGTGTCGTATTGTTTGTTACGCACACTTCTGTGCCACAAACGTAAATTAGGCGCCTTGTGATATTTCCGGTCAAATTAGCATTTTATCATTACTTTAAATTTCACAGTCTCATCATTTTAATGCATGTTACGAGGGTGAGTCAAATGAAAACCTTAAATCTGTAATAACAAATCGAAATTTCGCGCCATCATTCTATAAGTTGGTAAGCGTGCTACAAACAGCGTGCAGAATGGCCTGTAGGTGGCAGCATGGTGCAGGTGCACACATACAGTCCCAGTATCAGTATAAAGATGGCCGCCCCAATTGCGACTTGCACCAGGGAAGAACAGCGTTCTGTTATTCGGTTTTTGCGTAGTGAAGGTGTGAAACCTATTGAAATTCATCGACGAATGAAGGTTCAGTACGGTGATGCATGTTTGTCACAGCAGCAAGTCTACGAATGGAGTAGGAAGTTCGCAAATGGTGTGACTTCAGTGGAAGATGCTTCTCAGCCAGGTCAGGCACAACGAGTTGTGACTCCACAGAACATTGCAGCTATTGAAGCCATAGTGAAGGAAAACCGCCGAGTGACACTGAACCTCATTGCAGCATGTTTACAGATTAGTCATGGGTCAGCACACCACATTGTGCATGATGTGCTCCAGTTTCACAAAGTGTCTGCAAGATGGGTGCCACGGCAGCTGACTCTTGAAATGAGAGAACGACGTGTTGATGCTTGTGAAGAACTTCTTCGGTGCTTTGAACGAGAAGGTGATGGCTTCCTTGGAAGAATCGTTACTGGGGACAAACCAGGGTTCACTTCCACCAAGCGAAGAGAGCGAGCAAGGAATGGCGCCATTCCTCATCACCAAAACCAAAGAAGTTTCTAACAGAACCATCAGCAGGGAAGGTTTTGCTGATTCTCTTTTGGGATGAAAAAGTCGTCATTTTGGAGCATTACATGCCTAGAGGGAGCACTGTCACCAGTTCATCATATACAGATCTCCTAAAAAATCATCTGCGGTCTGCAATCAAATCAAAGCGACGCGGATTGCTGTCAGTAGGTGTCCTTTTGCAACATGACAATGCAAGGCCACACACTGCGTGAACAACAGTTGCAACAATCAGAGACCTGCATTTTGAGTGTCTTCCTCATCCACCATACTCACCAGACCTTGCCCCAAGTGATTTCCATATGTCTGGACCACTCAAAGACGCAATGGGAGGAAAGAAGTACCGTGATAAAGAGGTACGCCACATGGTGCATGAGTGGTTGCGCGAACTACCAAAAGAATTTTTTTCTAAAGGAATTTATGCACTTTTTAAGCGCTGGAGGACTTGCATTGAACGCGGGGGAGATTATGTTGAAAAGTGATACTTCTTTGTACCACTTCTGCACAATAAATAATATTTTAAAAAATATTTAAGATAATCATTTGACTCACCCTCGTATTATTGTGCGACATAAACATCCCCATCATGTTTTGAAGTTCGAACCTTTGCCGAAACTGGTAGAAGCCTGTAGATCGGTCGCTTTCTTACCAAATACTAGGAGCGTGTCTTAGAAGATAAGAACGATTCAAAACAAAAAGCGTTATATTTGGAGTGTGTGTCAGTCACCAGCATCACTGCTCCTAGATGTCAGAGAGCGGAATACATCATCATAACATCAGTCATCAGCGGTGTGTGACAAAGAGGATGAACAACAAACGTATGCATAGCTGTCGATAACACAAGAACAGTTTGTTTACACTAAAGCAGAAAAATAAAATTACTCAATAACATGCACGCTTAAGTGAAACAAATGGTTCAAATGCCTGTGAGCACTATGGGTCTTAACATCTGAGGTCAATAGTCCCCTAGGATTTGGAACTATTTAAACCTTAATAACCTAAGGACATCATACATATCCATGCCCGAGCCAGGATTCGAACCTGCGACCTTAGCGGTCGCGCGGTTCCAGACTGTAGCGCCTAGAACCGCTCGGCCACACCGGGCGAGTCAAACAACATGCCTTCCAGGAGTAAACTATTTATGACGATTATAAATGATGTTTATGTCGAAGACATAGTAAACCCGTCAACGTTTAAGATTTAATTGCAATCCTCTTAATAAACCTATAGTGTTCATCTATGAATGGTTACGAATAGCGCTATAAGTAGGTTTTAATCATCCATCGACTTTCATGTTTTCCAGATCTACGTTATTTATAACCAAGAGAAAGATTTTACAACTGACAGGCAAATCATTTCATGTAGAAATGCACAGTACGTAACTAACCTTATTTTTCTAAATTAGTGTATCTAAAACGTTTTTGCACTGTCAACATTTGTAGTTTACCGTATGTATGAGATTCCAGTGATGATGGCTGTGTGTCGGAATATCGATTTCGCAAACAAAAACTTTGCAAGTGCAACTCCTGATTTACAACAAGATGTTCTTTATTAACTACATACAAACGGCGGAGCACCCAACATACGAGATCTGCTAATTATGTTCTATCCAAAGGTTTATAGGGTGACATTTCCTTGTTAAAGTGAACTGTAACACACTGTCTGATAAATATGTGGAGGGGAGGCAGAAGCTAAATGAAGCTTCACGTGCTGAGAGGGTATGTTACGTTATTTCATTGATTACAAAATCGAGACGTATTTACAAGGAAACGGGCAGTATGAAACCATTTATCAACGTTGCACCTTCTCTGGCTGGATGTAAGGTTTGGCTGTGAAGGGTGCCTTAGAGCTGTTGCATACTCTCGTGCTCTCGTGCATCAAGGTGGCCCACAACTGTTGTGATTCTTGATATTCCGGATATTGGCATTGGGAATGAGATGACGTTCGAGTTGGTTCCGCACATCTGGAGATCTTGCAGACCGCTGGAATATCTCAACACCATGCACACAGTTCATAGAGACACGTGTCATGTGTTGACGAGCGTTGTCCTGTTGGAAAATAGCACTACGATACCGTCACATAAGACACAGGATATCCGTGACGTACTGCTGTGCCCTCGGCATCGCACACCATGATGCCAAGAGTAAACTCACCGCCGATGGTCGTCCGAGGTATCGCAGAGCGGTGATTAATCGCTGAACAGAATGCAACGCCATTCGGAAACAGTCCATGCGTCACAATCACGGCGCCACTATAAAGGGATCCGTTTGTGCTATGACATGACAGCCTACGTATTGGATGGTAATACCTAAGTCTCTCCAACCAATCGTGCGGGATGACACAGAATATTTCAGGAACAGAATATTTCAGGGAGTACACAACTTGTTCTCCGATGGCAACTGCAGAAGTGAGGGTTTACAATGTGATTCGTGTACAGTACTGCTATCCGTCCTTGTGGCAGTCAGAATTGTTCTACCGGAGCCCTGACGACGAATACGTCTGTCCTCACAATTGCATACAGTCGAACATCGGCCCACAGTCACGCCGGATGCACCACAAATCTGGATACTGCCGATTCGACCAGCCGGCCAAATGGAGCCACAGTAAGGCAACTCTCAAACAGCGTAAACTGTTGATAACGCTGTCTCAGACGAGTATCTTCATGTCCATCGCAGTGATCACTCAACATATGAAACTGCTGGTACCCATCATATATCCTACCATACTTGGTAGCAATACTAAATAAGAATAACACTCTAGTAGCCGTTGTACCTGTCATAGAGAATTTCAACTCTGTTCATTTACATCTCTGCCGATCGTGCTTACGTGTACGAGGATTTAGTAACATTCAACCATGTCTTCCGTGTACTTCACTATTCTTTTGTCAAGCAGTGTGAGTGGACATGTCATCTTCGTAACGGTTTGCTTGTAATTCAGGCGATGATAAACATCGATAACACTGGCTGCCTTGCTCTCCCCACCTGATCAGTTTCAGTATACACAGCCTAACTAGGTATTACTCCAAAAATTTCATTTCATTTATGTGATGTACATACTGACCCCAAACCACCTCCATCTGCGACTTCACAGGCGTCAAGCGAGAGCGCACTAGAGACAAGGGAGGTGGTCTGTTGTGTTTTCTGATGAAAGTTGGCTCTGCCTCGGTGCCAGTAATGGCCGTGCGTTGATTAGAAGGAGGCCAGCTGACAGGCTGCAATCATCCAGGAGATTTTACCTGTCGTGTTGCCACTCACGAACAGCACTGCAGGGGGTGTTTTCCAACAGGACAACGCTCGCCCACCTGCCGCTGTTGTAACCCAATATGCTCTACAGAATTTCGACGTGTTACCTTGGTTCGCTCGATCACCAGAGTCGTAGTCTCGCGGTCGCGTTCTCCCTTCCCGAGCAAGGGGTCCCGGGTTTGATTCCCAGCGGGGTCAGGGATTTTCCCTGTGTTTGTGTTGTCTTCATCATTTCATCATCATTCATGAAAGTGGCGAGTTCGGACTGAGTGAAGGTTGGGAATGTGTACGGGCGCTGATAATCGCGCAGTTGAGATCCCAACAAACCAAACATCCTCATCATCGTCATCGGTCACAACATCGACCTCCAATCGAGCACACATGGGACATAATCGGCGGACAACTTCTGCATCATCCACAAGCAGCATTAATTGTTCTTGTACTGACCAACCGGGTGCAATGGGCTTGGAACACCGTTCCACAAACTGACATCCGGTACCTAAACGACACATTGCATGCACGTTTGGATGCTTGCATTCAACATTGTGACTGTTACACCTATTTATTAATGTACCAGCATTTCACATTTGCAATGGATTATCTCTTACTGACATTAACCTGTGACCTTGTAATGTTAATCACTCACATATCCTACCTAACCAAATGTATTCCCGAAATTTCATTACTCTACATTAACTTTCTTTAATGTTGCGATTTTTTTTCCGCCCGTGTGTAATAACATACAGTTCCCTTGGTTCATCACTGCTAGGGACCTTGCACGACCCAAAACCGGCACTTCCTGCTTGAATTCAATTACTGGAAAACCTGTATGTAATAATAAGATTTTAAAATGCCTGACGAATACGGCACAGTGAAAATAAACTCCATCACAGACTTGTGAAGCTGATCCGATCCTGGAAACGGCTCGGAATAAGAACAGGAGTAACTCTTAATTAAGGAAGTTGTAGCGCGCCCGAGGACGAGCTGGCTGTCCCGCGACACGTGAATTACACGGCAATAACATGCGCGGCCCGGGCCCCGCGGCCGTTAAATAATGAAAGTTGTGGCCGCGTCCCGGAGAGCAGCTGACCTTTGGTGGCGCCAGCGCCTGGCGCGCCTGGTTGCCTGAGTGATATATCCGCCGTGAAGACGAGCCAGCGACCGCTCCTTACACGGGCACGCCCTCCCGGCGCGCCAGCCACCAGGAGGTTCGTTAATGCGGCAATAAACGTCCGCCGTCGCCGCCGCGCCGCAAATCAAGGCAACGGCCATTTGCGCAAATTAGAAGATACGGCGCGATTTAAGATGGGCACCATTCGGCACCGCAGCAATAATGCTCTCTCGGCAAACGCTAAGCAAACAGTGCAGTGTAGCGCCGGGACATAAAATCTTATTAAAAATATATATGAAAGGAAGTCCTGCGAGATTATCTCATGCATATTGTATAAGAACAGCACAATGTTTTCTACTTCTTATTTTCAGCGCAACATTGGGATCATTCTGTTGCACTACTTACAACGTCTGGAGACTTCGATGCACGTTTAGAAGACGAACTTTAAAAACTTTTCTGCCTCTCTCCCTCCCTACCCCCCCCCCCCACACTCACTCCCCCTCTCTCTCTCTCTCTCTCTCTCTCTCTCTCTCTCTCTCTCTCTCTCTCTGTGTGTGTGTGTGTGTGTGTGTGTGTGTGTGTGTGTGCGTGTGTGTGTGCGAGTTTCTTTTTCGCTCTCCCCTTCCCCATTTCCTCATTCTTAGGCAATCGTACGAATGTTGTTTCATCTGCCTTAATTAAAAGTAAATGCAAGTATGCTTGACTCCATCAATCAAGGCAAAATCGTAAAATTACAAGAGAAAACATAGTGAAAGCACAGAATACAGAACGTAGTAAAAAGAAAAGATGGAAACACACGCACGGCCTTGTCCAAAGGCGCCTCTCTCAATTTTAATAAAACGCAAAATATTCAGTTTTTCGCATCAAACGGTAGAACACTAGTGATTAAAATTAAGGCATAGACGATTGTTACTGCGGCAGTATTTTTAAAAGTTTTGGGTGTAAATACTGATGAGAATTAAAAAAAAACACGTATCTTAAAAACTCAGTTCAGTCACTCTCGCACGCCTTGTAAAGTAACAAATAAAGTAAAACAGTTTTCTTATTTCTATGCAATATATCAAATGGAGTTATATTTGTGGATGATTCATCTTTAAGAAAGAAATATTTCATTTTTCAAAACCACGGCAAGGAAATAATATTCCGTGCTCATCCATCACATTCTTGTTAAGAAATAAATGATTCCTCCGATGTAATTTGTTGCAAATAATCCACTAGACATCACAGGAATATTGATAGTCATAATAATAAAAATAATAATAATACCAGAAAAATTATTTAAACGTGCAGCTTCATGTTTTCGGGGTGCAAAGTGCTCCACAAAATTTCGGTTGTGATCCCGCACTTCTTCTAAGTGAATATGTGAAGAACTAGATTTTATGCAGCTGTAAGCCCAAAATTTAATGTAGCAAAAATTATCTTCATGATTCTTTACTGAAACTGACTTTATATCTGAAATGGAGAATAGTGCTGATACTGAAGTCTCTAATCGATTACTTGAGAATTTTAAATGCCTGACAGATGACATAGCTAAATGTGAAAATAAACGAAAAAGCTTCCTTCTGGAAACCCATTCTGTTTCACAGAAGTACTTTTATTTAATAATTTGTAGCATATTTAAAGCAAAAGTGTTACGTATTTATTTCCGATGTTAAAGTGAACATTATTTTCTGTTTTGTGAATTCATCTGTTTATAGTCAGCGTCCAGTCATATTTAAAAGTATATTAAGTTAGTAATCTGGAAATTGACTCAAAACAAAAAAGAAACCACTGCTGTCATTTTCGATGGCAGACAGGGACGAAAAAAGGAAAGTCTTCGAACGATTAGCCGGCGTACATGTTGAAAACCTCCCGTAACAAGCGGTTAGTGATACGTGGGCAGACGGTCACCTTGCAGATACAACACCTTCATGAAGTGGTCTGTGTATAAGTGCCCTTCAACTGACTGCATCAACAGCAGACAGAAGGTGAGATGAGGTAGTGGTCCTATTCCGTAGTACACATAAAAGCAAATGTAGGTCGCTGACACGTCTCAAAACAAATCACGGTCATTAGGGCTTCAAAACACTTGGTCTTTAGTCAACAACCGACACAACTAACGAAAGGCGAACTGGTGACCCTGCGTAAGTCCGATCTGCTGATGGTCGCCCATCCCGATTATTACGCAAGCAATGTTTAGTAACACAAGAGGCTGTCCCAGTTGTCCACTCTAACTTGCTCAACATCAACTATAGTTTCACTCTTAACCAGGCAAGTATTCGCAGCAGTTGCTCTCTGCCCCTGAGATACTGATGTGAAAAGAACTAAGTTCTACATCTCCCATCTTGCATCGGTAGGGGAAGAAATATTCTTATGGCAGGGAAAAGTTCGTTCCGTAAAAAAGTAGACACTTTTTTCGTTCAAACATTGATTCAGAAACTTATTAAAACATTGGTTGTACTAAGAAATTGGTCATGAAAGTAGAAGGAGGTTGTTGTTGTTGTGGTCTTCAGTCCTGAGACTGGTTTGATGCAGCTCTCCATGCTACTCTATCCTGTACAAGCTTCTTCATCTCCCAGTAGAAGGAGGTAGTTAGCAATAAATAACTTAGTCTGTTCTTAATCTGTGGTTTATTAGTAAATAAACTTCTTATGATTGTTGTCAAGCTACGAAAATTTTTTGTTCTGTATAAGGTATAGCTTTCTTGAGTTAAATAAGTAACTATGTTTTTATAAAGATTTTTCTCAATCATGGTATTCATGGTGCAGTTAATATAGCGAAGCAATACAATTCGCTGTTGAACTTTACTTACTGTGTCAGTGATGAAACCAATAAAAAAGTAAAATAAACGCTAAACAGGTTCTAATTTCAGTCCGGTACTCAACATTCCTGAGAACAAGTCAGAAGAAATGACAAGGGTATAAATCTAACGCCCAGTCTACAACGTTGAAAGAACCTTAACCGAGGATATTTTTGAACTTCAGGCTAAATGGACCTGTTATAAACAGTCGTTATGAGATTTAATTGCGTAGGAAATAAAAAACACAAAGTATATTTCACCGTAATGTTTGTTTCCTTTATCATATATGTGTTATTTTTTTATTTAATGGGAATGACTATAAGGCAAGAAGCCAGAAAAATCTACAATTTTAAGTTACTACTAAATTAATATGTTCTGTTTTCTGAAGAGTCTAATAATGGATAAACATTTTTTCAAGCAGATCTAAAATGTTCCACAAAATATTTCGTAAAGTGATACAAGGTTACAGTCTAATTCGGAGTCGGCCTTTTCCTGGTCTGTTATCTCTCGTCAAACCAAAAAATGACCATACGCGAACTCCATTACCATGATAGATATGTCCATATCCTTTTTCCTCGATACTATCTCTCTATTCTCTTACGAATTTTCTGTTACGAAGAGAGCATGAAAGCTCTATGAAGTTTTTCATGGCTACATTGTGCGTGTTCCTGATCAAGTGATTGTAAATTTTATTATGGACAGTATATGTCATTACTCAGTTAAACTGACTGCATAAAAGGATTCAGAGCAATACGAAGGGGAAAATCCAATGGTTGATGAAATATTTTGAGAATAGTTCGCAATCTGTTTACAGAATACGCTACACACTCAGCACAACAACATTGCTGCATATTCAAGGAACACGTGACGTCCTGACTGTGGCGCAATGGCAGCTGGTCTGTCCATACTAGGAGTCGTACGCGCCGCGGTGACATTGACAGCTGGCAGCATCAGAAGGCCTGGCGCTTTCAACTGTCGCATTTCAGCGCAACCGTGAAACCGTGAACGATTTACTGTGACAAACGCTGGCACGTGGACAGTAGCTCAGCAGAAAGTCTTTATTAATTTTCGTTCAAAATAACATTTATTATAATACACTGGGGTGCCAAATGTAAGAACGAATGTAACTTTTGTACAGTAAGTTACTGCCAAGTTCCATAGCTCAATGAAACTTGGATCACACAGAGGACGGTTACAGTACACTACAAAAGCTAAACGATAGCATTGCGCATTGAGACGAACATAAATGACACTTCTATTAACATTACATCATTTATCGTTTTCCATGGATCCCTTGGAGAGGAGTCTCTGGGATGTGGAAAGAGTCAAAGTTTTCTTTCTTCTTTTTCCACAGATACATGGATGTTGTATAATTCTAATGCAGACAATGTTATGAGCTACAATCGTTGTGAAGATATTCATCGATGGAGTAGAAGGAGTTGGCCAACAGGAAGTTCTTTAATTCACTCTGAAACCGATCTTTATCACTTACAAGACCTCTGATATGCTGTGGTGAGTTAATGAATGTATGAGTACCCACGTATTTCACTCCTTTTTGTACTAACGTTAAGCTTTTATAGTCCTTATACAGATTGTTTTTGGTTCTGGTATTATAATCATGTTTTGCGCTATTTTGTGTAAAAAGAGACGTGTTGGAAATGATAAAGGACATCAATGAGTATATGTACTGAGAAGTAGTGGTTAGAATACCAAGTTTCTTAAAGGGGTCTCTGCATGATGCTCTAGGACTGACATCAGATGTAATTCTAATGATTCGTTCCTGAGTTTTGAAAATCTTCTCTTTGTGAGAGGAGTTTCCCCAAAAGACGATTCCATAACTCATTAGTGAATGGAAGTAGGCCGAATAAACTAGCTTCTTCATTTTTAAATCGTCTCTTTCTGCTATCATGCGTACTGCAAATGTAGCTGAACTAAGGCGTTTCGTTAAGTCTAGAGTGTGAGTTTTCCAATTTAGGTTGTGGTCGATGAGTAGCCCTAAAAATTTGACACTGTCTGCAGCTTTAATTTCATTGTTTGAATACATTATACTTATAGGGTCAGGTATTCTTTGTGAGGTAGTAAACTCTATTTACTGGGTCTTGTAAAAATTCAGTGACAATCCATTTGCTGTGAGCCATTCATTGATACTTACAAACATTTCATTAGCTGATTGCTCAGTGAGATCACGGGTACTGTTTTTAATACCAATACTTGTATCATCTGCAAATAAGAGAGAATTTGCGTTTTGTGACACTGCATATGGAAGGTCATTAATACAGAATAGGAACAACAAGGGACCTAAAATAGAGCCCCAGGGCACCCCTTGTCTGACGGTTTCATATTTTGAATGACTATTGTTATGCGGTAAGCCTGATACAGACAAACACTGTTTCTATTAAAAAGTTAGGATGAGAACCATGAGCCTGCTACTCCAGTTATCCCATAATATTTTAACCTATGTATAAGGATATCATGCTCAACACAGTCAAAAGCTTTAGCCAGATCACAGAATATTCCAAGTGGTAATAACTTTTGATTTATTGATTCTAATACACCATCTGTAAAAGTGAATACAGCTTGATCAGTTGACAATCCTTTCCGAAATCCAAACTGATTGCGAATGAGAATATGTTTCTGTACGTTACTAAGTGTTTATAAAGTCTTTTGTACATAACCCTTTCAAACACTTTTGAAATATTGCCAATAATAAAATGGGACGGAATTTTTCCAGTGATGATTTGTCCCCTTTTTTGGTGTAATGGTTTGACAACAGCATATTTAAGTCTATTCTGGAAAAGTATCACTGTAGAGGGATTCCTTACATATGTAACTCAGGGTGTCACTAAGTTCTGAGGAGCAACATTTAATTATGATAGTGCTGATTTCAACATAACCACTGGAAAATTTGTTTTTAAGAGAGCTAATAATATTAGAAATCTCTATTCATAGACCTCGACTTATGATGGTCCCCTGGGCCTCATAAATGGCGGGATATGGTTCTTAATAGCGTGTGTGATCAGCACGGACGGCAGTGGATGCTCTGCAACGTGCTCCCACGCTGGCCACAAGACCGGTAAGGCTTTCGTGTGGCAGGGCATTCCTCTCCTCCAGCAGCCCGGCCGACAATTGCGGGATGCTGGCTTTTCATGTGGACGTGTTGCGGTACGTCTCTTCAACGCATTCCACACGTGCTCGATGGGATTAAAGTCGGGGCACCAGGCAGACCAGTCCATGCGCTGAAAATCCTCTGGCTCCAAGAGAGCTCCTCCACCTGGGCTGTTCGATGCGGCTTCCATGAAAATGATATCAGGTCCGAATGCAATTAAAAAACGCAGATGGGAAAGGAGTGCAGTGTCACATAGACGTTGACAGGTGAGGGGACTGTGGACAAATATTTAGAGATCTATACGCCTATACAACGCTGTCTAGGGGTAGTGTCTTTGAATAGGAATCAAAACGTCCTGCGATCCGCGGCTCTGAACCGCCACAGCTTAGATTTTGAATAAAAATCATCAGAATTGGCGGCCGAAGACTTCCAGCATATGAAATGATCCTCTATCTGCCAACGGCTTTTTCAAATAGGGTGCAGAAACGGGCCGAGGTTAAGGGCACTCTCTTACCCTTCAGGTGGAAGCTGCCCCTAAAGTCGGGAGAATCAATATGGTCAACGGCTTGAGGATTCGGAACGCAATGGAAACAACTGCATTAAAGACACATAATGCGTACCCGCGGGACATGTGGCCTGTAAATGAAAAAGTGTCATCATTATCTCTCTTCTGGCAAGTGATTGCTGACTAGTCCTCCATACGGATCTTCGGGAGGGGACTTCCAAGGGGCAGGTGACCTTGAGAAAAAGATCTAATAACCAACGCAAGGATAAAATTCGACGAATTGGGGTGCGGAATATCAGAAGTCTGACGTGGTAGTGAAGCTAGAATATCTGAAAATGGAAGGGCTACGGCTCAAGCTAGATACATTGGGATGTGGGTGAAGTGGATAGAAGACAAAGATTCTGGTCAGACGAGTACATGGTAATATCAACAGCGGCAGAAAATGGTAAAGCGAGAGTAGAATTCGTTATGAATAAGAAGGTAGGGCAGAGAGTGCGTTACTGTGAACAGTTCAGAGACAGGGTTGTTCTTATCAGAATCGACAGCAAACTAAACCGACAACGATAGTTCCGGTATACATGCCGACGTCGCAAGCTGAAGATGAAGAGACAGCCAAAATATATGAGGATACTGAACGGGTAATTAAATACGCAAAGAGAGACGAAAATGTAATAGTCATGGGGCACTGGAATGCAGTTGTAGGGGAAGGAGTAGAAGAAAGAGTTGCAGGAGAATATGGGTTTGGTACTAGGAATGAAAGAGGACCAAGTCTGAGTTCTGTAACAAATTTTAGCTAGTAATAAGGAACATTCGCTCAAGAATCACAAGAGGACGAGGTATACCTGGAAAAGGCCGGTAAATAGGGGAAGATTTTAATTAGATTATGTTATGGTCAAGCAGGGATTCCGAAATCAGATACTGGATTTTAAGACATATGCAGGAGCAAATATCGACTCAAATCACAATTTAAGACTGATGAAGATTAGGCTGAAGTTTAAGAGACTAGTCAGGAAGAATCAATATGCAAAGAAGTGGGTTACGGAAGTACTAAAGAATGAAGAGATACACTTGAAGTTCTCTAATGATATAGATACTGCGATAAAGAATAGCTCAGTAGGCAATTCATTTGAAGAGGAATGGCCATCTATGAAAAGGGAAATCAATGAAGCTGAAATAAGAACATAAGCTAAAGAAGGTAATTGCGAAGAAACCATGGGCAAGAGGAGAGACACGTCAGTTGATCGATGAAAAATGAAAGTACAAAAATATTCAGGGAAATTCAGGAATACAGAAATACAAGTCGCTTGAAAATGAAATAAATAGGAAGCGCTGTGAAGCTAAGGCAAAACGGCTCAATGAAAAACGTGTAGAAATAGAAAAAGAAATGACTGATGGGAGGACTGACACAGCGAGTAGAAACGCCAAACCAAATTTCGGTGAAATTAAAAACAAGGTTGGTAACATTAGGTGCGCAACGGGAATTCCACTGTTAAACGTAGAAGAGAGGGCGGATAGGTGGAAAGAGTAGATGGAAGGCCCCTATGAGGGGGTAGGCTTCTCCAACATGATATAAGAAAAAACAACAGTCGATATAGAAGATGTAGCGGATCCAGTATTAGAATCAGAATTTAAAACAACTTTGAAAAATTTAAGATCAAATAAAGCAGAAGTGATAGATTACATTCCATCAGAAATTCTAAAATCATTGGGAAAGTGGCACAAGAGCCTATTCACGTTGTGTAGAATGTATGAGTCTGGCGATGTACCATCTGATTTTCGGAAAAATATCATCCACGCAATTCCGAAGACTGCAAGAGCTTACAAGGGCGAGAACTATCATCTAATTAGGTTAACTGTTCATGCATCCATGTTACTGACAAGAATAATATACAGGAGAATGGAAAAGAAGATTAAAGATGTGTTAGACGACGATGAGTTTGTCTTTAGGAAAAGTAAAGACAACAGGAGGCAGTTCTGGCTAAAATGGCTCTGAGCACTATGGTACTTAACATCTGAGGTCATCAGTCCCCTAGAACTTACAACTACTTAAACCTAACTGACCTAAGGACATCACACACATCCATGCCCGAGGCAGGATTCGAACCTGCGACCGTAGCGGTTGCGCAGTTCCAGACTGAAGCGCCTACAACCGCTCGGCCACATTGACCGGCAGGCAGTTCTGAAGTTGCGGTTGATAATGGACGCAAGACTAAAGAAAAATCAAAACACCTTCACAGGATTTGTCGACCTGGAAAAAGAGTTCGACAATGTCGAATGGTGCCATATGTTCGAAATCCTGAGGAAAGTAGGGTTAAACTATAGAGAGAGATACGGTAGTACATAACATATACAACATATACAAGAGCTAAGAAAGAATAGTAAGAGTGGAAGACCAAGAACGAAGTGCTCTGATTAAAAAGAGTGTAAGACAGGGATGTAGTCTTTTGCCACTATTGTTCAATCTGTACATCCAAAAAGCAATGATGGAAATAAAAGAAAAGTTCAAAAGTGGAATTAAAATTAAAAGTGAAAGTGCATCAATGATAAGATTCACTGATGACATTACTATCTGTTGTGGGTTGGCAGGAGAGCCAACACCGGGTTACTAGAGGAAGCCGAAAGTCACGCGTTTTAGCTCACGCAGGCTGGCGTGAGGTCTGGAACAGGACAAGGAAATTAGAATTTAGAAAAACGGACGTAGCTGGTGGAATACTTAACTTTAATCCATTAATGATGAGCGTCGCTCTTGACTGTACATGATTCAGTATCAATAGTAACTGAACATGGCGCCTTGCTAGGTCGTAGCAAATGACGTGGCTCAAGGCTATGCTAACTATCGTCTCGGCAAATGAGAGCGTATTTTGTCAGTGAACCATCGCTAGCAAAGTCGGTTGTACTACTGGAACGAGTGCTAGGAAGTCTCTCTAGACCTGCCGTGTGGCGGCGCTCGGTCTGCAATCACTGATAGTGGCGACACGCGGGTCCGACGTATACTAACGGACCGCGGCCGATTTAAAGGTTACCACCTAGCAAGTGTGGTGTCTGGCGGTGACACCACATTCCTCCCCCGCAAATCGACGGTCGGTTGTGGCATAAGGCTTCCGCCCGCCGTGGGGAGGACCCCATGTTGACGTATGCGACGAGGTGGGGAGCCTAACAACAGGCGAGGCTGTGCCACCCGCACCCTGCCATTCGGACCGCGGGGAGCTAGGAAACGCCTGAAAACCTGCTCCAGGGTGCACGCCAACATGCGGTGTATGCGCCCGCAGAGAGACAGGAGGGGCCGAAGGGTCGACCTCCATCGGGCCGGGGCACCCGACGGGCGAAGACGACATATGGTCCGGAGCGGGCAAGAGTTCCATGTCGGAGGACAACTGGTCACGGGAAGCGATCGGCGGCGCGTGACCCAGGGAGGCGCCCGGCGGTTGCAGCGACGCGTCCACTGTGGGCGTCGCCGGCGGGAGAACAGGCGGCGGCGGCGGCGGCGGCGCGTCGCCATGGGGCAAAATAGAAGGCAGCGTCGGTAACACCTGGGGCTGAGGCGAGCCAGTAGATGGGTCCCCAGGGCGCTCACCGGACGGCACCGTCGCTGAAAGCAGACGGGGAGCGGCAGATCCCGTATGACGACAGAGGCGCAGCTGAGTGAGATGCCGTCGCACCTCACCAGAGGCCCCCAAAACCAGATACATAGCGCGGCCGAGGCAGCGAAGAATGCGCCCTTCGAGCCAACGCCGTGAACCTCGATAGTGGTGGTAGTAGACAACGTCGCCTGGGGCAAAAGCAGGTGTCTGCCGCTGCACAGGAACGTGATGCGGCGGATGTAGCAAAGACATCACGGTTCGATGAGGGCGACCGTGGAGCAACTCAGCCGGCGAGCGACCATCTCGGGGCTGAGAGCGATACGAGGACAAAAAGAGCAATAACGTGTCCTCCTGAGAATGCGACTCTTTCAACTTCAACATCTGTGACTTGAAAGTCTTGACCAATCGATCAGCGGCACCGTTGACTGTGGCGAAAACGCCGCGGACGTCAGATGTTGAATGCCATTGGCCTTGCAGAATGACTGAAATTCTGCGGACATGAATTGTGGGCCATTGTCGGAAACAATAGTCTGTGGAAGTCCTTCAATGCAAAAGATAGCAGATAACGCTTGGATGGTGGCAAATGACGTCGTGGAAGACATCCGGACAACAAAAGGAAAATTACTGAATGAATCTACCACAACCAACCATCGAGCATTCCAGAATGGACCAGCAACATCGATGTGTAAGCGTTGCCAAGGGGAAGTGGCTTTTGGCCATGCAAAGAATTTCCGCGGTGGTGCTGATAGTTGTTCGGCACACACCCTGCAAGAAGAGCACATATTCGTAATAGCGGCATCGATTCCGAACCAAGTACAGTGCTGACGAGCAAGTTGTTTCGTTCTCACTATACCCCATTGTCCTTGGTGGAGAATCTGTAAGACAGAGGACTGTAACGAACGTGGGACCACGACCCTGGACTGATCATTATCAGAACGCAACAGCAAAACACCACGTCGTACAAAAAGTCTCTCCCGGTGAGCAAAAAATCGACGAACCAACGGATCCCCGATCCGCGACTTTGACAAGGGCCATTGTGTAGCAACAAAACGCAGAACGGTAGCAAGGACAAGGTCGGCAGCTGTGGCTGTAGTTACACGACGAAAATCAATCGGAAACAATTCGACCACGTCATCGGTTTCCGAATCAATGAACATGCAAGCAAGTTCGGAGGAATCGAATGCTCTATCCTCAGCAACAGGCAAACGGGACAACGCATCGGCGTTTCCGTGCTGAGCAGTGGACCGCTACAAGAGATCGTAGCGGTACTGCGAGAGGAAAATAGACCAGCGAATGAATTTCTGCGCTGTACGTGGATGTACAGGCTTGGTCGGATGAAAAAGCGATGTCAAAGGTTTTTGGTCTGTGATGATGGTAAAGTGACGACCATACAAGGAATCATGAAACTTTGTAACACCAAATACGAGAGCCAATGCGTCTTTCTCGATCTGTGAATAATTTCTTTGCGCAGACGAGAGCAATTTGGACGCAAAGGCAATAGGGCGATCGTGCGAACCATCTTTGTGCGCAAGCACAGCACCGATCCCGAAATCCGATGCATCCACCATCAACAAAAGGGGCTTCCGGGGATCGAATGGCGTAAGGCAAGTATTGGAAAGCAACGCCGATTTCAACTGCCGAAAGGCGCGTTCACATTCCGTCGTCCAGACGAACGGAACATCTTTACGACGTAAGCGATGAAGCGGAGCTGAAATGGAAGAGGCATGCGGCATATATCTGTGATAATAGTTAATTTTTCCCAGCACACTCTGTAGCTGCTTCAAATTCTGCGGCGAAGGCAAGTCTTGTATGGCACGGAGGTGCTCGGGACTGGGATGTATGCCTTGGGCATTGAGTACATGTCCCAGGTAGGGTAAGTCACGAGCAAAAAACACACATTTGTCCTTCCGCAAGCGAAGACCATTTTGTCGCAAGACCTGAAATAATGTTCTGAGATTGGCTAAATGTTCTTCTTCCATCTTTCCGGAGATCACAATATCGTCCAGATAGTTTGCTGCAGTAGGGACCGACGCACAAACAGTTTGTAGATATTGATGAAACAATGCAGGGGCGGATGCACACCAGAATGGCAGTCGTTTGGATCGATACAAACCAAGATGCGTGTTAACCGCCAAAACGCGCTGGGATTCTTCGTCCACCGGTATTTGCAAGTACTCATCTGCTAGGTCCAACTTCGAAAAATATGTACCCAGGCACAGTTTGTCAAAAAAATCTTCCGGGCGGTGTAAAGGAAAAGTTGCAGTCAGTAGTTGTGGATTCACTGTTGCCTTGAAGTCCACACAAAGTCGCAATTTTCCCGAAGGTTTTGGCAAAATTAGTAAGGGTGATGCCCAGAGAGAAGCCTGCACACGTTCAGTTACACCTTGTGATTCCAAATCGTGTAATGTTTTTGCCACCTCATCATGCAATGCGTGGGGAACATTGCGCGCTTTGAAAAATTTCGGTTGCGCATTTACTTTCAGTTCCAAATGTGTTTTATAGTTCTTAGCGCAACCGAGGCCCGGTGCAAAAATGTCTGCAAATTCTTCACAGAGACGAGAAACACTGTCGGAAGGCACAGTCTGGTTACTGATAGGACCTGATTTACTATATACAAGTTAAACAACTGAAATAAATCGAAACCAAACAAGTTCACTGCAGAAGAAGAACGAAGGACGTAAAATGACACAAGTTTTGTTTGTCCCTTGTATGTTGCAAGAAGGCTGCACTGTCCAAACACAGGGATCTCGTGACCTGAATAGGTACTCAACTTAACATTTGCGGCATGCAACGGAGGTGTGCCTAGCAGTTTATAAGTGTCTTGATTGATCAGTGATACTGCAGCCCCGGTATCGAGCTGGAATGGTATCACTTTGCCGTTAATGTCCAAGTCCACAAAACGTTTATTCCCCTGCTGATGACAAGAGCGACTGTCTTGTGCAACGTGAACTGACACGGTACAAAATCACTTGCGACTTGACGGGAGTTCCGGCAGTGTCGACGCACACTATTTGTGGGATGAACACAGTCACTGTTAGAGAGAGTGGCGCTGGGTGGAGTGGTATGAACTACATGAAGTTCCATGGGCGAAGTGTCGCGAGCCTGAGTACCCTTGGTTTGATTCCAATTCAGGCGCGAAGCAAAGGGCCTGGAATGGGTTTGAGCTTCCAATCTGAGCTTTTTCTGGCAAACACTTTGAACATGTCCTTTTTTATTACAGTAAAAGCAAATAGCTTGGCGTGATGCGCAATTCTCACGCGAATGTCTAGTAGCATACCGCGGACGTGATTTTAGCACTGCATTTGCTTGCCGGCGCAGTACACGTGGCTGAGAGCCTGGCGGCAGCGGCATGGCCGGGCGCGAGGACTGTTTACTGTTCCGTGCAGCTCGCCCGGCGGGCCGGTTAACCTGACACACGGGTGGCGAAGTTTCAAATGATTCCTGAGCAAAGTCAAGTGTGTCCTGCCGATCCAATATGTCCATCACTTGTTGAAGGGAGGGATTGACTAGTTTCAAAATCTGTTCCCATATACGAACTTCAGAAATGTACTGTGCAATTGCATCACGCACCATAGTATCTGAATAAGGGAGTCCACATTGACACTCAAAAGCACAAGGTTGCAACCCACTCCCGATTAGTCTGACCTGCCGTACGTTTTGTACGAAAGAAGGTATACCTTTTCGCAACTACATTGACCAATTCTTTGAAATATGCATATAATGCAGACAAAATTTCTTCGTAGGACAGAGTTGCTACGTCGCGTCGGGGAAATAATTTGACTATCACAGGGTACATGTGCACCCCTACGGAGGACAACAAAAAAGGCTGCCGCTCGTTACCTTAAATTCTGTAGGCGACGAGATGGAATCCAAATTGGCGTGACCACTCCGTCCAGCTTTCCAGCGCAGCATCAAAAAGACGAAAAGTTGGTGCAACTGCATGTTGTGGCTGTGTTAGCGGTGGAGCGGCGGCTGCCGCGTCGTTTTGCATTGCACGTTGACCATGGACGAGCTGTCCAAGGGCATCCAGTAAGGCGTCTGCTGATTCTGTAAGCGATACAATTCGGACAGTACATCTGGAGATGGTGGCGAAGCCATTACACAATTAAATCAGGGCAGTATAGTTACGAACGCGGTATTGTCTCGTCGCCAATGTTGTGGGTTGGCAGGAGAGCCAACACCGGGTTACTAGAGGAAGCCAAAAGGCACGCGTTTTAGCTCACGCAGGCTGGCGTGAGGTCTGGAACAGGACAAGGAAATTAGAATTTAGAAAAACGGACGTAGCTGGTGGAATACTTAACTTTAATCCATTAATGATGAGCGTCGCTCTTGACTGTACATGATTCAGTATCAATAGGAACTGAACATGGCGCCTTGCTAGGTCGTAGCAAATGACGTAGCTGAAGGCTATGCTAACTATCGTCTCGGCAAATGAGAGCGTATTTTGTCAGTGAACCACCGCTAGCAAAGTCGGTTGTACCACTGGGGCGAGTGCTAGGAAGTCTCTAGAGACCTGCCGTGTGACGGCGCTCGGTCTGCAATCACTGATAGTGGCGACACGCGGGTCCGACGTATACTAACGGACCGCGGCCGATTTAAAGGCTACCACCTAGCAAGTGTAGTGTCTGGCGGTGACACCACACTATCCTCAGTGCAAGTGAAGAAGATTTAGAGGATCTGTTGAATGATATGTATTGTCTATTGAGTACAGAATATGGAGTGAGGGTAAACCGAAGAAAGTAATGAAAAGCGGTAGAAATGAGAACAGCGAGAAACTTAACGTCAGCATTGCCGTCACGAAGTAGGTGAAGGTAAGTAATTCTGCTGCCTCGGCAGCCAAATAAGCCATGACGCAAGGAGCTAGGAGGACATCAAAAAAAGTGATACCTCACTAAGAGAATTCTAATAATATCAAATATAGGTCTCAATCTGAGAATGAAAGTTTTGATAATGCTGTTCATTTTTGGAACGCAGCCTACGACCAGCTTAGAGACAGAAGTGATGACACTTTCTGCAGGACCTGACCATCATCTTGCAGTACAATGGTCAAGCACGCACAGTGCAAGCTGTTACTGATTTGTTTGACTGATGGGGCTGCTAAGTGCTATACCACCTACTGCACTCCCCTGGCTTAAGTCCTCGTAAGTTGAACTCGATTTCTAAACTGAAGGAAACACTTCACGGCATTCGCTTCAGAACTGCAATAGACCGCGCCACTCGAACTGTCAACACAACTGGCACTGCTAAGAGTATCCTATGACTTCCACATAGCTGGCAACGGTTATACACAATGCTACTTTGAAGGTCAGTAAAACTTTGAAACACGTATCTATTTTCTACGAGCTGTAAATAAATAGTTGCCACTATTAAAGTTCCAACCCCCGTGTGTAATGTGTAGACTATCAGGGCTTTGGCAAACTCAGCGTAACTACGTACAATGGACGAAGTATAACGAACATGACAAAAACACCAATTTTTTATTTTACTTTTAAAATAGAATTTTTTTTAATCATCAGTCATCTGACTGGTTTGATGCGACCCACAACGAATTCCTTTTCTGTGCCAAACTTTTCGTCTCATAGTACACTAGTGGCCATTAAAATTGCTACACCACGAAGATGACGTGCTACAGACGCGAAATTTAACCGACAGAAAGAAGATGCTGTGATATGCAAATTATTAGTTTTTCAGAGCATTCACACAAGTTTGGCGCCGTTGGCGACATCTACAACGTACTGACATGAGGAAAGTTTCCAACCGATTTCTCATACACCAACAGCAGTTGACCGGCGTGCTCTGGTGAAACGTTGTTGTGATGCCTTGTGTAAGGAGGAGAAATGCGTACCATCACGTTTCCGGCTTTAATAAAGGTCGGATTGTAGCCTATCGCGATTGCGGTTTATCGTATCGCGACATTGCTGCTCGCGTTGGTCGAGATCCAATGACTGTTAGCAGAATATGGAATCGGTGGGTTCAGGAGGGTGATACGGAACGCTGTGCTGGATCTCTACGGCCTCGTATCACTAGCAGTCGAGATGACAGGCATCTTATCCGCATGGCTGTAACGTATCGTGCAGCCACGTCTCCATCCCTGAGTCAACAGATGGGGACGTTTGCAAGACAACAACCATCTGCACGAACAGTTCGACGACATTTGCAGCTGCATGGACTATCAGCTCGGAGACCACGGCTGCGGTTATCCTTGACGCTGCATCACAGACAGGAACGCCTGCGATGGTGTACTCACGACGAACCTGGGTGCACGAATGGCAAAACGTCACTTTTTCGGATGAATCCAGGTTCTGTTTACAGCATCATGATGGTCGCATCCGTGTTTGGCGACATCGCGGTGAACGCACATTGGAAGCGTCAGACGTCAACATCGTCCTTCTGCAGGAAGTTCAAATGGTTCAAATGGCTCTGAGCACTATGGGACTCAACAGCTTAGGTCATAAGTCCCCTAGAACTTAGAACTACTTAAACCTAACGAACCTAAGGACATCACACACACCCATGCCCGAGGCAGGATTCGAACCTGCGACTGCAGCAGCCCCGCGGTTCCGGACTGTAGCGCCAGAACCGCACGGCCACCGCGGCCGGCAATGCAGGAAGTATGTGTCGAGAGTTTCCCCGACCTCTTTGAGTACGATACATACATTTCACCCACTACAGACGGTGGCAGCGGAACAGCGATACTTCTACGTGCCGTCATAGTAGCCGAGGATGTGGTGTACCTGCCGTCAGCGAGAGGACTGGCGCTCACAGTACTAGGAATACGGATCGTTAACATCCACGCACCGTCGAGGTGCGACAGACGGCGCGTTCCATCCAGATTTTACGCAGAGGAGACTGCGCCACTATTCTTAGGCCGGTATGAACATGTCTTTTATTTGGAGGCGACTTCAACTGTGTGCTCGCACTAAAGAATCAGCACCCACGCTATAATTCATGCCAGGAGTTGCGGCTACTGATACAGGACATGAATGTAATCGATACATGGGAGACGATATTGGTGACAGACGCGGATGTACCTAAGTGACAAGTGATTCTGCAAGTCGCCTCGATCGAATTTACGTAACAAGTCGTCTCGAATCTGCGATCCTCGATGCGGAATTATGATCCCTTCGGCTTTTCAGATCGTACAGCATACATATGGACGTTCTCCCTAAGTCGTCAACGAGTGTGAAGGAGTCGCAGTGTTGGAAATTGAATACAGCACACCTCAGGGAACCTGAGTGCAGTCGCTTAATCGAAGACACTTAGTGCACTATGCCTCCCGACAAATCCGACGACGTTGCAATGGTGGCTGGAATGCGTTAAGCCTGCATTGCGCCGAGCGTTAATTGCATACGGAAGAGAGCAGATGATGTGGAGGTGCCATAAGACGGAATTTTATTTCACGATGCTCCGAGAACTTTCTGTACAAGCACCTTCACAGGATCTGAGTGATACTATAAAACGAGCGCAAGCCCAAATAATTTCCATAACTCGACGCCGTCTGGAGGGTCTCGCAATCCGCGCAAGGGCCTTTGAACGAGTCCGCGAAGAATCACCGTCGATGTATCACGTTATCAGAGAAAAACCAACATAGCCGCAGAACCTTAATACAGGCGGTCGTACTGCCGGACGGTCGCCATATGTCAACGCAAAAAGACATCGCCGACGCCGTTCTGGAACAATACGGTCATCTCTATGAAGGAGCGGAACACGATCAGGCAGCCTTCCATGAGGTCCCACGAACGCTATTTGCGTGCCTCGACGCGACGGCCGACCGAGAGTTAATGGGGGACGTCACAGATGACGACGTAATAGAAGCGCTCGATAAGGGAGCGTCGAACAAGTCGTCGTTAGAGTTTTATCGTAAATTTAAAGATGTCAAGACTCCGCGATGGACTGCCATCTACCGCGAATTGATGTCTCCCACTGTGCGTCTTCGACCCTCCTTCGTGGAAGTAATGATCATTCCTATCCACAAACCATTCGGCGACACAGGGATACATGCCTACCAGCCACTAAGCCTTCGTAATTGCGACTACAAGATCTACACCAGGATACTTGCAGCACGCTTTAAAAGCGTACTACACCAAGTGATATCATTCGAACAAACCCAAATAGGAGGGGACAGCAATATACAAACGGCACTCAGCGACTACCGCGATGTCATCGCACTGGCAGCAACATTTCGTCTACGGGGTGCACTGGTATCGATAGACTTTGATCGCGCCTTTGACAGTGTGAGCTACGTCTATCTCGTGGAAGTAATGACGCAAATAAAGTTTCCAGAGAGTTTTGTCACCGTCGTTATGTGACCACACCACAGCGCCCCATCCAGAGTGCTCAACAATGGACGCTTGGTGGGGCCCATCACCATCATACGATCGCTCAGACTAGGGTGCCCGCTGTCGACGATACTGTATGCCATCTCGGTCGAGCCGCTGTTCTCCTGGCTCCGGAATCGACTCCAAGGAGTGACGATAAGCCAAAACAAGTTTATATGCAGAACATAAGCGGATGACCTCGTGTTTTCAGCATGGTCGGGCGATGAGGCAAGAGCGGACTTGCATTGGATTAATTTGTATGGTAGGGGTACGTGAAGTCGTATGCACATGGAAAAGTCTGGAGTGATGAACATCGGGAGAGTACTCCTGATGGGAAGTGTAGCACCATTACAGTTAATAAACAAGATGAAATGTCTAGAAATTATCTTCACAACACGTATCTAGTTTCTCGCATCCCCAACCTGGCCCAAGTTCTTCCAGTGCTGGTGGTGTTGTCGCGCCGAATCCTGGCGGCATTAGGATTTTTGTGAGCACACGTCTGCTTTTTAAGGTCGGGTACGAAGGTGGAGGTCTTGGACTAGTCCGCGTCCGCGACCGAGCAGTGGCTATTTACGTAACCACGATGATAAAGCTGTGGACGCGACACCGGGAAGTCTGCCGGGCACCATGATGGACGAACTAGCTCCATTTTCGCATCTGGCGCCGGTAGCGGTGGCTCACATCTCACTATCGACTGCCCACATACGAACCTTTTTTGTGGAACACAGTTATGTACCTATGGAACTACTGGCAACCAGGACGGCAAGGGCATGTGATATATATCGCATCTCGACTCGACCATGGGCCAATAATGCCTCAGAGTGCCGACAACCAACAATGACATGGTCAGTGATATGGCGTACAGTGCACCGCGCACACTTTGATACGGGAACGCGCGCACTGTGGTATCAGGTGGTAAATGGGAAACACGTGACTCGTTCCAGGTTGCATACAATTCATATGGCGGATGGGCCACTGTGTCCACAGTGCAATCTTATAGACACAGAGGATCATCGCCTGATATGCGGAAGTGTGGTGTTTGGTCCAAAAAATGATCGCCTTCCTCCTTCGGGTGATGCCGCAAGCAATAGAACCACGGATACTACTTCTCCAAGATGTGACATGTTATCCCCGAACGAAGACAAACACAGTGACTTGGATTAGGAGTCTGACTGTCCTTTACCTTGTCCGAGAGGGCAGTAAAAATTGTACTAGACTTCTGGGCCTTACTACATCACTCACAAGTTATGATAAATCCGAGATATCGAACATATTACGCCAATTTTCTAGGAAGTGCCTTGATTGATCCCCCACTCAGTGAGGTGTACCGGGTAGGAGAATAAAATTATTGCCTATAAGTATTTAGAACAAGAAAAGACCAGGAGAGTGGAGAGGATCCACCACTATACGTGAAGACGTATCCTGCACCAACGCGAGGTGCAACGGGATTAGCGAGGAACGCATCCAGGAAGAGGGATGTGGTCAGTTATTATTTTGTACTGACTGAAGCAGTTTATGTTAGTTATTATTACACCATTAGGTAGAAAAAAGTCCAGTTATTTACGTTTTCCAGAAATATTTTATAAAGGAAAAAAGTTGGTAGACTACTTGCCCGCGATAGGCAATTAAAAATTTAAAAATTTAAAATATTAAAAACGAAGAAAGTCATTAAGTGGTTAGTTTTAGAAGCGCAGGTTCTCTGGATCGAACCTCACTGCTGGTGCTTTTTTTTATTCCACGTAACTCTAACAACAGATTTACTATGGCCGTCCAAATTATCATTATTTAATGACTTATTTATTATTTGCATTATATTTATCCTGAAAAATAAGAAACTAAATATTTACGTATGGACATTCGTAATGAAAAAGGATACACAACTATTTGGAATCAAATCGTTATAGCTTTTTTATTGACGTTACTGCACCTACATTTGTGACACGTACTGAGCACTGCGCGAACCAGATGACACAAAAGTAAAAACATGTAAATCAACAATTATTGTGGTATATGGTATAGATCAGAAACGCCGAGTTTTTGCATGATCAAGATTTTTTTCAATGTTTATACTGAAAAAAAATGGTAGAGCACATGCCCGCGTGAGGCAAAGGTCCCGAGTTCGAGTCTCGGTCCGGCACACAGTTTTAATCTGCCAGGAAGTTTCATATGAGCGCATCACTCCGCTGCAGGGTGAAAATTTCATTCTGGATAGATGGTTATGTTACGCTTCTTTGGGGTAGATATGTTTTCGTCTGGCTATTAAATAGGGGAGACCAGTAGTCAGTGGGTCTACCTCTAACCTCATTCGATGACTTTAGTTTTGACAGTCTATACCGTAGACGCGATTCCTTAAAGAATCGAACTCTCATGTACGAAACAGCGCCAGATGCTTGATAACAAATTAGACAATTTTTCGTAATATTTAACGTTAAGCATATAAAACCATTAAGGTTGAAGAAGCAAAATCTTAATTATGTTAGTTTATTAGTTTCGGGTTGTTCACGTAAAAACTAATGAAAAAGTCCAAAGCGAAACTAGTATACCAGAAAATAACTGATCCGTTGTAGGAATCAGTGTTTCAGTTTTGAAAATAACGCATTCTTGTAATCAAAAAGAAACATGTTTATTAGCTAACAAAAGGTATGTATCAACTGAGCAAATATTACCCATATTTAATCTTAACAGATTACTTTCCCAAAGCAAGCAGCTTTAACACGTTCGGTGCCACTGCCTCACCGGCCGTGGTTACTCGGGGAACGTCAGGTGGCCGACGCCAGGCCTAGCCAATGTTTTTTTACTGTGCACGTCGGATTTGCCTCCGTCCGTGCCCCCCCCCCCCCCCCCCCCCACTCTGCAGTGAACGTCGGTTGCGATTTAGCTGTCGGTTTATCTTTCTATCATTCTGCGGTGAAACGTGGGCATTTGTTTTCAATTTATCGTTCTTTATCAATAAAATAATTATTTTCAGCGAAATTGTGCATTTGTTTTTAATTTATCGTTCTTTATCAATAAAATAAATATTTTCAGCGAAATTACACACAAATTTCATATTTATATACGTGTCTCAAAACTGGCGTGACGTAAGGGAAAAATATTTCCTGTTGAAGGTAAATTTGTAATATGTATAAATTAAAATGCTTACCCTTCCTATTTTGTTTTGCCTTTTATGCGTTTTTTCACTGCATGCTTTTTATAAATATCCAATATTCGATATCATAAGTTTATTATAGAATTTTCACTATATGTTCAATTTTTTTCCAGCGATATATTCTGAGATTACCTGACAAGGAAAGTATGCAGTGTTCTCAAAAAAAAAAAATGGTTCTAATGACTCTGAGCACTATGGGACTCAACATCTTAGGTCATAAGCCCCTAGAACTTAGAACTACTTAAAGCTAACTAACCTAAGGACATCACACACACCCATGCCCGAGGCAGGATTCGAACCTGCGACCGTAGCAGTCCCGCGGTTCCGGACTGCAGCGCCAGAACCGCACGGCCACCGCGGCCGGCGCAGTGTTCTCAACATTCTTTATTCAGCACTTCATCTCTGACAATTAACTTTTTTTTTTCAGTTAAATTCGAGGATGAAATTTCTTTTTTTGATTGACCAGGACCATCTCATTCTACTGGCCCGACGGAAAATGAAGGTAAAACATGAAACATGGGCTACTTGTTGTTCGGCGTTCACTGCAGAGAGTCCCAGTGCGGAATGAGGCAATTCGCAACGCGGGATTAGCCGAGTGGTCTTAGGGATTGCAGTCTTGGACTGTGCGGCTGGTCCTGGCGGAGGTTCGAGTCCTCCCTCGGGCATGGGTGTGTGTGTTTGTCCTTAGGATAATTTAGGTTAAATAGTGTGTAAGCTTAGGGACTGATGACCTTAGCAGTTAAGTCCCATAAGATATGACACACATTTGAACATTTTTTTTTTACTCAACGACGAACCTGGGTGCACGAATGGCAAAACGTCATTTTTTCGGATGAATCCAGGTTCTGTTTACAGCATCATGATGGTCGTATCCGTGTTTGGCGACATCGCGGTGAACGTACATTGGAAGCGTGTATTCGTCATCACCCGGCGTGATGGTATGGGGTGCCATTGGTTACACGTCTCGCTCACCTCTTGTTGGCATTGACGGCACTTTGAACAGTGCACGTTACATTTCAGATGTGTTACGACCCGTGGACCCTTCATTCGATCCCTTCGAAACCCTACATTTCAGCAGGATAATGCACGACAGCATGTTGCAGGTCCTGTACGGGTCTTTCTGGATACAGAAAATGTTCGACTGCTGCCCTGGCCAGCACATTCTCCAGATCTCTCTCCAACTGAAAACGTCTGGTCAATGGTGGCCAAGCAACTAGCTCGTCACAATACGCCAGTCACTACTCTTGATGAACTGTGGTATCGTGTTGAAGCTGCATGGGCAGCTGTTCCTGTACAGGCCGTCCAAGCTCTGTTTGACTCAATGCCCAGGCCTATCAAGGCCGTTATTACGGCCAGAGGTGGTTGTTCTGGGTACTGATTTCAAAAATGGTTCAAGTGGCTCTGAGCACTATGCGACTTAACTTCTGAGGTCATCAGTCGCCTAGAACTTAGAACTAATTAAACCTAAGTAACCTAAGGACATCACACACATCCATGCCCGAGGCAGAATTCGAATCTGCGACCGTAGCGGTCACGCGGTTCCAGACTGAAGCGCCTTTAACCGCACGGCCACAACGGCCGGCGGGTACTGATTTCTCAGCATCTATGCACCCACATTGCGTGAAATTGTAATCACATGTCAGTTCTAGTACAATATATTTGTCCAATGAATACCGGTTTATCATCTGCATTTCTTCTTGGGGTAGCAATTTTAATGGCCAGTAGTGTATGTATTAAACCGGGGACCTAGAAACGACGGAGACATATTACACATATTCATCGTGTAATTCTGGCGGTATACGTACCAAATGCAATTCCGCGTTCAGACTGGGTAAAATGGCGCTAATAATTTGACCAAGACCGCACAGACGTGAGCGCTGTTTATCTGGAAGGAAGGCTACAGTCCAGATCTTTCACCATGCAGTTTCCACCTTTTCGACTAGCTCAAGGAACATCTGCAGACAAAGAGGTTTTCGAACGATGATGACATTCACATAGCAGTTCTCTAATACCTCCGAGCAAGGATATTTCTATCGTCAAGGAACTGAACCATCAGTGGAACGTTCCAACAGTTGTTTACTTCGTCGAAAAATTGATTCATGTGTCTGAATCACTTTGAAATGTTGCGCAGCACTCAATTAAAGTTACTGAAAATGGCTCTGAGCACTATGCGACTTAACTTCTGAGGTCATCAGTCACCTAGAACTTACAACTAATTAAACCTAAATAACCTAAGGACATCACACACATCCATTCCCGAGGCAGGATTCGAACCTGCGACCGTAGCTGTCGCTCGGTTCCAGACTGTAGCGCCTAGAACCGCACGGCCACTCCGGCCGGGAAAGTTACTGAAAGACAGAGAGAGATTTAGTGGGGAAGTGGAGCGGATTGGTTGTACACTAAAAGTCGAACACTCCTTATTACAAAAGTTTATTAATCTTCAGTAGCGCAACAGCAGTTTTTATACACTACTGGCCATTAAAATTGCTACACCACGAAGATGACGTGCTACAGACGCGAAATTTAACCGACAGGAAGAAGATGCTGTGATATGCAAATGATTAGCTTTTCAGAGCATTCATACAAGGTTGGCGCCGGTGGCGACACCAGCAACGTGCTGACATCAGGAAAGTTTCCAACCGATTTCTCATACACAAACAGCAGTTGACCGGCGTTGCCGGGTGAAACGTTGTTGTGATGCCTCGTGTAAGGAGAAGTAACGCGTACCATCACGTTTCCCACTTTGATAAAGGTCGGTTTGTAGCCTATCGCGATTGCGGTTTATCGTATCGCGACATTACTGCTCGCGTTGGTCGAGATCCAATGACTGTTAGCAGAATATGGAATCGGTGGGTTCAGGAACGTAATACGGAACGCCGTGCAGGATCCTAGCTGCCTCCTATCACTATCAGTCGAGATGACAGGCATCTTATCCTCATGGCTATAACGGATCGTGCAGCCACGTCTCGATCCCTGAGTCAACAGATGAGGAAGTTTGCAAGACAACAACCATCTGCACGAACAGTTCGACGACGTTTTCAGCAGCAAGGACTATCAGCTCGGAGACCATGGCTGCAGTTACCCTTGACGCTGCATCACAGACAGGAGCGCCTGCGATGGTGCACTCAACGATGAACCTGGATGCACGAATGGCAAAACGTCATTTTTTGGATGAATCCAGGTTCTGTTTACAGCATAATGATGGTCGCATTCGTGTTTGGCGACATCTCGGTGAACGCACATTGGAAGCGTGTATTCGTCATCGCCATACTGGCGTATCATCCGGCGTGATGGTATGGGGTGCCATTGGTTACACGTCTCGGTCTCCTCATGTATCCCATTGGCGGCTCTTTCAACAGTGGACGTTACATTTCCTATGTGTTACGACCCGCGGCTCTACCCTTCATTCGATGCCTTCGAAACCCTACATTTCAGCAGGATAATGCACGACCGCATGTTGCAGGTCCTGTACGGGCCTTTCTGGATACAGAAAATCTTCGACTGCTGCCCTGGCCAGCACATTCTCCAGATCTCTCACCAATTGAAAACGTCTGGTCAATGTTGACCTAGCAACTGGCTCGTCACAATATGCCAGTCACTACTCTTGATGAACTGGTATCGCGTTGAAGGTGCATGGGCAGCTGTGCCTGTACACGCCATCCAAGCTCTGTTTGACTCAATGTCGAGAAGTATCAAGGCCGCTATTACCGTCAGATGTGGTTGTTCTGGGTACTGATTTCTCAGGATCTATGCGCCCAAATTGCGTGAAAATGTAATCACATGTCAGTTCTAGTATAATACATTTGTCCAATGAATACCCGTTTATCATCTGCATTTCTTCTTGGTGTAGCAATTTTAATGGCCAGTAGTGTACATTGGCTGAGCAGTCAACGCCGTGCCCTACTATTTCATTTAATTTGCTAACGGCAAGTGTTAGTCTCTTCCTTAATTTAATATCCGACAGTCGTTAGTTAGTAAGTTCCATCTTATACTAAAAACCTTTTGTTTTGTTTCCCAACATCTAGTCACAAGTGCTTATGCAAAGACAATAACCTAAAAAATCTAAACAATAATATTAAAAAATTCTTAGAACAAACTCCATTGAAAGAAGTTGCATTTCAGCCCTTAAGCTGAAATTTAAAAAAGCTCAGTTCTTTACAAAAATTTATAAACTAACAATTCCAGAGGACACTTTGGATTAAATTTCCACAAGTTAGATCAGTCTACCAAAAGCTTTTACGAGAGCACTTGATGACAAATAATTTAACCAAAGCTCACGCAGAAAATGATCAGCTTAAGTTTCACGCAGTCATTTACAGTTAACCAAAGGAAGTGCATTTTATAAAATTCAGTTTACCAAAAACAGTTACCAACATATTAACCTGAGAGTTCTCCACTATTTCTGGAAATTACTGAATTGTGCCAATACACACTGTCCTCAGACAAGAAAATTTCCCTGTGTCCTATATAACCGTACACAACGAGATGTTATAATAACAGAAAAGACAACCTTTTATTAAAGAACCATGTACAGATTAACCTTACTTAAAATTACTTAACATCTACCCACCCCTTGGACCGGTCGTGCCTTTGTGGTAGTCGTACCACACTTCTCAAGCCTGAGCACCATAACAACAGGTTCTCTCGACCAATACATCAGGGATAGACACAAACTATCTTCCACCAAAGCAAATTAACTTATTTAATAAAATGCATTTTAACCATCGGCTGTTTATTGTCCCATTATCCATCTAACGGGTTCGGTTATTAACTATCATCCAGGATGCAGGGTACAACATATTAGTTAGAAGATCCCATATTCTTTTGAAGCTGAACCATATTCAAATTATCCACAACTGTATAACCAATTTGTCTTAGAACACTGACAGTCATTTCTCTTAGAATACTGACAGTCAGACATCA
This sequence comes from Schistocerca cancellata, assembly GCF_023864275.1. NCBI lineage: Eukaryota > Metazoa > Arthropoda > Insecta > Orthoptera > Acrididae > Schistocerca > Schistocerca cancellata. Next base: position 1,051,134,865 of record NC_064626.1, on the reverse strand, counting down.
CAGGATGTCTGTATGTTTGACATAAAATATGACTGTCCGTACTCTAGGACAAATTGGTTATACAATTGTGGATGATTTCAGTGTGGTTCAGCTTCAAAAGAGTATGGGAAGTTTCTTGTCTAATCTGTTGTACTCTACATTCTGGATGATATTTAATAACCGAAACCGATAGATGACTGGTGGGATAATAGACACCTGATGATTAAAATGCGTTTTATACGAGGTTGAGTCAAATGAAAACCTTAAATATTTTTTTAAATATTATTTATTGTGTAGAAGTGGTACAAAGCTGTATCACTTTTCAACATAATCTCCCCCACGCTCAATGAAGTCCTCCAGCGCTTACAAAGTGCATAAATTGCTTTAGAAGAAAGTTCTTTTGGTAGTCCTCGCAACCTCTCGTGCACCGCGTGGCGTACCTCCTCATCAGAACGGAACTTCTTTCCTCCCATTGCATCTTTGAGTGGTCCAAACATATGGAAATCACTTGGTGATGAGGAATGGCGCCATTCCTTGCTCGCTCTATTCGTTTCCGGTTGGTGGAAGTGAACCCAGGTTTCGTCCCCAGTAACGATTCTTGCAAGGAAGCCATCACCCTCTCGTTCAAAGCGCCGAAGACGTTCTTCACAAGCATCAACACGTCGTTCTACCATTTCAGGAGTCAGCTGCCGTGGCACCCATCTTGCAGACACTTTGTGAAACTGGAGCACATCAAGTACAATTTGGTGTGCTGAGCCATGACTAATCTGTAAACATGCTGCAATGACATTCCGTGTCACTCGGCGGTTTTCCTTCGCTATGACCTCAACTGCTGCAATGTTCTGTAGTCACAACTCGTTGTGCCTGACCTGGACAAGGAGCATCTTCCACTGAAGTCACTATTTGCGAACTTCCTACTCCATTATGCTGATGTGACATACATGCATTACCGTACTGAACCTTCATCCGTCGATGACTTTCAATAGGTTTCACACCTTCACTACGCAAAAACCGAGTAACAGAACGCTCACCCTCGTAAAATACTTAACAGCTGCTGCGCCTCACCTCATCGAAACGTTACAAATCAACTTATTCGTTACCGATGCTGTCCATATTTCTCCCCCCGTCTGAAGATCAACTTCACATCACAGTTCTACGAGGTTCTAGAACAAGATCACTTCATCAGGTGAAACCGAAACCAGTACCCTCGTATTTGTGACCAAAAGTTACAAAAGTTCCAAAGGCGACATATCGTTCTACACAAGATGGCTACCGTGTCGTGCCGCCTTCTTCCTCAGAACTAGCGAAAGTCTGAGCACGTGCCTTCCTTCACACACGCACGCTCCTCTGCTGCCAGCAGCCTCACCATGCCGCCCACTCGATAGCCGTTATGCTCGGAGCCACTTCTCATCCCTGCCCGCGCGCGCTCTCTCTCTTACTGGCCTCGCACGCCTCATCCATACCACCAGAGACATTCTATGAAGACAAACCAGTCAGTCGATCCCAGAAGAAGTCTAGAACCATCTGACATGGTTCAGTTACTTGACCGGCTGTAGTAACGTGTAACTTACTTTACGAAGTCCCCTAGTACAGTCTTAATAACTTATGAGCCTTAAAATATAACTTTCAGCACTAAATGAAACGAAAACGTTAGGACTGTCGTCTAACATAGAAGTTCAAAACTTTTCTGATTGATTTCTGTTCTGCAACGACATTTTCCACTCCTTTTTGAATTCAGAAGTGATACGTACATTCTCAGAGTGACCTCGATATTAGGTAAACAATCTTTAGTATGGAAGAAATTGGCTTTGCAGTGGAATCGAACTTGTTTCAAACTGACAAAATACCATTAATTGTTCTTTTATAAGTATGATTTTGCTGAATAATGTGCGGCGCGTTTGTTGTGTTAGTTGGAATTTGTCGCGAGGCGGCGCCAGGTATGAGAGACGAGTGTTGACCTGATTCTCATCAGCCGTCCGCTCAAAAATTCAACCGAACAAGCCCATACAAAATAATTCTGTCTGCGTCTTTGGCGGTTATAAGAGCGGGGGGGAGGGGCTAAATCGCAGGATTTCAAACAAAGGCCTTTTTTGTTTGTTGCGATGGATCCCTTTGTGGTACAGACCGGGTAGCACGTGGAAAACGCAGCTCCACTGAGCAGGTCCACATTCTGTATGTCAGTGGTAGTCAACCTGGTCCCTAAGGCCCAAAGTGCTCGTTCAAGCTTTCACGGCGTTCGTAACATTTTTCGTAAGGTACTTGGTAAACAATTACTATTATATGTTTTAACTAGTTGAAACTCTCCTTTACATACATTACTTTATAAAGACAAGTCGTTACTTATCATTCTTACCACAAGCCTCGGAAAATTCCTGACGAATTTACTTCCAATTTTTACACCATACTCTAATGAACATTCAGACGTATGTGAGATATATATATACAGGGTGGTCCATTGATCGTGACCGGGCCAAATATCTCACGAAATAAGCGTCAAACGTAAAAACTACAAAAAACGAAACTCGTCTAGCTTGAAAGGGGAAACCAGATGGAGCTGTGGTTGGCCCGCTAGTGGGGCTGTCTTAGGTCAAACGGATATCAACTGCGTTTTTTTTTTTTTTAATAGGAACCACGTATTCGTGTAGTACGTAAAGAAATATGAATGTTTTGGTTGGAGCACTTTTTTCGCTTTGTGATAGATGGCGGTGTAATAGTCACAAACATATGGCTCACAATTTTAGACGAACAGTTGGTAACAGGTAGGTTTTTTAAATTAAAATACATAACGTAGGTACGTTTGAACATTTTATTTCGGTTGTTCCAATGTGATACATGTACCTTTGTGAACTTATCATTTCTGAGAACGCATGCTGTTACAGCGTGATTACCTGCAAATACCACATTAATGCAATAAATGCTCAAAATGATGTCCGTCAACCTCAATGCATTTGGCAACACGTGTAACGACATTCCTCTCAACAGCGAGTAGATCGCCTTCCGTAATGTTCGCACATGCATTGACACTGCGCCGACACACGTTGTCAGGCGTTGTCGGTGGATCACGATAGCAAATATCCTTCAACTTTCCCCACAGAAAGAAATCCGAGGACGTCAGATCCGGTGAACGTGCGGGCCATGGTATGGTGCATCGACGACCAATCCACCTGTCATGAAATATGCTTCAATAGCGCTTCAACCGCACGCGAGCTATGTGCCGGACTTCCACCATGTTGGAAGTACATCGCCATTCTATCATGCAGTGAAACACCTTGTAGTAACATCGGTAGAACATTACGTAGGAAATCAGCATTGTATTTTATTGAATGTTAACTCGGGACCTAGAAACGATGGAGAGGCTCCGTCCCCACCGCAGCCGCAGTGGTCCACAACCCCACGACGACTACTGATGTTCCACTTGTCGCAGCCATCGTGGATTTTCCGTTGACCAATAGTGCATATTATGCCGGTTTACGTTACCACTGTTGGTGAATGAAGCTTCGTCGCTAAGTAGAACGCGTGCAAAAAGTCTGTCATCGTCCCGTAATTTCTCTTGTGCCCAGTGGCGGAATTTTACACGACTTTCAAAGTCGGCGCGATCCAATTCCTGGTGCATAGAAATATGGTACAGATGCAATCGATTTTGATGTTGGATTCTCAACACGGACGTATTTGAGATTCCCGATTCTCGCGCAATTTGTCTGCTACTGATGTGCGGATTAGCCGCAACAGCAGCTAAAACACCTAGATGGGCATCATCATTTGTTGCAGGTCGTGGTTGACGTTTCACGTTTGGCTGAACACTTCTTGTTTCCTTAAATAACGTAACTATCCGGACACTTAGATGATGTCGTCCAGGATACCGAGCAGCATACATAGCACACGCTCGTTGTGCATTTTGATCACAATAGCCATACATCAACACGATATCGACCTTTTCCGCAATTGGTAAACGGTCCATTTTAACACGGGTAATGTATCACGAAAAAAATACCGTCCGCACTAGGAGAATGTTACGTGATACCACGTTCTTATACGTTTGTGACTATTACAGCGCCATCTATCATAAAGCGAAAAAAGTGATCCAACTAAAACATTCATATTGCTTTACGTACTACACGAATATGTAACAAATAATGGGAGTTCCTATTTTAAAAAACGCAGTTGATATCCGTTTTGACCTACGGCAGCGACATCTAGTGGGCCAACCATAGCGCCATCCGCTTTCTCCCTTCAAGCTAGACAAGTTTCGTTCTTTGTAGTTTTTTCGTTTGATGCTTATTTCGTGAGATATTTGGCCTGGCCACTATCAATGGTTCAAATGGCTCTGAGCACTATGGGACTTAACTTCTGAGGTCATCAGTCCCCTAGAACTTAGAACTACTTAAACCTAACTAACCTAAGGACATCACACACATCCATGCCTGAGGCAGGATTCGAACCTGCGACCGTAGCGGTCGCGCGGTTCCAGACTGTAGCGCCTAGAACCGCTTGGCCACACCTATGTGTGTGTGTGTGTGTGTGTGTGTGTGTGTGTGTTATTTGAAGAGGAAAATTGTTACCAAAAATCTCGAAAAAATCTTGGCCTGTTTACTTCAAATTTTTTCACGATAAACTAATAAAAAGAATGGTGTACTGCACCCTCCCCCTTTCTTTCCTCTGCCCTTTCCCCGGGCTCCCTCTTTCCCCCCTTTCATCCTGTTTTCTCCCCACCTAACCTTTCTCTGCCTCACCTTCCCCTCCCCCCCCCCCGAGTCCTTTTGTATTCCCCACCTCTGCCTTTCCCCACTCCCTGTCGCGACTGCCCAGCACCCGCCCCTCTCGTATGGGTCCTCGTCCTCCACCGGCTCCTTTCCCCCCTCCCTCCACTTCCTTTTTTTCCTCTCCTTCCCCCTCTTTCCTTTCCCGTCATCTGTCCACGTTCCCCCCATCTGCCCTCTGCTGTGGTATATCATATTTGTGCCGATTTTGTAGTGCAGTGTTCAAGTGAATGTTCAGTGTTGTTCGTCTTTCCAAAGTGTTGCGAACAGAAACCATGCTGTCGCTGGGTGTAAATTTTATATCTCTTGAGAACGTAAACCAGACTGTCACCGTTTTTTTTTTAATTGTCTTTCTATTTTTTTACCTGTCTGCTTCATATGTATTTTATTAGCATCATCAACCCTTTGTTCTATGTTTTAAGTTCCACAATTTTCCGCCATTTTACCATTTAAGTCGCCGATTTTATCGCCTGCTTTTATTATTTATTATCTTCATCTTTAAAAAAAAAAATCTGTACGCTGAAGAGCGGCGTCCTAAGCTGTTGCCAGCCCGCCCCCTTCGGGGGGAATCGAAAATCAATAAAGAAAAAAAAATGGTGTACTGTTAAAATTCACTGAGTGAAAAAAAAAATGCTGCTCTGCACTCTGTATTGAAAAAGTTCGATTTTGTATTCTTTCTTGCAGTCAGTTTTAACTGCCATAGCAGGGCATTTGAACAATTACGCGAATTGTTTCTTCTTTATGTATTCTTTCTAATTATAGATATTTTCAAACAAAAGTTGTACACTCAATAATGCAACAATGCTTTTCATTGTCGTTCTCACTGTCGGTTTTCACAGAAAATAGGAAAGCGGTATTTATGGCTTATCGACTTATGATTGAAATATATTACAGAATCTAAACTTGCAATAATAGTAAACAAGTCTCAGTGTCAGAGAGAGGGTGGAAGGGGACATGGTCTGAGATGGGAGTAAGAAATAGACGTAGAGAGCTGAAAGGAGGAGACGGAGAGAGAGGGGGGGGGGGGAGATGGACAGAGGGGGGCAGGAAGAAGGAAATCAGCACGTACCTCGAAATCGCGTACATATTTATTAATTGCGATGCACTGCCAGGTTCGGTAGTAAATTTTGTAAAGTTACCACCATACTTTATAAATCACCATTGCTGTGTAACTGGTAGAAGGTAAGAAAATGCTACTATCAGCAGAGATATAAAAGTGGGCAATAGGTAAAAAGGGTTGATTACTCCTGCTGTATGTGATGTAAGCGGTGTTTACTCGAGATACTAACTGCCGGGCCGACCGCGGTGGCCGTGCGGTTCTAGGCGCTGCAGTCTGGAACCGCGGGACTGCTACGGTCGCAGGTTCGACTCCTGCCTCGGGCATGGATGTGTGTGATGTCCTTAGGTTAGTTAGCTTTAAGTAGTTCTAAGTTCTAGGGGACTGATGACCTCAGAAGTTAAGTCCCATAGTGCTCAGAGCCTGAACTAACTGCTGGTCAAAGCGTAGCGACTCGCCAGTATATAAGGCATTATTTATATGGTCACACTGATAGCTCCGCCTTTTGTTTTGTTCCTACAGTCTGGACAGTAACTGATCACCAGCAGCCTAGACAGCAGTAACTTAAGTCTGGTACGAGACGTATTATGTTTCCAGTTATATTTGCGAGTCCTTGTACGAACTAGACGTAACACGGCGACAGGTGGCGGCCTGTTCGTTACATCAGACCGGCGGGTGAGAGGCGGCCTCTGGTCCATGTATGGGAGCAGGGCCGTGCTACGTCACGCAGGGGCTTCCCACGCACGTGTGACGTCACGGCCCGCGTGCCCACGCGCGCCCCGCAGCGGGCGACCCATTCAGTATCGCCTCTCTGCCCGCAGCAGCGCTGCCTCCCAAACACCCCGTATTTGCCTAATTGTGCGCCCCTGAAAGCAGCGCCGAGCACGTCTCTTATCAGATCCTCCCGAGCCCTAGTGGTATCTCGCACCGGGGCATTCTTTTCTTGCCACTGTGCCTCCTCGAGGTGCTCTTCTCGTGTCCGCTTCTCGTTATCTCTCATCTCCATAACTCGCAGCATCCTGCCGCCTTCTCTGGTTTTCATTGGTCGTAAATAAGTCTCCGTGCGAGTAAAGCCTGTTGTGTTCGAGTCCCATGAATGCTTATTGACGGCTTAGGGCGACAAGTAGGGACGCGTGCCCAACGAAGCTCTCCGTTAGGAACCAGTGGCCGAGAAAGAACCGGACCCAGCCGAAGAGTCACTGGCGCCTTCACGGAATATTTCACTCGAACTTCAGAGTCATTGCAGCTTCAAGCACGATCTTTTGTTTTTCTTTCATAGCGCTTGGTGTTATAGGTGTTGTTTTCTAGCCCTCGAAAGCATTAGATATTGTCTCATAAGTCACTCTTTAAAATACTTCGCTTTAGGTAACTTCATATATCTATTAGACATTAGGGTTTTCTCTGACATGTTTTTCTTACGTTACGGGTGAATTTTGGGGCGTGTTATGGTTAGACGCTGTGTTTCACTCTAAAGATTTGGGCAATAAATGTAGCTGTCGTTATTGGGCGAGCAAAAAACTGTTTCTAGAAGCACAAAATAACTTAGCAGTTTTCTCGGAGAGAAGGATTCGACTCGTTCTCAGTACAAGCTACTAAACACTGCAACGAGCCGTATCTTTGCATAGGTACCTTGAATCCAATGTTTTTTATTTGTGGTCTTTGGCGTAAACCATTTAGGCAGAGAATTGACTATTAGAGACATGTACACAACGTCACTTACACAGCATAGGCATTGGAAATTACATTAACACCAGTTAAACCTTATGGTATGCTTTGTACTTCCATACATCCAACGCTGTCCATATAATGTATCTTCCCAAATTCGATACTTTGTGTATGACTTATAACTGAATATGCGCTTCTTGCACTATCACAGCAATATTGATAAAGTCCACTGTGAACAGCTGCGAAAGAGGTCCGTCACGCACGTAGGTTGCGGAATTCCTGCTCTGATCCAGGTCCTAAGAAAGTTGCGCCGTTGTCTGTCGTAACATGAACACCCTAGTATAACGTGATTGAGACCTGAAATTGCAGTTGGACGGAATTCACAGTATGAAGATGTCTGAACTTTTATTCTATAAAGATGGCAAGGATATCAGCCGTGACCTAGCCGAATGTGCCTTATAATAGTGGAATTACGTCTAGGTAGCTTGATTTGGTAAAACCAGGTTTTTGCGGAAATTGTCGGCTCTATTGCACCATAATGTCTCCCTTGGAGTTGCATTACGTCTAGGTAGCTTGATTTGGTAAAACCAGGTTCTTGCGGAAATTGTCGGCTTTGTTGCAACATAATTTCTCCCTTGGACCGTTGTAAGCTTTCCCACGTCTTTGACCACTTTTGAACGACTTGTTGAACATCAGCAACGAAATCTATATGTGGAAGGTGAGTTTAGTAAGGTTGGTCATCAATCACACTTCATTTGACCAGGTGGCCTGCCGACTCGTTGCATGAGATACCAGAGTGTCCGTTAATCCGTAATAACTGGACATGTATGTGTTGGCTTCCGCAGTGGTCGAGTAACTGAATTACATCGAACACATGGCTGTTAGTGTTGGAGTCCCATGGACGCTTTGCTTCGTTTTCCAGTGACCCGGATCGAATCCAACGCTGATTCCAGTGTACTGCCTGTCCTATGAGAAAAAGGTTTGTTCCCCTACAGCTCTCCTCCGCCCTTTACAGCTCTTAACCTAGGTGACGATCGCGTGCTTATGTTCCCAAAAACCCCCGCAGAATATACTGGAACGTCCGAAGAGTTAGAAGGTCTACTATTGTTGCCCATTTCCTTATCCCACAGCAATGACTGCAGAATGTATTAGATAATGTAGCGAGATTTCATGCGTCCAGCAATTTCCCAGTTGGGAAACAACGCAAACCATTCATGCAGTATGATACACCCGAAACTCCCAGTCTACAGCTAGCGTACTGCGATTTTCTCCTTAGTCGATAGAAAATAAAAGTTCTGTACCCACAGAGATAAAAACGATGAATTTCTGTAGCAAAAATTCGATGGGAATGGCATTAATGACAAAATTGAGTTTTCAATGAAGCTGATTGCGTTGAAACCTGGCAAAAGCTCACGTTTTAGTCTGTGTAATACACTCCTGGAAATTGAAATAAGAACACCGTGAATTCATTGTCCCAGGAAGGGGAAACTTCATTGACACATTCCTGGGGTCAGATACATCACATGATCACACTGACAGAACCACAGGCACATAGACACAGGCAACAGAGCATGCACAATGTCGGCACTAGTACAGTGTATATCCACCTTTCGCAGCAATGCAGGCTGCTATTCTCCCATGGAGACGATCGTAGAGATACTGGATGTAGTCCTGTGGAACGGCTTGCCATGCCATTTCCACCTGGCGCCTCAGTTGGACCAGCGTTCGTGCTGGACGTGCAGACCGCGTGAGACGACGCTTCATCCAGTCCCAAACATGCTCAATGGGGGACAGATCCGGAGATCCTGCTGGCCAGGGTAGTTGACTTACACCTTCTAGAGCACGTTGGGTGGCACGGGATACATGCAGACGTGCATTGTCCTGTTGGAACAGCAAGTTCCCTTGCCGGTCTAGGAATGGTAGAACGATGGGTTCGATGACGGTTTGGATGTACCGTGCACTATTCAGTGTCCCCTCGACGATCACCAGTGGTGTACGGCCAGTGTAGGAGATCGCTCCCCACACCATGATGCCGGGTGTTGGCCCTGTGTGCCTCGGTCGTATGCAGTCCTGATTGTGGCGCTCACCTGCACGGCGCCAAATACGACGCATACGACCATCATTGGCACCAAGGCAGAAGCGACTCTCATCGCTGAAGGCGACACGTCTCCATTCGTCCCTCCATTCACGCCTGTCGCGACACCACTGGAGGCGGGCTGCACGATGTTGGGGCGTGAGCGGAAGACGGCCTAAAGGTGTGCGGGACCGTAGCCCAGATTCATGGAGACGGTTGCGAATGGTCCTCGCCGATACCCCAGGAGCAACAGTGTCCCTAATTTGCTGGGAAGTGGCGGTGCGGTCCCCTACGGCACTGCGTAGGATCCTACGGTCTTGGCGTGCATCCGTGCGTCGCTGCGGTCCGGTCCCAGGTCGACGGGCACGTGCACCTTCCGCCGACCACTGGCGACAACATCGATGTACTGTGGAGACCTCACGCCCCACGTGTTGAGCAATTCGGCGGTACGTCCACCCGGCCTCCCGCATGCCCACTATACGCCCTCGCTCAAAGTCCGTCAACTGCACATACGGTTCACGTCCACGCTGTCGCGGCATGCTACCAGTGTTAAAGACTGTGATGGAGCTCCGTATGCCACGGCAAACTGGCTGACACTGACGGCGGCGGTGCACAAATGCTGCGCAGCTAGCGCCATTCGACGGCCAACACCGCGGTTCCTGGTGTGTCCGCTGTGCCGTGCGTGTGATCATTGCTTGTACAGCCCTCTCGCAGTGTCCGGAGCAAGTATGGTGGGTCTGACACACCGGTGTCAATGTGTTCTTTTTTCCATTTCCAGGAGTGTATTTACATTTCGTTTTGCGCAGTTAACTCAAAAATGTTCAAAAGTGTGTGAAATCTTATGGGACTTAACTGCTAAGGTCATCAGTCCCTAAGCCTACAGACTACTTAACCTAAATTATCCTAAGGACAAACACACACACCCATGCCCGAGGGAGGACTCGAACCTCCGCCGGGACCAGCCGTTAACTAACTGTAAGATTCCAGTGATGTAGAAACAAGAACTAGCTTACCAAACACACTGGGTTTCGGTAGATTGCTTGTTTTGTTGATCGAGTTCTAAATACTAACAAAATACTAACTTTAAAAACCGCGGTTAATTGTCCAGATTTTTTTTTCTAAACGTCTCCCTTCACTTCTGGTACTGTTCAAGGTATTCGAAAAAGGTACCAAACTACAATGCTATTGGAATTACATTTTAAATTGCAGATTCCTAAATTTATGACTGAATGTACTATTATAAAGTGGTCAGGAAAGAAAAGACGCACAACCTGACGCAACATTCGCGTTTTTGTTAGTTATACGTACTTCAGCGGCTCCACGAAATTTATTTGCTAGCACCCAGAGCAATCACACTGACTGGAACTGCTAATACTGCTGTCAAAAGAATTCTGCTGCGTGTTTCGTGGTGCAACAGGTTGCTGTAATCAGCCTTTCTATTAAGTGTCATTTCGAACTTAATTAAAAGACAAGGATCTAAGTAGTGTGGAGCAGTTGTCGACGTGCTGTCCCACATAATCCAGCGGTCACGTCCCGAAAGATAGGCGCTCCAAAGAGATGCAGTCATGTCTCATCTACTCATATTGCTAAATTAAACTCACGATGCGTTTTCCTGTCTGTATGTATACGATAATATCATGAACTACAGTAGACATTTTCACCAATAAACAAGTTGATTCACCAGGAAGGTTTATGTATTTAATTAGGAACTGAAGCAATATGTGTAACGTAAGTATTGTTATTTTTCCATACTTAATAGACGTTTGGACTGATATTTCGTTGCAGGTTTTCTTCCGTATCCACCATCATAACCTAGTCATCCGCAAAAAGAGGCAAAAAGAGACGGGTTAAGCAATAGTGCCTATCTCGGTGTGTAAGATGTGTGTGATGTCCTTAGGTTAATTAGGTTTAAGTCGTTCTAAGTTCTATGGGACTGATGTCTTCAGAAGTCCCATAGTGCTCAGAGCCATTTTTATAAATGCCTTACAAACTTGATTGACCTTATCAGATTCAAGTAATTTGAGAAATTATAACTGAATGTAGCATTAAATATCCCAAATAATGTCCATATCACATTTAATCAGCTCTTCGTTTGTTTAAGTTCCTATCCGCTCGTTGCTTCTACTTCCCCTGATTAAACAAATTAGGTGGGTTCAGGAACGCACTGATAATCTTTGTCTTTTTTTCAGAACAGTAGACATAAAATACAGCTCCATGCTGTACCTGATTTGTCTCACTATCCACAGTATACGCGTAAAGTTAAATTTCAAGGTACATACAGCGCTTCGGCAGTATCTGTTAATATTACGAGCCATCGCTATTCGAATGAAGTAATTATATTACGTAGCAAGACCGATGACCAAAATTAACTGATAGTTGACATTAGCTTTAAGCGAAAATATGCTGATATCTACTTCAGTGTTGTGCTTTTTTTTAATAGAGCGATACTTCAGTCTTGATGAAATTTGGGCTTAATTTTTTTAAAAGTAATTTCGTTTCGTTCTCTAGTTTATCATTTAGCAATTCTTCAGTATGCGTCTGCATTTATTTTGCATCCGAACGTGTTGTATTTATGTAGTATGACTGGGATAGAATTCTTTTTTCTTCCTTTTAACAATTTAATTTCAACTATGTTGCTAATTTAAAATATTATATCCAGTTTGTGGGCTTTTGGAAAGAAAAACAACACGGTTTGCCTATGCTAACTGCCGATCGAGCTCTGTCCTTTTTCTTGGCACTGTGTGGAATAATTGTAATGATGATCTGTCTTGTGCATTTCAGGTATTTGGTATACGTTCTTTGTTCCAAAAGTGGAACGTTCAGTTGCTCTAGTTCGATTCCAGAAACAAATTCTTATTCCGTTTTGTAAAACGAAAAATTTAACTTGGACCTGAAGCGAATTATTACTATGATCCCCGAATGAATACCAACCAGGTGGCGTTAAGAGCCTAGTACCATCTTAGACATTACCAGAAATGTGAAAATTGCGCCGCTGTCCTGCTGCACCAGAAAAGTAATGTGACCGTTTCTGGCGGGCTACGTACAGTAGGTACTGACATACATTGTGATGTTCCTCGGGGCTCTGTTCGCCGACCGCTTGGGCGCGCCGCCCGTGCCCTCAGGCCGTTGGAGAGATTCGAATTCAAATCGGACGAGCGGGCCGTAGTTACTGGGCGTGGCTGCAGAGGGCGACACTGAATGCGATTAAACAGGCTCCGGCGAAACGACGTGAATATTTTAAGGCTGCATTCCGCTCGCACGACGCAGCACGGGTACTGCTCTGCTGGGTAAAAAAGAACCTCAGACTAGAGTACGGCAGAAATACCGGATCCTGTTAAATTTGACGGGCGCTGTTACGGCGACGCCAAGGAAGATTGTTTCTGTCATCGGCCACTGTTCTGGAATGAAACGTGTTACAGTTTTCATCAGTACTACTGCGAGTGGAAATACAAGTGACAGAAACACAAGTTCGTTATATTATTATCATCACTCATTTTACATCCACCTCACACTTTAAGACCCTATCGGCGCCACAATATTTCTGACCCAACCAAGGTTAAAGATGACTTCCTGTTCGTCAACGAAATCAACTAGAAATCATCGAATAAAATTCTGAGGTAGACCTGTTCTTTAGCAGATTCCTGCTTTAAATGGTAAAACAAAAGCAACGTCGAACTATTCCGAGCAAGCTTAGTAGAGTCACTGACGTTTCCATTAAAGCAAACGATTTATTGTGATCAGCATCGATCTCATATTGTCAGAGGGATGATTGCAAGGAATACAGCTATAGGCATGCTTTTTGCTGTTGTAGGTTTCTGGTTCTACCCATTTTCCATTACGGTGTAGTCTTTTTTTAATGTTTGTAATTCTGTAAATATTTTATCTAGGATTATATACATAGGAATTCAGGAAAAACTCGACAGAGAATTTGCAGGGTATCAGTGACGACTTCAACCAGAAAGAAGCTGTCCCGATAAAATTACAGGTATTAAATGGATCAAGAAACATCGAAAAGTTCAAAACAAGAGTTTAGTGATCACATTCATTGCCTTTAAAAAAGCGTACGCCAGTATTCATAGCAAGTCTTTACTGAAAGTCGTTGAGGAATTCGGTCTACACTCGTAAACCTCATCGAAATCACCGTTAACAGTATCAGATCGAACGATAAATTTAGAGGTGAATTGTCTGAACCATTGAAATTTGAACTGACCTAAAACAGCGGATGGTCTCACATAATTACTTTTTAAACGCATCCAGGAAGAAATCTTGCGAGAATGAAGCATAAATTCAAGCAAACATCAGCAATGGCACAAACAGCAAATTTATTTGCTTATCATTCGCAAACGATCTTGCACTACTTGAAAATAATGTGGAAGAGGCTGAACTTCAAAATAAAGTACTTTTTGTAAAAAAAAAAAACATAAGAAGTTGGATTGCAGGTTTAATTCATATAAAACGGCAATGTTAACCCTCAAGTTTGAAAGACGAGCTGTTTGACTGAACAATAAGAAACAAATCAAGATTTTAAATAAGGTAGAATGTGTTGTTGAAGTCTTTACACAAATATCACACGAGCAATCCTCAACAGAAAGAAGGAAATATCTGGCCAACATACAACAATAAATCTCTCTCAGTTATCATTAAATCCAAACACCACTGCTCGTTAAGCAGCATCATACAAAGCGAAACATCATACAAAACTGAAATACTATTAAATTTGAACACCAAATCAACAAACAGCTACAGAAGACTCATCAGAACAGTCATCAACAAGAACACCAAATGGACGGCCAATGAGGATCGCTGATAACGAAGTGGTGTATCGGGAAAGTGAGTCAGTAGAAGATACAGAGCGGAAAACGAGGATTGCCTTTTTCCTGCGTGTACCAAGATTATCAAAAAAGCAGGTGAAAGAAACAGTTATTCAGGTGCAGGCTGAGTTAAAGGATATAAACAGAACAATGTAATAAATTCAAGACAGAGATAAAAGACGATTCTGACGAACAGGGACAATTCGCATAAACTAAAAAGTTGCCATTTCCATGTGGCCTGATAAAAGAACGAAAGCTTCAGCAGTCATAAGGTTGTTCATTACAGACGATCAGAGTACGTGTTACAAAGATCCTTTCTTCGTATAACATGCACGAAAAGCACTGGCGATAAGTTAGTTAGTTAAATATACTATAGGTCACATGTACTCAATATCATGATGTGGGACGTACTATGTGATTTACGAAGAGAACACGTACAAATGCCCAAAACTGAAGAATAAGACAGAAATGAAAGCGTATATCCAGAAGTGTTAAAAAATTATCTAAGACATTTTCCGTAAAAAAAGTGGCACAAAATATGTAATTCTATGTCCGAAAGAACAGACACCAGTCATATACAGGGCGAAGCAAAATTCGCGCACTCGGGCTTCGCACTGCGACTCCTCGCGTGCCAGCGATAAAAAAATGTCTGTCCCAAAATTTCGTCCGGCGAGTGCAACCGACAGAAAAAGGACGTTAAAGAGTGGCAATCTGGCTACACTGTTACCACGCATTGGTTGTACTGTACAGGTGGTGTAGGGGATAGAGTTTTGCGTCAGCATTCAGGAAGTCGAGGGTTCGATCCTGGGCTGAGGCGCATATTTTTATTCGCTTATTTCATTCTGACATTTCATACTACAATATACATCGTTTCTTAGGTCACATTTATCTTAAATTTACAACAAAGCTGAACGTAACAAATACGTGCATAGATAAATAAGAAATAGACAGTTGAAACAAATGACCTTTCATAGCACAGAATAACTACAAAAACAATAATAATTTCGAGATGCTAAAGATGACACCACAGTACAATAACACAACATCTACTGGTCATTTGTACTACATAGAATATGAGCGCTCATATGTCGCACATTAGCAACCAGTGACAATAAGTGTTTCTGGTGCAGGATTTTCTGCACGAATTGACCTCTACATTGTGTCCCATAAATGTTCGATGGGAATCAAGTCGAGCGATCTGGGTGGCCAAATCGTTTGCTCAAACTTCCCAGAATGCTATTCAAAACTGTCGCGAGTAATGTGGTCCGCTGATATGGCGCACTGTAATCCATAAAAATTCCACCTTTTTTTGGGAACATCAAGTCCATTATTGGCTGCAAATGGTTTCACCAGAGGACCCAGTCCATTCCTAGTAAACACAACACACACCATTACGGAGCCACCAACAGCGTCCACAGTGCCTTATTGACAACTCGGGTCTCCCACATACTCGAACCGCACCTTCAGCTCTTAAGGAACTCATCTGACCAGGCCACCGTTTTGCAGTCGTGTAGGCCCCAACCGAAATGGCATGAGGCCGAGGAAAGGCGCTGCATGCGATGTCGTGCTGTTAGGAAAGGCACTATCGTCTGTCGACTGCTGCCATAGCCCTTTAACGCCACGTTTCGTCGCATTGTGCTAACGTATAGGTTCGACGTACGTCCCACATTGATTTTTACGGTTGTTTTACTCTGTGTTGCTAGTATATCAGCACTGACAACTGTACGCATACGCCACTGCTCTCGGTCGTTAAGTGAACGCCGTAGACCGCTGCGTTGTCCGTGGTGAGAGGTAATGCCTGAAATGTGGTAGTCTCGGCACAAAATTGACGAGGTGGATCTCGGAATATTGAATTCCCTGACAATTTCCGAACTGGGATTTCCCATGCATCTAGCTCCAACTACCATCCGCTTTCAGAATCTGTTATTTTCCATCGTGTGGCCATAATCACTTCGAAAATCTTTTCATATGAATCACTTGAGTACAAATGATAGGTCCGCCAATGCACTGCCCTTTTATACCTTGCGTGCCCGATACTGCCGCCATCTGTATGTGTGCTTGACTTTTGCCACTTCAGCTTATGTTACATCTACTGCGACGAGCTGTGATGAGGTGAAACTGCTATTACATATCGCTTTGTGATTTTAATCCATTTTCTGTGGCTGTATCACAGTTATTTCAGTGATGGAAGTGGAGCAAAGTGCTTGAAAAAGCATCCTTGTGATCCTCAAGACGGTGTGATGTGTCGCTGGAAACGTCTCTATGGCCTCTTTTATTGGCAGAAGTTAGAATTATTAGGTCAAGATGGCCTCCTCTAGAGGTTACGGGCAGTTTCACAGAAGTGAGGAAGCGACCCGCTCTGCTGCCATTGAATGCTGGGCAGGTACCTACACACTCTGGTCAGTGAGTGTCATGGCCACCCCATACGTCCCAGAGTATAACATGATATTTTTGTCTTTCTTTACAATCTTTAAAGATTGAGGCA